>NW_027206699.1:0-600000 GCF_032191515.1 Phaenicophaeus curvirostris
AATAATGCGATTTTGGCAAAGAGAGTATGTCCCGCAGGGAAGCTACTACCATCAAATGTTTGCCCTCGTTAGACTCCCCTCTGGAAGCGCCTTCACTGCAAGCTGCAGATTCCCTCCTAACAGCAAGCTTTAGGATAGGGTACTGAATTGTAACTTACTTTCGCCTAATAATGCGATTTTGGCAAAGAGAGTATCTACCGCAGGGAAGCTGCTACCATCAAACGTTTGCCCTCATTAGACTCCCCTCTGGAAGCGCTTTCACTGCAAGCTGCAGATTCCCTCCTAAAAGCAAGCTTTAGGATAGGGTACTGAATTGTATCTTAACTGCGGCTAATAAGGCAAAATTGGAAAAGAGATTATCTCCTGCAGGGAAGCTGCTACCATCAAATGTTTGCCCTCGTTAGACTCCCCTCTGGAAGCGCTTTCACTGCAAGCTGCAGATTCCCTCCTAACAGCAAGCTTTAGGATAGGGTACTGAATTGTAACTTACTTTCGCCTAGTAATGCGATTTTGGCAAAGAGAGTATCTCCCGCAGGGAAACTGCTACCATCAAATGTTTGCCCTCATTAGACTCCCCTCTGGAAGCGCTTTCACTGCAAGCTGCAGATTCCCTCCTAACAGCAAGCTTTAGGATAGGGTACTGAATTGTAACTTACTTTCGCCTAATAATGCGATTTTGGCAAAGAGAATATCTCCCGCAGGGAAGCTGCTACCATCAAATGTTGTCCCTCATTAGACTCCCCTCTGGAAGCGCTTTGACTGCAAGCTGCAGATTCCCTCCTAACAGCAAGCTTTAGGATAGGGTACTGAATTGTAACTTACTTTCGCCTAATAATGCGATTTTGGCAGAGAGAGTATCTCCCGCCGGGAAGCTGCTACCATCAAATGTTTGCCCTCCTTAGACTCCCCTCTGGAAGCGCTTTCACTGCAAGCTGCAGATTCCCTCCTAACAGCAAGCTTTAGGATAGGGTACTGAATTGTAACTTACTTTCGCCTAATAATGCGATTTTGGCAAAGAGAGTATCTCCTGCAGGGAAGATGCTACCATCAAATGTTTGCCCTCATTAGACTCCCCTCTGGAAGCGCTTTCACTGCAAGCTGCAGATTCCCTCCTAACAGCAAGCTTTAGGATAGGGTACTGAATTGTAACTTAACTGGGGCTAATAATGCGATTTTGGCAAAGAGAGTATCTCCCGCAGGGTAGCTGCTACCATCAAATGTTTGCCCTCATTAGACTCCCCTCTGGAAGCGCTTTCACTGCAAGCTGCAGATTCCCTCCTAACAGCAAGCTTTAGGATAGGGTCCTGAATTGTAACGTACTTTCGCCTAATAATGCGATTTTGGCAAAGAGAGTATCTCCCGCAGGGAAGCTGCTACCATCAAATGTTTGCCCTCGTTAGACTCCCCTCTGGAAGCGCTTTCACTGCAAGCTGCAGATTCCCTCCTAACAGCAAGCTTTAGGATAGGGTACTGAATTGTAACTTACTTTCGCCTAATAATGCGATTTTGGAAAAGAGAGTATCTCCCTCAGGGAAGCTGCTAACATCAAATGTTTGCCCTCATTAGACTCCCCTCTGGAAGCGCTTTCACTGCAAGCTGCAGATTCCCTCCTAACAGCAAGCTTTAGGATAGGGTACTGAATTGAAACTTACTTTCGCATAATATTGCGATTTTGTCAAAGAGAGTATCTCCCGCAGGGAAGCTGCTACCATCAAATGTTTGCCCTCGTTAGACTCCCCTCTGGAAGCGCTTTCACTGCAAGCTGCAGATTCCCTCCTAACAGCAAGCTTTAGGATAGGGTACTGAATTGAAACTTACTTTCGCCTATTAATGCGATTTTGGCAAAGAGACTATCTCCCGAAGGGAAGCTGCTACCATCAAATGTTTGCCCTCATTAGACTCCCCTCTGGAAGCGCTTTGACTGCAAGCTGCAGATTCCCTCCTAACAGCAAGCTTTAGGATAGGGTACTGAATTGTAACTTACTTTCGCCTAATAATGCGATTTGGCAGAGAGAGTATCTCCCGCAGGGAAGCTGCTACCATCAAATGTTTGCCCTCATTAGACTCCCCTCTGGAAGCGCTTTCACTGCAAGCTGCAGATTCCCTCCTAACAGCAAGCTTTAGGATAGGGTACTGAATTGTAACTTACTTTCGCCTAATAATGCGATTTTGGCAAAGAGAGTATCTCCTGCAGGGAAGCTGCTACCATCAAATGTTTGCCCTCATTAGACTCCCCTCTGGAAGCGCTTTCACTGCAAGCTGCAGATTCCCTCCTAACAGCAAGCTTTAGGATAGGGTACTGAATTGTAACTTAACAGGGGCTAATAATGCGATTTTGGCAAAGAGAATATCTCCCGCAGGGTAGCTGCTACCATCAAATGTTTGCCCTCCTTAGACTCCCCTCTGGAAGCGCTTTCACTGCAAGCTGCAGATTCCCTCCTAACAGCAAGCTTTAGGATAGGGTACTGAATTGTAACTTACTTTCACCTAATAATGCGATTTTTGCAAAGAGAATATCTCCCGCAGGGAAGCTGCTACCATCAAATGTTTGCCCTCCTTAGACTCCCCTCTGGAAGCGCTTTCACTGCAAGCTGCAGATTCCCTCCTAACAGCAAGCTTTAGGATAGGGTACTGAATTTTAACTTATCTGCGTCTAATAAGGCGATTTTGAGAAAGAGAATATCTCCCGCAGGGAAGCTGCTACCATCAAATGTTTGCCCTCATTAGACTCCCCTCTGGAAGCGCTTTCACTGCAAGCTGCAGATTCCCTCCTAACAGCAAGCTTTAGGATAGGGTACTGAATTGTATCTTAACTGCGTCTAAAAAGGCAAAATTGGAAAAGAGATTATCTCCCGCAGGGAAGCTGCTACCATCAAATGTTTGCCCTCGTTAGACTCCCCTCTGGAAGCGCTTTCACTGCAAGCTGCAGATTCCCACCTAACAGCAAGCTTTGGGATAGGGTACTGCATTGTAACTTAAGTGCGGCTAATAAGGCGATTTTAGCAAAGAGAATATCTCCCGCAGGGAAGCTGTTACCATCAAATGATTGCCCTCATTAGACTCCCCTCTGGAAGCGCTTTCATCGCAAGCTGCAGATTCCCACCTAACAGCAAGCTTTAGGATAGGGTACTGAATTGTAACTTACTTTCGCCTAATAATGCGATTTTGGCAGAGAGAGTATCTCCCGCCGGGAAGCTGCTACCATCAAATGTTTGCCCTCATTAGACTCCCCTCTGGAAGCGCTTTCACTGCAAGCTGCAGATTCCCTCCTAACAGCAAGCTTTAGGATAGGGTCCTGAATTGTAACGTACTTTCGCCTAATAATGCGATTTTGGCAAAGAGAGTATCTCCCGCAGGGAAGGCTCTACCATCAAATGTTTGCCCTCGTTAGACTCCCCTCTGGAAGCGCTTTCTCTGCAAGCTGCAGATTCCCTCCTAACAGCAAGCTTTAGGATGGGGTACTGAACTGTAACTTACTTTCGCCTAATGATGCGATTTTGGCAAAGAGAGTATCTCCCGCAGGGAAGCTGCTACCATCAAATGTTTGCCCTCGTTAGACTCCCCTCTGGAAGCGCTTTCACTGCAAGCTGCAGATTCCCTCCTAACAGCAAGCTTTAGGATAGGGTACTGAATTGTAACTTACTTTCGCCTAATAATGCGATTTTGGAAAAGAGAGTATCTCCCGCAGGGAAGCTGCTACCATCAAATGTTTGCCCTCATTAGACTCCCCTCTGGAAGCGCTTTCACTGCAAGCTGCAGATTCCCTCCTAACAGCAAGCTTTAGGATAGGGTACTGAATTGTAACTTAACTGCGGCTAATAAGGCGATTTTGGCAAAGAGACTATCTCCCGCAGGGAAGCTGCTACCATCAAATGTTTGTCCTCATTAGACTCCCCTCTGGAAGCGCTTTGACTGCAAGCTGCAGATTCCCTCCTAACAGCAAGCTTTAGGATAGGGTACTGAATTGTAACTTACTTTCGCCTAGTAATGCGATTTTGGCAAAGAGAGTATCTCCTGCAGGGAAGCTGCTACCATCAAATGTTTGCCCTCATTAGACTCCCCTCTGGAAGCGCTTTCACTGCAAGCTGCAGATTCCCTCCTAACAGCAAGCTTTAGGATAGGGTACTGAATTGTAACTTAACTGGGGCTAATAATGCGATTTTGGCAAAAAGAATATCTCCCGCAGGGTAGCTGCTACCATCAAATGTTTGCCCTCATTAGACTCCCCTCTGGAAGCGCTTTCACTGCAAGCTGCAGATTCCCTCCTAACAGCAAGCTTTAGGATAGGGTACTGAATTGTAACTTACTTTCGCCTAATAATGCGATTTTTGCAAAGAGAATATCTCCCGCAGGGAAGCTGCTACCATCAAATGTTTGCCCTCCTTAGACTCCCCTCTGGAAGCGCTTTCACTGCAAGCTGCAGATTCCCTCCTAACAGCAAGCTTTAGGATAGGGTACTGAATTTTAACTTATCTGCGGCTAATAAGGCGATTTTGGGAAAGAGAATATCTCCCGCAGGGAAGCTGCTACCATCAAATGTTTGCCCTCATTAGACTCCCCTCTGGAAGCGCTTTCACTGCAAGCTGCAGATTCCCTCCTAACAGCAAGCTTTAGGATAGGGTACTGAATTGTATCTTAACTGCGTCTAAAAAGGCAAAATTGGAAAAGAGATTATCTCCCGCAGGGAAGCTGCTACCATCAAATGTTTGCCCTCGTTAGACTCCCCTCTGGAAGCGCCTTCACTGCAAGCTGCAGATTCCCTCCTAACAGCAAGCTTTAGGATAGTGTACTGAATTGTAACTTAACTGCGGCTAATTATGCCAAATTGGAAAAGAGATTATCTCCCGCAGGGAAGCTGCTACCATCAAATGCTGGCTCTCGTTAGATTCCTCTCTTGAAGCACTTTCACTGCAAGCTGCAGATTCCCTCCTAACAGCAAGCTTTAGGATAGGGTACTGAATTGTAACTTACTTTCGCCTAATAATGCGATTTTGTCAAAGAGACTATCTCCCGCAGGGAAGCTGCTACCATCAAACGTTTGCCCTCATTAGACTCCCCTCTGGAAGCGCTTTCACTGCAAGCTGCAGATTCCCTCCTAACAGCAAGCTTTAGGATAGTGTACTGAATTGTAACTTACTTAAGTCTAATAAAGCGATTATGGCAAAGAGAGTATCTCCCGCAGGGAAGCTGCTACCATCAAATGTTTGCCCTCATTAGACTCCCCTCTGGAAGCGCTTTCACTGCAAGCTGCAGATTCCCTCCTAACAGCAAGCTTTAGGATAGGGTACTGAATTGTAACTTACTTTTGCCTAATAAGTCGTTTTTATCAAAGAGAGTATCTCCCACAGGGAAGCTGCTACCATCAAATGTTTGCCCTCGTTAGACTCCCCTCTGGAAGCGCTTTCACTGCAAGCTGCAGATTCCCTCCTAACAGCAAGCTTTAGGATAGGGTACTGAATTGTAACTTAACTGGTGCTAATAATGCGATTTTGGCAAAAAGAATATCTCCCGCAGGGTACCTGCTACCATCAAATGTTTGCCCTCATTAGACTCCCCTCTGGAAGCGCTTTCACTGCAAGCTGCAGATTCCCTCCTAACAGCAAGCTTTAGGATAGGGTACTGAATTGTAACTTACTTTCGCCTAATAATGCGATTTTTGCAAAGAGAATATCTCCCGCAGGGAAGCTGCTACCATCAAATGTTTGCCCTCCTTAGACTCCCCTCTGGAAGCGCTTTCACTGCAAGCTGCAGATTCCCTCCTAACAGCAAGCTTTAGGATAGGGTACTGAATTTTAACTTATCTGCGGCTAATAAGGCGATTTTGGGAAAGAGAATATCTCCCGCAGGGAAGCTGCTACCATCAAATGTTTGCCCTCATTAGACTCCCCTCTGGAAGCGCTTTCACTGCAAGCTGCAGATTCCCTCCTAACAGCAAGCTTTAGGATAGGGTACTGAATTGTATCTTAACTGCGTCTAAAAAGGCAAAATTGGAAAAGAGATTATCTCCCGCAGGGAAGCTGCTACCATCAAATGTTTGCCCTCGTTAGACTCCCCTCTGGAAGCGCCTTCACTGCAAGCTGCAGATTCCCTCCTAACAGCAAGCTTTAGGATAGTGTACTGAATTGTAACTTAACTGCGGCTAATTATGCCAAATTGGAAAAGAGATTATCTCCCGCAGGGAAGCTGCTACCATCAAATGCTGGCTCTCGTTAGATTCCTCTCTTGAAGCACTTTCAGTGCAAGCTGCAGATTCCCTCCTAACAGCAAGCTTTAGGATAGGGTACTGAATTGTAACTTACTTTCGCCTAATAATGCGATTTTGTCAAAGAGACTATCTCCCGCAGGGAAGCTGCTACCATCAAACGTTTGCCCTCATTAGACTCCCCTCTGGAAGCGCTTTCACTGCAAGCTGCAGATTCCCTCCTAACAGCAAGCTTTAGGATAGGGTACTGAATTGTAACTTACTTTCGCCTAATAATGCGATTTTGGCAAAGAGAGTATCTCCCGCAAGGAAGCTGCTACCATCAAGTGTTTGCCCTCATTAGACTCCCCTCTGGAAGCGCTTTCACTGCAAGCTGCAGATTCCCTCCTAACAGCAAGCTTTAGGATAGTGTACTGAATTGTAACTTACTTAAGTCTAATAAAGCGATTATGGCAAAGAGAGTATCTCCCGCAGGGAAGCTGCTACCATCAAATGTTTGCCCTCATTAGACTCCCCTCTGGAAGCGCTTTCACTGCAAGCTGCAGATTCCCTCCTAACAGCAAGCTTTAGGATAGGGTACTGAATTGTAACTTACTTTTGCCTAATAAGTCGTTTTTATCAAAGAGAGTATCTCCCACAGGGAAGCTGCTACCATCAAATGTTTGCCCTCGTTAGACTCCCCTCTGGAAGCGCTTTCACTGCAAGCTGCAGATTCCCTCCTAACAGCAAGCTTTAGGATAGGGTACTGAATTGTAACTTACTTTCGCCTAGTAATGCGATTTTGGCAAAGAGAGTATCTCCTGCAGGGAAGCTGCTACCATCAAATGTTTGCCCTCATTAGACTCCCCTCTGGAAGCGCTTTCACTGCAAGCTGCAGATTCCCTCCTAACAGCAAGCTTTAGGATAGGGTACTGAATTGTAACTTAACTGGGGCTAATAATGCGATTTTGGCAAAAAGAATATCTCCCGCAGGGTAGCTGCTACCATCAAATGTTTGCCCTCATTAGACTCCCCTCTGGAAGCGCTTTCACTGCAAGCTGCAGATTCCCTCCTAACAGCAAGCTTTAGGATAGGGTACTGAATTGTAACTTACTTTCGCCTAATAATGCGATTTTTGCAAAGAGAATATCTCCCGCAGGGAAGCTGCTACCATCAAATGTTTGCCCTCCTTAGACTCCCCTCTGGAAGCGCTTTCACTGCAAGCTGCAGATTCCCTCCTAACAGCAAGCTTTAGGATAGGGTACTGAATTGTATCTTAACTGCGTCTAAAAAGGCAAAATTGGAAAAGAGATTATCTCCCGCAGGGAAGCTGCTACCATCAAATGTTTGCCCTCGTTAGACTCCCCTCTGGAAGCGCCTTCACTGCAAGCTGCAGATTCCCTCCTAACAGCAAGCTTTAGGATAGTGTACTGAATTGTAACTTAACTGCGGCTAATTATGCCAAATTGGAAAAGAGATTATCTCCCGCAGGGAAGCTGCTACCATCAAATGCTGGCTCTCGTTAGATTCCTCTCTTGAAGCACTTTCACTGCAAGCTGCAGATTCCCTCCTAACAGCAAGCTTTAGGATAGGGTACTGAATTGTAACTTACTTTCGCCTAATAATGCGATTTTGTCAAAGAGACTATCTCCCGCAGGGAAGCTGCTACCATCAAACGTTTGCCCTCATTAGACTCCCCTCTGGAAGCGCTTTCACTGCAAGCTGCAGATTCCCTCCTAACAGCAAGCTTTAGGATAGGGTACTGAATTGTAACTTACTTTCGCCTAATAATGCGATTTTGGCAAAGAGAGTATCTCCCGCAAGGAAGCTGCTACCATCAAGTGTTTGCCCTCATTAGACTCCCCTCTGGAAGCGCTTTCACTGCAAGCTGCAGATTCCCTCCTAACAGCAAGCTTTAGGATAGTGTACTGAATTGTAACTTACTTAAGTCTAATAAAGCGATTATGGCAAAGAGATTATCTCCCGCAGGGAAGCTGCTACCATCAAATGTTTGCCCTCATTAGACTCCCCTCTGGAAGCGCTTTCACTGCAAGCTGCAGATTCCCTCCTAACAGCAAGCTTTAGGATAGGGTACTGAATTGTAACTTACTTTCGCCTAATAATGCGATTTTGGCAAAGAGAGTATCTCCCGCAGGGAAGCTGCTACCATCAAATGTTTGCCCTCGTTAGACTCCCCTCTGGAAGCGCTTTCACTGCAAGCTGCAGATTCCCTCCTAACAGCAAGCTTTAGGATAGGGTACTGAATTATAACTTATCTGCGGATAATAAGTCGATTTTGGGAAAGAGAATATCTCCAGCAGGGAAGCTGCTACCATCAAATGTTTGCCCTCATTAGACTCCCCTCTGGAAGCGCTTTCACTGCAAGCTGCAGATTCCCTCCTAACAGCAAGCTTTAGGATAGGGTACTGAATTGTAACTTACTTTTGCCTAATAAGTCGTTTTTATCAAAGAGAGTATCTCCCACAGGGAAGCTGCTACCATCAAATGTTTGCCCTCGTTAGACTCCCCTCTGGAAGCGCTTTCACTGCAAGCTGCAGATTCCCTCCTAACAGCAAGCTTTACGATAGTGTACTGAATTGTAACTTACTTTCGCCTAATAAGGCGTTTTTATCAAAGAGAGTATCTCCCACAGGGAAACTGCTACCATCAATTGTTTGCCCTCGTTAGACTCCCCTCTGGAAGCGCTTTCACTGCAAGCTGCAGATTCCCTCCTAACAGCAAGCTTTAGGATAGGGTACTGAATTGTAACTTACTTTCGCCTAATAAGGCGTTTTTATCAAGGACAGTATCTCCCACAGGGAAGCTGCTACCATCAAATGTTTGCCCTCGTTAGACTCCCCTCTGGAAGCGCTTTCACTGCAAGCTGCAGATTCCCTCCTAACAGCAAGCTTTACGATAGTGTACTGAATTGTAACTTACTTTCGCCTAATAAGGCGTTTTTATCAAAGAGAGTATCTCCCACAGGGAAGCTGCTACCATCAAATGTTTGCCCTCGTTAGACTCCCCTCTGGAAGCACTTTCACTGCAAGCTGCAGATTCCCTCCTAACAGCAAGCTTTAGGATAGGGTACTGAATTGTATCTTAACTGCGGCTAATAATGCGATTTTGGCAAAAAGAGTATCTCCCGCAGGGAAGCTGCTACCATCAAACGTTTGCCCTCATTAGACTCCCCTCTGGAAGCGCTTTCACTGCAAGCTGCAGATTCCCTCCTAACAGCAAGCTTTAGGATAAGGTACTGAATTGTAACTTAATTTCGCCTAATAATGCGATTTTGGCAAAGAGAATATCTCCCGCAGGGAAGCTGCTACCATCAAATGTTTGCCCTCATTAGACTCCCCTCTGGAAGCGCTTTCACTGCAAGCTGCAGATTCCCTCCTAACAGCAAGCTTTAGGATAGGGTACTGAATTGTAACTTACTTTCGCATAATATTGCGATTTTGGCAGAGTATCTCCCGCAGGGTAGCTGCTACCATCAAATGCTGGCTCTCGTTAGATTCCTCTCTTGAAGCACTTTCACTGCAAGCTGCAGATTCCCTCCTAACAGCAAGCTTTAGGATAGGGTACTGAATTGTAACTTACTTTCGCCTAATAATGCGTTTTTACAAAGAGAGTATCTCCCGCAGGGAAGCTGCTACCATCAAATGTTTGCCCTCATTAGACTCCCCTCTGGAAGCGCTTTCTCTGCAAGCTGCAGATTCCCTCCTAACAGCAAGCTTTAGGATAGGGTACTGAATTGTAACTTACTTTCGCATAATAATGCGATTTTGGCAAAGAGAGTATCTCCCGCAGGGAAGCTGCTACCATCAAATCTTTGTCCTCGTTAGACTCCCCTCTGGAAGCGCTTTCACTGCAAGCTGCAGATTCCCTCCTAACAGCAAGCTTTAGGATAGGGTACTGAATTGAAACTTACTTTCGCATAATAATGCGATTTTGGCAAAGAGAGTATCTCCCGCAGGGAAGCTGCTACCATCAAATGTTTGCCCTCATTAGACTCCCCTCTGGAAGCGCTTTCACTGCAATCTGCAGATTCCCTCCTAACAGCAATCTTTAGGAAAGGGTACTGAATTGTAACGTACTTTCGCCTAATAATGCGATTTTAGCAAAGAGACTTTCTCCCGCAGGGAAGCTGCTACCATCAAATGTTTGCCCTCATTAGACTCCCCTCTGGAAGCGCTTTCACTGCAAGCTGCAGATTCCCTCCTAACAGCAAGCTTTAGGATAGGGTACTGAATTGTAACTTAACTGCGGCTAATAAGGCGATTTTGGCAAAGAGAGTATCTCCCGCAGGGAAGCTGCTACCATCAAATGTTTGCCCTCGTTAGACTCCCCTCTGGAAGCGCTTTCACTGCAAGCTGCAGATTCCCTCCTAACAGCAAGCTTTAGGATAGGGTACTGAATTGAAACTTACTTTCGCATAATAATGTGATTTTGGCAAAGAGATTATCTCCCGCAGGGAAGCTGCTACCATCAAATGTTTGCCCTCATTAGACTCCCCTCTGGAAGCGCTTTCACTGCAAGCTGCAGATTCCCTCCTAACAGCAAGCTTTAGGATAGGGTACTGAATTGTAACTTACTTTCGCCTAATAATGCGATTTTGGCAAAGAGAGTATCTCCCGCAGGGAAGCTGCTACCATCAAATGTTTGCCCTCGTTAGACTCCCCTCTGGAAGCGCTTTCACTGCAAGCTGCAGATTCCCTCCTAACAGCAAGCTTTAGGATAGGGTACTGAATTATAACTTATCTGCGGATAATAAGGCGATTTTGGGAAAGAGAATATCTCCAGCAGGGAAGCTGCTACCATCAAATGTTTGCCCTCATTAGACTCCCCTCTGGAAGCGCTTTCACTGCAAGCTGCAGATTCCCTCCTAACAGCAAGCTTTAGGATAGGGTATTGAATTGTAACTTACTTTTGCCTAATAAGTCTTTTTTATCAAAGAGAGTATCTCCCACAGGGAAGCTGCTACCATCAAATGTTTGCCCTCGTTAGACTCCCCTCTGGAAGCGCTTTCACTGCAAGCTGCAGATTCCCTCCTAACAGCAAGCTTTAGGATAGGGTACTGAATTGTAACTTACTTTCGCCTAATAAGTCATTTTTAACAAAGAGAGTATCTCCCACAGGGAAACTGCTACCATCAAATGTTTGGCCTCGTTAGACTCCCCTCTGGAAGCGCTTTCACTGCAAGCTGCAGATTCCCTCCTAACAGCAAGCTTTAGGATAGGGTACTGAATTGTAACTTACTTTCGCCTAATAAGGCGTTTTTATCAAGGAGAGTATCTCCCACAGGGAAGCTGCTACCATCAAATGTTTGCCCTGGTTAGACTCCCCTCTGGAAGCGCTTTCACTGCAAGCTGCAGATTCCCTCCTAACAGCAAGCTTTAGGATAGGGTACTGAATTGTATCTTAACTGCGGCTAATAATGCGATTTTGGCAAAAAGAGTATCTCCCGCAGGGAAGCTGCTACCATCAAACGTTTGCCCTCATTAGACTCCCCTCTGGAAGCGCTTTCACTGCAAGCTGCAGATTCCCTCCTAACAGCAAGCTTTAGGATAAGGTACTGAATTGTAACTTAATTTCGCCTAATAATGCGATTTTGGCAAAGAGAATATCTCCCGCAGGGAAGCTGCTACCATCAAATGTTTGCCCTCATTAGACTCCCCTCTGGAAGCGCTTTGACTGCAAGCTGCAGATTCCCTCCTAACAGCAAGCTTTAGGATAGGGTACTGAATTGTAACTTACTTTCGCATAATATTGCGATTTTGGCAAAGAGAGTATCTCCCGCAGGGTAGCTGCTACCATCAAATGCTGGCTCTCGTTAGATTCCTCTCTTGAAGCACTTTCACTGCAAGCTGCAGATTCCCTCCTAACAGCAAGCTTTAGGATAGGGTACTGAATTGTAACTTACTTTCGCCTAATAATGCGTTTTTAGGAAAGAGAGTATCTCCCGCAGGGAAGCTGCTACCATCAAATGTTTGCCCTCATTAGACTCCCCTCTGGAAGCGCTTTCTCTGCAAGCTGCAGATTCCCTCCTAACAGCAAGCTTTAGGATAGGGTACTGAATTGCAACTTACTTTCGTCTAATAATGCGGTTTTGGAAAAGAGAGTATCTCCCGCAGGGAAGCTGCTACCATCAAATGTTTGCCCTCATTAGACTCCCCTCTGGAAGCGCTTTCACTGCAAGCTTCAGATTCCCTCCTAACAGCAAGCTTTAGGATAGGGTACTGAATTGTATCTTAACTGCGGCTAATAAGGCAAAATTGGAAAAGAGATTATATCCCGCAGGGAAGCTGCTACCATCAAATGTTTGCCCTCATTAGACTCCCCTCTGGAAGCGCTTTCACTGCAAGCTGCAGATTCCCTCCTAACAGCAAGCTTTAGGATAGGGTACTGAATTGTAACTTACTTTCGTCTAATAATGCGATTATGGCAAAGAGAATATCTCCCGCAGGGAAGCTGCTACCATCAAATGTTTGCCCTCATTAGACTCCCCTCTGGAAGCGCTTTCACTGCAAGCTGCAGATTCCCTCCTAACAGCAAGCTTTAGGATAGGGTACTGAATTGTAACTTAACTGGGGCTTATAAGGCGATATTGGCTAAGAGAGTATCTCCCGCAGGGAAGCTGCTACCATCAAATGTTTGCCCTCGTTAGACTCCCCTCTGGAAGCGCTTTCACTGCAAGCTGCAGATTCCCTCCTAATAGCAAGCTTTAGGATAGGGTACTGAATTGAAACTTACTTTCGCCTAATAATTCGATTTTAGCAAAGAGAGTATCTCCCGCAGGGAAGCTGCTACCATCAAATGTTTGCCCTCATTAGACTCCCCTCTGGAAGCGCTTTCACTGCAAGCTGCAGATTCCCTCCTAACAGCAAGCTTTAGGATAGGGTACTGAATTGTAACTTACTTTCGCATAATAATGCGATTTTGGCAAAGAGAGTATCTCCCGCAGGGAAGCTGCTACCATCAAATGTTTGCCCTCATTAGACTCCCCTCTGGAAGCGCTTTCACTGCAAGCTGCAGATTCCCTCCTAACAGCAAGCTTTAGGATAGGGTACTGAATTGTAACTTACTTTCACCTAATAATGCGATTTTGGCAAAGAGAGTATCTCCCGCAGGGAAGCTGCTACCATCAAATGTTTGCCCTCGTTAGACTCCCCTCTGGAATCGCTTTCACTGCAAGCTGCAGATTCCCTCCTAACAGCAAGCTTTAGGATAGGGTACTGAATTGTAACTTAACTGCGGCTAATAGGGCGATTCTGGCAAAGAGAGTATCTCCCGCAGGGAAGCTGCTACCATCAAATGTTTGCCCTCATTAGACTCCCCTCTGGAAGCGCTTTGACTGCAAGCTGCAGATTCCCTCCTAACAGCAAGCTTTAGGATAGGGTACAGAATTGTAACTTACTTTCGCCTAATAATGCGATTTTGGGAAAGAGAATATCTTCCGCAGGGAAGCTGCTACCATCAAATGTTTGCCCTCATTAGACTCCCCTCTGGAAGCGCTTTCACTGCAAGCTGCAGATTCCCTCCTAACAGCAAGCTTTAGTATAGGGTCCTGAATTGTAACGTACTTTCGCCTAATAATGCGATTTTGGCAAAGAGAGTATCTCCCGCAGGGAAGGCTCTACCATCAAATGTTTGCCCTCGTTAGACTCCCCTCTGGAAGCGCTTTCTCTGCAAGCTGCAGATTCCCTCCTAACAGCAAGCTTTAGGATAGGGTACTGAATTGTAACTTACTTTCGCCTAATAATGCGATTTTTGCAAAGAGAGTATCTCCCGCAGGGAAGCTGCTACCATCAAATGTTTGCCCTCATTAGACTCCCCTCTGGAAGCGCTTTCACTGCAAGCTGCAGATTCCCTCCTAACAGCAAGCTTTAGGATAGGGTACTGAATTGTAACTTACTTTCGCCTAATAATGCGATTTTTGCAAAGAGAGTATCTCCCGCAGGGAAGCTGCTACCATCAAATGTTTGCCCTCATTAGACTCCCCTCTGGAAGCGCTTTCACTGCAAGCTGCAGATTCCCTCCTAACAGCAAGCTTTAGGATAGGGTACTGAATTGTAACTTAACTGCGGCTAATAAGGCGATTTTGGCAAAGAGAGTATCTCCCGCAGGGAAGCTGCTACCATCAAATGTTTGTCCTCATTAGACTCCCCTCTGGAAGCGCTTTCACTGCAAGCTGCAGATTCCCTCCTAACAGCAAGCTTTAGGATAGGGTCCTGAATTGTAACTTAACTGCGGCTAATAAGGCGATTATGGCAAAGAGAGTATCTCCCGCAGGGAAGCTGCTACCATCAAATGTTTGCCCTCATTAGACTCCCCTCTGGAAGCGCTTTCACTGCAAGCTGCAGATTCCCTCCTAACAGCAAGCTTTAGGATAGGGTACTGAATTGTAACTTACTTTCGCCTAATAATGCGATTTTGGCAAAGAGACTATCTCCCGCAGGGAAGCTGCTACCATCAAATGTTTGCCCTCATTAGACTCCCCTCTGGAAGCGCTTTCACTGCAAGCTGCAGATTCCCTCCTAACAGCAAGCTTTAGGATAGGGTACTGAATTGTAACTTAACTGCGGCTAATAAGGCGATTTTGGCAAAGAGAGTATCTCCCGCAGGGAAGCTGCTACCATCAAATGTTTGCCCTCATTAGACTCCCCTCTGGAAGCGCTTTCACTGCAAGCTGCAGATTCCCTCCTAACAGCAAGCTTTAGGATAGGGTACTGAATTGTAACTTATCTGCGGCTAATAAGGCGATTTTGGCAAAGAGAGTATCTCCCGCAGGGAAGCTGCTACCATCAAATGTTTGCCCTCGTTAGACTCCCCTCTGGAAGCGCTTTCACTGCAAGCTGCAGATTCCCTCCTAACAGCAAGCTTTAGCATAGGGTACTGAATTGTAACTTAACTGCGGCTAATAAGGCGATTTTGGCAAAGAGAATATCTCCCGCAGGGAAGCTGTTACCATCAAATGATTGCCCTCATTAGACTCCCCTCTGGAAGCGCTTTCACTGCAAGCTGCAGATTCCCTCCTAACAGCAAGCTTTAGGATAGGGTCCTGAATTGTAACTTACTTTCGCCTAATAATGCAATTTTGGCAAAGAGAGTATCTCCCGCAGGGAAGCTGCTACCATCAAATGTTTGCCTTCGTTAAACTCCCCTCTGGAAGCGCTTTCACTGCAAGCTGCAGATTCCCTCCTAACAGCAAGCTTTAGGATAGGGTACTGAATTGTAACTTACTTTCGCCTAATAATGCGATTTTGGCAAAGAGAGTATCTCCCGCAGGGAAGCTGCTACCATCAAATGTTTGCCCTCATTAGACTCCCCTCTGGAAGCGCTTTCACTGCAAGCTGCAGATTCCCTCCTAACAGCAAGCTTTAGGATAGGGTACTGAATTGTAACTTAACTGCGGCTAATAAGGCGATTTTGGCAAAGAGAGTATCTCCCGCAGGGAAGCTGCTACCATCAAATGTTTGCCCTCATTAGACTCCCCTCTGGAAGCGCTTTCACTGCAAGCTGCAGATTCCCTCCTAACAGCAAGCTTTAGGATAGGGTACTGAATTGTAACTTACTTTCGCCTAGTAATGCGATTTTGGCAAAGAGAGTATCTCCCGCAGGGAAGCTGCTACCATCAAATGTTTGCCCTCATTAGACTCCCCTCTGGAAGCGCTTTCACTGCAAGCTGCAGATTCCCTCCTAACAGCAAGCTTTAGGATAGGGTACTGAATTGTAACTTACTTTCGCCTAATAATGCGATTTTGGCAAAGAGAATATCTCCATCAGGGAAGCTGCTACCATCAAATGTTTGCCCTCATTAGACTCCCCTCTGGAAGCGCTTTCACTGCAAGCTGCAGATTCCCTCCTAACAGCAAGCTTTAGCATAGGGTACTGAATTGTAACTTAACTGCGGCTAATAAGGCGATTTTGGCAAAGAGAATATCTCCCGCAGGGAAGCTGTTACCATCAAATGATTGCCCTCATTAGACTCCCCTCTGGAAGCGCTTTCACTGCAAGCTGCAGATTCCCTCCTAACAGCAAGCTTTAGGATAGGGTCCTGAATTGTAACTTACTTTCGCCTAATAATGCAATTTTGGCAAAGAGAGTATCTCCCGCAGGGAAGCTGCTACCATCAAATGTTTGCCCTCATTAGACTCCCCTCTGGAAGCGCTTTCACTGCAAGCTGCAGATTCCCTCCTAACAGCAAGCTTTAGGATAGGGTACTGAATTGTAACTTAACTGCGGCTAATAAGGCGATTTTGGCAAAGAGAGTATCTCCCGCAGGGAAGCTGCTACCATCAAATGTTTGCCCTCATTAGACTCCCCTCTGGAAGCGCTTTCACTGCAAGCTGCAGATTCCCTCCTAACAGCAAGCTTTAGGATAGGGTACTGAATTGTAACTTATCTGCGGCTAATAAGGCGATATTGGGAAAGAGAATATCTCCCGCAGGGAAGCTGCTACCATCAAATGTTTGCCCTCATTAGACTCCCCTCTGGAAGCGCTTTCACTGCAAGCTGCAGATTCCCTCCTAACAGCAAGCTTTAGCATAGGGTACTGAATTGTAACTTAACTGCGGCTAATAAGGCGATTTTGGCAAAGAGAATATCTCCCGCAGGGAAGCTGTTACCATCAAATGATTGCCCTCATTAGACTCCCCTCTGGAAGCGCTTTCACTGCAAGCTGCAGATTCCCTCCTAACAGCAAGCTTTAGGATAGGGTCCTGAATTGTAACTTACTTTCGCCTAATAATGCAATTTTGGCAAAGAGAGTATCTCCCACAGGGAAGCTGCTACCATCAAATGTTTGCCCTCGTTAAACTCCCCTCTGGAAGCGCTTTCACTGCAAGCTGCAGATTCCCTCCTAACAGCAAGCTTTAGGATAGGGTACTGAATTGTAACTTACTTTCGCCTAATAATGCGATTTTGGCAAAGAGAGTATCTCCCGCAGGGAAGCTGCTACCATCAAATGTTTGCCCTCATTAGACTCCCCTCTGGAAGCGCTTTCACTGCAAGCTGCAGATTCCCTCCTAACAGCAAGCTTTAGGATAGGGTACTGAATTGTAACTTAACTGCGGCTAATAAGGCGATTTTGGCAAAGAGAGTATCTCCCGCAGGGAAGCTGCTACCATCAAATGTTTGCCCTCATTAGACTCCCCTCTGGAAGCGCTTTCACTGCAAGCTGCAGATTCCCTCCTAACAGCAAGCTTTAGGATAGGGTACTGAATTGTAACTTACTTTCGCCTAGTAATGCGATTTTGGCAAAGAGAGTATCTCCCGCAGGGAAGCTGCTACCATCAAATGTTTGCCCTCATTAGACTCCCCTCTGGAAGCGCTTTCACTGCAAGCTGCAGATTCCCTCCTAACAGCAAGCTTTAGGATAGGGTACTGAATTGTAACTTATCTGCGGCTAATAAGGCGATTTTGGGAAAGAGAATATCTCCCGCAGGGAAGCTGCTACCATCAAATGTTTGCCCTCATTAGACTCCCCTCTGGAAGCGCTTTCACTGCAAGCTGCAGATTCCCTCCTAACAGCAAGCTTTAGCATAGGGTACTGAATTGTAACTTAACTGCGGCTAATAAGGCGATTTTGGCAAAGAGAATATCTCCCGCAGGGAAGCTGTTACCATCAAATGATTGCCCTCATTAGACTCCCCTCTGGAAGCGCTTTCACTGCAAGCTGCAGATTCCCTCCTAACAGCAAGCTTTAGGATAGGGTCCTGAATTGTAACTTACTTTCGCCTAATAATGCGATTTTGGCAAAGAGAGTATCTCCCGCAGGGAAGCTGCTACCATCAAATGTTTGCCCTCGTTAAACTCCCCTCTGGAAGCGCTTTCACTGCAAGCTGCAGATTCCCTCCTAACAGCAAGCTTTAGGATAGGGTACTGAATTGTAACTTACTTTCGCCTAATAATGCGATTTTGGCAAAGAGAGTATCTCCCGCAGGGAAGCTGCTACCATCAAATGTTTGCCCTCATTAGACTCCCCTCTGGAAGCGCTTTCACTGCAAGCTGCAGATTCCCTCCTAACAGCAAGCTTTAGGATAGGGTACTGAATTGTAACTTAACTGCGGCTAATAAGGCGATTTTGGCAAAGAGAGTATCTCCCGCAGGGAAGCTGCTACCATCAAATGTTTGCCCTCATTAGACTCCCCTCTGGAAGCGCTTTCACTGCAAGCTGCAGATTCCCTCCTAACAGCAAGCTTTAGGATAGGGTACTGAATTGTAACTTTTCTGCGGCTAATAATGCGATTTTGGGAAAGAGAATATCTCCCGCAGGGAAGCTGCTACCATCAAATGTTTGCCCTCATTAGACTCCCCTCTGGAAGCGCTTTCACTGCAAGCTGCAGATTCCCTCCTAACAGCAAGCTTTAGGATACGGTACTGAATTGTAACTTATCTGCGGCTAATAAGGCGATTTTGGGAAAGAGAATATCTCCCGCAGGGAAGCTGCTACCATCAAATGTTTGCCCTCATTAGACTCCCCTCTGGAAGCGCTTTCACTGCAAGCTGCAGATTCCCTCCTAACAGCAAGCTTTAGGATAGTTTCCTGAATTGTAACTTACTTTCACCTAATAATGTGATTTTGGCAAAGAGAGTATCTACCGCAGGGAAGCTGCTACCATCAAACGTTTGCCCTCATTAGACTCCCCTCTGGAAGCGCTTTCACTGCAAGCTGCAGATTCCCTCCTAAAAGCAAGCTTTAGGATAGGGTACTGAATTGTATCTTAACTGCGTCTAATAAGGCAAAATTGGAAAAGAGATTATCTCCCGCAGGGAAGCTGCTAACATCAAATGTTTGCCCTCGTTAGACTCCCCTCTGGAAGCGCTTTCACTGCAAGCTGCAGATTCCCTCCTAACAGCAAGCTTTAGGATAGGGTACTGAAGTGTATCTTACTTTCGCCTAATAATGCGATTTTGGCAAAGAGAGTATCTCCCGCAGGGAAGCTGCTACCATCAAATGTTTGCCCTCGTTAGACTCCCCTCTGGAAGCGCTTTCACTGCAAGCTGCAGATTCCCTCCTAACAGCAAGCTTTAGGATAGGGTACTGAATTGTAACTTACTTTCGCCTAGTAATGCGATTTTGGCAAAGAGAGTATCTCCCGCAGGGAAGCTGCTACCATCAAATGTTTGCCCTCGTTAGACTCCCCTCTGGAAGCGCTTTCACTGCAAGCTGCAGATTCCCTCCTAACAGCAAGCTTTAGGATAGGGTACTGAATTGTAACTTACTTTCGCCTAATAATGCGATTTTGGCAAAGAGAATATCTCCCGCAGGGAAGCTGCTACCATCAAATGTTTGCCCTCATTAGACTCCCCTCCTGAAGCGCTTTCACTGCAAGCTGCAGATTCCCTCCTAACAGCAAGCTTTAGGATAGGGTACTGAATTGTAACTTAACTGCGGCTAATAAGGCGATTTTGTCAAAGAGAATATCTCCCGCAGGGAAGCTGTTACCATCAAATGATTGCCCTCATTAGACTCCCCTCTGGAAGCGCTTTCACTGCAAGCTGCAGATTCCCTCCTAACAGCAAGCTTTAGGATAGGGTCCTGAATTGTAACTTACTTTCGCCTAATAATGCGATTTTGGCAAAGAGAGTATCTCCCGCAGGGAAGCTGCTACCATCAAATGTTTGCCCTCGTTAAACTCCCCTCTGGAAGCGCTTTCACTGCAAGCTGCAGATTCCCTCCTAACAGCAAGCTTTAGGATAGGGTACTGAATTGTAACTTACTTTCGCCTAATAATGCGATTTTGGCAAAGAGAGTATCTCCCGCAGGGAAGCTGCTACCATCAAATGTTTGCCCTCATTAGACTCCCCTCTGGAAGCGCTTTCACTGCAAGCTGCAGATTCCCTCCTAACAGCAAGCTTTAGGATAGGGTACTGAATTGTAACTTAACTGCGGCTAATAAGGCGATTTTGGCAAAGAGAGTATCTCCCGCAGGGAAGCTGCTACCATCAAATGTTTGCCCTCATTAGACTCCCCTCTGGAAGCGCTTTCACTGCAAGCTGCAGATTCCGTCCTAACAGCAAGCTTTAGGATAGGGTACTGAATTGTAACTTTTCTGCGGCTAATAAGGCGATTTTGGGAAAGAGAATATCTCCCGCAGGGAAGCTGCTACCATCAAATGTTTGCCCTCATTAGACTCCCCTCTGGAAGCGCTTTCACTGCAAGCTGCAGATTCCCTCCTAACAGCAAGCTTTAGGATAGGGTACTGAATTGTAACTTATCTGCGGCTAATAAGGCGATTTTGGGAAAGAGAATATCTCCCGCAGGGAAGCTGCTACCATCAAATGTTTGCCCTCATTAGACTCCCCTCTGGAAGCGCTTTCACTGCAAGCTGCAGATTCCCTCCTAACAGCAAGCTTTAGGATAGTTTCCTGAAATGTAACTTACTTTCACCTAATAATGCGATTTTGGCAAAGAGAGTATCTACCGCAGGGAAGCTGCTACCATCAAACGTTTGCCCTCATTAGACTCCCCTCTGGAAGCGCTTTCACTGCAATCTGCAGATTCCCTCCTAAAAGCAAGCTTTAGGATAGGGTACTGAATTGTATCTTAACTGCGTCTAATAAGGCAAAATTGGAAAAGAGATTATCTCCCGCAGGGAAGCTGCTAACATCAAATGTTTGCCCTCGTTAGACTCCCCTCTGGAAGCGCTTTCACTGCAAGCTGCAGATTCCCTCCTAACAGCAAGCTTTAGGATAGGGTACTGAAGTGTATCTTACTTTCGCCTAATAATGCGATTTTGGCAAAGAGAGTATCTCCCGCAGGGAAGCTGCTACCATCAAATGTTTGCCCTCGTTAGACTCCCCTCTGGAAGCGCTTTCACTGCAAGCTGCAGATTCCCTCCTAACAGCAAGCTTTAGGATAGGGTACTGAATTGTAACTTACTTTCGCCTAGTACTGTGATTTTGGCAAAGAGAGTATCTCCCGCAGGGAAGCTGCTACCATCAAATGTTTGCCCTCGTTAGACTCCCCTCTGGAAGCGCTTTCACTGCAAGCTGCAGATTCCCTCCTAACAGCAAGCTTTAGGATAGGGTACTGAATTGTAACTTACTTTCGCCTAATAATGCGATTTTGGCAAAGAGAATATCTCCCACAGGGAAGCTGCTACCATCAAATGTTTGCCCTCGTTAGACTCCCCTCTGGAAGCGCTTTCACTGCAAGCTGCAGATTCCCTCCTAACAGCAAGCTTTAGGATAGGGTACTGAACTGTAACTTACTTTCGCCTAATAATGCGATTTTGGCAAAGAGAGTATCTCCCGCAGGGAAGCTGCTACCATCAAATGTTTGCCCTCATTAGACTCCCCTCTGGAAGCGCTTTCACTGCAAGCTGCAGATTCCCTCCTAACAGCAAGCTTTAGGATAGGGTACTGAATTTTATTTTATCTGCGGCTAATAAGGCGATTTTCGGAAAGAGAATATCTCCCGCAGGGAAGCTGCTACCATCAAACGTTTGCCCTCATTAGACTCCCCTCTGGAAGCGCTTTCACTGCAACCTGCAGATTCCCTCCTAACAGCAAGCTTTAGGATAGGGTACTGAATTGTAACTTACTTTCGACTAATAATGCGATTTTGGCAAAGAGAGTATCTCCCGCAGGGAAGCTGCTACCATCAAATGTTTGCCCTCGTTAGACTCCCCTCTGGAAGCGCTTTCACTGCAAGCTGCAGATTCCCTCCTAACAGCAAGCTTTGGGATAGGGTACTGAATTGTAACTTACTTTCGACTAATAATGCGATTTTGGCAAAGAGAGTATCTCCCGCAGGGAAGCTGCTACCATCAAATGTTTGCCCTCGTTAGACTCCCCTCTGGAAGCGCTTTCACTGCAAGCTGCAGATTCCCTCCTAACAGCAAGCTTTAGGATAGGGTACTGAACTGTAACTTACTTTCGCCTAATAATGCGATTTTGGCAAAGAGAGTATCTCCCGCAGGGAAGCTGCTACCATCAAATGTTTGCCCTCGTTAGACTCCCCTCTGGAAGTGCTTTCACTGCAAGCTGCAGATTCCCTCCTAACAGCAAGCTTTAGGATAGGGTACTGAATTGTAACTTACTTTCGCCTAATAATGCGATTTTGGCAAAGAGAGTATCTCCCGCAGGGAAGCTGCTACCATCAAATGTTTGCCCTCATTAGACTCCCCTCTGGAAGCGCTTTCACTGCAAGCTGCAGATTCCCTCCTAACAGCAAGCTTTAGGATAGGGTACTGAATTGTAACTTAACTGCGGCTAATAAGGCGATTTTGGCAAAGAGAGTATCTCCCGCAGGGAAGCTGCTACCATCAAATGTTTGCCCTCATTAGACTCCCCTCTGGAAGCGCTTTCACTGCAAGCTGCAGATTCCCTCCTAACAGCAAGCTTTAGGATAGGGTACTGAATTGTAACTTATCTGCGGCTAATAAGGCGATTTTGGGAAAGAGAATATCTCCCGCAGGGAAGCTGCTACCATCAAATGTTTGCCCTCATTAGACTCCCCTCTGGAAGCGCTTTCACTGCAAGCTGCAGATTCCCTCCTAACAGCAAGCTTTAGCATAGGGTACTGAATTGTAACTTAACTGCGGCTAATAAGGCGATTTTGGCAAAGAGAATATCTCCCGCAGGGAAGCTGCTACCATCAAATGATTGCCCTCATTAGACTCCCCTCTGGAAGCGCTTTCACTGCAAGCTGCAGATTCCCTCCTAACAGCAAGCTTTAGGATAGGGTCCTGAATTGTAACTTACTTTCGCCTAATAATGCAATTTTGGCAAAGAGAGTATCTCCCGCAGGGAAGCTGCTACCATCAAATGTTTGCCCTCGTTAAACTCCCCTCTGGAAGCGCTTTCACTGCAAGCTGCAGATTCCCTCCTAACAGCAAGCTTTAGGATAGGGTACTGAATTATAACTTACTTTCGCCTAATAATGCGATTTTGGCAAAGAGAGTATCTCCCGCAGGGAAGCTGCTACCATCAAATGTTTGCCCTCATTAGACTCCCCTCTGGAAGCGCTTTCACTGCAAGCTGCAGATTCCCTCCTAACAGCAAGCTTTAGGATAGGGTACTGAATTGTAACTTTTCTGCGGCTAATAAGGCGATTTTGGGAAAGAGAATATCTCCCGCAGGGAAGCTGCTACCATCAAATATTTGCCCTCATTAGACTCCCCTCTGGAAGCGCTTTCACTGCAAGCTGCAGATTCCCTCCTAACAGCAAGCTTTAGGATAGGGTACTGAATTGTAACTTATCTGCGGCTAATAAGGCGATTTTGGGAAAGAGAATATCTCCCGCAGGGAAGCTGCTACCATCAAATGTTTGCCCTCGTTAGACTCCCCTCTGGAAGCGCTTTCACTGCAAGCTGCAGATTCCCTCCTAACAGCAAGCTTTAGGATAGGGTACTGAATTGTAACTTACTTTCGCCTAATAATGCGATTTTGGCAAAGAGAGTATCTCCTGCAGGGAAGCTGCTACCATCAAATGTTTGCCCTCATTAGACTCCCCTCTGGAAGCGCTTTCACTGCAAGCTGCAGATTCCCTCCTAACAGCAAGCTTTAGGATAGGGTACTGAATTGTAACTTAACTGGGGCTAATAATACGATTTTGGAAAAGAGAGTATCTCCCGCAGGGTAGCTGCTACCATCAAATGTTTGCCCTCATTAGACTCCCCTCTGGAAGCGCTTTCACTGCAAGCTGCAGATTCCCTCCTAACAGCAAGCTTTAGGATAGGGTACTGAATTGTAACTTAACTGCGGCTAATAAGGCGATTTTGGCAAAGAGAGTATCTCCCGCAGGGAAGCTGCTACCATCAAATGTTTGCTCTCATTAGACTCCCCTCTGGAAGCGCTTTCACTGCAAGCTGCAGATTCCCTCCTAACAGCAAGCTTTAGGATAGGGTACTGAATTGTAACTTACTTTCGCCTAGTAATGCGATTTTGGCAAAGAGAGTATCTCCCGCAGGGAAGCTGCTACCATCAAACGTTTGCCCTCGTTAGACTCCCCTCCGGAAGCGCTTTCACTGCAAGCTGCAGATTCCCTCCTAACAGCAAGCTTTAGGATAGGGTACTGAATTGAGACTTACTTTCGCATAATATTGCGATTTTGTCAAAGAGAGTATCTCCCGCAGGGAAGCTGCTACCATCAAATGTTTGCCCTCGTTAGACTCCCCTCCGGAAGCGCTTTCACTGCAAGCTGCAGATTCCCTCCTAACAGCAAGCTTTAGGATAGGGTACTGAATTGTAACTTACTTTCGCCTAGTAATGCGATTTTGGCAAAGAGAGTATCTCCCGCAGGGAAGCTGCTACCATCAAATGTTTGCCCTCGTTAGACTCCCCTCTGGAAGCGCTTTCACTGCAAGCTGCAGATTCCCTCCTAACAGCAAGCTTTAGGATAGGGTACTGAATTGTAACTTACTTTCGCCTAATAATGCGATTTTTGCAAAGAGAATATCTCCCGCAGGGAAGCTGCTACCATCAAATGTTTGCCCTCCTTAGACTCCCCTCTGGAAGCGCTTTCACTGCAAGCTGCAGATTCCCTCCTAACAGCAAGCTTTAGGATAGAGTACTGAATTGTAACTTACTTTCGCCTAATAATGCGATTATGGCAAAGAGAGTATCTCCCGCAGGGAAGCTGCTACCATCAAATGTTTGCCCTCATTAGACTCCCCTCTGGAAGCGCTTTCACTGCAAGCTGCAGATTCCCTCCTAACAGCAAGCTTTAGGATAGGGTACTGAATTTTAATTTATCTGCGGCTAATAAGGCGATTTTCGGAAAGAGAATATCTCCCGCAGGGAAGCTGCTACCATCAAACGTTTGCCCTCATTAGACTCCCCTCTGGAAGTGCTTTCACTGCAAGCTGCAGATTCCCTCCTAACAGCAAGCTTTAGGATAGGGTACTGAATTGTAACTTACTTTCGCCTAATAATGCGATTTTGGCAAAGAGAGTATCTCCCGCAGGGAAGCTGCTACCATCAAATGTTTGCCCTCATTAGACTCCCCTCTGGAAGCGCTTTCACTGCAAGCTGCAGATTCCCTCCTAACAGCAAGCTTTAGGATAGGGTACTGAATTGTAACTTACTTTCGCTTAATAAGGCGATTTTGGCAAAGAGAGTATCTCCCGCAGGGAAGCTGCTACCATCAAATGTTTGCCCTCATTAGACTCCCCTCTGGAAGCGCTTTCACTGCAAGCTGCAGATTCCCTCCTAACAGCAAGCTTTAGGATAGGGTACTGAATTGTAACTTATCTGCGGCTAATAAGGCGATTATGGGAAAGAGAATATCTCCCGCAGGGAAGCTGCTACCATCAAATGTTTGCCCTCATTAGACTCCCCTCTGGAAGCGCTTTCACTGCAAGCTGCAGATTCCCTCCTAACAGCAAGCTTTAGGATAGGGTACTGAATTGTAACTTAACTGCGGCTAATAAGGCGATTTTGGCAAATAGAATATCTCCCGCAGGGAAGCTGTTACCATCAAATGTTTGCCCTCATTAGACTCCCCTCTGGAAGCGCTTTCACTGCAAGCTGCAGATTCCCTCCTAACAGCAAGCTTTAGGATAGGGTCCTGAATTGTAACTTACTTTCGCCTAATAATGCAATTTTGGCAAAGAGAGTATCTCCCGCAGGGAAGCTGCTACCATCAAATGTTTGCCCTCGTTAAACTCCCCTCTGGAAGCGCTTTCACTGCAAGCTGCAGATTCCCTCCTAACAGCAAGCTTTAGGATAGAGTACTGAATTGTAACTTACTTTAGCCTAATAATGCGATTTTGGCAAAGAGAGTATCTCCCGCAGGGAAGCTGCTACCATCAAATGTTTGCCCTCATTAGACTCCCCTCTGGAAGCGCTTTCACTGCAAGCTGCAGATTCCCTCCTAACAGCAAGCTTTAGGCTAGGGTACTGAATTGTAACTTATCTGCGGCTAATAAGGCGATTATGGGAAAGAGAATATCTCCCGCAGGGAAGCTGCTACCATCAAATGTTTGCCCTCATTAGACTCCCCTCTGGAAGCGCTTTCACTGCAAGCTGCAGATTCCCTCCTAACAGCAAGCTTTAGGATAGGGTCCTGAATTGTAACTTACTTTCGCCTAATAATGCAATTTTGGCAAAGAGAGTATCTCCCGCAGGGAAGCTGCTACCATCAAATGTTTGCCCTCGTTAAACTCCCCTCTGGAAGCGCTTTCACTGCAAGCTGCAGATTCCCTCCTAACAGCAAGCTTTAGGATAGGGTACTGAATTGTAACTTACTTTCGCCTAATAATGCGATTTTGGCAAAGAGAGTATCTCCCGCAGGGAAGCTGCTAACATCAAATGTTTGCCCTCATTAGACTCCCCTCTGGAAGCGCTTTCACTGCAAGCTGCAGATTCCCTCCTAACAGCAAGCTTTAGGATAGGGTACTGAATTGTAACTTTTCTGCGGCTAATAAGGCGATTTTGGGAAAGAGAATATCTCCCGCAGGGAAGCTGCTACCATCAAATGTTTGCCCTCATTAGACTCCCCTCTGGAAGCGCTTTCAATGCAAGCTGCAGATTCCCTCCTAACAGCAAGCTTTAGGATAGGGTACTGAATTGTAACTTATCTGCGGCTAATAAGGCGATTTTGGGAAAGAGAATATCTCCCGCAGGGAAGCTGCTACCATCAAATGTTTGCCCTCATTAGACTCCCCTCTGGAAGCGCTTTCACTGCAAGCTGCAGATTCCCTCCTAACAGCAAGCTTTAGGATAGTTTCCTGAATTGTAACTTACTTTCACCTAATAATGCGATTTTGGCAAAGAGAGTATCTACCGCAGGGAAGCTGCTACCATCAAACGTTTGCCCTCGTTAGACTCCCCTCTGGAAGCGCTTTCACTGCAAGCTGCAGATTCCCTCCTAACAGCAAGCTTTAGGATAGGGTACTGAAGTGTATCTTACTTTCGCCTAATAATGCGATTTTGGCAAAGAGAGTATCTCCCGCAGGGAAGCTGCTACCATCAAATGTTTGCCCTCGTTAGACTCCCCTCTGGAAGCGCTTTCACTGCAAGCTGCAGATTCCCTCCTAACAGCAAGCTTTAGGATAGGGTACTGAATTGTAACTTACTTTCGCCTAGTACTGCGATTTTGGCAAAGAGAGTATCTCCCGCAGGGAAGCTGCTACCATCAAATGTTTGCCCTCGTTAGACTCCCCTCTGGAAGCGCTTTCACTGCAAGCTGCAGATTCCCTCCTAACAGCAAGCTTTAGGATAGGGTACTGAATTGTAACTTACTTTCGCCTAATAATGCGATTTTGGCAAAGAGAATATCTCCCACAGGGAAGCTGCTACCATCAAATGTTTGCCCTCGTTAGACTCCCCTCTGGAAGCGCTTTCACTGCAAGCTGCAGATTCCCTCCTAACAGCAAGCTTTAGGATAGGGTACTGAATTGTATCTTAACTGCGTCTAAAAAGGCAAAATTGGAAAAGAGATTATCTACCGCAGGGAAGCTGCTACCATCAAATGTTTGCCCTCGTTAGACTCCCCTCTGGAAGCGCTTTCACTGCAAGCTGCAGATTCCCTCCTAACAGCAAGCTTTAGGATAGGGTACTGAATTGTAACTTACCTGCGGCTAATAAGGCGATTTTGGGAAAGAGAATATCTCCCGCAGGGAAGCTGCTACCATCAAATGTTTGCCCTCATTAGACTCCCCTCTGGAAGCGCTTTCACTGCAAGCTGCAGATTCCCTCCTAACAGCAAGCTTTAGCATAGGGTACTGAATTGTAACTTAACTGCGGCTAATAAGGCGATTTTGGCAAAGAGAATATCTCCCGCAGGGAAGCTGCTACCATCAAATGATTGCCCTCATTAGACTCCCCTCTGGAAGCGCTTTCACTGCAAGCTGCAGATTCCCTCCTAACAGCAAGCTTTAGGATAGGGTACTGAATTGTAACTTACTTTCGCCTAATAATGCGATTTTGGCAAAGAGAGTATCTCCTGCAGGGAAGCTGCTACCATCAAATGTTTGCCCTCATTAGACTCCCCTCTGGAAGCGCTTTCACTGCAAGCTGCAGATTCCCTCCTAACAGCAAGCTTTAGGATAGGGTACTGAATTGTAACTTAACTGGGGCTAATAATGCGATTTTGGAAAAGAGAGTATCTCCCGCAGGGTAGCTGCTACCATCAAATGTTTGCCCTCATTAGACTCCCCTCTGGAAGCGCTTTCACTGCAAGCTGCAGATTCCCTCCTAACAGCAAGCTTTAGGATAGGGTACTGAATTGTAACTTAACTGCGGCTAATAAGGCGATTTTGGCAAAGAGAGTATCTCCCGCAGGGAAGCTGCTACCATCAAATGTTTGTCCTCATTAGACTCCCCTCTGGAAGCGCTTTCACTGCAAGCTGCAGATTCCCTCCTAACAGCAAGCTTTAGGATAGCGTACTGAATTGTAACTTAATTTCGCCTAATAATGCGATTTTGGCAAAGAGAGTATCTCCCGCAGGGAAGCTGCTACCATCAAACGTTTGCCCTCGTTAGACTCCCCTCCGGAAACGCTTTCACTGCAAGCTGCAGATTCCCTCCTAACAGCAAGCTTTAGGATAGGGTACTGAATTGAAACTTACTTTCGCCTAATAATGCGATTTTGTCAAAGAGAGTATCTCCCGCAGGGAAGCTGCTACCATCAAATGTTTGCCCTCGTTAGACTCCCCTCCGGAAGCGCTTTCACTGCAAGCTGCAGATTCCCTCCTAACAGCAAGCTTTAGGATAGGGTACTGAATTGTAACTTACTTTCGCCTAGTAATGCGATTTTGGCAAAGAGAGTATCTCCCGCAGGGAAGCTGCTACCATCAAATGTTTGCCCTCGTTAGACTCCCCTCTGGAAGCGCTTTCACTGCAAGCTGCAGATTCCCTCCTAACAGCAAGCTTTAGGATAGGGTACTGAATTGTAACTTACTTTCGCCTAATAATGCGATTTTGGCAAAGAGACTATCTCCCGCAGGGAAGCTGCTACCATCAAATGTTTGCCCTCATTAGACTCCCCTCTGGAAGCGCTTTGACTGCAAGCTGCAGATTCCCTCCTAACAGCAAGCTTTAGGATAGGGTACTGAATTGTAACTTACTTTCGCCTAATAATGCGATTTTGGCAAAGAGAGTATCTCCTGCAGGGAAGCTGCTACCATCAAATGTTTGCCCTCATTAGACTCCCCTCTGGAAGCGCTTTCACTGCAAGCTGCAGATTCCCTCCTAACAGCAAGCTTTAGGATAGAGTACTGAATTGTAACTTACTTTCGCCTAATAATGCGATTATGGCAAAGAGAGTATCTCCCGCAGGGAAGCTGCTACCATCAAATGTTTGCCCTCATTAGACTCCCCTCTGGAAGCGCTTTCACTGCAAGCTGCAGATTCCCTCCTAACAGCAAGCTTTAGGATAGGGTACTGAATTTTAATTTATCTGCGGCTAATAAGGCGATTTTGGGAAAGAGAATATCTCCCGCAGGGAAGCTGCTACCATCAAACGTTTGCCCTCATTAGACTCCCCTCTGGAAGCGCTTTCACTGCAAGCTGCAGATTCCCTCCTAACAGCAAGCTTTAGGATAGGGTACTGAATTGTATCTTAACTGCGTCTAAAAAGGCAAAATTGGAAAAGAGATTATCTCCCGCAGGGAAGCTGCTACCATCAAATGTTTGCCCTCGTTAGACTCCCCTCTGGAAGCGCTTTCACTGCAAGCTGCAGATTCCCTCCTAACAGCAAGCTTTAGGATAGGGTCCTGAATTGTAACTTACTTTCGCCTAATAATGCGATTTTGGCAAAGAGAGTATCTCCCGCAGGGAAGCTGCTACCATCAAATGTTTGCCCTCGTTAAACTCCCCTCTGGAAGCGCTTTCACTGCAAGCTGCAGATTCCCTCCTAACAGCAAGCTTTAGGATAGGGTACTGAATTGTAACTTACTTTAGCCTAATAATGCGATTTTGGCAAAGAGAGTATCTCCCGCAGGGAAGCTGCTACCATCAAATGTTTGCCCTCATTAGACTCCCCTCTGGAAGCGCTTTCCCTGCAAGCTGCAGATTCCCTCCTAACAGCAAGCTTTAGGCTAGGGTACTGAATTGTAACTTATCTGCGGCTAATAAGGCGATTATGGGAAAGAGAATATCTCCCGCAGGGAAGCTGCTACCATCAAATGTTTGCCCTCATTAGACTCCCCTCTGGAAGCGCTTTCACTGCAAGCTGCAGATTCCCTCCTAACAGCAAGCTTTAGGATAGGGTCCTGAATTGTAACTTACTTTCGCCTAATAATGCAATTTTGGCAAAGAGAGTATCTCCCGCAGGGAAGCTGCTACCATCAAATGTTTGCCCTCGTTAAACTCCCCTCTGGAAGCGCTTTCACTGCAAGCTGCAGATTCCCTCCTAACAGCAAGCTTTAGGATAGGGTACTGAATTGTAACTTACTTTAGCCTAATAATGCGATTTTGGCAAAGAGAGTATCTCCCGCAGGGAAGCTGCTACCATCAAATGTTTGCCCTCATTAGACTCCCCTCTGGAAGCGCTTTCACAGCAAGCTGCAGATTCCCTCCTAACAGCAAGCTTTAGGATAGGGTACTGAATTGTAACTTAACTGCGGCTAATAAGGCGATTTTGGGAAAGAGAATATCTCCCGCAGGGAAGCTGCTACCATCAAATGTTTGCCCTCATTAGACTCCCCTCTGGAAGCGCTTTCACTGCAAGCTGCAGATTCCCTCCTAACAGCAAGCTTTAGGATAGTTTCCTGAATTGTAACTTACTTTCACCTAATAATGCGATTTTGGCAAAGAGAGTATCTCCCGCAGGGAAGCTGCTACCATCAAATGTTTGCCCTCATTAGACTCCCCTCTGGAAGCGCTTTCACCGCAAGCTGCAGATTCCCTCCTAACAGCAAGCTTTAGCATAGGGTACTGAATTGTAACTTAACTGCGGATTATACGGCGATTTTGGCAAAGAGAATATCTCCTACAGGGAAGCTGTTACCATCAAATGTTTGCCCTCATTAGACTCCCCTCTGGAAGCGCTTTCACTGCAAGCTGCAGATTCCCTCCTAACAGCAAGCTTTAGGATAGGGTACTGAATTGTATCTTAACTGCGGCTAATAAGGCAAAATTGGAAAAGAGATTATATCCCGCAGGGAAGCTGCTACCATCAAATGTTTGCCCTCGTTAGACTCCCCTCTGGAAGTGCTTTCACTGCAAGCTGCAGATTCCCTCCTAACAGCAAGCTTTAGGATAGGGTACTGAATTGTACCTTAACTGGGGCTAATAATGCGATTTTGGCAAAGACAGTATCTTCCGCAGGGTAGCTGCTACCATCAAATGTTTGCCCTCATTAGACTCCCCTCTGGAAGCGCTTTCACTGCAAGCTGCAGATTCCCTCCTAACAGCAAGCTTTAGGATAGGGTACTGAATTGTAACTTAACTGCGTCTAATAAGGGGATTTTGGCAAAGAGAGTATCTCCCGCAGGGAAGCTGCTACCATCAAATGTTTGCCCTCATTAGACTCCCCTCTGGAAGCGCTTTCACCGCAAGCTGCAGATTCCCTCCTAACAGCAAGCTTTAGCATAGGGTACTGAATTGTAACTTAACTGCGGCTAATAAGGCGATTTTGGCAAAGAGAATATCTCCTGCAGGGAAGCTGTTACCATCAAATGTTTGCCCTCATTAGACTCCCCTCTGGAAGCGCTTTCACTGCAAGCTGCAGATTCCCTCCTAACAGCAAGCTTTAGGATAGGGTACTGAATTGTATCTTAACTGCGGCTAATAAGGCAAAATTGGAAAAGAGATTATATCCCGCAGGGAAGCTGCTACCATCAAATGTTTGCCCTCGTTAGACTCCCCTCTGGAAGTGCTTTCACTGCAAGCTGCAGATTCCCTCCTAACAGGAAGCTTTAGGATAGGGTACTGAATTGTAACTTACTTTCGCCTAATAATGCGATTTTGGCAAAGAGAGTATCTCCCGCAGGGAAGCTGCTACCATCAAACTTTTGCCCTCGTTAGACTCCCCTCCGGAAGCGCTTTCACTGCAAGCTGCAGATTCCCTCCTAACAGCAAGCTTTAGGATAGGGTACTGAATTGTAACTTACTTTCGCCTAATAATGCGATTTTTGCAAAGAGAATATCTCCCGCAGGGAAGCTGCTACCATCAAATGTTTGCCCTCATTAGACTCCCCTCTGGAAGCGCTTTCACTGCAAGCTGCAGATTCCCTCCTAACAGCAAGCTTTAGGATAGGGTACTGAATTGTAACTTATCTGCGGCTAATAAGGCGATTTTGGGAAAGAGAATATCTCCCGCAGTGAAGCTGCTACCATCAAATGTTTGCCCTCATTAGACTCCCCTCTGGAAGCGCTTTCACTGCAAGCTGCAGATTCCCTCCTAACAGCAAGCTTTAGGATAGGGTCCTGAATTGTAACTTACTTTCGCCTAATAATGCGATTTTGGCAAAGAGAGTATCTCCCGCAGGGAAGCTGCTACCATCAAATGTTTGCCCTCGTTAGACTCCCCTCTGGAAGCGCTTTCACTGCAAGCTGCAGATTCCCTCCTAACAGCAAGCTTTAGGATAGGGTACTGAATTGTAACTTACTTTCGCCTAATAATGCGATTTTGGAAAAGAGAGTATCTCCCGCAGGGAAGCTGCTACCATCAAATGTTTGCCCTCGTTAGACTCCCCTCTGGAAGCGCTTTCACTGCAAGCTGCAGATTCCCTCCTAACAGCAAGATTTAGGATAGGGTACTGAATTGTAACTTAACTGCGGCTAATAAGGCGATTTTGGCAAAGAGAATATCTCCCGCAGGGAAGCTGTTACCATCAAATGTTTGCCCTCATTAGACTCCCCTTCGGAAGCGCTTTCACTGCAAGCTGCAGATTCCCTCCTAACAGCAAGCTTTAGGATAGGGTACTGAATTGCAACTTACTTTCGCATAATATTGCGATTTTGTCAAAGAGAGTATCTCCCGCAGGGAAGCTGCTACCATCAAATGTTTGCCCTCATTAGACTCCCCTCTGGAAGCGCTTTTACTGCAAGCTGCAGATTCCCTCCTAACAGCAAGCTTTAGGATAGTGTACTGAATTGTAACTTATCTGCGGCTAATAAGGCGATTTTGGCAAAGAGAATATCTCCCGCAGGGCAGCTGCTACCATCAAATGTTTGCCCTCATTAGACTCCCCTCTGGAAGCGCTTTCACTGCAAGCTGCAGATTCCCTCCTAACAGCAAGCTTTAGGATAGGGTACTGAATTGTATCTTAAATGCAGCTAATAATGCGATTTTGGCAAAGAGACTATCTCCCGCAGGGAAGATGCTACCATCAAATGTTTGCCCTCATTAGACTCCCCTCTGGAAGCGCTTTCACTGCAAGCTGCAGATTCCCTCCTAACAGCAAGCTTTAGGATAGGGTACTGAATTGTAACTTACTTTCGCCTAATAATGCGATTTTGGCAAAGAGAGTATCTACCGCAGGGAAGCTGCTACCATCAAATTTTTGCCCTCATTAGACTCCCCTCTGGAAGCGCTTTCACTGCAAGCTGCAGATTCCCTCCTAACAGCAAGCTTTAGCATAGGGTACTGAATTGTATCTTAACTGCGTCTAATAAGGCAAAATTTGAAAAGAGATTATCTCCCGCAGGGAAGCTGCTACCATCAAATGTTTGCCCTCATTAGACTCCCCTCTGGAAGCGCTTTCACTGCAAGCTGCAGATTCCCTCCTAACAGCAAGATTTAGGATAGTGTACTGAATTGTAACTTACTTTCGCCTAATAATGCGATTTTGGCAAAGAGAGTATCTCCCGCAGGGAAGCTGCTACCATCAAATGTTTGCCCTCATTAGACTCCCCTCTGGAAGCGCTTTCACTGCAAGCTGCAGATTCCCTCCTAACAGCAAGCTTTAGGATAGGGTACTGAATTGTAACTTATCTGCGGCTAATAAGGCGATTTTGGGAAAGAGAATATCTCCCGCAGGGAAGCTGCTACCATCAAATGTTTGCCCTCATTAGACTCCCCTCTGGAAGCGCTTTCACTGCAAGCTGCAGATTCCCTCCTAACAGCAAGCTTTAGGATAGGGTACTGAATTGTAACTTACTTTCGCCTAATAATGCGATTATAGCAAAGAGAGTATCTCCCGCAGGGAAGCTGCTACCATCAAATGTTTGCCCTCATTAGACTCCCCTCTGGAAGCGCTTTCACTGCAAGCTGCAGATTCCCTCCTAACAGCAAGCTTTAGCATAGGGTACAGAATTTTATCTTAACTGCGGCTAATAATGCGATTTTGGCAAAGAGAATATCTCCCGCAGGGAAGCTGTTACCATCAAATGATTGCCCTCATTAGACTCCCCTCTGGAAGCGCTTTCACTGCAAGCTGCAGATTCCCTCCTAACAGCAAGCTTTAGGATAGGGTCCTGAATTGTAACTTACTTTCGCCTAATAATGCGATTTTGGCAAAGAGAGTATCTCCCGCAGGGAAGCTGCTACCATCAAATGTTTGCCCTCGTTAGACTCCCCTCTGGAAGCGCTTTCACTGCAAGCTGCAGATTCCCTCCTAACAGCAAGCTTTAGGATAGGGTACTGAATTGTAACTTAACTGCGGCTAATAAGGCGATTTTGGCAAAGAGAGAATCTCCCGCAGGGAAGCTGCTACCATCAAATGTTTGCCCTCATTAGACTCCCCTCTGGAAGCGCTTTCACCGCAAGCTGCAGATTCCCTCCTAACAACAAGCTTTAGCATAGGGTACTGAATTGTATCTTAACTGCAGCTAATAAGGCGATTTTGGCAAAGAGAATATCTCCTGCAGGGAAGCTGTTACCATCAAATGTTTGCCCTCATTAGACTCCCCTCTGGAAGCGCTTTCACTGCAAGCTGCAGATTCCCTCCTAACAGCAAGCTTTAGGATAGGGTCCTGAATTGTAACTTACTTTCTCCTAATAATGCGATTTTGGCAAAGAGAGTATCTCCCGCAGGGCAGCTGCTACCATCAAATGTTTGCCCTCATTAGACTCCCCTCTGGAAGCGCTTTCACTGCAAGCTGCAGATTCCCTCCTAACAGCAAGCTTTAGGATAGGGTACTGAATTGTAACTTACTTTCGCCTAATAATGCGATTTTGGAAAAGAGAGTATCTCCCTCAGGGAAGCTGCTACCATCAAATGTTTGCCCTCGTTAGACTCCCCTCTGGAAGCGCTTTCACTGCAAGCTGCAGATTCCCTCCTAACAGCAAGCTTTAGGATAGGGTACTGAAGTGTATCTTAACTGCGGCTAATAAGGCGATTTTGGCAAAGAGAATATCTCCCGCAGGGAAGCTGTTACCATCAAATGTTTGCCCTCATTAGACTCCCCTCTGGAAGCGCTTTCACTGCAAGCTGCAGATTCCCTCCTAACAGCAAGCTTTAGGATAGGGTACTGAATTGTAACTTACTTTCGCATAATATTGCGATTTTGTCAAAGAGAGTATCTCCCGCAGGGAAGCTGCTACCATCAAATGTTTGCCCTCATTAGACTCCCCTCTGGAAGCGCTTTCACTGCAAGCTGCAGATTCCCTCCTAACAGCAAGCTTTAGGATAGTGTACTGAATTGTAACTTATCTGCGGCTAATAAGGCGACTTTGGCAAAGAGAATATCTCCCGCAGGGAAGCTGCTACCATCAAATGTTTGCCCTCATTAGACTCCCCTCTGGAAGCGCTTTCACTGCAAGCTGCAGATTCCCTCCTAACAGCAAGCTGTAGGACACTGTACTGAATTGTAACTTACTTTCGCCTAATAATGCGATTTTGGCAAAGAGAGTATCTACCGCAGGGAAGCTGCTACCATCAAATGTTTGCCCTCATTAGACTCCCCTCTGGAAGCGCTTTCACTGCAAGCTGCAGATTCCCTCCTAACAGCAAGCTTTAGGATAGGGTACTGAATTGTATCTTAACTGCGTCTAATAAGGCAAAATTGGAAAAGAGATTATCTCCCGCAGGGAAGCTGCTACCATCAAATGTTTGCCCTCATTAGACTCCCCTCTGGAAGCGCTTTGACTGCAAGCTGCAGATTCCCTCCTAACAGCAAGCTTTAGGATAGGGTACTGAATTGTAACTTACTTTTGCCTAATAATGCGATTTTGGCAGAGAGAGTATCTCCCGCAGGGAAGCTGCTACCATCAAATGTTTGCCCTCGTTAGACTCCCCTCTGGAAGCGCTTTCACTGCAAGCTGCAGATTCCCTCCTAACAGCAAGCTTTAGGATAGGGTACTGAATTGTAACTTACTTTCGCCTAATAATGCGATTTTGGCAAAGAGAGTATCTCCCGCAGGGAAGCTGCTACCATCAAATGTTTGCCCTCATTAGACTCCCCTCTGGAAGCGCTTTCACTGCAAGCTGCAGATTCCCTCCTAACAGCAAGCTTTAGGATAGGGTACTGAACTGTAACTTAATTTCGCCTAATAATGCGATTTTGGCAAAGAGAGTATCTCCCGCAGGGAAGCTGCTACCATCAAACGTTTGCCCTCGTTAGACTCCCCTCCGGAAGCGCTTTCACTGCAAGCTGCAGATTCCCTCCTAACAGCAAGCTTTAGGATAGGGTACTGAATTGAAACTTACTTTCGCATAATATTGCGATTTTGTCAAAGAGAGTATCTCCCGCAGGGAAGCTGCTACCATCAAATGTTTGCCCTCATTAGACTCCCCTCTGGAAGCGCTTTCACTGCAAGCTGCAGATTCCCTCCTAACAGCAAGCTTTAGGATAGTGTACTGAATTGTAACTTATCTGCGGCTAAGAAGGCGATTTTGGCAAAGAGAATATCTCCCGCAGGGAAGCTGCTACCATCAAATGTTTGCCCTCATTAGACTCCCCTCTGGAAGCGCTTTCACTGCAAGCTGCAGATTCCCTCCTAACAGCAAGCTTTAGGATAGGGTCCTGAATTGTAACTTACTTTCGCCTAATAATGCGATTTTGGCAAAGAGAGTATCTCCCGCAGGGAAGCTGCTACCATCAAATGTTTGCCCTCGTTAAACTCCCCTCTGGAAGCGCTTTCACTGCAAGCTGCAGATTCCCTCCTAACAGCAAGCTTTAGGATAGGGTACTGAATTGTAACTTATCTGCGGCTAATAAGGCGATTTTGGGAAAGAGAATATCTCCCGCAGGGAAGCTGCTACCATCAAATGTTTGCCCTCATTAGACTCCCCTCTGGAAGCGCTTTCACTGCAAGCTGCAGATTCCCTCCTAACAGCAAGCTTTAGGATAGGGTACTGAATTGTAACTTATCTGCGGCTAATAAGGCGATTTTGGGAAAGAGAATATCTCCCACAGGGAAGCTGCTACCATCAAATCTTTGCCCTCATTAGACTCCCCTCTGGAAGCGCTTTCACTGCAAGCTGCAGATTCCCTCCTAACAGCAAGCTTTAGGATAGGGTACTGAATTGTAACTTAATTTCGCCTAATAATGCGATTTTGGCAAAGAGAGTATCTCCCGCAGGGAAGCTGCTAACATCAAATGTTTGCCCTCCTTAGACTCCCCTCTGGAAGCGCTTTCACTGCAAGCTGCAGATCCCTTCCTAACAGCAAGCGTTAGGATAGGGTACTGAATTGTAACTTACTTTCGCCTAATAATGCGATTTTGGCAAAGAGAGTATCTCCCGCAGGGAATCTGCTACCATCAAATGTTTGCCCTCATTAGACTCCCCTCTGGAAGCGCTTTGACTGCAAGCTGCAGATTCCCTCCTAACAGCAAGCTTTAGGATAGGGTCCTGAATTGTAACGTACTTTCGCCTAATAATGCGATTTTGGCAAAGAGAGTATCTCCCGCAGGGAAGGCTCTACCATCAAATGTTTGCCCTCGTTAGACTCCCCTCTGGAAGCGCTTTCTCTGCAAGCTGCAGATTCCCTCCTAACAGCAAGCTTTAGGATAGGGTACTGAATTGTAACTTGCTTTCGAATAATAATGCGATTTTGGAAAAGAGAGTATCTCCCGCAGGGAAGCTGCTAACATCAAATGTTTGCCCTCATTAGACTCCCCTCTGGAAGCGCTTTCACTGCAAGCTGCAGATTCCCTCCTAACAGCAAGCTTTAGGATAGGGTACTGAATTGTAACTTACTTTCGCCTAATAATGCGATTTTGGCAAAGAGAGTATCTCCCGCAGGGAAGCTGCTACCATCAAATGTTTGCCCTCGTTAAACTCCCCTCTGGAAGCGCTTTCACTGCAAGCTGCAGATTCCCTCCTAACAGCAAGCTTTAGGATAGGGTACTGAATTGTAACTTATCTGCGGCTAATAAGGCGATTTTGGGAAAGAGAATATCTCCCGCAGGGAAGCTGCTACCATCAAATGTTTGCCCTCATTAGACTCCCCTCTGGAAGCGCTTTCACTGCAAGCTGCAGATTCCCTCCTAACAGCAAGCTTTAGGATAGGGTACTGAATTGTAACTTATCTGCGGCTAATAAGGCGATTTTGGGAAAGAGAATATCTCCCGCAGGGAAGCTGCTACCATCAAATCTTTGCCCTCATTAGACTCCCCTCTGGAAGCGCTTTCACTGCAAGCTGCAGATTCCCTCCTAACAGCAAGCTTTAGGATAGGGTACTGAATTGTAACTTAATTTCGCCTAATAATGCGATTTTGGCAAAGAGAGTATCTCCCGCAGGGAAGCTGCTAACATCAAATGTTTGCCCTCCTTAGACTCCCCTCTGGAAGCGCTTTCACTGCAAGCTGCAGATCCCTTCCTAACAGCAAGCGTTAGGATAGGGTACTGAATTGTAACTTACTTTCGCCTAATAATGCGATTTTGGCAAAGAGAGTATCTCCCGCAGGGAATCTGCTACCATCAAATGTTTGCCCTCATTAGACTCCCCTCTGGAAGCGCTTTGACTGCAAGCTGCAGATTCCCTCCTAACAGCAAGCTTTAGGATAGGGTCCTGAATTGTAACGTACTTTCGCCTAATAATGCGATTTTGGCAAAGAGAGTATCTCCCGCAGGGAAGGCTCTACCATCAAATGTTTGCCCTCGTTAGACTCCCCTCTGGAAGCGCTTTCTCTGCAAGCTGCAGATTCCCTCCTAACAGCAAGCTTTAGGATAGGGTACTGAATTGTAACTTGCTTTCGAATAATAATGCGATTTTGGAAAAGAGAGTATCTCCCGCAGGGAAGCTGCTAACATCAAATGTTTGCCCTCATTAGACTCCCCTCTGGAAGCGCTTTCACTGCAAGCTGCAGATTCCCTCCTAACAGCAAGCTTTAGGATAGGGTACTGAATTGTAACTTAACTGCGGCTAATAATGTGATTTTGGCAAAGAGATTATCTCCCGCAGGGAAGCTGCTAACATCAAATGTTTGCCCTCATTAGACTCCCCTCTGGAAGCGCTTTCACTGCAAGCTGCAGATTCCCTCCTAACAGCAAGCTTTAGGATAGGGTACTGAATTGTAACTTACTTTCGCCTAATAATGCGATTTTGGAAAAGAGAGTATCTCCCGCAGGGAAGCTGCTACCATCAAACGTTTGCCCTCGTTAGACTCCCCTCTGGAAGCACTTTCACTGCAAGCTGCAGATTCCCTCCTAACAGCAAGATTTAGGATAGGGTACTGAATTGTAACTTAACTGCGGCTAATAAGGCGATTTTGGCAAAGAGAATATCTCCCGCAGGGAAGCTGTTACCATCAAATGTTTGCCCTCATTAGACTCCCCTCTGGAAGCGCTTTCACTGCAAGCTGCAGATTCCCTCCTAACAGCAAGCTTTAGGATAGGGTACTGAATTGTATCTTAAGTGCGGCTAATAAGGCAAAATTGGAAAAGAGATTATAACCCGCAGGGAAGCTGCTACCATCAAATGTTTGCCCTCGTTAGACTCCCCTCTGGAAGTGCTTTCACTGCAAGCTGCAGATTCCCTCCTAACAGCAAGCTTTAGGATAGGGTACTGAATTGTAACTTAATTTCACCTAATAATGCGATTTTGGCAAAGAGAGTATCTCCCGCAGGGAAGCTGCTACCATCCAACGTTTGCCCTCGTTAGACTCCCCTCCAGAAGCGCTTTCACTGCAAGCTGCAGATTCCCTCCTAACAGCAAGCTTTAGGATAGGGTACTGAATTGAAACTTACTTTCGCCTAATAATGCGATTTTGTCAAAGAGAGTATCTCCCGCAGGGAAGCTGCTACCATCAAATGTTTGCCCTCATTAGACTCCCCTCTGGAAGCGCTTTCACTGCAAGCTGCAGATTCCCTCCTAACAGCAAGCTTTAGGATAGGGTACTGAATTGTAACTTATCTGCGGCTAATAAGGCGATTCTGGCAAAGAGAATATCTCCCGCAGGGAAGCTGCTACCATCAAATGTTTGCCCTCATTAGACTCCCCTCTGGAAGCGCTTTCAATGCAAGCTGCAGATTCCCTCCTAACAGCAAGCTTTAGGATAGGGTACTGAATTGTAACTTACTTTCGCTTAATAATGCGATTTTGGCAAAGAAATTATCTCCCGCAGGGAAGCTGATAACATCAAATGTTTGCCCTCCTTAGACTCCCCTCTGGAAGCGCTTTCACTGCAAGCTGCATATTCCCTCCTAACAGCAAGCTTTAGGATAGGGTACTGAATTGTAACTTACTTTCGCCTAATAATGCGATTTTGTCAAAGAGAGTATCTCCCGCAGGGAAGCTGCTACCATCAAACTTTTGCCCTCATTAGACTCCCCTCTGGAAGCGCTTTCACTGCAAGCTGCAGATTCCCTCCTAACAGCAAGCTTTAGGATAGGGTACTGAATTGTATCTTAACTGCGTGTAATAAGGCAAAATTGGAAAAGAGATTATCTCCCGCAGGGAAGCTGCTACCATCAAATGTTTGCCCTCGTTAGACTCCCCTCTGGAAGCGCTTTCACTGCAAGCTGCAGATTCCCTCCTAACAGCAAGCTTTAGGATAGGGTACTGAAATGTAACTTACTTTCGCCTAATAATGCGATTTTGGCAAAGAGAGTATCTCCCGCAGGGAAGCTGCTACCATCAAATGTTTGCCCTCGTTAGACTCCCCTCTGGAAGCGCTTTCACTGCAAGCTGCAGATTCCCTCCTAACAGCAAGCTTTAGGATAGGGTACTGAATTGTAACTTACTTTCGCCTAATAATGCGATTTTGGCAAAGAGAGTATCTCCCGCAGGGAAGCTGCTAACATCAAATGTTTGCCCTCATTAGACTCCCCTCTGGAAGCGCTTTCACTGCAAGCTGCAGATTCTCTCCTAACAGCAAGCTTTAGGATAGGTACTGAATTGTAACTTATCTGCGGCTAATAAGGCGATTTTGGGAAAGAGAATATCTCCCGCAGGGAAGCTGCTACCATCAAATGTTTGCCCTCATTAGACTCCCCTCTGGAAGCGCTTTCACTGCAAGCTGCAGATTCCCTCCTAACAGCAAGCTTTAGGATAGGGTCCTGAATTGTAACTTACTTTCGCATAATAATGCGATTTTGGCAAAGAGAGTATCTCCCGCAGGGAAGCTGCTACCATCAAATGTTTGCCCTCATTAGACTCCCCTCTGGAAGCGCTTTCACTGCAAGCTGCAGATTCCCTCCTAACAGCAAGCTTTAGTATAGGGTACTGATTTTTAACTTAACTGCGTCAAATAAGGCGATTTTGGCAAAGAGAATATTTCCCGCAGGGAAGCTGCTACATTAAATGATTGCCCTCATTAGACTCCCCTCTGGAAGCGCTTTCACTGCAAGCTTCAGATTCCCTCCTAACAGCAAGCTTTAGGATAGGGTACTGAATTGTATCTTAACTGCGGCTAATAACGCAAAATTGGAAAAGAGATTATCTCCCGCAGGGAAGCTGCTACCATCAAATGTTTGCCCTCGTTAGACTCCCCTCTGGAAGCGCTTTCACTGCAAGCTGCAGATTCCCTCCTAACAGCAAGCTTTAGCATAGGGTACTGAATTGTAACTTACTTTCGCCTAATAATGCGATTTTGGCAAAGAGAGTATCTCCCGCAGGGAAGCTGCTACCATCAAATGTTTGCCCTCGTTAGACTCCCCTCTGGAAGCGCTTTCACTGCAAGCTGCAGATTCCCTCCTAACAGCAAGCTTTAGGATAGGGTACTGAATTGTAACTTACTTTCGCCTAATAATGCGATTTTGGCAAAGAGAGTATCTCCCGCAGGGAAGCTGCTACCATCAAATGTTTGCCCTCGTTAGACTCCCCTCTGGAAGCGCTTTCACTGCAAGCTGCAGATTCCCTCCTAACAGCAAGCTTTAGGATAGGGTACTGAATTGTAACTTACTTTCGCCTAATAATGCGATTTTGGAAAAGAGAGTATCTCCCGCAGGGAAGCTGCTACCATCAAATGTTTGCCCTCATTAGACTCCCCTCTGGAAGCGCTTTGACTGCAAGCTGCAGATTCCCTCCTAACAGCAAGCTTTAGGATAGGGTACTGAATTGTAACTTACTTTCGCCTAATAATGCGATTTTGGCAGAGAGAGTATCTACCGCAGGGAAGCTGCTACCATCAAATGTTTGCCCTCATTAGACTCCCCTCTGGAAGCGCTTTCACTGCAAGCTGCAGATTCCCTCCTAACAGCAAGCTTTAGGATAGGGTACTGAATTGTAACTTACTTTCGCCTAATAATGCGATTTTGGAAAAGAGACTAACTCCCGCAGGGAAGCTGCTACCATCAAATGTTTGCCCTCATTAGACTCCCCTCTGGAAGCGCTTTCACTGCAAGCTGCAGATTCCCTCCTAACAGCAAGCTTTAGGATAGGGTACTGAATGGTAACTTACTTTCGCCTAATAAGGCGATTTTGGCAAAGAGAATATCTCCCGCAGGGAAGCTGTTACCATCAAACGTTTGCCCTCATTAGACTCCCCTCTGGAAGCGCTTTCACTGCAAGCTGCAGATTCCCTCCTAACAGCAAGCTTTAGGATAGGGTACTGAATGGTAACTTACTTTCGCCTAATAATGTGATTATGGCAAAGAGAGTATCTCCCGCAGGGAAGCTGCTACCATCAAATGTTTGCCCTCATTAGACTCCCCTCTGGAAGCGCTTTCACTGCAAGCTGCAGATTCCCTCCTAACAGCAAGCTTTAGGATAGTGTACTGAATTGTAACTTACTTTCGCCTAATAATGCGATTTTTGCAAAGAGAATATCTCCCGCAGGGAAGCTGCTACCATCAAATGTTTGCCCTCCTTAGACTCCCCTCTGGAAGCGCTTTCACTGCAAGCTGCAGATTCCCTCCTAACAGCAAGCTTTAGGATAGGGTCCAGAATTGTAACTTACTTTCGCCTAATAATGCGATTTTGGCAAAGAGAGTATCTCCCGCAGGGAAGCTGCTACCATCAAATGTTTGCCCTCATTAGACTCCCCTCTGGAAGCGCTTTCACTGCAAGCTGCAGATTCCCTCCTAACAGCAAGCTTTAGGATAGGGTACTGAATTGAAACTTAACTGCGGCTAATAAGGCGATTATGTCAAAGAGATTATCTCCCGCAGGGAAGCTGCTAACATCAAATGTTTGCCCTCATTAGACTCCCCTCTGGAAGCGCTTTCACTGCAAGCTGCAGATTCCCTCCTAACAGCAAGCTTTAGGATAGGGTCCTGAATTGTAACTTACTTTCGCCTAATAATGCGATTTTGGCAAAGAGAGTATCTCCCACAGGGAAGCTGCTACCATCAAATGTTTGCCCTCATTAGACTCCCCTCTGGAAGCGCTTTCACTGCAAGCTGCAGATTCTCTCCTAACAGCAAGCTTTAGGATAGGGTACTGAATTGTAACTTAACTGCGGCTAATAAGGCGATTTTGGGAAAGAGAATATCTCCCGCAGGGAAGCTGCTACCATCAAATGTTTGCCCTCATTAGACTCCCCTCTGGAAGCGCTTTCACTGCAAGCTGCAGATTCCCTCCTAGCAGCAAGCTTTAGCATAGGGTACTGAATTGTAACTTAACTGCGGCTAATAAGGCGATTTTGGCAAAGAGAATATCTCCCGCAGGGAAGCTGTTACCATCAAATGATTGCCCTCATTAGACTCCCCTCTGGAAGCGCTTTCACTGCAAGCTGCAGATTCCCTCCTAACAGCAAGCTTTAGGAAAGGGTACTGAATTGTAACTTACTTTCGCCTAATAATGCGATTATGGAAAAGAGAGTATCTCCCGCAGGGAAGCTGCTACCATCAAATGTTTGCCCTCATTAGACTCCCCTCTGGAAGCGCTTTCACTGCAAGCTGCAGATTCCCTCCTAACAGCAAGCTTTAGGATAGGGTACTGAATTGTAACTTACTTTCGCCTAATAATGCGATTTTGGCAGAGAGAGTATCTCCCGCAGGGAAGCTGCTACCATCAAATGTTTGCCCTCATTAGACTCCCCTCTGGAAGCGCTTTCACTGCAAGCTGCAGATTCCCTCCTAACAGCAAGCTTTAGGATAGGGTACTGAATTGTAACTTACTTTCGCCTAATAATGCGATTTTGGCAAAGAGAGTATCTCCTGCAGGGAAGCTGCTACCATCAAATGTTTGCCCTCATTAGACTCCCCTCTGGAAGCGCTTTCACTGCAAGCTGCAGATTCCCTCCTAACAGCAAGCTTTAGGATAGGGTACTGAATTGTAACTTACTTTCGCCTAATAATGCGATTTTTGCAAAGAGAATATCTCCCGCAGGGAAGCTGCTACCATCAAATGTTTGCCCTCCTTAGACTCCCCTCTGGAAGCGCTTTCACTGCAAGCTGCAGATTCCCTCCTAACAGCAAGCTTTAGGATAGGGTCCTGAATTGTAACTTACTTTCGCCTAATAATGCGATTTTGGCAAAGAGAGTATCTCCCGCAGGGAAGCTGCTACCATCAAATGTTTGCCCTCATTAGACTCCCCTCTGGAAGCGCTTTCACTGCAAGCTGCAGATTCCCTCCTAACAGCAAGCTTTAGGATAGGGTACTGAATTGAAACTTAACTGCGGCTAATAAGGCGATTATGTCAAACAGATTATCTCCCGCAGGGAAGCTGCTAACATCAAATGTTTGCCCTCATTAGACTCCCCTCTGGAAGCGCTTTCACTGCAAGCTGCAGATTCCCTCCTAACAGCAAGCTTTAGGATAGGGTCCTGAATTGTAACTTACTTTCGCCTAATAATGCGATTTTGGAAAAGAGAGTATCTCCCACAGGGAAGCTGCTACCATCAAATGTTTGCCCTCATTAGACTCCCCTCTGGAAGCGCTTTCACTGCAAGCTGCAGATTCTCTCCTAACAGCAAGCTTTAGGATAGGGTACTGAATTGTAACTTAACTGCGGCTAATAAGGCGATTTTGGGAAAGAGAATATCTCCCGCAGGGAAGCTGCTACCATCAAATGTTTGCCCTCATTAGACTCCCCTCTGGAAGCGCTTTCACTGCAAGCTGCAGATTCCCTCCTAGCAGCAAGCTTTAGCATAGGGTACTGAATTGTAACTTAACTGCGGCTAATAAGGCGATTTTGGCAAAGAGAATATCTCCCGCAGGGAAGCTGTTACCATCAAATGATTGCCCTCATTAGACTCCCCTCTGGAAGCGCTTTCACTGCAAGCTGCAGATTCCCTCCTAACAGCAAGCTTTAGGATAGGGTCCTGAATTGTAACTTACTTTCGCGTAATAATGCGATTTTGGCAAAGAGAGTATCTCCCGCAGGGAAGCTGCTACCATCAAATGTTTGCCCTCGTTAGACTCCCCTCTGGAAGCGCTTTCACTGCAAGCTGCAGATTCCCTCCTAACAGCAAGCTTTAGGATAGGGTACTGAATTGTAACTTACTTTCGCCTAATAATGCGATTTTGGCAAAGAGAGTATCTCCCGCAGGGAAGCTGCTACCATCAAATGTTTGCCCTCATTAGACTCCCCTCTGGAAGCGCTTTCACTGCAAGCTGCAGATTCCCTCCTAACAGCAAGCTTTAGGATAGGGTACTGAATTGTAACTTACTTTCGCCTAATAATGCGATTTTGGCAAAGAGACTATCTTCCGCAGGGAAGCTGCTACCATCAAATATTTGCCCTCATTAGACTCCCCTCTGGAAGCGCTTTCACTGCAAGCTGCAGATTCCCTCCTAACAGCAAGATTTAGGATAGGGTACTGAATTGTATCTTAACTGCGGCTAATAATGCGATTTTGGCAAAGAGAGTATCTACCGCAGGGAAGCTGCTACCATCAAATGTTTGCCCTCATTAGACTCCCCTCTGGAAGCGCTTTCACTGCAAGCTGCAGATTCCCTCCTAACAGCAAGCTTTAGGATAGGGTACTGAATTGTAACTTAATTTCGCCTAATAATGCGATTTTGGCAAAGAGAGTATCTCCCGCAGGGAAGCTGCTACCATCAAACGTTTGCCCTCGTTAGACTCCCCTCCGGAAGCGCTTTCACTGCAAGCTGCAGATTCCCTCCTAACAGCAAGCTTTAGGATAGGGTACTGAATTGTAACTTAATTTCGCCTAATAATGCGATTTTGGCAAAGAGAGTATCTCCCGCAGGGAAGCTGCTACCATCAAATGTTTGCCCTCATTAGACTCCCCTCTGGAAGCGCTTTCACTGCAAGCTGCAGATTCCCTCCTAACAGCAAGCTTTAGGATAGGGTACTGAATTGTAACTTAACTGCGGCTAATAAGGCGATTATGTCAAAGAGATTATCTCCCGCAGGGAAGCTGCTACCATCAAATGTTTGCCCTCATTAGACTCCCCTCTGGAAGCGCTTTCACTGCAAGCTGCAGATTCCCTCCTAACAGCAAGCTTTAGGATAGAGTACTGAATTGTAACTTACTTTCGCCTAATAATGCGATTTTGGCAAAGAGAGTATCTCCCGCAGGGAAGCTGCTACCATCAAATGATTGCCCTCATTAGACTCCCCTCTGGAAGCGCTTTCACTGCAAGCTGCAGATTCCCTCCTAACAGCAAGCTTTAGGATAGGGTCCTGAATTGTAACTTACTTTTGCCTAATAATGCGATTTTGGCAAAGAGAGTATCTCCCGCAGGGAAGCTGCTACCATCAAATGTTTGCCCTCGTTAGACTCCCCTCTGGAAGCGCTTTCACTGCAAGCTGCAGATTCCCTCCTAACAGCAAGCTTTAGGATAGGGTACTGAATTGTAACTTAACTGCGGCTAATAAGGCGATTTTGGCATGAGAGTATCTCCCGCAGGGAAGCTGCTACCATCAAATGTTTGCCCTCATTAGACTCCCCTCTGGAAGCGCTTTCACTGCAAGCTGCAGATTCCCTCCTAACAGCAAGCTTTAGGATAGGGTACTGAATTGTAACTTACTTTCGCCTAATAATGCGATTTTGGCAAAGAGAGTATCTCCCGCAGGGAAGCTGCTACCATCAAATGTTTGCCCTCATTAGACTCCCCTCTGGAAGCGCTTTCACTGCAAGCTGCAGATTCCCTCCTAACAGCAAGCTTTAGGATAGGGTACTGAATTGTAACTTAACTGCGGCTAATAAGGCAAAAATAGAAAAAAGATTATATCCCGCAGGGAAGCTGCTACCATCAAATGTTTGCCCTCGTTAGACTCCCCTCCGGAAGCGCTTTCACTGCAAGCTGAAGATTCCCTCCTAACAGCAAGCTTTAGGATAGGGTACTGAATTGTAACTTACTTTCGCTTAATAATGCGATTTTGGCAAAGAGAGTATCTCCCGCAGGGAAGCTGCTACCATCAAATGTTTGCCCTCATTAGACTCCCCTCTGGAAGCGCTTTCACTGCAAGCTGCAGATTCCCTCCTAACAGCAAGCTTTAGGATAGGGTACTGAATTGTAACTTAATTTCGCCTAATAATGCGATTTTGGCAAAGAGAGTATCTCCCGCAGGGAAGCTGCTACCATCAAACGTTTGCCCTCGTTAGACTCCCCTCCGGAAGCGCTTTCACTGCAAGCTGCAGATTCCCTCCTAACAGCAAGCTTTAGGATAGGGTACTGAATTGTAACTTAATTTCACCTAATAATGCGATTTTGGCAAAGAGAGTATCTCCCGCAGGGAAGCTGCTACCATCAAATGTTTGCCCTCATTAGACTCCCCTCTGGAAGCGCTTTCACTGCAAGCTGCAGATTCCCTCCTAACAGCAAGCTTTAGGATAGGGTACTGAATTGTAACTTAACTGCGGCTAATAAGGCGATTATGTCAAAGAGATTATCTCCCGCAGGGAAGCTGCTACCATCAAATGTTTGCCCTCATTAGACTCCCCTCTGGAAGCGCTTTCACTGCAAGCTGCAGATTCCCTCCTAACAGCAAGCTTTAGGATAGAGTACTGAATTGTAACTTACTTTCGCCTAATAATGCGATTTTGGCAAAGAGAGTATCTCCCGCAGGGAAGCTGCTACCATCAAATGATTGCCCTCATTAGACTCCCCTCTGGAAGCGCTTTCACTGCAAGCTGCAGATTCCCTCCTAACAGCAAGCTTTAGGATAGGGTCCTGAATTGTAACTTACTTTCGCCTAATAATGCGATTTTGGCAAAGAGAGTATCTCCCGCAGGGAAGCTGCTACCATCAAATGTTTGCCCTCGTTAGACTCCCCTCTGGAAGCGCTTTCACTGCAAGCTGCAGATTCCCTCCTAACAGCAAGCTTTAGGATAGGGTACTGAATTGTAACTTAACTGCGGCTAATAAGGCGATTTTGGCATGAGAGTATCTCCCGCAGGGAAGCTGCTACCATCAAATGTTTGCCCTCATTAGACTCCCCTCTGGAAGCGCTTTCACTGCAAGCTGCAGATTCCCTCCTAACAGCAAGCTTTAGGATAGGGTACTGAATTGTAACTTACTTTCGCCTAATAATGCGATTTTGGCAAAGAGAGTATCTCCCGCAGGGAAGCTGCTACCATCAAATGTTTGCCCTCATTAGACTCCCCTCTGGAAGCGCTTTCACTGCAAGCTGCAGATTCCCTCCTAACAGCAAGCTTTAGGATAGGGTACTGAATTGTAACTTAACTGCGGCTAATAAGGCGATTATGTCAAAGAGATTATCTCCCGCAGGGAAGCTGCTACCATCAAATGTTTGCCCTCATTAGACTCCCCTCTGGAAGCGCTTTCACTGCAAGCTGCAGATTCCCTCCTAACAGCAAGCTTTAGGATAGAGTACTGAATTGTAACTTACTTTCGCCTAATAATGCGATTTTGGCAAAGAGAGTATCTCCCGCAGGGAAGCTGCTACCATCAAATGATTGCCCTCATTAGACTCCCCTCTGGAAGCGCTTTCACTGCAAGCTGCAGATTCCCTCCTAACAGCAAGCTTTAGGATAGGGTACTGAATTGTAACTTACTTTCGCCTAATAATGCGATTTTGGCAAAGAGAGTATCTCCCGCAGGGAAGCTGCTACCATCAAATGTTTGCCCTCATTAGACTCCCCTCTGGAAGCGCTTTCACTGCAAGCTGCAGATTCCCTCCTAACAGCAAGCTTTAGGATAGGGTACTGAATTGTAACTTAACTGCGGCTAATAAGGCGATTTTGGCAAAGAGAGTATCTCCCGCAGGGAAGCTGCTACCATCAAATGTTTGCCCTCATTAGACTCCCCTCTGGAAGCGCTTTCACTGCAAGCTGCAGATTCCCTCCTAACAGCAAGCTTTAGGATAGGGTACTGAATTGTAACTTAACTGCGGCTAATAAGGCAAAAATAGAAAAGAGATTATATCCCGCAGGGAAGCTGCTACCATCAAATGTTTGCCCTCGTTAGACTCCCCTCCGGAAGCGCTTTCACTGCAAGCTGAAGATTCCCTCCTAACAGCAAGCTTTAGGATAGGGTACTGAATTGTAACTTACTTTCGCCTAATAATGCGATTTTGGCAAAGAGAGTATCTCCCGCAGGGAAGCTGCTACCATCAAATGTTTGCCCTCATTAGACTCCCCTCTGGAAGCGCTTTCACTGCAAGCTGCAGATTCCCTCCTAACAGCAAGCTTTAGGATAGGGTACTGAATTGTAACTTCTCTGCGGCTAATAAGGCGATTTTGGCAAAGAGAATATCTCCCGCAGGGAAGCTGCTACCATCAAATTTTTGCCCTCATTAGACTCCCCTCTGGAAGCGCTTTCACTGCAAGCTGCAGATTCCCTCCTAACAGCAAGCTTTAGGATAGGGTACTGAATTGTAACTTACTTTCGCCTAATAATGCGATTTTGGCAAAGAGACTATCTCCCGCAGGGAAGCTGCTACCATCAAATGTTTGCCCTCATTAGACTCCCCTCTGGAAGCGCTTTCACTGCAAGCTGCAGATTCCCTCCTAACAGCAAGCTTTAGGATAGGGTACTGAATTGTAACTTAACTGCGGCTAATAAGGCAAAATTGGAAAAGAGATTATCTCCCTCAGGGAAGCTGCTACCATCAAATGTTTGCCATCGTTAGACTCCCCTCTGGAAGCGCTTTCACTGCAAGCTGCAGATTCCCTCCTAACAGCAAGCTTTAGGATAGGGTACTGAATTGTAACTTAATTTCGCCTAATAATGCGATTTTGGCAAAGAGAGTATCTCCCGCAGGGAAGCTGCTACCATCAAACGTTTACCCTCGTTAGACTCCCCTCCGGAAGCGCTTTCACTGCAAGCTGCAGATTCCCTCCTAACAGCAAGCTTTAGGATAGGGTACCGAATTGTAACTTACTTTCGCCTAATAATGCGATTTTGGCAAAGAGACTATCTCCCGCAGGGAAGCTGCTACCATCAAATGTTTGCCCTCGTTAGACTCCCCTCTGGAAGCGCTTTCACTGCAAGCTGCAGATTCCCTCCTAACAGCAAGCTTTAGGATAGGGTACTGAATTGTATCTTACTTTCGCCTAATAATGCGATTTTGGCAAAGAGAGTATCTCCCGCAGGGAAGCTGCTACCATCAAATGTTTGCGCTCGTTAGACTCCCCTCTGGCAGCGCTTTCACTGCAAGCTGCAGATTCCCTCCTAACAGCAAGCTTTAGGATAGGGTACTGAATTGAAGCTTACTTTCGCCTAATAATGCGATTTTGGCAAAGAGAGTATCTCCCGCAGGGAAGCTGCTACCATCAAATGTTTGCCCTCATTAGACTCCCCTCTGGAAGCGCTTTCACTGCAAGCTGAAGATTCCCTCCTAACAGCAAGCTTTAGGATAGGGTACTGAATTGTAACTTACTTTCGCATAATAATGCAATTTTGGCAAAGAGAGTATCTCCCGCAGGGAAGCTGCTACCATCAAATGTTTGCCCTCCTTAGACTCCCCACTGGAAGCGCTTTAACTGCAAGCTGCAGATTCCCTCCTAACAGCAAGCTTTAGGATAGGGTACTGAATTGTAACTTACTTTCGCCTAATAATGCGATTTTGGCAAAGAGAGTATCTCCGGCAGGGAAGCTGCTACCATCAAATGTTTGCCCTCATTAGACTCCCCTCTGGAAGCGCTTTCACTGCAAGCTGCAGATTCCCTCCTAACAGCAAGCTTTAGCATAGGGTACTGAATTGTAACTTAACTGCGGCTAATAATGATATTTTGGCAAAGAGAATATCTCCCGCAGGGAAGCTGCTACCATCAAATGTTTGCCCTCGGTAGACTACCCTCTGGAAGCGCTTTCACTGCAAGCTGCAGATTCCCTCCTAACAGCAAGCTTTAGGATAGGGTACTGAATTGTAACTTAACTGCGGCTAATAAGGGGATTTTGGCAAAGAGAGTATCTCCCGCAGGGAAGCTGCTACCATCAAATGTTTGCCCTCATTAGACTCCCCTCTGGAAGCGCTTTCACTGCAAGCTGCAGATTCCCTCCTAACAGCAAGCTTTAGGATAGGGTACTGAATTGTAACTTAACTGCGGCTAATAAGGGGATTTTGGCAAAGAGAGTATCTCCCGCAGGGAAGCTGCTACCATCAAATGTTTGCCCTCATTAGACTCCCCTCTGGAAGCGCTTTCACTGCAAGCTGCAGATTCCCTCCTAACAGCAAGCTTTAGGATAGGGTACTGAATTGTAACTTACTTTCGCCTAATAATGCGATTTTGGCAAAGAGAGTATCTCCCGCAGGGAAGCTGCTACCATCAAATGTTTGCCCTCGTTAGACTCCCCTCTGGAAGCGCTTTCACTGCAAGCTGCAGATTCCCTCCTAACAGCAAGCTTTAGGATAGGGTACTGAACTGAAGCTTACTTTCGCATAATAATGCGATTTTGGCAAAGAGAGTATCTCCCGCAGGGAAGCTGCTACCATCAAATGTTTGCCCTCATTAGACTCCCCTCTGGAAGCGCTTTCACTGCAAGCTGCAGATTCCCTCCTAACAGCAAGCTTTAGGATAGGGTACTGAATTGTAACTTAACTGCGTCAAATAAGGCGATTATGGCAAAGAGAGTATCTCCCGCAGGGAAGCTGCTACCATCAAATGTTTGCCCTCGTTAGACTCCCCTCTGGAAGCGCTTTCACTGCAAGCTGCAGATTCCCTCCTAACAGCAAGCTTTAGGATAGGGTACTGAATTGTAACTTAACTGCGTCAAATAAGGCGATTATGTCAAAGAGATTATCTCCCGCAGGGAAGCTGCTACCATCAAATGTTTGCCCTCATTAGACTCCCCTCTGGAAGCGCTTTCACTGCAAGCTGCAGATTCCCTCCTAACAGCAAGCTTTAGGATAGAGTACTGAATTGTAACTTACTTTCGCCTAATAATGCGATTTTGGCAAAGAGAGTATCTCCCGCAGGGAAGCTGCTACCATCAAATGTTTGCCCTCATTAGACTCCCCTCTGGAAGCGCTTTCACTGCAAGCTGCAGATTCCCTCCTAACAGCAAGCTTTAGGATAGGGTACTGAATTGTAACTTAACTGCGGCTAATAAGGCGATTTTGGCAAAGAGAGTATCTCCCGCAGGGAAGCTGCTACCATCAAATGTTTGCCCTCATTAGACTCCCCTCTGGAAGCGCTTTCACTGCAAGCTGCAGATTCCCTCCTAACAGCAAGCTTTAGGATAGGGTACTGAATTGTAACTTAACTGCGGCTAATAAGGCAAAAATAGAAAAGAGATTATATCCCGCAGGGAAGCTGCTACCATCAAATGTTTGCCCTCGTTAGACTCCCCTCCGGAAGTGCTTTCACTGCAAGCTGAAGATTCCCTCCTAACAGCAAGCTTTAGGATAGGGTACTGAATTGTAACTTACTTTCGCCTAATAATGCGATTTTGGCAAAGAGAGTATCTCCCGCAGGGAAGCTGCTACCATCAAATGTTTGCCCTCATTAGACTCCCCTCTGGAAGCGCTTTCACTGCAAGCTGCAGATTCCCTCCTAACAGCAAGCTTTAGGATAGGGTACTGAATTGTAACTTATCTGCGGCTAATAAGGCGATTTTGGCAAAGAGAATATCTCCCGCAGGGAAGCTGCTACCATCAAATTTTTGCCCTCATTAGACTCCACTCTGGAAGCGCTTTCACTGCAAGCTGCAGATTCCCTCCTAACAGCAAGCTTTAGGATAGGGTACTGAATTGTAACTTACTTTCGCATAATAATGCAATTTTGGCAAAGAGAGTATCTCCCGCAGGGAAGCTGCTACCATCAAATGTTTGCCCTCCTTAGACTCCCCACTGGAAGCGCTTTAACTGCAAGCTGCAGATTCCCTCCTAACAGCAAGCTTTAGGATAGGGTACTGAATTGTAACTTACTTTCGCCTAATAATGCGATTTTGGCAAAGAGAGTATCTCCGGCAGGGAAGCTGCTACCATCAAATGTTTGCCCTCATTAGACTCCCCTCTGGAAGCGCTTTCACTGCAAGCTGCAGATTCCCTCCTAACAGCAAGCTTTAGCATAGGGTACTGAATTGTAACTTAACTGCGGCTAATAATGATATTTTGGCAAAGAGAATATCTCCCGCAGGGAAGCTGCTACCATCAAATGTTTGCCCTCGGTAGACTACCCTCTGGAAGCGCTTTCACTGCAAGCTGCAGATTCCCTCCTAACAGCAAGCTTTAGGATAGGGTACTGAATTGTAACTTAACTGCGGCTAATAAGGCGATTTTGGCAAAGAGAGTATCTCCCGCAGGGAAGCTGCTACCATCAAATGTTTGCCCTCATTAGACTCCCCTCTGGAAGCGCTTTCACTGCAAGCTGCAGATTCCCTCCTAACAGCAAGCTTTAGGATAGGGTACTGAATTGTAACTTATCTGAGGCTAATAAGGCGATTTTGGCAAAGAGAGTATCTCCCGCAGGGAAGCTGCTACCATCAAATGTTTGCCCTCATTAGACTCCCCTCTGGAAGCGCTTTCACTGCAAGCTGCAGATTCCCTCCTAACAGCAAGCTTTAGGATAGGGTACTGAATTGTAACTTACTTTCGCCTAATAATGCGATTTTGGCAAAGAGAGTATCTCCCGCAGGGAAGCTGCTACCATCAAATGTTTGCCCTCGTTAGACTCCCCTCTGGAAGCGCTTTCACTGCAAGCTGCAGATTCCCTCCTAACAGCAAGCTTTAGGATAGGGTACTGAACTGAAGCTTACTTTCGCATAATAATGCGATTTTGGCAAAGAGAGTATCTCCCGCAGGGAAGCTGCTACCATCAAATGTTTGCCCTCATTAGACTCCCCTCTGGAAGCGCTTTCACTGCAAGCTGCAGATTCCCTCCTAACAGCAAGCTTTAGGATAGGGTACTGAATTGTAACTTAACTGCGTCAAATAAGGCGATTTTGGCAAAGAGAATATCTCCCGCAGGGAAGCTGCTACCATCAAATGTTTGCCCTCATTAGACTCCCCTCTGGAAGCGCTTTCACTGCAAGCTTCAGATTCCCTCCTAACAGCAAGCTTTAGGATAGGGTACTGAATTGTAACTTAACTGCGGCTAATAAGGCAAAATTGGAAAAGAGATTATATCCCGCAGGGAAGCTGCTACCATCAAATGTTTGCCCTCATTAGACTCCCCTCTGGAAGCGCTTTCACTGCAAGCTGCAGATTCCCTCCTAACAGCAAGCTTTAGGATAGGGTACTGAATTGTAACTTAATTTCGCCTAATAATGCGATTTTGGCAAAGAGAGTATCTCCGGCAGGGAAGCTGCTACCATCAAATGTTTGCCCTCATTAGACTCCCCTCTGGAAGCGCTTTCACTGCAAGCTGCAGATTCCCTCCTAACAGCAAGCTTTAGGATAGGGTACTGAATTGTAACTTAACTGCGGCTAATAAGGCGATTATGTCAAAGAGATTATCTCCCGCAGGGAAGCTGCTACCATCAAATGTTTGCCCTCATTAGACTCCCCTCTGGAAGCGCTTTCACTGCAAGCTGCAGATTCCCTCCTAACAGCAAGCTTTAGGATAGAGTACTGAATTGTAACTTACTTTCGCCTAATAATGCGATTTTTGCAAAGAGAGTATCTCCCGCAGGGAAGCTGCTACCATCAAATGTTTGCCCTCGTTAGACTCCCCTCTGGAAGCGCTTTCACTGCAAGCTGCAGATTCCCTCCTAACAGCAAGCTTTAGGATAGGGTACTGAATTGTAACTTAACTGCGGCTAATAAGGCGATTTTGGCATGAGAGTATCTCCCGCAGGGAAGCTGCTACCATCAAATGTTTGCCCTCATTAGACTCCCCTCTGGAAGCGCTTTCACTGCAAGCTGCAGATTCCCTCCTAACAGCAAGCTTTAGGATAGGGTACTGAATTGTAACTTACTTTCGCCTAATAATGCGATTTTGGCAAAGAGAGTATCTCCCGCAGGGAAGCTGCTACCATCAAATGTTTGCCCTCATTAGACTCCCCTCTGGAAGCGCTTTCACTGCAAGCTGCAGATTCCCTCCTAACAGCAAGCTTTAGGATAGGGTACTGAATTGTAACTTAACTGCGTCTAATAAGGCGATTTTGGCAAAGAGAATATCTCCCGCAGGGAAGCTGTTACCATCAAATGTTTGCCCTCATTAGACTCCCCTCTGGAAGCTCTTTCACTGCAAGCTTCAGATTCCCTCCTAACAGCAAGCTTTAGGATAGGGTACTGAATTGTAACTTATCTGCGGCTAATAAGGCAAAATTGGAAAAGAGATTATATCCCGCAGGGAAGCTGCTACCATCAAATGTTTGCCCTCATTAGACTCCCCTCTGGAAGCGCTTTCACTGCAAGCTGCAGATTCCCTCCTAACAGCAAGCTTTAGGATAGGGTACTGAATTGTAACTTACTTTCGCCTAATAATGCGATTTTGGCAAAGAGAGTATCTCCCGCAGGGAAGCTGCTAACATCAAATGTTTGCCCTCATTAGACTCCCCTCTGGAAGCGCTTTCACTGCAAGCTGCAGATTCCCTCCTAACAGCAAGCTTTAGGATAGGGTACTGAATTGTAACTTAACTGCGGCTAATAAGGCAAAAATAGAAAAGAGATTATATCCCGCAGGGAAGCTGCTACCATCAAATGTTTGCCCTCGTTAGACTCCCCTCCGGAAGCGCTTTCACTGCAAGCTGAAGATTCCCTCCTAACAGCAAGCTTTAGGATAGGGTACTGAATTGTATCTTACTTTCGCCTAATAATGCGATTTTGGCAAAGAGAGTATCTCCCGCAGGGAAGCTGCTACCATCAAATGTTTGCCCTCATTAGACTCCCCTCTGGAAGCGCTTTCACTGCAAGCTGCAGATTCCCTCCTAACAGCAAGCTTTAGGATAGGGTACTGAATTGTAACTTAACTGCGTCTAATAAGGCGATTTTGGCAAAGAGAATATCTCCCGCAGGGAAGCTGTTACCATCAAATGTTTGCCCTCATTAGACTCCCCTCTGGAAGCTCTTTCACTGCAAGCTTCAGATTCCCTCCTAACAGCAAGCTTTAGGATAGGGTACTGAATTGTAACTTATCTGCGGCTAATAAGGCAAAATTGGAAAAGAGATTATATCCCGCAGGGAAGCTGCTACCATCAAATGTTTGCCCTCATTAGACTCCCCTCTGGAAGCGCTTTCACTGCAAGCTGCAGATTCCCTCCTAACAGCAAGCTTTAGGATAGGGTACTGAATTGTAACTTACTTTCGCCTAATAATGCGATTTTGGCAAAGAGAGTATCTCCCGCAGGGAAGCTGCTACCATCAAATGTTTGCCCTCATTAGACTCCCCTCTGGAAGCGCTTTCACTGCAAGCTGCAGATTCCCTCCTAACAGCAAGCTTTAGGATAGGGTACTGAATTGTAACTTAACTGCGGCTAATAAGGCAAAAATAGAAAAGAGATTATATCCCGCAGGGAAGCTGCTACCATCTAATGTTTGCCCTCGTTAGACTCCCCTCCGGAAGCGCTTTCACTGCAAGCTGAAGATTCCCTCCTAACAGCAAGCTTTAGGATAGGGTACTGAATTGTATCTTACTTTCGCCTAATAATGCGATTTTGGCAAAGAGAGTATCTCCCGCAGGGAAGCTGCTACCATCAAATGTTTGCCCTCATTAGACTCCCCTCTGGAAGCGCTTTCACTGCAAGCTGCAGATTCCCTCCTAACAGCAAGCTTTAGGATAGGGTACTGAATTGTAACTTATCTGCGGCTAATAAGGCGATTTTGGCAAAGAGAATATCTCCCGCAGGGAAGCTGCTACCATCAAATTTTTGCCCTCATTAGACTCCCCTCTGGAAGCGCTTTCACTGCAAGCTGCAGATTCCCTCCTAACAGCAAGCTTTAGGATAGGGTACTGAATTGTAACTTACTTTCGCCTAATAATGCGATTTTGGCAAAGAGACTATCTCCCGCAGGGAAGCTGCTACCATCAAATGTTTGCCCTCATTAGACTCCCCTCTGGAAGCGCTTTCACTGCAAGCTGCAGATTCCCTCCTAACAGCAAGCTTTAGGATAGGGTACTGAATTGTAACTTAACTGCGGCTAATAAGGCAAAATTGGAAAAGAGATTATCTCCCTCAGGGAAGCTGCTACCATCAAATGTTTGCCATCGTTAGACTCCCCTCTGGAAGCGCTTTCACTGCAAGCTGCAGATTCCCTCCTAACAGCAAGCTTTAGGATAGGGTACTGAATTGTAACTTAATTTCGCCTAATAATGCGATTTTGGCAAAGAGAGTATCTCCCGCAGGGAAGCTGCTACCATCAAACGTTTACCCTCGTTAGACTCCCCTCCGGAAGCGCTTTCACTGCAAGCTGCAGATTCCCTCCTAACAGCAAGCTTTAGGATAGGGTACCGAATTGTAACTTACTTTCGCCTAATAATGCGATTTTGGCAAAGAGACTATCTCCCGCAGGGAAGCTGCTACCATCAAATGTTTGCCCTCGTTAGACTCCCCTCTGGAAGCGCTTTCACTGCAAGCTGCAGATTCCCTCCTAACAGCAAGCTTTAGGATAGTGTACTGAATTGTAACTTAACTGCGGCTAATAATGCGATTTTGGCAAAGAGAGTATCTCCCGCAGGGAAGCTGCTACCATCAAATGTTTGCGCTCGTTAGACTCCCCTCTGGCAGCGCTTTCACTGCAAGCTGCAGATTCCCTCCTAACAGCAAGCTTTAGGATAGGGTACTGAATTGAAGCTTACTTTCGCCTAATAATGCGATTTTGGCAAAGAGAGTATCTCCCGCAGGGAAGCTGCTACCATCAAATGTTTGCCCTCCTTAGACTCCCCATTGGAAGCGCTTTCACTGCAAGCTGCAGATTCCCTCCTAACAGCAAGCTTTAGGATAGGGTACTGAATTGTAACTTACTTTCGCATAATAATGCAATTTTGGCAAAGAGAGTATCTCCCGCAGGGAAGCTGCTACCATCAAATGTTTGCCCTCCTTAGACTCCCCACTGGAAGCGCTTTAACTGCAAGCTGCAGATTCCCTCCTAACAGCAAGCTTTAGGATAGGGTACTGGATTGTAACTTACTTTCGCCTAATAATGCGATTTTGGCAAAGAGAGTATCTCCGGCAGGGAAGCTGCAACCATCAAATGTTTGCCCTCATTAGACTCCCCTCTGGAAGCGCTTTCACTGCAAGCTGCAGATTCCCTCCTAACAGCAAGCTTTAGGATAGGGTACTGAATTGTAACTTAACTGCGGCTAATAAGGCAAAAATAGAAAAGAGATTATATCCCGCAGGGAAGCTGCTACCATCAAATGTTTGCCCTCGTTAGACTCCCCTCCGGAAGCGCTTTCACTGCAAGCTGAAGATTCCCTCCTAACAGCAAGCTTTAGGATAGGGTACTGAATTGTAACTTACTTTCGCCTAATAATGCGATTTTGGCAAAGAGAGTATCTCCCGCAGGGAAGCTGCTACCATCAAATGTTTGCCCTCATTAGACTCCCCTCTGGAAGCGCTTTCACTGCAAGCTGCAGATTCCCTCCTAACAGCAAGCTTTAGGATAGGGTACTGAATTGTAACTTATCTGCGGCTAATAAGGCGATTTTGGCAAAGAGAATATCTCCCGCAGGGAAGCTGCTACCATCAAATTTTTGCCCTCATTAGACTCCCCTCTGGAAGCGCTTTCACTGCAAGCTGCAGATTCCCTCCTAACAGCAAGCTTTAGGATAGGGTACTGAATTGTAACTTACTTTCGCCTAATAATGCGATTTTGGCAAAGAGACTATCTCCCGCAGGGAAGCTGCTACCATCAAATGTTTGCCCTCATTAGACTCCCCTCTGGAAGCGCTTTCACTGCAAGCTGCAGATTCCCTCCTAACAGCAAGCTTTAGGATAGGGTACTGAATTGTAACTTAACTGCGGCTAATAAGGCAAAATTGGAAAAGAGATTATCTCCCTCAGGGAAGCTGCTACCATCAAATGTTTGCCATCGTTAGACTCCCCTCTGGAAGCGCTTTCACTGCAAGCTGCAGATTCCCTCCTAACAGCAAGCTTTAGGATAGGGTACTGAATTGTAACTTAATTTCGCCTAATAATGCGATTTTGGCAAAGAGAGTATCTCCCGCAGGGAAGCTGCTACCATCAAACGTTTACCCTCGTTAGACTCCCCTCCGGAAGCGCTTTCACTGCAAGCTGCAGATTCCCTCCTAACAGCAAGCTTTAGGATAGGGTACTGAATTGTAACTTAACTGCGTCTAATAATGCGATTTTGGCAAAGAGAGTATCTCCCGCAGGGAAGCTGCTACCATCAAATGTTTGCGCTCGTTAGACTCCCCTCTGGCAGCGCTTTCACTGCAAGCTGCAGATTCCCTCCTAACAGCAAGCTTTAGGATAGGGTACTGAATTGAAGCTTACTTTCGCCTAATAATGCGATTTTGGCAAAGAGAGTATCTCCCGCAGGGAAGCTGCTACCATCAAATGTTTGCCCTCATTAGACTCCCCTCTGGAAGCGCTTTCACTGCAAGCTGAAGATTCCCTCCTAACAGCAAGCTTTAGGATAGGGTACTGAATTGTAACTTACTTTCGCATAATAATGCAATTTTGGCAAAGAGAGTATCTCCCGCAGGGAAGCTGCTACCATCAAATGTTTGCCCTCCTTAGACTCCCCACTGGAAGCGCTTTAACTGCAAGCTGCAGATTCCCTCCTAACAGCAAGCTTTAGGATAGGGTACTGAATTGTAACTTAACTGCGGCTAATAAGGCGATTTTGGCAAAGAGAGTATCTCCCGCAGGGAAGCTGCTACCATCAAATGTTTGCCCTCATTAGACTCCCCTCTGGAAGCGCTTTCACTGCAAGCTGCAGATTCCCTCCTAACAGCAAGCTTTAGCATAGGGTACTGAATTGTAACTTAACTGCGGCTAATAATGATATTTTGGCAAAGAGAATATCTCCCGCAGGGAAGCTGCTACCATCAAATGTTTGCCCTCGGTAGACTACCCTCTGGAAGCGCTTTCACTGCAAGCTGCAGATTCCCTCCTAACAGCAAGCTTTAGGATAGGGTACTGAATTGTAACTTATCTGAGGCTAATAAGGCGATTTTGGCAAAGAGAGTATCTCCCGCAGGGAAGCTGCTACCATCAAATGTTTGCCCTCATTAGACTCCCCTCTGGAAGCGCTTTCACTGCAAGCTGCAGATTCCCTCCTAACAGCAGGCTTTAGCATAGGGTACTGAATTGTAACTTAACTGCGGTAAATAATGATATTTTGACAAAGAGAATATCTCCCGCAGGGAAGCTGCTACCATCAAATGTTTGCCCTCGTTAGACTACCCTCTGGAAGCGCTTTCACTGCAAGCTGCAGATTCCCTCCTAACAGCAAGCTTTAGGATAGGGTACTGAATTGTAACTTAACTGCGGCTAATAAGGCGATTGTGGGAAAGAGAATATCTCCCGCAGGGAAGCTGCTACTATCAAATGTTTGCCCTCATTAGACTCCCCTCTGGAAGCGCTTTCACTGCAAGCTGCAGATTCCCTCCTAATAGCAAGCTTTAGGATAGTGTACTGAATTGTAACTTACTTTCGCCTAATAATGCGATTTTGGCAAAGAGACTATCTCCCGCAGGGAAGCTGCTACCATCAAATGTTTGCCCTCATTAGACTCCCCTTCGGAAGCGCTTTCACTGCAAGCTGCAGATTCCCTCCTAACAGCAAGCTTTAGGATAGGGTACTGAATTGTAACTTACTTTCGCCTAATAATGCGATTTTGGCAAAGAGAGTATCTCCCGCAGGGAAGCTGCTACCATCAAATGTTTGCCCTCATTAGACTCCCCTCTGGAAGCGCTTTCACTGCAAGCTGCAGATTCCCTCCTAACAGCAAGCTTTAGGATAGGGTACTGAATTGTAACTTAACTGCGGCTAATAAGGCGATTCTGGCAAAGAGAATATCTCCCGCAGGGAAGCTGCTACCATCAAATATTTGCCCTCATTAGACTCCCCTCTGGAAGCGCTTTCACTGCAAGCTGCAGATTCCCTCCTAACAGCAAGCTTTAGGATAGGGTACTGAATTGTAACTTACTTTCGCCTAATAAAGCGATTTTGGCAAAGAGAATATCTCCCGCAGGGAAGCTGCTACCATCAAATGTTTGCCCTCATTAGACTCCCCTCTGGAAGCGCTTTCACTGTAAGCTGCAGATTCCCTCCTAACAGCAAGCTTTAGGATAGGGTACTGAATTGTAACTTAATTTCGCCTAATAATGCGATTTTGGCAAAGAGAGTATCTCCCGCAGGGAAGCTGCTACCATCAAACGTTTGCCCTCGTTAGACTCCCCTCCGGAAGCGCTTTCACTGCAAGCTGCAGATTCCCTCCTAACAGCAAGCTTTAGGATAGGGTACTGAATTGTAACTTACTTTCGCATAATATTGCGATTCTGGCAAAGAGAATATCTCCCGCAGGGAAGCTGCTACCATCAAATGTTTGCCCTCATTAGACTCCCCTCTGGAAGCGCTTTCACTGCAAGCTGCAGATTCCCTCCTAACAGCAAGCTTTAGGATAGGGTACTGAATTGTAACTTATCGGCGGCTAATAAGGAGATTTTGGCAAAGAGAATATCTCCCGCAGGGAAGCTGCTACCATCAAATCTTTGCCCTCATTAGACTCCCCTCTGGAAGCGCTTTGACTGCAAGCTACAGATTCCCTCCTAACAGCAAGCTTTAGGATAGGGTACTGAATTGTAACTTACTTTCGCCTAATAATGCGATTTTGGCAAAGAGAGTATCTCCCGCAGGGAAGCTGCTACCATCAAATGTTTGCCCTCGTTAGACTCCCCTCTGGAAGCGCTTTCACTGCAAGCTGCAGATTCCCTCCTAACAGCAAGCTTTAGGATAGGGTACTGAATTGAAGCTTACTTTCGCATAATAATGCGATTTTGGCAAAGAGAGTATCTCCCGCAGGGAAGCTGCTACCATCAAATGTTTGCCCTCCTTAGACTCCCCTCTGGAAGCGCTTTCACTGCAAGCTGCAGATTCCCTCCTAACAGCAAGCTTTAGGATAGGGTACTGAATTGTAACTTACTTTCACATAATAATGCGATTTTGGCAAAGAGAGTATCTCCCGCAGGGAAGCTGCTACCATCAAATGTTTGCCCTCCTTAGACTCCCCATTGGAAGCGCTTTCACTGCAAGCTGCAGATTCCCTCCTAAAAGCAAGCTTTAGGATAGGGTACTGAATTGTAACTTACTTTCGCCTAATAATGCGATTTTGGAAAAGAGACTATCTCCCGCAGGGAAGCTGCTACCATCAAATGTTTGCCCTCATTAGACTCCCCTCTGGAAGCGCTTTCACTGCAAGCTGCAGATTCCCTCCTAACAGCAAGCTTTAGCATAGGGTACTGAATTGTTACTTAACTGCGGCTAATAATGATATTTTGGCAAAGAGAATATCTCCCGCAGGGAAGCTGCTACCATCAAATGTTTGCCCTCATTAGACTCCCCTCTGGAAGCGCTTTCACTGCAAGCTGCAGATTCCCTCCTAACAGCAAGCTTTAGGATAGGGTACTGAATTGTAACTTAACTGCGGCTAATAAGGCGATTTTGGGAAAGAGAATATCTCCCGCAGGGAAGATGCTACTATCAAATGTTTGCCCTCATTAGACTCCCCTCTGGAAGCGCTTTCACTGCAAGCTGCAGATTCCCTCCTAATAGCAAGCTTTAGGATAGGGTACTGAATTGTAACTTACTTTCGCCTAATAATGCGATTTTGGCAAAGAGAGTATCTCCCGCAGGGAAGCTGCTAACATCAAATGTTTGCCCTCATTAGACTCCCCTCTGGAAGCGCTTTCACTGCAAGCTGCAGATTCCCTCCTAATAGCAAGCTTTAGCATAGGGTACTGAATTGTAACTTATTTGCGGCTAATACTGATATTTTGGCAAAGAGAATATCTCCAGCAGGGAAGCTGCTACCATCAAATGTTTGCCCTCGTTAGACTACCCTCTGGAAGCGCTTTCACTGCAAGCTGCAGATTCCCTCCTAACAGCAAGCTTTAGGATAGGGTACTGAATTGAAGCTTACTTTCGCATAATAATGCGATTTTGGCAAAGAGAGTATCTCCCGCAGGGAAGCTGCTACCATCAAATGTTTGCCCTCATTAGACTCCCCTCTGGAAGCGCTTTCACTGCAAGCTGCAGATTCCCTCCTAACAGCAAGCTTTAGGATAGGGTACTGAATTGTAACTTACTTTCGCCTAATAATGCGATTTTGGCAAAGAGAGTATCTCCCGCAGGGAAGCTGCTACCATCAAATGTTTGCCCTCCTTAGACTCCCCTCTGGAAGCGCTTTCACTGCAAGCTGCAGATTCCCTCCTAACAGCAAGCTTTAGGATAGGGTACTGAATTGTAACTTACTTTCGCCTAATAATGCGATTTTGGCAAAGAGAGTATCTCCCGCAGGGAAGCTGCTACCATCAAATGTTTGCCCTCATTAGACTCCCCTCTGGAAGCGCTTTGACTGCAAGCTGCAGATTCCCTCCTAACAGCAAGATTTAGGATAGGGTACTGAATTGTACCTTACTTTCGCCTAATAATGCGATTTTGGCGGAGAGAGTATCTCCCGCAGGGAAGCTGCTACCATCAAATGTTTGCCCTCATTAGACTCCCCTCTGGAAGCGCTTTCACTGCAAGCTTCAGATTCCCTCCTAACAGCAAGCTTTAGGATAGGGTACTGAATTGTAACTTATCTGCGGCTAATAAGGCGATTTTGGGAAAGAGAATATCTCCCGCAGGGAAGCTGCTACCATCAAATGTTTGCCCTCATTAGACTCCCGTCTGGAAGCGCTTTCACTGCAAGCTGCAGATTCCCTCCTAACAGCAAGCTTTAGCATAGGGTAGTGAATTGTAACTTAACTGCGGCTAATAATGATATTTTGGCAAAGAGAATATCTCCCGCAGTGAAGCTGCTACCATCAAATATTTGCCCTCGTTAGACTACCCTCTGGAAGCGCTTTCACTGCAAGCTGCAGATTCCCTCCTAACAGCAAGCTTTAGGATAGGGTACTGAATTTTAACTTAACTGCGGCTAATAAGGCGATTTTGGGAAAGAGAATATCTCCCGCAGGGAAGCTGCTACCATCAAATGTTTGCCCTCATTAGACTCCCCTCTGGAAGCGCTTTCACTGCAAGCTGCAGATTCCCTCCTAACAGCAAGCTTTAGGATAGGGTACTGAATTGTAACTTACTTTCGCCTAATAATGCGATTTTGGCGGAGAGAGTATCTCCTGCACGGAAGCTGCTACCATCAAATGTTTGCCCTCATTAGACTCCCCTCTGGAAGCGCTTTCACTGCAAGCTGCAGATTCCCTCCTAACAGCAAGCTTGAGGATAGGGTACTGAATTGTAACTTATCTGCGGCTAATAAGGCGATTTTGGGAAAGAGAATATCTCCCGCAGGGAAGCTGCTACCATCAAATGTTTGCCCTCATTAGACTCCCCTCTGGAAGCGCTTTCACTGCAAGCTGAAGATTCCCTCCTAACAGCAAGCTTTAGGATAGGGTACTGAATTGTAACTTACTTTCGCATAATAATGCGATTTTGGCAAAGAGAGTATCTCCCGCAGGGAAGCTGCTACCATCAAATGTTTGCCCTCCTTAGACTCCCCATTGGAAGCGCTTTCACTGCAAGCTGCAGATTCCCTCCTAACAGCAAGCTTTAGGATAGTGTACTGAATTGTAACTTAATTTCGCCTAATAATGCGATTTTGGCAAAGAGAGTATCTCCCGCAGGGAAGCTGCTACCATCAAATGTTTGCCCTCATTAGACTCCCCTCTGGAAGCGCTTTCACTGCAAGCTGCAGATTCCCTCCTAACAGCAAGCTTTAGCATAGGGTACTGAATTGTAACTTAACTGCGGCTAATAATGATATTTTGGCAAAGAGAATATCTCCCGCAGGGAAGCTGCTACCATCAAATGTTTGCCCTCGTTAGACTACCCTCTGGAAGCGCTTTCACTGCAAGCTGCAGATTCCCTCCTAACAGCAAGCTTTAGGATAGGGTACTGAATTGTAACTTACTTTCGCCTAATAATGCGATTTTGGCAAAGAGAGTATCTCCCGCAGGGAAGCTGCTAACATCAAATGTTTGCCCTCATTAGACTCCCCTCTGGAAGCGCTTTCACTGCAAGCTGCAGATTCCCTCCTAATAGCAAGCTTTAGGATAGGGTACTGAATTGTAACTTACTTTCGCCTAATAATGCGATTTTGGCAAAGAGACTATCTCCCGCAGGGAAGCTGCTACCATCAAATGTTTGCCCTCATTAGACTCCCCTTCGGAAGCGCTTTCACTGCAAGCTGCAGATTCCCTCCTAACAGCAAGCTTTAGGATAGGGTACTGAATTGTAACTTACTTTCGCCTAATAATGCGATTTTGGCAAAGAGAGTATCTCCCGCAGGGAAGCTGCTAACATCAAATGTTTGCCCTCATTAGACTCCCCTCTGGAAGCGCTTTCACTGCAAGCTGCAGATTCCCTCCTAACAGCAAGCTTTAGGATAGGGTACTGAATTGTAACTTAACTGCGGCTAATAAGGCGAAATTGGAAAAGAGAGTATCTCCCGCAGGGAAGCTGCTACCATCAAATGTTTGCCCTCATTAGACTCCCCTCTGGAAGCGCTTTCACTGCAAGCTGCAGATTCCCTCCTAACAGCAAGCTTTAGGATAGGGTACTGAATTGTAACTTACTTTCGCCTAATAATGCGATTTTGGCAAAGAGAGTATCTCCCGCAGGTAAGCTGCTACCATCAAATGTTTGCCCTCATTAGACTCCCCTCTGGAAGCGCTTTCACTGCAAGCTGCAGATTCCCTCCTAACAGCAAGCTTTAGGATAGGGTACTGAATTGTAACTTACTTTCGCCTAATAAAGCGATTTTGGCAAAGAGAATATCTCCCGCAGGGAAGCTGCTACCATCAAATGTTTGCCCTCATTAGACTCCCCTCTGGAAGCGCTTTCACTGTAAGCTGCAGATTCCCTCCTAACAGCAAGCTTTAGGATAGGGTACTGAATTGTAACTTAATTTCGCCTAATAATGCGATTTTGGCAAAGAGAGTATCTCCCGCAGGGAAGCTGCTACCATCAAACGTTTGCCCTCGTTAGACTCCCCTCCGGAAGCGCTTTCACTGCAAGCTGCAGATTCCCTCCTAACAGCAAGCTTTAGGATAGGGTACTGAATTGTAACTTATCTGCGGCTAATAAGGAGATTTTGGCAAAGAGAATATCTCCCGCAGGGAAGCTGCTACCATCAAATGTTTCCCCTCGTTAGACTCCCCTCTGGAAGCGCTTTCACTGCAAGCTGCAGATTCCCTCCTAACAGCAAGCTTTAGGATAGGGTACTGAATTGAAGCTTATTTTCGCATAATAATGCGATTTTGGCAAAGAGAGTATCTCCCGCAGGGAAGCTGCTACCATCAAATGTTTGCCCTCATTAGACTCCCCTCTGGAAGCGCTTTCACTGCAAGCTGAAGATTCCCTCCTAACAGCAAGCTTTAGGATAGGGTACTGAATTGTAACTTACTTTCGCATAATAATGCGATTTTGGCAAAGAGAGTATCTCCCGCAGGGAAGCTGCTACCATCAAATGTTTGCCCTCCTTAGACTCCCCATTGGAAGCGCTTTCACTGCAAGCTGCAGATTCCCTCCTAACAGCAAGCTTTAGGATAGGGTACTGAATTGTAACTTAACTGCGGCTAATAAGGCGATTTTGGCAAAGAGAGTATCTCCCGCAGGGAAGCTGCTACCATCAAATGTTTGCCCTCATTAGACTCCCCTCTGGAAGCGCTTTCACTGCAAGCTGCAGATTCCCTCCTAACAGCAAGCTTTAGCATAGGGTACTGAATTGTAACTTAACTGCGGCTAATAATGATATTTTGGCAAAGAGAATATCTCCCGCAGGGAAGCTGCTACCATCAAATGTTTGCCCTCGTTAGACTACCCTCTGGAAGCGCTTTCACTGCAAGCTGCAGATTCCCTCCTAACAGCAAGCTTTAGGATAGGGTACTGAATTGTAACTTAACTGCGGCTAATAAGGCGATTCTGGCAAAGAGAATATCTCCCGCAGGGAAGCTGCTACCATCAAATATTTGCCCTCATTAGACTCCCCTCTGGAAGCGCTTTCACTGCAAGCTGCAGATTCCCTCCTAATAGCAAGCTTTAGGATAGGGTACTGAATTGTAACTTACTTTCGCCTAATAATGCGATTTTGGCAAAGAGAGTATCTCCCGCAGGGAAGCTGCTACCATCAAATCTTTGCCCTCATTAGACTCCCCTTCGGAAGCGCTTTCACTGCAAGCTGCAGATTCCCTCCTAACAGCAAGCTTTAGGATAGGGTACTGAATTGTAACTTAACTGCGGCTATTAAGGCGATTCTGGCAAAGAGAATATCTCCCGCAGGGAAGCTGCTACCATCAAATATTTGCCCTCATTAGACTCCCCTCTGGAAGCGCTTTCACTGCAAGCTGCAGATTCCCTCCAAACAGCAAGCTTTAGGATAGGGTACTGAATTGTAACTTACTTTCGCCTAATAAAGCGATTTTGGCAAAGAGAATATCTCCCGCAGGGAAGCTGCTACCGTCAAATGTTTGCCCTCATTAGACTCCCCTCTGGAAGCGCTTTCACTGTAAGCTGCAGATTCCCTCCTAACAGCAAGCTTTAGGATAGGGTACTGAATTGTAACTTAATTTCGCCTAATAATGCGATTTTGGCAAAGAGAGTATCTCCCGCAGGGAAGCTGCTACCATCAAACGTTTGCCCTCGTTAGACTCCCCTCCGGAAGCGCTTTCACTGCAAGCTGCAGATTCCCTCCTAACAGCAAGCTTTAGGATAGGGTACTGAATTGTAACTTACTTTCGCATAATATTGCGATTTTGGCAAAGAGAGTATCTCCCGCAGGGAAGCTGCTACCATCAAATGTTTGCACTCCTTAGACTCCCCTCTGGAAGCGCTTTCACTGCAAGCTGCAGATTCCCTCCTAACAGCAAGCTTTAGGATAGGGTACTGAATTGTAACTTATCTGAGGCTAATAAGGCGATTTTGGCAAAGAGAATATCTCCCGCAGGGAAGCTGCTACCATCAAATGTTTGCCCTCATTAGACTCCCCTCTGGAAGCGCTTTCACTGCAAGCTGCAGATTCCCTCCTAACAGCAAGCTTTAGGATAGGGTACTGAATTGTAACTTACTTTCGCCTAATAATGCGATTTTGGCAAAGAGAGTATCTCCCGCAGGGAAGCTGCTACCATCAAATGTTTGCACTCCTTAGACTCCCCTCTGGAAGCGCTTTCACTGCAAGCTTCAGATTCCCTCCTAACAGCAAGCTTTAGGATAGGGTACTGAATTGTAACTTAACTGCGGCTAATAAGGCAAAATTGGAAAAGAGATTATCTCCCGCAGGGAAGCTGCTACCATCAAATGTTTGCCCTCGTTAGAGTCCCCTCTGGAAGCGCTTTCACTGCAAGCTGCAGATTCCCTCCTAACAGCAAGCTTTAGGATAGGGTACTGAATTGTAACTTAATTTCGCCTAATAATGCGATTTTGGCAAAGAGAGTATCTCCCGCAGGGAAGCTGCTACCATCAAACGTTTACCCTCGTTAGACTCCCCTCTGGAAGCGCTTTCACTGCAAGCTGCAGATTCCCTCCTAACTGCAAGCTTTAGGATAGTGTACTGAATTGAAGCTTACTTTCGCATAATAATGCGATTTTGGCAAAGAGAGTATCTCCCGCAGGGAAGCTGCTACCATCAAATGTTTGCCCTCATTAGACTCCCCTTTGGAAGCGCTTTGACTGCAAGCTGCAGATTCCCTCCTAACAGCAAGCTTTAGGATAGGGTACTGAATTGTAACTTACTTTCGCCTAATAATGCGATTTTTGCAAAGAGAGTATCTCCCGCAGGGAAGCTGCTACCATCAAATGTTTGCCCTCATTAGACTCCCCTTTGGAAGCGCTTTCACTGCAAGCTGCAGATTCCCTCCTAACAGCAAGCTTTAGCATAGGGTACTGAATTGTAACTTATCTGCGGCTAATAATGATATTTTGGCAAAGAGAATATCTCCCGCAGGGAAGCTGCTACCATCAAATGTTTGCCCTCGTTAGACTACCCTCTGGAAGCGCTTTCACTGCAAGCTGCAGATTCCCTCCTAACAGCAAGCTTTAGGATAGGGTACTGAATTGAAGCTTACTTTCGCATAATAATGCGATTTTGGCAAAGAGACTATCTCCCGCAGGGAAGCTGCTACCATCAAATGTTTGCCCTCATTAGACTCCCCTCGGGAAGCGCTTTCACTGCAAGCTGCAGATTCCCTCCTAACAGCAAGCTTTAGGATAGGGTACTGAATTGTAACTTACTTTCGCCTAATAATGCGATTTTGGCAAAGAGAGTATCTCCCGCAGGGAAGCTGCTACCATCAAATGTTTGCCCTCATTAGACTCCCCTCTGGAAGCGCTTTCACTGCAAGCTGCAGATTCCCTCCTAACAGCAAGCTTTAGGATAGGGTACTGAATTGTAACTTAATTTCGCCTAATAATGCGATTTTGGCAAAGAGAGTATCTCCCGCAGGGAAGCTGCTACCATCAAACGTTTGCCCTCGTTAGACTCCCCTCCGGAAGCGCTTTCACTGCAAGCTGCAGATTCCCTCCTAACAGCAAGCTTTAGGATAGGGTACTGAATTGTAACTTACTTTCGCATAATATTGCGATTTTGGCAAAGAGAGTATCTCCCGCAGGGAAGCTGCTACCATCAAATGTTTGCACTCCTTAGACTCCCCTCTGGAAGCGCTTTCACTGCAAGCTGCAGATTCCCTCCTAACAGCAAGCTTTAGGATAGGGTACTGAATTGTAACTTATCTGAGGCTAATAAGGCGATTTTGGCAAAGAGAATATCTCCCGCAGGGAAGCTGCTACCATCAAATGTTTGCCCTCATTAGACTCCCCTCTGGAAGCGCTTTCACTGCAAGCTGCAGATTCCCTCCTAACAGCAAGCTTTAGGATAGGGTACTGAATTGTAACTTACTTTCGCCTAATAATGCGATTTTGGCAAAGAGAGTATCTCCCGCAGGGAAGCTGCTACCATCAAATGTTTGCACTCCTTAGACTCCCCTCTGGAAGCGCTTTCACTGCAAGCTTCAGATTCCCTCCTAACAGCAAGCTTTAGGATAGGGTACTGAATTGTAACTTAACTGCGGCTAATAAGGCAAAATTGGAAAAGAGATTATCTCCCGCAGGGAAGCTGCTACCATCAAATGTTTGCCCTCGTTAGAGTCCCCTCTGGAAGCGCTTTCACTGCAAGCTGCAGATTCCCTCCTAACAGCAAGCTTTAGGATAGGGTACTGAATTGTAACTTAATTTCGCCTAATAATGCGATTTTGGCAAAGAGAGTATCTCCCGCAGGGAAGCTGCTACCATCAAACGTTTACCCTCGTTAGACTCCCCTCTGGAAGCGCTTTCACTGCAAGCTGCAGATTCCCTCCTAACTGCAAGCTTTAGGATAGTGTACTGAATTGAAGCTTACTTTCGCATAATAATGCGATTTTGGCAAAGAGAGTATCTCCCGCAGGGAAGCTGCTACCATCAAATGTTTGCCCTCATTAGACTCCCCTTTGGAAGCGCTTTGACTGCAAGCTGCAGATTCCCTCCTAACAGCAAGCTTTAGGATAGGGTACTGAATTGTAACTTACTTTCGCCTAATAATGCGATTTTTGCAAAGAGAGTATCTCCCGCAGGGAAGCTGCTACCATCAAATGTTTGCCCTCATTAGACTCCCCTTTGGAAGCGCTTTCACTGCAAGCTGCAGATTCCCTCCTAACAGCAAGCTTTAGCATAGGGTACTGAATTGTAACTTATCTGCGGCTAATAATGATATTTTGGCAAAGAGAATATCTCCCGCAGGGAAGCTGCTACCATCAAATGTTTGCCCTCGTTAGACTACCCTCTGGAAGCGCTTTCACTGCAAGCTGCAGATTCCCTCCTAACAGCAAGCTTTAGGATAGGGTACTGAATTGAAGCTTACTTTCGCATAATAATGCGATTTTGGCAAAGAGACTATCTCCCGCAGGGAAGCTGCTACCATCAAATGTTTGCCCTCATTAGACTCCCCTCGGGAAGCGCTTTCACTGCAAGCTGCAGATTCCCTCCTAACAGCAAGCTTTAGGATAGGGTACTGAATTGTAACTTACTTTCGCCTAATAATGCGATTTTGGCAAAGAGAGTATCTCCCGCAGGGAAGCTGCTACCATCAAATGTTTGCCCTCATTAGACTCCCCTCTGGAAGCGCTTTCACTGCAAGCTGCAGATTCCCTCCTAACAGCAAGCTTTAGGATAGGGTACTGAATTGTAACTTAATTTCGCCTAATAATGCGATTTTGGCAAAGAGAGTATCTCCCGCAGGGAAGCTGCTACCATCAAACGTTTGCCCTCGTTAGACTCCCCTCCGGAAGCGCTTTCACTGCAAGCTGCAGATTCCCTCCTAACAGCAAGCTTTAGGATAGGGTACTGAATTGTAACTTACTTTCGCATAATATTGCGATTTTGGCAAAGAGAGTATCTCCCGCAGGGAAGCTGCTACCATCAAATGTTTGCCCTCATTAGACTCCCCTCTGGAAGCGCTTTCACTGCAAGCTGCAGATTCCCTCCTAACAGCAAGCTTTAGGATAGGGTACTGAATTGTAACTTATCTGAGGCTAATAAGGCGATTTTGGCAAAGAGAATATCTCCCGCAGGGAAGCTGCTACCATCAAATGTTTGCCCTCATTAGACTCCCCTCTGGAAGCGCTTTCACTGCAAGCTGCAGATTCCCTCCTAACAGCAAGCTTTAGGATAGGGTACTGAATTGTAACTTACTTTCGCCTAATAATGCGATTTTGGCAAAGAGAGTATCTCCCGCAGGGAAGCTGCTACCATCAAATGTTTGCACTCCTTAGACTCCCCTCTGGAAGCGCTTTCACTGCAAGCTTCAGATTCCCTCCTAACAGCAAGCTTTAGGATAGGGTACTGAATTGTAACTTAACTGCGGCTAATAAGGCAAAATTGGAAAAGAGATTATCTCCCGCAGGGAAGCTGCTACCATCAAATGTTTGCCCTCGTTAGAGTCCCCTCTGGAAGCGCTTTCACTGCAAGCTGCAGATTCCCTCCTAACAGCAAGCTTTAGGATAGGGTCCTTAATTGTAACTTAATTTCGCCTAATAATGCGATTTCTGCAAAGAGAGTATCTCCCGCAGGGAAGCTGCTACCATCAAACGTTTACCCTCGTTAGACTCCCCTCCGGAAGCGCTTTCACTGCAAGCTGCAGATTCCCTCCTAACAGCAAGCTTTAGGATAGGGTACTGAATTGAAGCTTACTTTCGCATAATAATGCGATTTTGGCAAAGAGAGTATCTCCCGCAGGGAAGCTGCTACCATCAAATGTTTGCCCTCATTAGACTCCCCATTGGAAGCGCTTTGACTGCAAGCTGCAGATTCCCTCCTAACAGCAAGCTTTAGGATAGGGTACTGAATTGTAACTTACTTTCGCCTAATAATGCGATTTTTGCAAAGAGAGTATCTCCCGCAGGGAAGCTGCTACCATCAAATGTTTGCCCTCATTAGACTCCCCTTTGGAAGCGCTTTCACTGCAAGCTGCAGATTCCCTCCTAACAGCAAGCTTTAGCATAGGGTACTGAATTGTAACTTATCTGCGGCTAATAATGATATTTTGGCAAAGAGAATATCTCCCGCAGGGAAGCTGCTACCATCAAATGTTTGCCCTCGTTAGACTACCCTCTGGAAGCGCTTTCACTGCAAGCTGCAGATTCCCTCCTAACAGCAAGCTTTAGGATAGGGTACTGAATTGAAGCTTACTTTCGCCTAATAATGCGATTTTGGCAAAGAGAGTATCTCCCGCAGGGAAGCTGCTACCATCAAATGTTTGCCCTCATTAGACTCCCCTCTGGAAGCGCTTTCACTGCAAGCTGCAGATTCCCTCCTAACAGCAAGCTTTAGGATAGGGTACTGAATTGTAACTTACTTTCGCCTAATAATGCGATTTTGGCAAAGAGAGTATCTCCCGCAGGGAAGCTGCTACCATCAAATGTTTGCCCTCATTAGACTCCCCTCTGGAAGCGCTTTCACTGCAAGCTGCAGATTCCCTCCTAACAGCAAGCTTTAGGATAGGGTACTGAATTGTAACTTACTTTCGCCTAATAATGCGATTTTGGCAAAGAGACTATCTCCCGCAGGGAAGCTGCTACCATCAAATGTTTGCCCTCCTTAGACTCCCCTCTGGAAGCGCTTTCACTGCAAGCTGCAGATTCCCTCCTAACAGCAAGCTTTAGGATAGGGTACTGAATTGTAACTTATCTGCGGCTAATAAGGCGATTTTGGGAAAGAGAATATCTCCCGCAGGGAAGCTGCTACCATCAAATGTTTGCCCTCATTAGACTCCCCTCTGGAAGCGCTTTCACTGCAAGCTGCAGATTCCCTCCTAACAGCAAGCTTTAGGATAGGGTACTGAATTGTAACTTAACTGCGGCTAATAATGATATTTTGGCAAAGAGAATATCTCCCGCAGGGAAGCTGCTACCATCAAATGTTTGCCCTCGTTAGACTACCCTCTGGAAGCGCTTTCACTGCAAGCTGCAGATTCCCTCCTAACAGCAAGCTTTAGGATAGGGTACTGAATTGTAACTTACTTTCGCCTAATAAGGCGATTTTGGGAAAGAGAATATCTCCCGCAGGGAAGTTGCTACTATCAAATGTTTGCCCTCATTAGACTCCCCTCTGGAAGCGCTTTGACTGCAAGCTGCAGATTCCCTCCTAATAGCAAGCTTTAGGATAGGGTACTGAATTGTAACTTACTTTCGCATAATAATGCGATTTTGGCAAAGAGAATATCTCTCGCAGGGAAGCTGCTACCATCAAATGTTTGCCCTCATTAGACTCCCCTCTGGAAGCGCTTTCACTGCAAGCTGCAGATTCCCTCCTAACAGCAAGCTTTAGGATAGGGTACTGAATTGTAACTTAACTGCGGCTAATAAGGCGATTTTGGGAAAGAGAATATCTCCCGCAGGGAAGTTGCTACTATCAAATGTTTGCCCTCATTAGACTCCCCTCTGGAAGCGCTTTGACTGCAAGCTGCAGATTCCCTCCTAATAGCAAGCTTTAGGATAGGGTACTGAATTGTAACTTACTTTCGCATAATAATGCGATTTTGGCAAAGAGAATATCTCTCGCAGGGAAGCTGCTACCATCAAATGTTTGCCCTCCTTAGACTCCCCATTGGAAGCGCTTTCACTGCAAGCTGCAGATTCCCTCCTAACAGCAAGCTTTAGGATAGTGTACTGAATTGTAACTTAATTTCGCCTAATAATGCGATTTTGGCAAAGAGAGTATCTCCCGCAGGGAAGCTGCTACCATCAAATGTTTGCCCTCATTAGACTCCCCTCTGGAAGCGCTTTCACTGCAAGCTGCAGATTCCCTCCTAACAGCAAGCTTTAGCATAGGGTACTGAATTGTAACTTAACTGCGGCTAATAATGATATTTTGGCAAAGAGAATATCTCCCGCAGGGAAGCTGCTACCATCAAATGTTTGCCCTCGTTAGACTACCCTCTGGAAGCGCTTTCACTGCAAGCTGCAGATTCCCTCCTAACAGCAAGCTTTAGGATAGGGTACTGAATTGTAACTTACTTTCGCCTAATAATGCGATTTTGGCAAAGAGAGTATCTCCCGCAGGGAAGCTGCTAACATCAAATGTTTGCCCTCATTAGACTCCCCTCTGGAAGCGCTTTCACTGCAAGCTGCAGATTCCCTCCTAATAGCAAGCTTTAGGATAGGGTACTGAATTGTAACTTACTTTCGCCTAATAATGCGATTTTGGCAAAGAGACTATCTCCCGCAGGGAAGCTGCTACCATCAAATGTTTGCCCTCATTAGACTCCCCTTCGGAAGCGCTTTCACTGCAAGCTGCAGATTCCCTCCTAACAGCAAGCTTTAGGATAGGGTACTGAATTGTAACTTACTTTCGCCTAATAATGCGATTTTGGCAAAGAGAGTATCTCCCGCAGGGAAGCTGCTAACATCAAATGTTTGCCCTCATTAGACTCCCCTCTGGAAGCGCTTTCACTGCAAGCTGCAGATTCCCTCCTAACAGCAAGCTTTAGGATAGGGTACTGAATTGTAACTTAACTGCGGCTAATAAGGCGAAATTGGAAAAGAGAGTATCTCCCGCAGGGAAGCTGCTACCATCAAATGTTTGCCCTCATTAGACTCCCCTCTGGAAGCGCTTTCACTGCAAGCTGCAGATTCCCTCCTAACAGCAAGCTTTAGGATAGGGTACTGAATTGTAACTTACTTTCGCCTAATAATGCGATTTTGGCAAAGAGAGTATCTCCCGCAGGTAAGCTGCTACCATCAAATGTTTGCCCTCATTAGACTCCCCTCTGGAAGCGCTTTCACTGCAAGCTGCAGATTCCCTCCTAACAGCAAGCTTTAGGATAGGGTACTGAATTGTAACTTACTTTCGCCTAATAAAGCGATTTTGGCAAAGAGAATATCTCCCGCAGGGAAGCTGCTACCATCAAATGTTTGCCCTCATTAGACTCCCCTCTGGAAGCGCTTTCACTGTAAGCTGCAGATTCCCTCCTAACAGCAAGCTTTAGGATAGGGTACTGAATTGTAACTTAATTTCGCCTAATAATGCGATTTTGGCAAAGAGAGTATCTCCCGCAGGGAAGCTGCTACCATCAAACGTTTGCCCTCGTTAGACTCCCCTCCGGAAGCGCTTTCACTGCAAGCTGCAGATTCCCTCCTAACAGCAAGCTTTAGGATAGGGTACTGAATTGTAACTTATCTGCGGCTAATAAGGAGATTTTGGCAAAGAGAATATCTCCCGCAGGGAAGCTGCTACCATCAAATGTTTCCCCTCGTTAGACTCCCCTCTGGAAGCGCTTTCACTGCAAGCTGCAGATTCCCTCCTAACAGCAAGCTTTAGGATAGGGTACTGAATTGAAGCTTATTTTCGCATAATAATGCGATTTTGGCAAAGAGAGTATCTCCCGCAGGGAAGCTGCTACCATCAAATGTTTGCCCTCATTAGACTCCCCTCTGGAAGCGCTTTCACTGCAAGCTGAAGATTCCCTCCTAACAGCAAGCTTTAGGATAGGGTACTGAATTGTAACTTACTTTCGCATAATAATGCGATTTTGGCAAAGAGAGTATCTCCCGCAGGGAAGCTGCTACCATCAAATGTTTGCCCTCCTTAGACTCCCCATTGGAAGCGCTTTCACTGCAAGCTGCAGATTCCCTCCTAACAGCAAGCTGTAGGACACTGTACTGAATTGTAACTTACTTTCGCCTAATAATGCGATTTTGGCAAAGAGAGTATCTACCGCAGGGAAGCTGCTACCATCAAATGTTTGCCCTCATTAGACTCCCCTCTGGAAGCGCTTTCACTGCAAGCTGCAGATTCCCTCCTAACAGCAAGCTTTAGCATAGGGTACTGAATTGTAACTTAACTGCGGCTAATAATGATATTTTGGCAAAGAGAATATCTCCCGCAGGGAAGCTGCTACCATCAAATGTTTGCCCTCGTTAGACTACCCTCTGGAAGCGCTTTCACTGCAAGCTGCAGATTCCCTCCTAACAGCAAGCTTTAGGATAGGGTACTGATTTGTAACTTAACTGCGGCTAATAAGGCGATTCTGGCAAAGAGAATATCTCCCGCAGGGAAGCTGCTACCATCAAATATTTGCCCTCATTAGACTCCCCTCTGGAAGCGCTTTCACTGCAAGCTGCAGATTCCCTCCAAACAGCAAGCTTTAGGATAGGGTACTGAATTGTAACTTACTTTCGCCTAATAAAGCGATTTTGGCAAAGAGAATATCTCCCGCAGGGAAGCTGCTACCGTCAAATGTTTGCCCTCATTAGACTCCCCTCCGGAAGCGCTTTCACTGCAAGCTGCAGATTCCCTCCTAACAGCAAGCTTTAGGATAGGGTACTGAATTGTAACTTACTTTCGCATAATATTGCGATTTTGGCAAAGAGAGTATCTCCCGCAGGGAAGCTGCTACCATCAAATGTTTGCACTCCTTAGACTCCCCTCTGGAAGCGCTTTCACTGCAAGCTGCAGATTCCCTCCTAACAGCAAGCTTTAGGATAGGGTACTGAATTGTAACTTATCTGAGGCTAATAAGGCGATTTTGGCAAAGAGAATATCTCCCGCAGGGAAGCTGCTACCATCAAATGTTTGCCCTCATTAGACTCCCCTCTGGAAGCGCTTTCACTGCAAGCTGCAGATTCCCTCCTAACAGCAAGCTTTAGGATAGGGTACTGAATTGTAACTTACTTTCGCCTAATAATGCGATTTTGGCAAAGAGAGTATCTCCCGCAGGGAAGCTGCTACCATCAAATGTTTGCACTCCTTAGACTCCCCTCTGGAAGCGCTTTCACTGCAAGCTTCAGATTCCCTCCTAACAGCAAGCTTTAGGATAGGGTACTGAATTGTAACTTAACTGCGGCTAATAAGGCAAAATTGGAAAAGAGATTATCTCCCGCAGGGAAGCTGCTACCATCAAATGTTTGCCCTCGTTAGAGTCCCCTCTGGAAGCGCTTTCACTGCAAGCTGCAGATTCCCTCCTAACAGCAAGCTTTAGGATAGGGTACTGAATTGTAACTTAATTTCGCCTAATAATGCGATTTTGGCAAAGAGAGTATCTCCCGCAGGGAAGCTGCTACCATCAAACGTTTACCCTCGTTAGACTCCCCTCTGGAAGCGCTTTCACTGCAAGCTGCAGATTCCCTCCTAACTGCAAGCTTTAGGATAGTGTACTGAATTGAAGCTTACTTTCGCATAATAATGCGATTTTGGCAAAGAGAGTATCTCCCGCAGGGAAGCTGCTACCATCAAATGTTTGCCCTCATTAGACTCCCCTTTGGAAGCGCTTTGACTGCAAGCTGCAGATTCCCTCCTAACAGCAAGCTTTAGGATAGGGTACTGAATTGTAACTTACTTTCGCCTAATAATGCGATTTTTGCAAAGAGAGTATCTCCCGCAGGGAAGCTGCTACCATCAAATGTTTGCCCTCATTAGACTCCCCTTTGGAAGCGCTTTCACTGCAAGCTGCAGATTCCCTCCTAACAGCAAGCTTTAGCATAGGGTACTGAATTGTAACTTATCTGCGGCTAATAATGATATTTTGGCAAAGAGAATATCTCCCGCAGGGAAGCTGCTACCATCAAATGTTTGCCCTCGTTAGACTACCCTCTGGAAGCGCTTTCACTGCAAGCTGCAGATTCCCTCCTAACAGCAAGCTTTAGGATAGGGTACTGAATTGAAGCTTACTTTCGCATAATAATGCGATTTTGGCAAAGAGACTATCTCCCGCAGGGAAGCTGCTACCATCAAATGTTTGCCCTCATTAGACTCCCCTCGGGAAGCGCTTTCACTGCAAGCTGCAGATTCCCTCCTAACAGCAAGCTTTAGGATAGGGTACTGAATTGTAACTTACTTTCGCCTAATAATGCGATTTTGGCAAAGAGAGTATCTCCCGCAGGGAAGCTGCTACCATCAAATGTTTGCCCTCATTAGACTCCCCTCTGGAAGCGCTTTCACTGCAAGCTGCAGATTCCCTCCTAACAGCAAGCTTTAGGATAGGGTACTGAATTGTAACTTAATTTCGCCTAATAATGCGATTTTGGCAAAGAGAGTATCTCCCGCAGGGAAGCTGCTACCATCAAACGTTTGCCCTCGTTAGACTCCCCTCCGGAAGCGCTTTCACTGCAAGCTGCAGATTCCCTCCTAACAGCAAGCTTTAGGATAGGGTACTGAATTGTAACTTACTTTCGCATAATATTGCGATTTTGGCAAAGAGAGTATCTCCCGCAGGGAAGCTGCTACCATCAAATGTTTGCCCTCATTAGACTCCCCTCTGGAAGCGCTTTCACTGCAAGCTGCAGATTCCCTCCTAACAGCAAGCTTTAGGATAGGGTACTGAATTGTAACTTATCTGAGGCTAATAAGGCGATTTTGGCAAAGAGAATATCTCCCGCAGGGAAGCTGCTACCATCAAATGTTTGCCCTCATTAGACTCCCCTCTGGAAGCGCTTTCACTGCAAGCTGCAGATTCCCTCCTAACAGCAAGCTTTAGGATAGGGTACTGAATTGTAACTTACTTTCGCCTAATAATGCGATTTTGGCAAAGAGAGTATCTCCCGCAGGGAAGCTGCTACCATCAAATGTTTGCACTCCTTAGACTCCCCTCTGGAAGCGCTTTCACTGCAAGCTTCAGATTCCCTCCTAACAGCAAGCTTTAGGATAGGGTACTGAATTGTAACTTAACTGCGGCTAATAAGGCAAAATTGGAAAAGAGATTATCTCCCGCAGGGAAGCTGCTACCATCAAATGTTTGCCCTCGTTAGAGTCCCCTCTGGAAGCGCTTTCACTGCAAGCTGCAGATTCCCTCCTAACAGCAAGCTTTAGGATAGGGTCCTTAATTGTAACTTAATTTCGCCTAATAATGCGATTTCTGCAAAGAGAGTATCTCCCGCAGGGAAGCTGCTACCATCAAACGTTTACCCTCGTTAGACTCCCCTCCGGAAGCGCTTTCACTGCAAGCTGCAGATTCCCTCCTAACAGCAAGCTTTAGGATAGGGTACTGAATTGTAACTTACTTTCGCCTAATAATGCGATTTTTGCAAAGAGAGTATCTCCCGCAGGGAAGCTGCTACCATCAAATGTTTGCCCTCATTAGACTCCCCTTTGGAAGCGCTTTCACTGCAAGCTGCAGATTCCCTCCTAACAGCAAGCTTTAGCATAGGGTACTGAATTGTAACTTATCTGCGGCTAATAATGATATTTTGGCAAAGAGAATATCTCCCGCAGGGAAGCTGCTACCATCAAATGTTTGCCCTCGTTAGACTACCCTCTGGAAGCGCTTTCACTGCAAGCTGCAGATTCCCTCCTAACAGCAAGCTTTAGGATAGGGTACTGAATTGAAGCTTACTTTCGCCTAATAATGCGATTTTGGCAAAGAGAGTATCTCCCGCAGGGAAGCTGCTACCATCAAATGTTTGCCCTCATTAGACTCCCCTCTGGAAGCGCTTTCACTGCAAGCTGCAGATTCCCTCCTAACAGCAAGCTTTAGGATAGGGTACTGAATTGTAACTTACTTTCGCCTAATAATGCGATTTTGGCAAAGAGACTATCTCCCGCAGGGAAGCTGCTACCATCAAATGTTTGCCCTCCTTAGACTCCCCTCTGGAAGCGCTTTCACTGCAAGCTGCAGATTCCCTCCTAACAGCAAGCTTTAGGATAGGGTACTGAATTGTAACTTATCTGCGGCTAATAAGGCGATTTTGGGAAAGAGAATATCTCCCGCAGGGAAGCTGCTACCATCAAATGTTTGCCCTCATTAGACTCCCCTCTGGAAGCGCTTTCACTGCAAGCTGCAGATTCCCTCCTAACAGCAAGCTTTAGGATAGGGTACTGAATTGTAACTTAACTGCGGCTAATAATGATATTTTGGCAAAGAGAATATCTCCCGCAGGGAAGCTGCTACCATCAAATGTTTGCCCTCATTAGACTCCCCTCTGGAAGCGCTTTCACTGCAAGCTGCAGATTCCCTCCTAACAGCAAGCTTTAGGATAGGGTACTGAATTGTAACTTAACTGCGGCTAATAAGGCGATTTTGGGAAAGAGAGTATCTCCCGCAGGGAAGTTGCTACTATCAAATGTTTGCCCTCATTAGACTCCCCTCTGGAAGCGCTTTGACTGCAAGCTGCAGATTCCCTCCTAATAGCAAGCTTTAGGATAGGGTACTGAATTGTAACTTACTTTCGCATAATAATGCGATTTTGGCAAAGAGAATATCTCTCGCAGGGAAGCTGCTACCATCAAATGTTTGCCCTCATTAGACTCCCCTCTGGAAGCGCTTTCACTGCAAGCTGCAGATTCCCTCCTAACAGCAAGCTTTAGGATAGGGTACTGAATTGTAACTTACTTTCGCTTAATAATGCGATTTTGGCAAAGAGACTGTCTCGCGCAGGGAAGCTGCTACCATCAAACGTTTGCCCTCATTAGACTCCCCTCTGGAAGCGCTTTGACTGCGAGCTGCAGATTCCCTCCTAACAGCAAGCTTTAGGATAGGGTACTGACTTGTATCTTAACTGCGGCTCATAAGGCGATTTTGGCAAAGAGAGTATCTCCCGCAGGGAAGCTGCTACCATCAAATGTTTGCCCTCCTTAGACTCCCCTCTGGAAGCGCTTTCACTGCAAGCTGCAGATTCCCTCCTAACAGCAAGCTTTAGGATATGGTACTGAATTGTAACTTAACTGCGGCTAATAAGGCGATTCTGGCAAAGAGAATATCTCCCGCAGGGAAGCTGCTACCATCAAATATTTGCCCTCATTAGACTCCCCTCTGGAAGCGCTTTCACTGCAAGCTGCAGATTCCCTCCTAACAGCAAGCTTTAGGATAGGGTACTGAATTGTAACTTACTTTCGCCTAATAATGCGATTTTGGCAAAGAGAATATCTCCCGCAGGGAAGCTGCTACCATCAAATGTTTGCCCTCATTAGACTCCCCTCTGGAAGCGCTTTCACTGCAAGCTGCAGATTCCCTCCTAACAGCAAGCTTTAGGATAGGGTACTGAATTGTAACTTACTTTCGACTAATAATGCCATTTTGGCAAAGAGACTGTCTCGCGCAGGGAAGCTGTTACCATCAAACGTTTGCCCTCATTAGACTCCCCTCTGGAAGCGCTTTCACTGTAAGCTGCAGATTCCCTCCTAACAGCAAGCTTTAGGATAGGGTACTGACTTGTAACTTAACTGCGGCTCATAAGGCGATTTTGGCAAAGAGAGTATCTCCCGCAGGGAAGCTGCTACCATCAAATGTTTGCCCTCCTTAGACTCCCCTCTGGAAGCGCTTTCACTGCAAGCTGCAGATTCCCTCCTAACATCAAGCTGTAGGACAGTGTACTGAACTGTAACTTAACTGCGGCTAATAATGCGATTTTGGCAAAGAGAGTATCTCCCGCAGGGAAGCTGCTACCATCAAATGCTTCCCCTCATTAGACTCCCCTCTGGAAGCGCTTTCACTGCAAGCTGCAGATTCCCTCCTAACAGCAAGCTTTAGGATAGGGTACTGAATTGTAACTTACTTTCGCCTAATAATGCGATTTTTGCAAAGAGAGTATCTCCTGCAGGGAAGCTGCTACCATCAAATGTTTGCCCTCATTAGACTCCCCTCTGGAAGCGCTTTCACTGCAAGCTGCAGATTCCCTCTTAACAGCAAGCTTTAGGATAGGGTACTGAATTGTAACTTACTTTCGCCTAATAATGGGATTTTGGCAAAGAGAGTATCTCCCGCAGGGAAGCTGCTACCATCAAATCTTTGCCCTCATTAGACTCCCCTCTGGAAGCGCTTTCACTGCAAGCTGCAGATTCCCTCCTAACAGCAAGCTTTAGGATAGGGTACTGAATTGTAACTTACTTTCGCCTAATAATGCGATTTTGGCAAAGAGAGTATCTCCCGCAGGGAAGCTGCTACCATCAAATGTTTGCCCTCATTAGACTCCCCTCTGGAAGCGCTTTCACTGCAAGCTGCAGATTCCCTCCTAACAGCAAGCTTTAGGATAGGGTACTGAATTGTAACTTACTTTCGCCTAATAATGCGATTTTGAAAAGAGACTATCTCCCGCAGGGAAGCTGCTACCATCAAATGTTTGCCCTCATTAGACTCCCCTCTGGAAGCGCTTTCACTTCAAGCTGCAGATTCCCTCCTAACAGCAAGCTTTAGGATAGTGTACTGATTTGTAACTTAACTGCGGCTAATAAGGCGATTATGGCAAAGAGAATATCTCCCGCAGGGAAGCTGCTACCATCAAATATTTGCCCTCATTAGACTCCCCTCTGGAAGCGCTTTCACTGCAAGCTGCAGATTCCCTCCTAACAGCAAGCTTTAGGATAGGGTACTGAATTGTAACTTAACTGCGGCTAATAAGGCGATTTTGGCAAAGAGAATATCTCCCGCAGGGAAGCTGCTACCATCAAATGTTTGCCCTCATTAGACTCCCCTCTGGAAGCGCTTTCACTGCAAGCTGCAGATTCCCTCCTAACAGCAAGCTTTAGGATAGGGTACTGAATTGTAACTTAACTGCGTCTAATAAGGCGATTATGGCAAAGAGAATATCTCCCGCAGGGAAGCTGCTACCATCAAATGTTTGCCCTCATTAGACTCCCCTCTGGAAGCGCTTTCACTGCAAGCTGCAGATTCCCTCCTAACAGCAAGCTTTAGGATAGGGTCCTGAATTGTATCTTACTTTTGCCTAATAATGCGAATTTGGCAAAGAGAGTATCTCCCGCAGGGAAGCTGCTACCATCAAATGTTTGCCCTCATTAGACTCCCCTCTGGAAGCGCTTTCACTGCAAGCTGCAGATTCCCTCCTAACATCAAGCTGTAGGACAGTGTACTGAACTGTAACTTAACTGCGGCTAATAATGCGATTTTGGCAAAGAGAGTATCTCCCGCAGGGAAGCTGCTACCATCAAATGCTTCCCCTCATTAGACTCCCCTCTGGAAGCGCTTTCACTGCAAGCTGCAGATTCCCTCCTAACAGCAAGCTTTAGGATAGGGTACTGAATTGTAACTTACTTTCGCCTAATAATGCGATTTTTGCAAAGAGAGTATCTCCTGCAGGGAAGCTGCTACCATCAAATGTTTGCCCTCATTAGACTCCCCTCTGGAAGCGCTTTCACTGCAAGCTGCAGATTCCCTCTTAACAGCAAGCTTTAGGATAGGGTACTGAATTGTAACTTACTTTCGCCTAATAATGGGATTTTGGCAAAGAGAGTATCTCCCGCAGGGAAGCTGCTACCATCAAATCTTTGCCCTCATTAGACTCCCCTCTGGAAGCGCTTTCACTGCAAGCTGCAGATTCCCTCCTAACAGCAAGCTTTAGGATAGGGTACTGAATTGTAACTTACTTTCGCCTAATAATGCGATTTTGGCAAAGAGAGTATCTCCCGCAGGGAAGCTGCTACCATCAAATGTTTGCCCTCATTAGACTCCCCTCTGGAAGCGCTTTCACTGCAAGCTGCAGATTCCCTCCTAACAGCAAGCTTTAGGATAGGGTACTGAATTGTAACTTACTTTCGCCTAATAATGCGATTTTGAAAAGAGACTATCTCCCGCAGGGAAGCTGCTACCATCAAATGTTTGCCCTCATTAGACTCCCCTCTGGAAGCGCTTTCACTTCAAGCTGCAGATTCCCTCCTAACAGCAAGCTTTAGGATAGTGTACTGATTTGTAACTTAACTGCGGCTAATAAGGCGATTATGGCAAAGAGAATATCTCCCGCAGGGAAGCTGCTACCATCAAATGTTTTCCCTCATTAGACTCCCCTCTGGAAGCGCTTTCACTGCAAGCTGCAGATTCCCTCCTAACAGCAAGCTTTAGGATAGGGTACTGAATTGTAACTTACTTTCGCATAATAATGCGATTATGGCAAAGAGACTATCTCCCGCAGAGAAGCTGCTACCATCAAACGTTTACCCTCGTTAGACTCCCCTCTGGAAGTGCTTTCACTGCAAGCTGCAGATTCCCTCCTAACAGCAAGCTTTAGGATAGGGTACTGAATTGTAACTTACTTTCGCCTAATAACGCGATTTTTACAAAGAGAGTATCTCCCGCAGGGAAGCTGCTACCATCAAATGTTTGCCCTCATTAGACTACCCTGTGGAAGCGCTTTCACTGCAAGCTGCAGATTCCCTCCTAACAGCAAGCTTTAGGATAGGGTACTGAATTGTAACTTACTTTCGCCTAATAATGCGATTTTGGCAAAGAGACTATCTCCCGCAGGGAAGCTGCTACCATCAAATATTTGCCCTCGTTAGACTACCCTGTGAAAGCGCATTCACTTCAAGCTGCAGATTCCCTCTTAACAGCAAGCTTTAGGATAGGGTACTGAATTGTAACTTACTTTCGCCTAATAATGGGATTTTGGCAAAGAGAGTATCTCCCGCAGGGAAGCTGCTACCATCAAATATTTGCCCTCATTAGACTCCCCTCTGGAAGCGCTTTCACTGCAAGCTGCAGATTCCCTCCTAACAGCAAGCTTTAGGATAGGGTACTAAATTGTAACTTAACTGCGGCTAATAAGGCGATTATGGCAAAGACAATATCTCCCGCAGGGAAGCTGTTACCATCAAATGTTTGCCCTCATTAGACTCCCCTCTGGAAGCGCTTTCACTGCAAGCTGCAGATTCCCTCCTAACAGCAAGCTTTAGGATAGGGTACTGAATTGCAACTTACTTTCGCGTAATAATGCGATTTTGGCAAAGAGAGTATCACCCGCAGGGAAGCTGCTAACATCAAATGTTTGCCCTCATTAGACTCCCCTCTGGAAGCGCTTTCACTGCAAGCTGCAGATTCCCTCCTAACAGCAAGCTGTAGGACAGTGTACTGAATTGTAACTTAACTGCGGCTAATAAGGCGATTTTGGCAAAGAGAATATCTCCCGCAGGGAAGCTGCTACCATCAAATCTTTGCCCTCATTAGACTCCCCTCTGGAAGCGCTTTCACTGCAAGCTGCAGATTCCCTCCTAACAGCAAGCTTTAGGATATGGTACTGAATTGTAACTTAACTGCGGCTAATAAGGCGATTCTGGCAAAGAGAATATCTCCCGCAGGGAAGCTGCTACCATCAAATATTTGCCCTCATTAGACTCCCCTCTGGAAGCGCTTTCACTGCAAGCTGCAGATTCCCTCCTAACAGCAAGCTTTAGGATAGGGTACTGAATTGTAACTTACTTTCGCCTAATAATGCGATTTTGGCAAAGAGAATATCTCCCGCAGGGAAGCTGCTACCATCAAATGTTTGCCCTCATTAGACTCCCCTCTGGAAGCGCTTTCACTGCAAGCTGCAGATTCCCTCCTAACAGCAAGCTTTAGGATAGGGTACTGAATTGTAACTTACTTTCGACTAATAATGCCATTTTGGCAAAGAGACTGTCTCGCGCAGGGAAGCTGTTACCATCAAACGTTTGCCCTCATTAGACTCCCCTCTGGAAGCACTTTCACTGTAAGCTGCAGATTCCCTCCTAACAGCAAGCTTTAGGATAGGGTACTGACTTGTAACTTAACTGCGGCTCATAAGGCGATTTTGGCAAAGAGAGTATCTCCCGCAGGGAAGCTGCTACCATCAAATGTTTGCCCTCCTTAGACTCCCCTCTGGAAGCGCTTTCACTGCAAGCTGCAGATTCCCTCCTAACAGCAAGCTTTAGGATAGGGTACTGAATTGTAACTTAACTGCGGCTAATAAGGCGATTTTGAGAAAGAGAATATCTCCCGCAGGGAAGCTGCTACCATCAAATATTTGCCCTCATTAGACTCCCCTCTGGAAGCGCTTTCACTGCAAGCTGCAGATTCCCTCCTAACAGCAAGCTTTAGGATAGGGTACTGAATTGTAACTTAACTGCGGCTAATAAGGCGATTTTGGCAAAGAGAATATCTCCCGCAGGGAAGCTGCTACCATCAAACGTTTGCCCTCATTAGACTCCCCTCTGGAAGCGCTTTCACTGCAAGCTGCAGATTCCCTCCTAACAGCAAGCTTTAGGATAGGGTACTGAATTGTAACTTAACTGCGTCTAATAAGGCGATTATGGCAAAGAGAATATCTCCCGCAGGGAAGCTGCTACCATCAAATGTTTGCCCTCATTAGACTCCCCTCTGGAAGCGCTTTCACTGCAAGCTGCAGATTCCCTCCTAACAGCAAGCTTTAGGATAGGGTCCTGAATTGTATCTTACTTTTGCCTAATAATGCGATTTTGGCAAAGAGAGTATCTCCCGCAGGGAAGCTGCTACCATCAAATGTTTGCCCTCATTAGACTCCCCTCTGGAAGCGCTTTCACTGCAAGCTGCAGATTCCCTCCTAACAGCAAGCTGTAGGACAGTGTACTGAACTGTAACTTAACTGCGGCTAATAATGCGATTTTGGCAAAGAGAGTATCTCCCGCAGGGAAGCTGCTACCATCAAATGCTTCCCCTCATTAGACTCCCCTCTGGAAGCGCTTTCACTGCAAGCTGCAGATTCCCTCCTAACAGCAAGCTTTAGGATAGGGTACTGAATTGTAACTTACTTTCGCCTAATAATGCGATTTTTGCAAAGAGAGTATCTCCTGCAGGGAAGCTGCTACCATCAAATGTTTGCCCTCATTAGACTCCCCTCTGGAAGCGCTTTCACTGCAAGCTGCAGATTCCCTCTTAACAGCAAGCTTTAGGATAGGGTACTGAATTGTAACTTACTTTCGCCTAATAATGGGATTTTGGCAAAGAGAGTATCTCCCGCAGGGAAGCTGCTACCATCAAATCTTTGCCCTCATTAGACTCCCCTCTGGAAGCGCTTTCACTGCAAGCTGCAGATTCCCTCCTAACAGCAAGCTTTAGGATAGGGTACTGAATTGTAACTTACTTTCGCCTAATAATGCGATTTTGGCAAAGAGAGTATCTCCCGCAGGGAAGCTGCTACCATCAAATGTTTGCCCTCATTAGACTCCCCTCTGGAAGCGCTTTCACTGCAAGCTGCAGATTCCCTCCTAACAGCAAGCTTTAGGATAGGGTACTGAATTGTAACTTACTTTCGCGTAATAATGCGATTTTGGCAAAGAGAGTATCTCCCGCAGAGAAGCTGTTACCATCAAATGTTTGCCCTCGTTAGACTACCCTCTGGAAGCGCATTCACTGCAAGCTGCAGATTCCCTCCTAACAGCAAGCTTTAGGATAGGTACTGAATTGTAACTTACTTTCGCCTAATAATGCGATTTTGGCAAAGAGAGTATCTCCCGCAGGGAAGCTGCTACCATCAAATCTTTGCCCTCATTAGACTCCCCTCTGGAAGCGCTTTCACTGCAAGCTGCAGATTCCCTCCTAACAGCAAGCTTTAGGATAGGGTACTGAATTGTAACTTACTTTCGCCTAATAATGCGATTTTGGCAAAGAGACTATCTCCCGCAGGGAAGCTGCGACCATCAAATGTTTGCCCTCATTAGACTCCCCTCTGGAAGCGCTTTCACTGCAAGCTGCAGATTCACTCCTAACAGCAAGCTTTAGGATAGGGTACTGAATTGTAACTTACTTTCGCCTAATAATGCGATTTTGAAAAGAGACTATCTCCCGCAGGGAAGCTGCTACCATCAAATCTTTGCCATCATTAGACTCCCCTCTGGAAGCGCTTTCACTTCAAGCTGCAGATTCCCTCCTAACAGCAAGCTTTAGGATAGTGTACTGATTTGTAACTTAACTGCGGCTAATAAGGCGATTATGGCAAAGAGAATATCTCCCGCAGGGAAGCTGCTACCATCAAATGTTTTCCCTCATTAGACTCCCCTCTGGAAGCGCTTTCACTGCAAGCTGCAGATTCCCTCCTAACAGCAAGCTTTAGGATAGGGTACTGAATTGTAACTTACTTTCGCATAATAATGCGATTATGGCAAAGAGACTATCTCCCGCAGAGAAGCTGCTACCATCAAATGTTTGCCCTCATTAGACTCCCCTCTGGAAGCGCTTTCACTGCAAGCTGCAGAATCCCTCCTAACAGCAAGCTTTAGGATAAGGTACTGAATTGAAACTTACTTTCGCCTAATAATGCGATTTTGGCAAAGAGAGTATCTCCCGCAGGGAAGCTGCTACCATCAAATCTTTGCCCTCATTAGACTCCCCTCTGGAAGTGCTTTCACTGCAAGCTGCAGATTCCCTCCTAACAGCAAGCTTTAGGATAGGGTACTGAATTGTAACTTACTTTCGCCTAATAACGCGATTTTTACAAAGAGAGTATCTCCCGCAGGGAAGCTGCTACCATCAAATGTTTGCCCTCATTAGACTACCCTGTGGAAGCGCTTTCACTGCAAGCTGCAGATTCCCTCCTAACAGCAAGCTTTAGGATAGGGTACTGAATTGTAACTTACTTTCGCCTAATAATGCGATTTTGGCAAAGAGACTATCTCCCGCAGGGAAGCTGCTACCATCAAATATTTGCCCTCGTTAGACTACCCTGTGAAAGCGCATTCACTTCAAGCTGCAGATTCCCTCCTAACAGCAAGCTTTAGGATAGTGTACTGAATTGTAACTTACTTTCGCCTAATATTGCGATATTTGCAAAGAGAGTATCTCCTGCAGGGAAGCTGCTACCATCAAATGTTTGCCCTCATTAGACTCCCCTCTGGAAGCGCTTTCACTGCAAGCTGCAGATTCCCTCCTAACAGCAAGCTTTAGGATAGGGTACTGAATTGTAACTTAACTGCGGATAATAAGGCGATTATGGCAAAGAGAATATCTCCCGCAGGGAAGCTGCTACCATCAAATATTTGCCCTCATTAGACTCCCCTCTGGAAGCGCTTTCACTGCAAGCTGCAGATTCCCTCCTAACAGCAAGCTTTAGGATAGGGTACTGAATTGTAACTTACTTTCGCATAATATTGCGATTTTGGCAAAGAGAGTATCTCCCGCAGGGAAGCTGCTACCATCAAATGTTTGCCCTCATTAGACTCCCCTCTGGAAGCGCTTTCACTGCAAGCTGCAGATTCCCTCCTAACAGCAAGCTTTAGGATAGGGTACTGAATTGTAACTTATCTGAGGCTAATAAGGCGATTTTGGCAAAGAGAATATCTCCCGCAGGGAAGCTGCTACCATCAAATGTTTGCCCTCATTAGACTCCCCTCTGGAAGCGCTTTCACTGCAAGCTGCAGATTCCCTCCTAACAGCAAGCTTTAGGATAGGGTACTGAATTGTAACTTAACTGCGGCTAATAAGGCAAAATTGGAAAAGAGATTATCTCCCGCAGGGAAGCTGCTACCATCAAATGTTTGCCCTCGTTAGAGTCCCCTCTGGAAGCGCTTTCACTGCAAGCTGCAGATTCCCTCCTAACAGCAAGCTTTAGGATAGGGTACTGAATTGTAACTTAATTTCGCCTAATAATGCGATTTCTGCAAAGAGAGTATCTCCCGCAGGGAAGCTGCTACCATCAAACGTTTACCCTCGTTAGACTCCCCTCCGGAAGCGCTTTCACTGCAAGCTGCAGATTCCCTCCTAACAGCAAGCTTTAGGATAGGGTACTGAATTGTAACTTACTTTCGCCTAATAATGCGATTTTGGCAAAGAGAGTATCTCCCGCAGGGAAGCTGCTACCATCAAATGTTTGCCCTCGTTAGACTCCCCTCTGGAAGCGCTTTCACTGCAAGCTGCAGATTCCCTCCTAACTGCAAGCTTTAGGATAGTGTACTGAATTGAAGCTTACTTTCGCATAATAATGCGATTTTGGCAAAGAGAGTATCTCCCGCAGGGAAGCTGCTACCATCAAATGTTTGCCCTCATTAGACTCCCCTTTGGAAGCGCTTTGACTGCAAGCTGCAGATTCCCTCCTAACAGCAAGCTTTAGGATAGGGTACTGAATTGTAACTTACTTTCGCCTAATAATGCGATTATTGCAAAGAGAGTATCTCCCGCAGGGAAGCTGCTACCATCAAATGTTTGCCCTCATTAGACTCCCCTTTGGAAGCGCTTTCACTGCAAGCTGCAGATTCCCTCCTAACAGCAAGCTTTAGCATAGGGTACTGAATTGTAACTTATCTGCGGCTAATAATGATATTTTGGCAAAGAGAATATCTCCCGCAGGGAAGCTGCTACCATCAAATGTTTGCCCTCGTTAGACTACCCTCTGGAAGCGCTTTCACTGCAAGCTGCAGATTCCCTCCTAACAGCAAGCTTTAGGATAGGGTACTGAATTGAAGCTTACTTTCGCATAATAATGCGATTTTGGCAAAGAGAGTATCTCCCGCAGGGAAGCTGCTACCATCAAATGTTTGCCCTCATTAGACTCCCCTCGGGAAGCGCTTTCACTGCAAGCTGCAGATTCCCTCCTAACAGCAAGCTTTAGGATAGGGTACTGAATTGTAACTTACTTTCGCCTAATAATGCGATTTTGGCAAAGAGAGTATCTCCCGCAGGGAAGCTGCTACCATCAAATGTTTGCCCTCATTAGACTCCCCTCTGGAAGCGCTTTCACTGCAAGCTGCAGATTCCCTCCTAACAGCAAGCTTTAGGATAGGGTACTGAATTGTAACTTAATTTCGCCTAATAATGCGATTTTGGCAAAGAGAGTATCTCCCGCAGGGAAGCTGCTACCATCAAACGTTTGCCCTCGTTAGACTCCCCTCCGGAAGCGCTTTCACTGCAAGCTGCAGATTCCCTCCTAACAGCAAGCTTTAGGATAGGGTACTGAATTGTAACTTACTTTCGCATAATATTGCGATTTTGGCAAAGAGAGTATCTCCCGCAGGGAAGCTGCTACCATCAAATGTTTGCCCTCATTAGACTCCCCTCTGGAAGCGCTTTCACTGCAAGCTGCAGATTCCCTCCTAACAGCAAGCTTTAGGATAGGGTACTGAATTGTAACTTACTTTCGCCTAATAATGCGATTTTGGCAAAGAGAGTATCTCCCGCAGGGAAGCTGCTACCATCAAATGTTTGCACTCCTTAGACTCCCCTCTGGAAGCGCTTTCACTGCAAGCTTCAGATTCCCTCCTAACAGCAAGCTTTAGGATAGGGTACTGAATTGTAACTTAACTGCGGCTAATAAGGCAAAATTGGAAAAGAGATTATCTCCCGCAGGGAAGCTGCTACCATCAAATGTTTGCCCTCGTTAGAGTCCCCTCTGGAAGCGCTTTCACTGCAAGCTGCAGATTCCCTCCTAACAGCAAGCTTTAGGATAGGGTACTGAATTGTAACTTAATTTCGCCTAATAATGCGATTTCTGCAAAGAGAGTATCTCCCGCAGGGAAGCTGCTACCATCAAATGTTTGCCCTCGTTAGACTCCCCTCTGGAAGCGCTTTCACTGCAAGCTGCAGATTCCCTCCTAACTGCAAGCTTTAGGATAGTGTACTGAATTGAAGCTTACTTTCGCATAATAATGCGATTTTGGCAAAGAGAGTATCTCCCGCAGGGAAGCTGCTACCATCAAATGTTTGCCCTCATTAGACTCCCCTTTGGAAGCGCTTTGACTGCAAGCTGCAGATTCCCTCCTAACAGCAAGCTTTAGGATAGGGTACTGAATTGTAACTTACTTTCGCCTAATAATGCGATTTTTGCAAAGAGAGTATCTCCCGCAGGGAAGCTGCTACCATCAAATGTTTGCCCTCATTAGACTCCCCTTTGGAAGCGCTTTCACTGCAAGCTGCAGATTCCCTCCTAACAGCAAGCTTTAGCATAGGGTACTGAATTGTAACTTATCTGCGGCTAATAATGATATTTTGGCAAAGAGAATATCTCCCGCAGGGAAGCTGCTACCATCAAATGTTTGCCCTCGTTAGACTACCCTCTGGAAGCGCTTTCACTGCAAGCTGCAGATTCCCTCCTAACAGCAAGCTTTAGGATAGGGTACTGAATTGAAGCTTACTTTCGCATAATAATGCGAATTTGGCAAAGAGAGTATCTCCCGCAGGGAAGCTGCTACCATCAAATGTTTGCCCTCATTAGACTCCCCTCTGGAAGCGCTTTCACTGCAAGCTGCAGATTCCCTCCTAACAGCAAGCTTTAGTATAGGGTACTGAATTGTAACTTACTTTCGCCTAATAATGCGATTTTGGCAAAGAGAGTATCTCCTGCAGGGAAGCTGCTACCATCAAATGTTTGCCCTCATTAGACTCCCCTCTGGAAGCGCTTTCACTGCAAGCTGCAGATTCCCTCCTAACAGCAAGCTTTAGGATAGGGTACTGAATTGTAACTTACTTTCGCCTAATAATGCGATTTTGGCAAAGAGACTATCTCCCGCAGGGAAGCTGCTACCATCAAATGTTTGCCCTCCTTAGACTCCCCTCTGGAAGCGCTTTCACTGCAAGCTGCAGATTCCCTCCTAACAGCAAGCTTTAGGATAGGGTACTGAATTGTAACTTATCTGCGGCTAATAAGGCGATTTTGGGAAAGAGAATATCTCCCGCAGGGAAGCTGCTACCATCAAATGTTTGCCCTCATTAGACTCCCCTCTGGAAGCGCTTTCACTGCAAGCTGCAGATTCCCTCCTAACAGCAAGCTTTAGGATAGGGTACTGAATTGTAACTTAACTGCGGCTAATAATGATATTTTGGCAAAGAGAATATCTCCCGCAGGGAAGCTGCTACCATCAAATGTTTGCCCTCGTTAGACTACCCTCTGGAAGCGCTTTCACTGCAAGCTGCAGATTCCCTCCTAACAGCAAGCTTTAGGATAGGGTACTGAATTGTAACTTAACTGCGGCTAATAAGGCGATTTTGGGAAAGAGAATATCTCCCGCAGGGAAGTTGCTACTATCAAATGTTTGCCCTCATTAGACTCCCCTCTGGAAGCGCTTTGACTGCAAGCTGCAGATTCCCTCCTAATAGCAAGCTTTAGGATAGGGTACTGAATTGTAACTTACTTTCGCCTAATAATGCGATTTTGGCAAAGAGAATATCTCTCGCAGGGAAGCTGCTACCATCAAATGTTTGCCCTCATTAGACTCCCCTCTGGAAGCGCTTTCACTGCAAGCTGCAGATTCCCTCCTAACAGCAAGCTTTAGGATAGGGTACTGAATTGTAACTTACTTTCGCTTAATAATGCGATTTTGGCAAAGAGACTGTCTCGCGCAGGGAAGCTGTTACCATCAAACGTTTGCCCTCATTAGACTCCCCTCTGGAAGCGCTTTGACTGCGAGCTGCAGATTCCCTCCTAACAGCAAGCTTTAGGATAGGGTACTGACTTGTATCTTAACTGCGGCTCATAAGGCGATTTTGGCAAAGAGAGTATCTCCCGCAGGGAAGCTGCTACCATCAAATGTTTGCCCTCCTTAGACTCCCCTCTGGAAGCGCTTTCACTGCAAGCTGCAGATTCCCTCCTAACAGCAAGCTTTAGGATAGGGTACTGAATTGTAACTTACTTTCGCCTAATAATGCGATTTTGGCAAAGAGAGTATCTCCCGCAGGGAAGCTGCTACCATCAAATGTTTGCCCTCATTAGACTCCCCTCTGGAAGCGCTTTCACTGCAAGCTGCAGATTCCCTCCTAACAGCAAGCTTTAGGATAGGGTACTGAATTGTAACTTAACTGCGGCTAATAAGGCGATTTTGGGAAAGAGAATATCTCCCGCAGGGAAGCTGCTACCATCAAATATTTGCCCTCATTAGACTCCCCTCTGGAAGCGCTTTCACTGCAAGCTGCAGATTCCCTCCTAACAGCAAGCTTTAGGATAGGGTACTGAATTGTAACTTACTTTCGCCTAATAATGCGATTTTGGCAAAGAGAGTATCACCCGCAGGGAAGCTGCTAACATCAAATGTTTGCCCTCATTAGACTCCCCTCTGGAAGCGCTTTCACTGCAAGCTGCAGATTCCCTCCTAACAGCAAGCTTTAGGATAGGGTACTGAATTGTAACTTAACTGCGGCTAATAAGGCGATTATGGCAAAGAGAATATCTCCCGCAGGGAAGCTTCTACCATCAAATGTTTGCCCTCATTAGACTCCCCTCTGGAAGCGCTTTCACTGCAAGCTGCAGATTCCCTCCTAACAGCAAGCTTTAGGATAGGGTCCTGAATTGTATCTTACTTTTGCCTAATAATGCGATTTTGGCAAAGAGAGTATCTCCCGCAGGGAAGCTGCTACCATCAAATGTTTGCCCTCATTACACTCCCCTCTGGAAGCGCTTTCACTGCAAGCTGCAGATTCCCTCCTAACAGCAAGCTGTAGGACAGTGTACTGAACTGTATCTTAACTGCGGCTAATAAGGCGATTTTGGCAAAGAGAGTATCTCCCGCAGGGAAGCTGCTACCATCAAATGCTTCCCCTCATTAGACTCCCCTCTGGAAGCGCTTTCACTGCAAGCTGCAGATTCCCTCCTAACAGCAAGCTTTAGGATAGGGTACTGAATTGTAACTTACTTTCGACTAATAATGCGATTTTTGCAAAGAGAGTATCTCCTGCAGGGAAGCTGCTACCATCAAATGTTTGCCCTCATTAGACTCCCCTCTGGAAGCGCTTTCACTGCAAGCTGCAGATTCCCTCTTAACAGCAAGCTTTAGGATAGGGTACTGAATTGTAACTTACTTTCGCCTAATAATGGGATTTTGGCAAAGAGAGTATCTCCCGCAGGGAAGCTGCTACCATCAAATATTTGCCCTCATTAGACTCCCCTCTGGAAGCGCTTTCACTGCAAGCTGCAGATTCCCTCCTAACAGCAAGCTTTAGGATAGGGTACTAAATTGTAACTTAACTGCGGCTAATAAGGCGATTATGGCAAAGACAATATCTCCCGCAGGGAAGCTGTTACCATCAAATGTTTGCCCTCATTAGACTCCCCTCTGGAAGCGCTTTCACTGCAAGCTGCAGATTCCCTCCTAACAGCAAGCTTTAGGATAGGGTACTGAATTGCAACTTACTTTCGCGTAATAATGCGATTTTGGCAAAGAGAGTATCACCCGCAGGGAAGCTGCTAACATCAAATGTTTGCCCTCATTAGACTCCCCTCTGGAAGCGCTTTCACTGCAAGCTGCAGATTCCCTCCTAACAGCAAGCTGTAGGACAGTGTACTGAATTGTAACTTAACTGCGGCTAATAAGGCGATTTTGGCAAAGAGAATACCTCCCGCAGGGAAGCTGCTACCATCAAATCTTTGCCCTCATTAGACTCCCCTCTGGAAGCGCTTTCACTGCAAGCTGCAGATTCCCTCCTAACAGCAAGCTTTAGGATATGGTACTGAATTGTAACTTAACTGCGGCTAATAAGGCGATTCTGGCAAAGAGAATATCTCCCGCAGGGAAGCTGCTACCATCAAATATTTGCCCTCATTAGACTCCCCTCTGGAAGCGCTTTCACTGCAAGCTGCAGATTCCCTCCTAACAGCAAGCTTTAGGATAGGGTACTGAATTGTAACTTACTTTCGCCTAATAATGCGATTTTGGCAAAGAGAATATCTCCCGCAGGGAAGCTGCTACCATCAAATGTTTGCCCTCATTAGACTCCCCTCTGGAAGCGCTTTCACTGCAAGCTGCAGATTCCCTCCTAACAGCAAGCTTTAGGATAGGGTACTGAATTGTAACTTACTTTCGACTAATAATGCCATTTTGGCAAAGAGACTGTCTCGCGCAGGGAAGCTGTTACCATCAAACGTTTGCCCTCATTAGACTCCCCTCTGGAAGCGCTTTCACTGTAAGCTGCAGATTCCCTCCTAACAGCAAGCTTTAGGATAGGGTACTGACTTGTAACTTAACTGCGGCTCATAAGGCGATTTTGGCAAAGAGAGTATCTCCCGCAGGGAAGCTGCTACCATCAAATGTTTGCCCTCCTTAGACTCCCCTCTGGAAGCGCTTTCACTGCAAGCTGCAGATTCCCTCCTAACAGCAAGCTTTAGGATAGGGTACTGAATTGTAACTTAACTGCGGCTAATAAGGCGATTTTGAGAAAGAGAATATCTCCCGCAGGGAAGCTGCTACCATCAAATATTTGCCCTCATTAGATTCCCCTCTGGAAGCGCTTTCACTGCAAGCTGCAGATTCCCTCCTAACAGCAAGCTTTAGGATAGGGTACTGAATTGTAACTTAACTGCGGCTAATAAGGCGATTTTGGCAAAGAGAATATCTCCCGCAGGGAAGCTGCTACCATCAAATGTTTGCCCTCATTAGACTCCCCTCTGGAAGCGCTTTCACTGCAAGCTGCAGATTCCCTCCTAACAGCAAGCTTTAGGATAGGGTACTGAATTGTAACTTAACTGCGTCTAATAAGGCGATTATGGCAAAGAGAATATCTCCCGCAGGGAAGCTGCTACCATCAAATGTTTGCCCTCATAGGACTCCCCTCTGGAAGCGCTTTCACTGCAAGCTGCAGATTCCCTCCTAACAGCAAGCTTTAGGATAGGGTCCTGAATTGTATCTTACTTTTGCCTAATAATGCGATTTTGGCAAAGAGAGTATCTCCCGCAGGGAAGCTGCTACCATCAAATGTTTGCCCTCATTAGACTCCCCTCTGGAAGCGCTTTCACTGCAAGCTGCAGATTCCCTCCTAACAGCAAGCTGTAGGACAGTGTACTGAACTGTAACTTAACTGCGGCTAATAATGCGATTTTGGCAAAGAGAGTATCTCCCGCAGGGAAGCTGCTACCATCAAATGCTTCCCCTCATTAGACTCCCCTCTGGAAGCGCTTTCACTGCAAGCTGCAGATTCCCTCCTAACAGCAAGCTTTAGGATAGGGTACTGAATTGTAACTTACTTTCGCCTAATAATGCGATTTTTGCAAAGAGAGTATCTCCTGCAGGGAAGCTGCTACCATCAAATGTTTGCCCTCATTAGACTCCCCTCTGGAAGCGCTTTCACTGCAAGCTGCAGATTCCCTCTTAACAGCAAGCTTTAGGATAGGGTACTGAATTGTAACTTACTTTCGCCTAATAATGGGATTTTGGCAAAGAGAGTATCTCCCGCAGGGAAGCTGCTACCATCAAATGTTTGCCCTCATTAGACTCCCCTCTGGAAGCGCTTTCACTGCAAGCTGCAGATTCCCTCCTAACAGCAAGCTTTAGGATAGGGTACTGAATTGTAACTTACTTTCGCCTAATAATGCGATTTTGGCAAAGAGAGTATCACCCGCAGGGAAGCTGCTAACATCAAATGTTTGCCCTCATTAGACTCCCCTCTGGAAGCGCTTTCACTGCAAGCTGCAGATTCCCTCCTAACAGCAAGCTGTAGGACAGTGTACTGAATTGTAACTTAACTGCGGCTAATAAGGCGATTTTGGCAAAGAGAATATCTCCCGCAGGGAAGCTGCTACCATCAAATGTTTCTCCTCATTAGACTCCCCTCTGGAAGCGCTTTCACTGCAAGCTGCAGATTCCCTCCTAACAGCAAGCTTTAGGATAGGGTACTGAATTGTAACTTACTTTCGCCTAATAATGCGATTTTGGCAAGGAGAGTATCTCCCGCAGAGAAGCTGTTACCATCAAATGTTTGCCCTCGTTAGACTACCCTCTGGAAGCGCATTCACTGCAAGCTGCAGATTCCCTCCTAACAGCAAGCTTTAGGATAGGTACTGAATTGTAACTTACTTTCGCCTAATAATGCGATTTTGGCAAAGAGAGTATCTCCCGCAGGGAAGCTGCTACCATCAAATCTTTGCCCTCATTAGACTCCCCTCTGGAAGCGCTTTCACTGCAAGCTGCAGATTCCCTCCTAACAGCAAGCTTTAGGATAGGGTACTGAATTGTAACTTACTTTCGCGTAATAATGCGATTTTGGCAAAGAGAGTATCACCCGCAGGGAAGCTGCTACCATCAAATGTTTGCCCTCATTAGACTCCCCTCTGGAAGCGCTTTCACTGCAAGCTGCAGATTCCCTCCTAACAGCAAGCTTTAGGATAAGGTACTGAATTGAAACTTACTTTCGCCTAATAATGCGATTTTGGCAAAGAGAGTATCTCCCGCAGGGAAGCTGCTACCATCAAATCTTTGCCCTCATTAGACTCCCCTCTGGAAGTGCTTTCACTGCAAGCTGCAGATTCCCTCCTAACAGCAAGCTTTAGGATAGGGTACTGAATTGTAACTTACTTTCGCCTAATAACGCGATTTTTACAAAGAGAGTATCTCCCGCAGGGAAGCTGCTACCATCAAATGTTTGCCCTCATTAGACTACCCTGTGGAAGCGCTTTCACTGCAAGCTGCAGATTCCCTCCTGACAGCAAGCTTTAGGATAGGGTACTGAATTGTAACTTACTTTCGCCTAATAATGCGATTTTGGCAAAGAGACTATCTCCCGCAGGGAAGCTGCTACCATCAAATATTTGCCCTCGTTAGACTACCCTGTGAAAGCGCATTCACTTCAAGCTGCAGATTCCCTCCTAACAGCAAGCTTTAGGATAGTGTACTGAATTGTAACTTACTTTCGCCTAATATTGCGATATTTGCAAAGAGAGTATCTCCTGCAGGGAAGCTGCTACCATCAAATGTTTGCCCTCATTAGACTCCCCTCTGGAAGCGCTTTCACTGCAAGCTGCAGATTCCCTCCTAACAGCAAGCTTTAGGATAGGGTACTAAATTGTAACTTAACTGCGGCTAATAAGGCGATTTTGGCAAAGACAATATCTCCCGCAGGGAAGCTGCTACCATCAAATCTTTGCCCTCATTAGACTCCCCTCTGGAAGCGCTTTCACTGCAAGCTGCAGATTCCCTCCTAACAGCAAGCTTTAGGATAGGGTACTGAATTGTAACTTAACTGCGGATAATAAGGCGATTATGGCAAAGAGAATATCTCCCGCAGGGAAGCTGCTACCATCAAATATTTGCCCTCATTAGACTCCCCTCTGGAAGCGCTTTCACTGCAAGCTGCAGATTCCCTCCTAACAGCAAGCTTTAGGATAGGGTACTGAATTGTAACTTAACTGCGGCTAATAAGGCGATTCTGGCAAAGAGAATATCTCCCGCAGGGAAGCTGCTACCATCAAATATTTGCCCTCATTAGACTCCCCTCTGGAAGCGCTTTCACTGCAAGCTGCAGATTCCCTCCTAACAGCAAGCTTTAGGATAGGGTACTGAATTGTAACTTACTTTCGCATAATAATGAGATTTTTGCAAAGAGAGTATGTCCGGCAGGAAAGCTGCTACCATCAAATGTTTGCCCTCATTAGACTCCCCTCTGGAAGCGCTTTCACTGCAAGCTGCAGATTCCCTCCAACAGCAAGCTTTAGGATAGGGTACTGAATTGTAACGTACTTTCGCCTAATAATGCGATTTTGGCAAAGAGAGTATCTCCCGCAGGGAAGCTGCTACCATCAAATGTTTGCCCTCGTTAGACTCCCCTCTGGAAGCGCTTTCACTGCAAGCTGCAGATTCCCTCCTAACAGCAAGCTTTAGGATAGGGTACTGAATTGTAACTTAACTGCGGCTAATAAGGCGATTATGGCAAAGAGAATATCTCCCGCAGGGAAGCTGCTACCATCAAATCTTTGCCCTCATTAGACTCCCCTCTGGAAGCGCATTCACTTCAAGCTGCAGATTCCCTCCTAACAGCAAGCTTTAGGATAGGGTACTGAATTGTAACTTACTTTCGCCTAATAATGCGATTTTGGAAAAGAGACTATCTCCCGCAGGGAAGCTGCTACCATCAAATGTTTGCCCTCATTAGACTACCCTGTGGAAGCGCTTTCACTGCAAGCTGCAGATTCCCTCCTAACTGCAAGCTTTAGGATAGGGTCCTGAATTGTAACTTACTTTCGCCTAATAATGCGATTTTGGCAAAGAGAGTATCTCCCGCAGGGAAGCTGCTACCATCATATCTTTGCCCTCATTAGACTCCCCTCTGGAAGCGCTTTCACTGCAAGCTGCAGATTCCCTCCTAACAGCAAGCTTTAGGATAGGGTACTGAATTGTAACTTACTTTCGCCTAATAATGCGATTTTGGCAAAGAGAGTATCTCCGGCAGGGAAGCTGCTACCATCAAATGTTTGCCCTCATTAGACTCCCCTCTGGAAGCGCTTTCACTGCAAGCTGCAGATTCCCTCCTAACAGCAAGCTTTAGGATAGGGTACTGAATTGTAACTTAACTGCGGCTAATAAGGAGAAATTGGCAAAGAGAATATCTCCCGCAGGGAAGCTGCTACCATCAAATGTTTGCCCTCGTTAGACTCCCCTCTGGAAGCACTTTCACTGCAAGCTGCAGATTCCCTCCTAACAGCAAGCTTTAGGATAGGGTACTGAATTGTAACTTACTTTCGCCTAATAATGCGATTTTGGAAAAGAGACTATCTCCCGCAGGGAAGCTGCTACCATCAAATGTTTGCCCTCATTAGACTCCCCTCTGGAAGCGCTTTCACTGCAAGCTGCAGATTCCCTCCTAACAGCAAGCTTTAGGATAGGGTCCTGAATTGTAACTTACTTTCGCCTAATAAGGCGATTTTGGCAAAGAGACTATCTCCCGCAGGGAAGCTGCTACCATCAAATCTTTGCCCTCATTAGACTCCCCTCTGAAGCGCTTTCACTGCAAGCTGCAGATTCCCTCCTAACAGCAAGCTTTAGGATAGGGTACTGAATTGTAACTTACTTTCGCCTAATAATGCGATTTTGGCAAAGAGACTATCTCCCGCAGGGAAGCTGCTACCATCAAATGTTTGCCCTCATTAGACTCCCCTCTGGAAGCGCTTTCACTGCAAGCTGCAGATTCCCTCCTAACAGCAAGCTTTAGGATAGGGTACTGAATTGTAACTTAACTGCGGCTAATAAGGCGATTTTGGCAAAGAGAATATCTCCCGCAGGGAAGCTGCTACCATCAAATGTTTGCCCTCATTAGACTCCCCTCTGGAAGCGCTTTCACTGCAAGCTGCAGATTCCCTCCTAACAGCAAGCTGTAGGACAGTGTACTGAATTGTAACTTAACTGCGGCTAATAAGGCGATTTTGGCAAAGAGAATATCTCCCGCAGGGAAGCTGCTACCATCAAATGTTTGCCCTCATTAGACTCCCCTGTGGAATCGCTTTCACTGCAAGCTGCAGATTCCCTCCTAACAGCAAGCTTTAGGATAGGGTCCTGAATTGTAACTTACTTTCGCCTAATAATGCGATTTTGGCAAAGAGAGTATCTCCCGCAGGGAAGCTGCTACCATCAAATGTTTGCCCTCATTAGACTCCCCTCTGGAAGCGCTTTCACTGCAAGCTGCAGATTCCCTCCTAACAGCAAGCTTTAGGATAGGGTCCTGAATTGTAACTTACTTTCGCCTAATAATGCGATTTTGGCAAAGAGAGTATCTCCCGCAGGGAAGCTGCTACCATCAAATGTTTGCCCTCATTAGACTCCCCTCTGGAAGCGCTTTCACTGCAAGCTGCAGATTCCCTCCTAACTGCAAGCTTTAGGATAGGGTACTGAATTGTAACTTACTTTCGCCTAATAATGCGATTTTGGCAAAGAGAGTATCTCCGGCAGGGAAGCTGCTACCATCAAATGTTTGCCCTCATTAGACTCCCCTCTGGAAGCGCTTTCACTGCAAGCTGCAGATTCCCTCCTAACAGCAAGCTTTAGGATAGGGTCCTGAATTGTAACTTACTTTCGCCTAATAATGCGATTTTGGAAAAGAGAGTATCTCCCGCAGGGAAGCTGCTACCATCAAATGTTTGCCCTCATTAGACTCCCCTCTGGAAGCGCTTTCACTGCAAGCTGCAGATTCCCTCCTAACAGCAAGCTTTAGGATAGGATCCAGAATTGTATCTTACTTTCGCCTAATAATGCGATTTTGGAAAAGAGAGTATCTCCCGCAGGGAAGCTGCTACCATCAAATGTTTGCCCTCATTAGACTCCCCTCTGGAAGCGCTTTCACTGCAAGCTGCAGATTCCCTCCTAACAGCAAGCTTTAGGATAGGGTACTGAATTGTAACTTACTTTCGCCTAATAATGCGATTTTGGAAAAGAGACTATCTCCCGCAGGGAAGCTGCTACCATCAAATGTTTGCCCTCATTAGACTCCCCTCTGGAAGCGCTTTCACTGCAAGCTGCAGATTCCCTCCTAACTGCAAGCTTTAGGATAGGGTCCTGAATTGTAACTTACTTTCGCCTAATAATGCGATTTTGGCAAAGAGAGTATCTCCCGCAGGGAAGCTGCTACCATCAAATCTTTGCCCTCATTAGACTCCCCTCTGGAAGCGCTTTCACTGCAAGCTGCAGATTCCCTCCTAACAGCAAGCTTTAGGATAGGGTACTGAATTGTAACTTACTTTCGCCTAATAATGCGATTTTGGCAAAGAGAGTATCTCCGGCAGGGAAGCTGCTACCATCAAATGTTTGCCCTCATTAGACTCCCCTCTGGAAGCGCTTTCACTGCAAGCTGCAGATTCCCTCCTAACAGCAAGCTTTAGGATAGGGTACTGAATTGTAACTTACTTTCGCCTAATAATGCGATTTTGGCAAAGAGAGTATCTCCCGCAGGGAAGCTGCTACCATCAAATGCTTGCCCTCATTAGACTCCCCTCTGGAAGCGCTTTCACTGCAAGCTGCAGATTCCCTCCTAACAGCAAGCTTTAGCATAGGGTACTGAATTGTAACTTAACTGCGGCTAATAAGGCGATTTTGGCAAAGAGAATATCTCCCGCAGGGAAGCTGTTACCATCAAATGTTTGCCCTCATTAGACTCCCCTCTGGAAGCGCTTTCACTGCAAGCTGCAGATTCCCTCCTAACAGCAAGCTTTAGGTTAGTGTACTGAATTGTAACTTACTTTCGCCTAATAATGCGATTTTGGAAAAGAGACTATCTCCCGCAGGGAAGCTGCTACCATCAAATGTTTCCCCTCATTAGACTACCCTGTGGAAGCGCTTTCACTGCAAGCTGCAGATTCCCTCCTAACTGTAAGCTTTAGGATAGGGTCCTGAATTGTAACTTACTTTCGCCTAATAATGCGATTTTGGCAAAGAGACTATCTCCCGCAGGGAAGCTGCTACCATCAAATGTTTGCCCTCATAAGACTCCCCTCTGGAAGCACTTTCACTGCAAGCTGCAGATTCCCTCCTAACAGCAAACTTTAGGATAGGGTACTGAATTGTAACTTACTTTCGCCTAATAATGCGATATTAGCAAAGAGACTTTCTCCCGCAGGGAAGCTGCTACCATCAAATGTTTGCCCTCATTAGACTCCCCTCTGGAAGCGCTTTCACTGCAAGCTGCAGATTCCCTCCTAACAGCAAGCTGTAGGACAGTGTACTGAATTGTAACTTAACTGCGGATAATAAGGCGATTTTGGCAAAGAGAATATCTCCCGCAGGGAAGCTGCTACCATCAAATGTTTGCCCTCATTAGACTACCCTGTGGAATCGCTTTCACTGCAAGCTGCAGATTCCCTCCTAACGGCAAGCTTTAGGATAGGGTCCTGAATTGTAACTTTCTTTCGCCTAATAATGCGATTTTCGCAAAGAGAGTATCTCCTGCAGGGAAGATGCTACCATCAAATGTTTGCCCTCATTAGACTCCCCTCTGGAAGCGCTTTCACTGCAAGCTGCAGATTCCCTCCTAACGGCAAGCTTTAGGATAGGGTACTGAATTGTAACTTACTTTCGCCTAATAAGGCGATTTTGGCAAAGAGAGTATCTCCCGCAGGGAAGCTGCTACCATCAAATGTTTTCCCTCATTAGACTCCCCTCTGGAAGTGCTTTCACTGCAAGCTGCAGATTCCCTCCTAACAGCAAGCTTTAGGATAGGGTACTGAATTGTAACTTAACTGCGGCTAATAAGGAGAATTTGGCAAAGAGAATATCTCCAGCAGGGAAGCTGCTACCATCAAATGTTTGCCCTCATTAGACTCCCCTCTGGAAGCGCTTTCACTGCAAGCTGCAGATTCCCTCCTAACAGCAAGCTTTAGGATAGGGTACTGAATTGTAACTTACTTTCGCCTAATAATGCGATTTTGGCAAAGAGAGTATCTCCCGCAGGGAAGCTGCTACCATCAAATGCTTGCCCTCATTAGACTCCCCTCTGGAAGCGCTTTCACTGCAAGCTGCAGATTCCCTCCTAACAGCAAGCTTTAGGATAGGGTACTGAATTGTAACTTAACTGCGGCTAATAAGGCGATTTTGGCAAAGAGAATATCTCCCGCAGGGAAGCTGTTACCATCAAATGTTTGCCCTCCTTAGACTCCCCTCTGGAAGCGCTTTCACTGCAATCTGCAGATTCCCTCCTAACAGCAAGCTTTAGGATAGGGTACTGAATTGTGACTTACTTTCGCCTAATAATGCGATTTTGGAAAAGAGACTATCTCCCGCAGGGAAGCTGCTACCATCAAATGTTTCCCCTCATTAGACTACCCTGTGGAAGCGCTTTCACTGCAAGCTGCAGATTCCCTCCTAACTGCAAGCTTTAGGATAGGGTCCTGAATTGTAACTTACTTTCGCCTAATAAGGCGATTTTGGCAAAGAGAGTATCTCCCGCAGGGAAGCTGCTACCATCAAATGTTTGCCCTCATTAGACTCCCCTCTGGAAGCGCTTTCACTGCAAGCTGCAGATTCCCTCCTAACAGCAAGCTTTAGGATAGTGTACTGAATTGTATCTTACTTTCACCTAATAATGCGATTTTGGCAAAGAGAGTATCTCCCGCAGGGAAGCTGCTACCATCAAATGTTTCCCTCATTAGACTGCCCTCTGGAAGCGCTTTCACTGCAAGCTGCAGATTCCCTCCTAACAGCAAGCTTTAGGAAAGGGTACTGAATTGTAACTTACTTTCGCCTAATAATGCGATTTTGGAAAAGAGAGTATCTCCCGCAGGGAAGCTGCTACCATCAAATGTTTGCCCTCATTAGACTCCCCTCTGGAAGCGCTTTCACTGCAAGCTGCAGATTCCCTCCTAACAGCAAGCTTTAGGATAGGGTACTGAATTGTAACTTAAATGCGGCTAATAAGGCGATTATGGCAAAGAGAATATCTCCCGCAGGGAAGCTGCTACCATCAAATATTTGCCCTCATTAGACTCCCCTCTGGAAGCGCATTCACTTCAAGCTGCAGATTCCCTCCTAACAGCAAGCTTTAGGATAGGGTACTGAATTGTAACTTACTTTCGCCTAATAATGCGATTTTGGCAAAGAGAGTATCTCCCGCAGGGAAGCTGCTACCATCAAATGTTTGCCCTCATTAGACTCCCCTCTGGAAGCGCTTTCACTGCAAGCTGCAGATTCCCTCCTAACTGCAAGCTTTAGGATAGGGTACTGAATTGTAACTTACTTTCGCCGAATAATGCGATTTTGGCAAAGAGAGTATCTCCGGCAGGGAAGCTGCTACCATCAAATGTTTGCCCTCATTAGACTCCCCTCTGGAAGCGCTTTCACTGCAAGCTGCAGATTCCCTCCTAACAGCAAGCTTTAGGATAGGGTCCTGAATTGTATCTTACTTTCGCCTAATAATGCGATTTTGGCAAAGAGAGTATCTCCCGCAGGGAAGCTGCTACCATCAAATGTTTGCCCTCATTAGACTCCCCTCTGGAAGCGCTTTCACTGCAAGCTGCAGATTCCCTCCTAACAGCAAGCTTTAGGATAGGATCCTGAATTGTATCTTACTTTCGCCTAATAATGCGATTTTGGAAAAGAGAGTATCTCCCGCAGGGAAGCTGCTACCATCAAATGTTTGCCCTCATTAGACTCCCCTCTGGAAGCGCTTTCACTGCAAGCTGCAGATTCCCTCCTAACAGCAAGCTTTAGGATAGGGTACTGAATTGTAACTTAACTGCGGCTAATAAGGCGATTATGGCAAAGAGACTATCTCCCGCAGGGAAGCTGCTACCATCAAATGTTTGCCCTCATTAGACTCCCCTCTGGAAGCGCTTTCACTGCAAGCTGCAGATTCCCTCCTAACAGCAAGCTTTAGGATAGGGTACTGAATTGTAACTTAACTGCGGCTAATAAGGAGAATTTGGCAAAGAGAATATCTCCCGCAGGGAAGCTGCTACCATCAAATGTTTGCCCTCATTAGACTCCCCTCTGGAAGCGCTTTCACTGCAAGCTGCAGATTCCCTCCTAACAGCAAGCTTTAGGATAGGGTACTGAATTGTAACTTACTTTCGCCTAATAACGCGATTTTTACAAAGAGAGTATCTCCCGCAGGGAAGCTGCTACCATCAAATGTTTGCCCTCATTAGACTCCCCTCTGGAAGCGCTTTCACTGCAAGCTGCAGATTCCCTCCTAACAGCAAGCTTTAGGATAGGGTACTAAATTGTAACTTAACTGCGGCTAATAAGGCGATTTTGGCAAAGACAATATCTCCCGCAGGGAAGCTGCTACCATCAAATCTTTGCCCTCATTAGACTCCCCTCTGGAAGCGCTTTCACTGCAAGCTGCAGATTCCCTCCTAACAGCAAGCTTTAGGATAGGGTACTGAATTGTAACTTAACTGCGGATAATAAGGCGATTATGGCAAAGAGAATATCTCCCGCAGGGAAGCTGCTACCATCAAATATTTGCCCTCATTAGACTCCCCTCTGGAAGCGCTTTCACTGCAAGCTGCAGATTCCCTCCTAACAGCAAGCTTTAGGATAGGGTACTGAATTGTAACTTACTTTCGCCTAATAATGCGATTTTGGCAAAGAGACTATCTCCCGCAGGGAAGCTGCTACCATCAAATGTTTGCCCTCATTAGACTCCCCTCTGGAAGCGCTTTCACCGCAAGCTGCAGATTCCCTCCTAAAAGCAAGCTTTAGGATAATTTACTGAATTGTAACTTACTTTTGCCTAATAATGCGATTTTGGCAAAGAGAGTATCTCCCGCAGGGAAGCTGTTACCATCAAATGTTTGCCCTCGTTAGACTACCCTCTGGAAGCGCATTCACTTCAACCTGCAGATTCCCTCCTAACAGCAAGCTTTAGGATAAGGTACTGAATTGAATCTTACTTTCGCCTAATAATGCGATTTTGGCAAAGAGACTATCTCCCGCAGGGAAGCTGTTACCATCAAATGTTTGCCCTCGTTAGTCTACCCTCTGGAAGCACATTCACTTCAAGCTGCACATTCCCTCCTAACAGCAAGCTTTAGGATAGGGTACTGAATTGTAACTTACTTTCGCCTAATAACGCGATTTTTCAAAAAGAGTATCTCCCGCAGGGAAGCTGCTACCATCAAATGTTTGCCCTCATTAGACTCCCCTCTGGAAGCACTTTCACTGCAAGCTGCAGATTCCCTCCTAACAGCAAGCTTTAGGATAGGGTACTGAATTGTAACTTACTTTCGCCTAATAATGCGATTTTGGCAAAGAGACTATCTCCCGCAGGGAAGCTGCTACCATCAAATATTTGCCCTCATTAGACTCCCCTCTGGAAGCGCTTTCACTGCAAGCTGCAGATTCCCTCCTAACAGCAAGCTTTAGGATAGGGTACTGAATTGTAACTTACTTTCGCCTAATAATGCGATTTTGGCAAAGAGACTATCTCCCGCAGGGAAGATGCTACCATCAAATGTTTGCCCTCATTAGACTCCCCTCTGGAAGCGCTTTCACTGCATGCTGCAGATTCCCTCCTAACAGCAAGCTTTAGGATAGGGTACTGAATTGTAACGTACTTTCGCCTAATAATGCGATTTTGGCAAAGAGAGTATCTCCCGCAGGGAAGCTGCTACCATCAAATGTTTGCCCTCGTTAGACTCCCCTCTGGAAGCGCTTTCACTGCAAGCTGCAGATTCCCTCCTAACAGCAAGCTTTAGGATAGGGTACTGAATTGTAACTTAACTGCGGCTAATAAGGCGATTATGGCAAAGAGAATATCTCCCGCAGGGAAGCTGCTACCATCAAATCTTTGCCCTCATTAGACTCCCCTCTGGAAGCGCATTCACTTCAAGCTGCAGATTCCCTCCTAACAGCAAGCTTTAGGATAGGGTACTGAATTGTAACTTACTTTCGCCTAATAATGCGATTTTGGAAAAGAGACTATCTCCCGCAGGGAAGCTGCTACCATCAAATGTTTGCCCTCATTAGACTACCCTGTGGAAGCGCTTTCACTGCAAGCTGCAGATTCCCTCCTAACTGCAAGCTTTAGGATAGGGTCCTGAATTGTAACTTACTTTCGCCTAATAATGCGATTTTGGCAAAGAGAGTATCTCCCGCAGGGAAGCTGCTACCATCATATCTTTGCCCTCATTAGACTCCCCTCTGGAAGCGCTTTCACTGCAAGCTGCAGATTCCCTCCTAACAGCAAGCTTTAGGATAGGGTACTGAATTGTAACTTACTTTCGCCTAATAATGCGATTTTGGCAAAGAGAGTATCTCCGGCAGGGAAGCTGCTACCATCAAATGTTTCCCCTCATTAGACTCCCCTCTGGAAGCGCTTTCACTGCAAGCTGCAGATTCCCTCCTAACAGCAAGCTTTAGGATAGGGTACTGAATTGTAACTTAACTGCGGCTAATAAGGAGAAATTGGCAAAGAGAATATCTCCCGCAGGGAAGCTGCTACCATCAAATGTTTGCCCTCGTTAGACTCCCCTCTGGAAGCACTTTCACTGCAAGCTGCAGATTCCCTCCTAACAGCAAGCTTTAGGATAGGGTACTGAATTGTAACTTACTTTCGACTAATAATGCGATTTTGGAAAAGAGACTGTCTCCCGCAGGGAAGGTGCTACCATCAAATGTTTGCCCTCATTATACTCCCCTCTGGAAGCGCTTTCACTGCAAGCTGCAGATTCCCTCCTAACAGCAAGCTTTAGGATAGGGTACTGAATTGTATCTTACTTTCGCCTAATAATGCGATTTTGGCAAAGAGAGTATCTCCCGCAGGGAAGCTGTTACCATCAAATGTTTGCCCTCGTTAGACTACCCTCTGGAAGCGCATTCACTTCAAGCTGCAGATTCCCTCCTAACAGCAAGCTTTAGGATAGGGTACTGAATTGTAACTTACTTTCGCCTAATAAGGCGATTTTGGCAAAGAGAGTATCTCCCGCAGGGAAGCTGCTACCATCAAATCTTTGCCCTCATTAGACTCCCCTCTAGAAGCGCTTTCACTGCAAGCTGCAGATTCCCTCCTAACAGCAAGCTTTAGGATAGGGTACTGAATTGTATCTTACTTTCACCTAATAATGCGATTTTGGCAAAGAGAGTATCTCCCGCAGGGAAGCTGCTACCATCAAATGTTTGCCCTTGTTAGACTACCCTCTGGAAGCGCTTTCACTGCAAGCTGCAGATTCCCTCCTAACAGCAAGCTTTAGGATAGGGTACTGAATTGTAACTTACTTTCGCCTAATAATGCAATTTTGGCAAAGAGACTATCTCCCGCAGGGAAGCTGCTACCATCAAATGCTTGCCCTCATTAGACTCCCCTCTGGAAGCGCTTTCACTGCAAGCTGCAGATTCCCTCCTAACAGCAAGCTTTAGGATAGGGTACTGAATTGTAACTTAACTGCGGCTAATAAGGCGATTTTTGCAAAGAGAATATCTCCCGCAGGGAAGCTGCTACCATCAAATGTTTGCCCTCGTTAGACTCCCCTCTGGAAGCGCTTTCACTGCAAGCTGCAGATTCCCTCCTAACAGCAAGCTTTAGGATAGGGTACTGAATTGTAACTTACTTTCGACTAATAATGCGATTTTGGCAAAGAGAGGATCTCCCGCAGGGAAGCTGCTACCATCAAATGTTTGCCCTCATTATACTCCCCTCTGGAAGCGCTTTCACTGCAAGCTGCAGATTCCCTCCTAACAGCAAGCTTTAGGATAGGGTACTGAATTGTATCTTACTTTCGCCTAATAATGCGATTTTGGCAAAGAGAGTATCTCCCGCAGGGAAGCTGTTACCATCAAATGTTTGCCCTCGTTAGACTACCCTCTGGAAGCGCATTCACTTCAAGCTGCAGATTCCCTCCTAACAGCAAGCTTTAGGATAGGGTACTGAATTGTAACTTACTTTCGCCTAATAATGCGATTTTGGCAAAGAGAGTATCTCCCGCAGGGAAGCTGCTACCATCAAATCTTTGCCCTCATTAGACTCCCCTCTGGAAGCGCTTTCACTGCAAGCTGCAGATTCCCTCCAAACAGCAAGCTTTAGGATAGGGTACTGAATTGTATCTTACTTTCACCTAATAATGCGATTTTGGCAAAGAGAGTATCTCCCGCAGGGAAGCTGCTACCATCAAATGTTTCCCTCATTAGACTCCCCTCTGGAAGCGCTTTCACTGCAAGCTGCAGATTCCCTCCTAACAGCAAGCTTTAGGAAAGGGTACTGAATTGTAACGTACTTTCGCCTAATAATGCGATTTTAGCAAAGAGACTTTCTCCCGCAGGGAAGCTGCTACCATCAAATGTTTGCCCTCATTAGACTCCCCTCTGGAAGCGCTTTCACTGCAAGCTGCAGATTCCCTCCTAACAGCAAGCTTTAGGATAGGGTACTGAATTGTAACTTACTTTCGCCTAATAATGCGATTTTGGAAAAGAGACTATCTCCCGCAGGGAAGCTGCTACCATCAAATGTTTGCCCTCATTAGACTCCCCTCTGGAAGCGCTTTCACTGCAAGCTGCAGATTCCCTCCTAACAGCAAGCTTTAGGATAGGGTCCTGAATTTTAACTTACTTTCGCCGAATAAGGCGATTTTGGCAAAGAGACTATCTCCCGCAGGGAAGCTGCTACCATCAAATCTTTGCCCTCATTAGACTCCCCTCTGAAGCGCTTTCACTGCAAGCTGCAGATTCCCTCCTAACAGCAAGCTTTAGGATAGGGTACTGAATTGTAACTTACTTTCGCCTAATAATGCGATTTTGGCAAAGAGACTATCTCCCGCAGGGAAGCTGCTACCATCAAATGTTTGCCCTCATTAGACTCCCCTCTGGAAGCGCTTTCACTGCAAGCTGCAGATTCCCTCCTAACAGCAAGCTGTAGGACAGTGTACTGAATTGTAACTTAACTGCGGCTAATAAGGCGATTTTGGCAAAGAGAATATCTCCCGCAGGGAAGCTGCTACCATCAAATGTTTGCCCTCATTAGACTACCCTGTGGAATCGCTTTCACTGCAAGCTGCAGATTCCCTCCTAACAGCAAGCTTTAGGATAGGGTCCTGAATTGTAACTTACTTTCGCCTAATAATGCGATTTTGGCAAAGAGAGTATCTCCCGCAGGGAAGCTGCTACCATCAAATGTTTGCCCTCATTAGACTCCCCTCTGGAAGCGCTTTCACTGCAAGCTGCAGATTCCCTCCTAACAGCAAGCTTTAGGATAGGGTACTGAATTGTAACTTAAATGCGGCTAATAAGGCGATTATGGCAAAGAGAATATCTCCCGCAGGGAAGCTGCTACCATCAAATATTTGCCCTCATTAGACTCCCCTCTGGAAGCGCATTCACTGCAAGCTGCAGATTCCCTCCTAACAGCAAGCTTTAGGATAGGGTACTGAATTGTAACTTACTTTCGCCTAATAATGCGATTTTGGAAAAGAGACTTTCTCCCGCAGGGAAGCTGCTACCATCAAATGTTTGCCCTCATTAGACTCCCCTCTGGAAGCGCTTTCACTGCAAGCTGCAGATTCCCTCCTAACTGCAAGCTTTAGGATAGGGTACTGAATTGTAACTTACTTTCGCCTAATAATGCGATTTTGGCAAAGAGAGTATCTCCGGCAGGGAAGCTGCTACCATCAAATGTTTGCCCTCATTAGACTCCCCTCTGGAAGCGCTTTCACTGCAAGCTGCAGATTCCCTCCTAACAGCAAGCTTTAGGATAGGGTCCTGAATTGTAACTTACTTTCGCCTAATAATGCGATTTTGGCAAAGAGAGTATCTCCCGCAGGGAAGCTGCTACCATCAAATGTTTGCCCTCATTAGACTCCCCTCTGGAAGCGCTTTCACTGCAAGCTGCAGATTCCCTCCTAACAGCAAGCTTTAGGATAGGATCCTGAATTGTAACTTACTTTCGCCTAATAATGCGATTTTGGCAAAGAGAGTATCTCCCGCAGGGAAGCTGCTACCATCAAATGTTTGCCCTCATTAGACTCCCCTCTGGAAGCGCTTTCACTGCAAGCTGCAGATTCCCTCCTAACAGCAAGCTTTAGGATAGGGTACTGAATTGTAACTTAAATGCGGCTAATAAGGCGATTATGGCAAAGAGAATATCTCCCGCAGGGAAGCTGCTACCATCAAATATTTGCCCTCATTAGACTCCCCTCTGGAAGCGCATTCACTTCAAGCTGCAGATTCCCTCCTAACAGCAAGCTTTAGGATAGGGTACTGAATTGTAACTTACTTTCGCCTAATAATGCGATTTTGGAAAAGAGACTTTCTCCCGCAGGGAAGCTGCTACCATCAAATGTTTGCCCTCATTAGACTCCCCTCTGGAAGCGCTTTCACAGCAAGCTGCAGATTCCCTCCTAACAGGAAGCTTTAGGATAGGATCCTGAATTGTATCTTACTTTCGCCTAATAATGCGATTTTGGAAAAGAGAGTATCTCCCGCAGGGAAGCTGCTACCATCAAATGTTTGCCCTCATTAGACTCCCCTCTGGAAGCGCTTTCACTGCAAGCTGCAGATTCCCTCCTAACAGCAAGCTTTAGGATAGGGTACTGAATTGTAACTTACTTTCGCCTAATAATGCGATTTTGGCAAAGAGATTATCTCCCGCAGGGAAGCTGCTACCATCAAATCTTTGCCCTCATTAGACTCCCCTCTGGAAGCGCTTTCACTGCAAGCTGCAGATTCCCTCCTAACAGCAAGCTGTAGGACAGTGTACTGAATTGTAACTTAACTGCGGATAATAAGGCGATTTTGGCAAAGAGAATATCTCCCGCAGGGAAGCTGCTACCATCAAATGTTTGCCCTCATTAGACTACCCTGTGGAATCGCTTTCACTGCAAGCTGCAGATTCCCTCCTAACAGCAAGCTTTAGGATAGGGTCCTGAATTGTAACTTTCTTTCGCCTAATAATGCGATTTTCGCAAAGAGAGTATCTCCCGCAGGGAAGATGCTACCATCAAATGTTTGCCCTCATTAGACTCCCCTCTGGAAGCGCTTTCACTGCAAGCTGCAGATTCCCTCCTAACGGCAAGCTTTAGGATAGGGTACTGAATTGTAACTTACTTTCGCCTAATAAGGCGATTTTGGCAAAGAGAGTATCTCCGGCAGGGAAGCTGCTACCATCAAATGTTTTCCCTCATTAGACTCCCCTCTGGAAGTGCTTTCACTGCAAGCTGCAGATTCCCTCCTAACAGCAAGCTTTAGGATAGGGTACTGAATTGTAACTTAACTGCGGCTAATAAGGAGAATTTGGCAAAGAGAATATCTCCAGCAGGGAAGCTGCTACCATCAAATGTTTGCCCTCATTAGACTCCCCTCTGGAAGCGCTTTCACTGCAAGCTGCAGATTCCCTCCTAACAGCAAGCTTTAGGATAGGGTACTGAATTGTAACTTACTTTCGCCTAATAATGCGATTTTGGCAAAGAGAGGATCTCCCGCAGGGAAGCTGCTACCATCAAATGCTTGCCCTCATTAGACTCCCCTCTGGAAGCGCTTTCACTGCAAGCTGCAGATTCCCTCCTAACAGCAAGCTTTAGGATAGGGTACTGAATTGTAACTTAACTGCGGCTAATAAGGCGATTTTGGCAAAGAGAATATCTCCCGCAGGGAAGCTGTTACCATCAAATGTTTGCCCTCCTTAGACTCCCCTCTGGAAGCGCTTTCACTGCAATCTGCAGATTCCCTCCTAACAGCAAGCTTTAGGATAGGGTACTGAATTGTGACTTACTTTCGCCTAATAATGCGATTTTTGAAAAGAGACTATCTCCCGCAGGGAAGCTGCTACCATCAAATGTTTCCCCTCATTAGACTACCCTGTGGAAGCGCTTTCACTGCAAGCTGCAGATTCCCTCCTAACTGCAAGCTTTAGGATAGGGTCCTGAATTGTAACTTACTTTCGCCTAATAAGGCGATTTTGGCAAAGAGAGTATCTCCCGCAGGGAAGCTGCTACCATCAAATGTTTGCCCTCATTAGACTCCCCTCTGGAAGCGCTTTCACTGCAAGCTGCAGATTCCCTCCTAACAGCAAGCTTTAGGATAGTGTACTGAATTGTATCTTACTTTCACCTAATAATGCGATTTTGGCAAAGAGAGTATCTCCCGCAGTGAAGCTGCTACCATCAAATGTTTGCCCTCATTAGACTCCCCTCTGGAAGCGCTTTCACTGCAAGCTGCAGATTCCCTCCTAACAGCAAGCTTTAGGATAGGGTACTGAATTGTAACTTAAATGCGGCTAATAAGGCGATTATGGCAAAGAGAATATCTCCCGCAGGGAAGCTGCTACCATCAAATGTTTGCCCTCATTAGACTCCCCTCTGGAAGCGCTTTCACTGCAAGCTGCAGATTCCCTCCTAACAGCAAGCTTTAGGATAGGGTACTGAATTGTAACTTAAATGCGGCTAATAAGGCGATTATGGCAAAGAGAATATCTCCCGCAGGGAAGCTGCTACCATCAAATATTTGCCCTCATTAGACTCCCCTCTGGAAGCGCATTCACTTCAAGCTGCAGATTCCCTCCTAACAGCAAGCTTTAGGATAGGGTACTGAATTGTAACTTACTTTCGCCTAATAATGCGATTTTGGAAAAGAGACTTTCTCCCGCAGGGAAGCTGCTACCATCAAATGTTTGCCCTCATTAGACTCCCCTCTGGAAGCGCTTTCACTGCAAGCTGCAGATTCCCTCCTAACGGCAAGCTTTAGGATAGGGTACTGAATTGTAACTTACTTTCGCCTAATAATGCGATTTTGGCAAAGAGAGTATCTCCCGCAGTGAAGCTGCTACCATCAAATGTTTGCCCTCATTAGACTCCCCTCTGGAAGCGCTTTCACTGCAAGCTGCAGATTCCCTCCTAACAGCAAGCTTTAGGATACGGTACTGAATTGTAACTTAAATGCGGCTAATAAGGCGATTATGGCAAAGAGAATATCTCCCGCAGGGAAGCTGCTACCATCAAATATTTGCCCTCATTAGACTCCCCTCTGGAAGCGCATTCACTTCAAGCTGCAGATTCCCTCCTAACAGCAAGCTTTAGGATAGGGTACTGAATTGTAACTTACTTTCGCCTAATAATGCGATTTTGGAAAAGAGACTTTCTCCCGCAGGGAAGCTGCTACCATCAAATGTTTGCCCTCATTAGACTCTCCTCTGGAAGCGCTTTCACTGCAAGCTGCAGATTCCCTCCTAACTGCAAGCTTTAGGATAGGGTACTGAATTGTAACTTACTTTCGCCTAATAATGCGATTTTGGCAAAGAGAGTATCTCCGGCAGGGAAGCTGCTACCATCAAATGTTTGCCCTCATTAGACTCCCCTCTGGAAGCGCTTTCACTGCAAGCTGCAGATTCCCTCCTAACAGCAAGCTTTAGGATAGGGTCCTGAATTGTAACTTACTTTCGCCTAATAATGCGATTTTGGCAAAGAGAGTATCTCCCGCATGGAAGCTGCTACCATCAAATGTTTGCCCTCATTAGACTCCCCTCTGGAAGCGCTTTCACTGCAAGCTGCAGATTCCCTCCTAACAGCAAGCTTTAGGATAGGATCCTGAATTGTATCTTACTTTCGCCTAATAATGCGATTTTGGAAAAGAGAGTATCTCCCGCAGGGAAGCTGCTACCATCAAATGTTTGCCCTCATTAGACTCCCCTCTGGAAGCGCTTTCACTGCAAGCTGCAGATTCCCTCCTAACAGCAAGCTTTAGGATAGGGTACTGAATTGTAACTTACTTTCGCCTAATAATGCGATTTTGGAAAAGAGAGTATCTCCCGCAGGGAAGCTGCTACCATCAAATGTTTGCCCTCATTAGACTCCCCTCTGGAAGCGCTTTCACTGCAAGCTGCAGATTCCCTCCTAACAGCAAGCTTTAGGATAGGGTACTGAATTGTAACTTAACTGCGGCTAATAAGGAGAATTTGGCAAAGAGAATATCTCCCGCAGGGAAGCTGCTACCATCAAATGTTTGCCCTCATTAGACTCCCCTCTGGAAGCGCTTTCACTGCAAGCTGCAGATTCCCTCCTAACAGCAAGCTTTAGGATAGGGTACTGAATTGTAACTTACTTTCGCCTAATAATGCGATTTTGGCAAAGAGAGTATCTCCCGCAGGGAAGCTGCTACCATCAAATGCTTGCCCTCATTAGACTACCCTGTGGAAGCGCTTTCACTGCAAGCTGCAGATTCCCTCCTAACTGCAAGCTTTAGGATAGGGTCCTGAATTGTAACTTACTTTCGCCTAATAATGCGATTTTGGCAAAGAGACTATCTCCCGCAGGGAAGCTGCTACCATCAAATGTTTGCCCTCATAAGACTCCCCTCTGGAAGCACTTTCACTGCAAGCTGCAGATTCCCTCCTAACAGCAAACTTTAGGATAGGGTACTGAATTGTAACGTACTTTCGCCTAATAATGCGATTTTAGCAAAGAGACTTTCTCCCGCAGGGAAGCTGCTACCATCAAATGTTTGCCCTCATTAGACTCCCCTCTGGAAGCGCTTTCACTGCAAGCTGCAGATTCCCTCCTAACAGCAAGCTGTAGGACAGTGTACTGAATTGTAACTTAACTGCGGATAATAAGGCGATTTTGGCAAAGAGAATATCTCCCGCAGGGAAGCTGCTACCATCAAATGTTTGCCCTCATTAGACTACCCTGTGGAATCGCTTTCACTGCAAGCTGCAGATTCCCTCCTAACGGCAAGCTTTAGGATAGGGTCCTGAATTGTAACTTTCTTTCGCCTAATAATGCGATTTTCGCAAAGAGAGTATCTCCCGCAGGGAAGATGCTACCATCAAATGTTTGCCCTCATTAGACTCCCCTCTGGAAGCGCTTTCACTGCAAGCTGCAGATTCCCTCCTAACGGCAAGCTTTAGGATAGGGTACTGAATTGTAACTTACTTTCGCCTAATAAGGCGATTTTGGCAAAGAGAGTATCTCCGGCAGGGAAGCTGCTACCATCAAATGTTTGCCCTCATTAGACTCCCCTCTGGAAGCGCTTTCACTGCAAGCTGCAGATTCCCTCCTAACAGCAAGCTTTAGGATAGGGTACTGAATTGTAACTTAACTGCGGCTAATACGGAGAATTTGGCAAAGAGAATATCTCCAGCAGGGAAGCTGCTACCATCAAATGTTTGCCCTCATTAGACTCCCCTCTGGAAGCGCTTTCACTGCAAGCTGCAGATTCCCTCCTAACAGCAAGCTTTAGGATAGGGTACTGAATTGTAACTTAACTGCGGCTAATAAGGCGATTTTGGCAAAGAGAATATCTCCCGCAGGGAAGCTGCTACCATCAAATGTTTGCCCTCATTAGACTCCCCTCTGGAAGCGCTTTCACTGCAAGCTGCAGATTCCCTCCTAACAGCAAGCTTTAGGATAGTGTACTGAATTGTATCTTACTTTCACCTAATAATGCGATTTTGGCAAAGAGAGTATCTCCCGCAGGGAAGCTGCTACCATCAAATGTTTCCCTCATTAGACTGCCCTCTGGAAGCGCTTTCACTGCAAGCTGCAGATTCCCTCCTAACAGCAATCTTTAGGAAAGGGTACTGAATTGTAACGTACTTTCGCCTAATAATGCGATTTTAGCAAAGAGACTTTCTCCCGCAGGGAAGCTACTACCATCAAATGTTTGCCCTCATTAGACTCCCCTCTGGAAGCGCTTTCACTGCAAGCTGCAGATCCCCTCCTAACAGCAAGCTTTAGGATAGGGTACTAAATTGTAACTTACTTTCGCCTAATAATGCGATTATGGAAAAGAGAGTATCTCCCGCAGGGAAGCTGTTACCATCAAATGTTTGCCCTCGTTAGACTACCCTCTGGAAGCGCATTCACTGCAAGCTGCAAATTCCTTCCTAACAGCAATCTTTAGGATAGGGTACTGAATTGTAACTTACTTTCGCCTAATAATGCGATTTTGGCAAAGAGAGTATCTCCCGCAGGGAAGCTGCTACCATCAAATGTTTGCCCTCATTAGACTCCCCTCTGGAAGCGCTTTCACTGCAAGCTGCAGATTCCCTCCTAACAGCAAGCTTTAGGATGGGGTACTGAATTGTAACTTACTTTCGCCTAATAATGCGATTTTGGCAAAGAGAGTATCTCCGGCAGGGAAGTTGCTACCATCAAATGTTTGCCCTCATTAGACTCCCCTCTGGAAGCGCTTTCACTGCAAGCTGCAGATTCCCTCCTAACAGCAAGCTTTAGGATAGGGTACTGAATTGTAACTTAACTGCGGCTAATAAGGCGATTTTGGCAAAGAGAATATCTCCCGCAGGGAAGCTGCTACCATCAAATGTTTGCCCTCATTAGACTCCCCTCTGGAAGCGCTTTCACTGCAAGCTGCAGATACCCTCCTAACAGCAAGCTTTAGGATAGGGTACTGAATTGTAACTTACTTTCGCCTAATAATGCGATTTTGGCAAAGAGAGTATCTCCCGCAGGGAAGCTGCTACCATCAAATGTTTGCTCTCATTAGACTCCCCTCTGGAAGCGCTTTCACTGCAAGCTGCAGATTCCCTCCTAACAGCAAGCTTTAGGATAGGGTACTGAATCGTAACTTACTTTCGCCTAATAATGCGATTTTGGCAAAGAGAGTATCTCCCGCAGGGAAGCTGCTACCATCAAATGCTTGCACTCATTAGACTCCCCTCTGGAAGCGCTTTCACTGCAAGCTGCAGATTCCCTCCTAACAGCAAGCTTTAGGAAAGGGTACTGAATTGTAACGTACTTTCGCCTAATAATGCGATTATAGCAAAGAGACTTTCTCCCGCAGGGAAGCTGCTACCATCAAATGTTTGCCCTCAGTAGACTCCCCTCTGGAAGCGCTTTCACTGCAAGCTGCAGATTCCCTCCTAACAGCAAGCTTTAGGATAGGGTACTGAATTGTATCTTACTTTCGCCTAATAATGCGATTTTGGCAAAGAGACTTTCTCCCGCAGGGAAGCTGCTACCATCAAATGTTTGCCCTCATTAGACTCCCCTCTGGAAGCGCTTTCACTGCAAGCTGCAGATTCCCTCCTAACAGCAAGCTTTAGGATAGTGTACTGAATTGTAACTTACTTTCGCCTAATAATGCGATTTTTGCAAAGAGAGTATCTCCCGCAGGGAAGCTGCTACCATCAAATGTTTGCCCTCGTTAGACTCCCCTCTGGAAGCGCTTTCACTGCAAGCTGCAGATTCCCTCCTAACAGCAAGCTTTAGGATAGGGTACTGAATTGTAACTTACTTTCGCCTAATAATGCGATTTTGGCAAAGAGACTATCTCCCGCAGGGAAGCTGCTACCATCAAATGCTTGCCCTCATTAGACTGCCGTCTGGAAGTGCTTTCACTGCAAGCTGCAGATTCCCTCCTAACAGCAAGCTTTAGGATAGGGTACTGAATTGTAACTTACTTTCGCCTAATAATGCGATTTTAGCAAGGAGAGTATCCTCTGCAGGGAAGCTGCTACCATCAAATGCTTGCCCTCATTAGACTCCCCTCTGGAAGTGCTTTCACTGCAAGCTGCAGATTCCCTCCTAACAGCAAGCTTTAGGATAGGGTACTGAATTGTAACTTACTTTCGCCTAATAGTGCGATTTTGACAAAGAGAGTATCTCCCGCAGGGAAGCTGCTACCATCAAATGTTTGCCCTCATTAGACTCCCCTCTGGAAGCGCTTTCACTGCAAGCTGCAGATTCCCTCCTAACAGCAAGCTTTAGGATAGGGTACTGAATTGTAACTTACTTTCGCATAATAATGCGATTTTGGCAAAGAGAGTATCACCCGCAGGGAAGCTGCTAACATCAAATGTTTGCCCTCATTAGACTCCCCTCTGGAAGCGCTTTCACTGCAAGCTGCAGATTCCTTCCTAACAGCAAGCTTTAGGATAGGGTACTGAATTGTAACTTAACTGCGGCTAATAAGGCGATTTTGGCAAAGAGAGTATCTCCCGCAGGGAAGCTGCTACCATCAAATTTTTGCCCTCGTTAGACTCCCCTCTGGAAGCGCTTTCACTGCAAGCTGCAGATTCCCTCCTAACAGCAAGCTTTAGGAAAGGGTACTGAATTGTAACTTAACTGCGGCTAAAATGCGATTTTGGCAAAGAGAATATCTCCCGCAGGGAAGCTGTTACTATCAAATGTTTGCCCTCATTACACTCCCCTCTGGAAGCGCTTTCACTGCAAGCTGCAGATTCCCTCCTAACAGCAAGCTTTAGGATAGGGTACTGAATGGTAACTTACTTCCGCCTAATAAGGCGATTTTGGCAAAGAGAATATCTCCCGCAGGGAAGCTGTTACCATCAAATGTTTGCCCTCATTAGACTCCCCTCTGGAAGCGCTTTCACTGCAAGCTGCAGATTCCCTCCTAACAGCAAGCTTTAGGATGGGGTACTGAATGGTAACTTACTTTCGCATAATAATGCGATTTTGGCAAAGAGAGTATCTCCCGCAGGGAAGCTGCTACCATCAAATGTTTGCCCTCGTTAGACTCCCCTCTGGAAGCGCTTTCACTGCAAGCTGCAAATTCCCTCCTAACAGCAACTTTAGGTTAGGGTACTGAATTGTATCTAAACTGCGGCTAATAAGGAGAATTTGGCAAAGAGAATATCTCCCGCAGGGAAGATGCTACCATCAAATGTTTGCCCTCATTAGACTCCCCTCTGGAAGTGCTTTCACTGCAAGCTGCAGATTCCCTCCTAACAGCAAATTTAGGTTAGGGTACTGAATTGTAACTTACTTTCGCCTAATAATGCGATTTTGGCAAAGAGAGTATCTCCCGCAGGGAAGCTGCTACCATCAAATGTTTGCCCTCATTAGACTCCCCTCTGGAAGCGGTTTCACTGCAAGCTGCAGATTCCCTCCTAACAGCAAGCTTTAGGATAGGGTACTGAATTGTAACTTAACTGGGGCTAATAATGCGATTTTGGCCAAGAGAGTATCTACCGCAGGGAAGCTGCTACCATCAAATGTTTGCCCTCATTAGACTCCCCTCTGGAAGCGCTTTCACTGCAAGCTGCAGATTCCCTCCTAACAGCAAGCTTTAGGATAGGGTACTGAATTGTAACTTACTTTCGCCTAATAATGCGATTTTGGCAAAGAGAGTATCTCCCGCAGGGAAGCTGCTACCGTCAAATATTTGCCCTCATTAGACTCCCCTCTGGAAGCGCTTTCACTGCAAGCTGCAGATTCCCTCCTAACAGCAAGCTTTAGGATAGGGTACTGAATTGTAACTTACTTTCGCCTAATAATGCGATTTTGGCAAAGAGACTACTTCCCGCAGGGAAGCTGCTACCATCAAATATTTACCCTCATTAGACTCCCCTCTGGAAGCGCTTTCACTGCAAGCTGCAGATTCCCTCCTAACAGCAAGCTGTAGGACAGTGTACTGAATTATAACTTAACTGCGGCTAATAAGGAGATTATGGCAAAGAGAATATCTCCCGCAGGGAAGCTGCTACCATCAAATGCTTGCCCTCATTAGACTCCCCTCTGGAAGCGCTTTCACTGCAAGCTGCAGATTCCCTCCTAACAGCAATCTTTAGGAAAGGGTACTGAATTGTAACGTACTTTCGCCTAATAATGCGATTTTTGCAAAGAGAATATCTCCCGCAGGGAAGCTGCTACCATCAAATGTTTGCCCTCATTAGACTCCCCTCTGGAAGCGCTTTCACTGCAAGCTGCAGATTCCCTCCTAACAGCAAGCTGTAGGACAGTGTACTGAATTGTAACTTAACTGCGGCTAATAAGGCGATTTTGGCAAAGAGAATATCTCCCGCAGGGAAGCTGCTACCATCAAATGTTTGCCCTCATTAGACTACCCTGTGGAATCGCTTTCACTGCAAGCTGCAGATTCCCTCCTAACAGCAAGCTTTAGGATAGGGTACTGAATTGTAACTTACTTTCGCCTAATAATGCGATTTTTGCAAAGAGAGTATCTCCCGCAGGGAAGCTGCTACCATCAAATGTTTGCCCTCATTAGACTCCCCTCTGGAAGCGCTTTCACTGCAAGCTGCAGATTCCCTCCTAACAGCAAGCTTTAGGATAGGGTACTGAATTGTAACTTAACAGCGGCTAATAAGGCGATTTTGGCAAAGAGAATATCTCCCGCAGGGAAGCTGCTACCATCAAATGCTTGCCCTCATTAGACTCCCCTCTGGAAGTGCTTTCACTGCAAGCTGCAGATTCCCTCCTAACAGCAAGCTTTAGGATAGGGTACTGAATTGTAACTTACTTTCGCTTAATAATGCGATTTTGTCAAGGAGAGTATCTCCTGCAGGGAAGCTGCTACCATCAAATGCTTGCCCTCATTAGACTCCCCTCTGGAAGCACTTTCACTGCAAGGTGCAGATTCCCTCATAACAGCAAGCTTTAGGATAGGGTGCTGAATTGTATCTTACTTTCACCTAATAATGCGATTTTGGCAAAGAGAGTATCTCCCGCAGGAAAGCTGCTACCATCAAATGTTTGCCCTCATTAGACTCCCCTCTGGAAGCGCGTTCACTGCAAGCTGCAGATTCCCTCCTAACAGCAAGCTTTAGGATAGGGTACTGAATTGTAACTTAACTGCGGCTAATAATGCGATTTTGGCAAAGAGACTATCTCCCGCAGGGAAGCTGCTACCATCAAATGTTTGCCCTCGTTAGACTCCCCTCTGGAAGCGCTTTCACTGCAAGCTGCAGATTCCCTCCTAACAGCAAGCTTTAGAATAGGGTACTGAATTGTAACTTACTTTCGCCTAACAAGGCGTTTTTAGCAAAGAGAGTATCTCCCACAGGGAAGCTGCTACCATCAAATGTTTGCCCTCGTTAGACTCCCCTCTGGAAGCGCTTTCACTGCAAGCTGCAGATTCCCTCCTAACAGCAAGCTTTAGGATAGGGTACTGAATTGTAACTTACTTTCGCCTAATAATGCGATTATGGAAAAGAGAGTATCTCCCGCAGGGAAGCTGCTACCATCAAATGTTTGCCCTCATTAGACTCCCCTCTGGAAGCGCTTTCTCTGCAAGCTGCAGATTCCCTCCTAACAGCAAGCTTTAGGATAGGGTACTGAATTGTAACTTACTTTCGCCTAATAATGCGATTTTGGCAAAGAGAGTATCTCCCGCAGGGAAGCTGCTACCATCAAATGTTTGCCCTCATTAGACTCCCCTCTGGAAGCACTTTCACTGCAAGGTGCAGATTCCCTCATAACAGCAAGCTTTAGGATAGGGTACTGAACTGTAACTTAACTGCGGCTAATAATGCGATTTTGGAAAAGAGACTATCTCCCGCAGGGAAGCTGCTACCATCAAATGTTTGCCCTCATTTGACTCCCCTCTGGAAGCGCTTTCACTGCAAGCTGCAGATTCCCTCCTAACAGCAAGCTTTAGAATAGGGTACTGAATTGTAACTTACATTCGCCTAATAATGCGATTTTGGAAAAGAGAGTATCTCCCGCAGGGAAGCTGCTACCATCAAATGTTTGCCCTCATTAGACTCCCCTCTGGAAGCGCTTTCACTGCAAGCTGCAGATTCCCTCATAACAGCTAGCTATAGGATAGGGTGCTGAATTGTATCTTACTTTCACCTAATAATGCGATTTTGGAAAAGAGACTATCTCCCGCAGGAAAGCTGCTACCATCAAATGTTTGCCCTCATTAGACTCCCCTCTGGAAGCGCGTTCACTGCAAGCTGCAGATTCCCTCCTAACAGCAAGCTTTAGGAAAGGGTACTGAATTGTAACTTACTTTCGCCTAATAATGCGATTTTGGCAAAGAGAGTATCTCCCGCAGTGAAGCTGCTACCATCAAATATTTGCCCTCATTAGACTCCCCTCTGGAAGCGCATTCACTTCAAGCTGCAGATTCCCTCCTAACAGCAAGCTTTAGGATAGGGTACTGAATTGTAACTTACTTTCGCCTAATAATGCGATTTTGGAAAAGAGACTTTCTCCCGCAGGGAAGCTGCTACCATCAAATGTTTGCCCTCATTAGACTCCCCTCTGGAAGCGCTTTCACTGCAAGCTGCAGATTCCCTCCTAACGGCAAGCTTTAGGATAGGGTACTGAATTGTAACTTACTTTCGCCTAATAATGCGATTTTGGCAAAGAGAGTATCTCCCGCAGTGAAGCTGCTACCATCAAATGTTTGCCCTCATTAGACTCCCCTCTGGAAGCGCTTTCACTGCAAGCTGCAGATTCCCTCCTAACAGCAAGCTTTAGGATAGGGTACTGAATTGTAACTTAAATGCGGCTAATAAGGCGATTATGGCAAAGAGAATATCTCCCGCAGGGAAGCTGCTACCATCAAATATTTGCCCTCATTAGACTCCCCTCTGGAAGCGCATTCACTTCAAGCTGCAGATTCCCTCCTAACAGCAAGCTTTAGGATAGGGTACTGAATTGTAACTTACTTTCGCCTAATAATGCGATTTTGGAAAAGAGACTTTCTCCCGCAGGGAAGCTGCTACCATCAAATGTTTGCCCTCATTAGACTCTCCTCTGGAAGCGCTTTCACTGCAAGCTGCAGATTCCCTCCTAACTGCAAGCTTTAGGATAGGGTACTGAATTGTAACTTACTTTCGCCTAATAATGCGATTTTGGCAAAGAGAGTATCTCCGGCAGGGAAGCTGCTACCATCAAATGTTTGCCCTCATTAGACTCCCCTCTGGAAGCGCTTTCACTGCAAGCTGCAGATTCCCTCCTAACAGCAAGCTTTAGGATAGGGTCCTGAATTGTAACTTACTTTCGCCTAATAATGCGATTTTGGCAAAGAGAGTATCTCCCGCATGGAAGCTGCTACCATCAAATGTTTGCCCTCATTAGACTCCCCTCTGGAAGCGCTTTCACTGCAAGCTGCAGATTCCCTCCTAACAGCAAGCTTTAGGATAGGATCCTGAATTGTATCTTACTTTCGCCTAATAATGCGATTTTGGAAAAGAGAGTATCTCCCGCAGGGAAGCTGCTACCATCAAATGTTTGCCCTCATTAGACTCCCCTCTGGAAGCGCTTTCACTGCAAGCTGCAGATTCCCTCCTAACAGCAAGCTTTAGGATAGGGTACTGAATTGTAACTTACTTTCGCCTAATAATGCGATTTTGGAAAAGAGAGTATCTCCCGCAGGGAAGCTGCTACCATCAAATGTTTGCCCTCATTAGACTCCCCTCTGGAAGCGCTTTCACTGCAAGCTGCAGATTCCCTCCTAACAGCAAGCTTTAGGATAGGGTACTGAATTGTAACTTAACTGCGGCTAATAAGGAGAATTTGGCAAAGAGAATATCTCCCGCAGGGAAGCTGCTACCATCAAATGTTTGCCCTCATTAGACTCCCCTCTGGAAGCGCTTTCACTGCAAGCTGCAGATTCCCTCCTAACAGCAAGCTTTAGGATAGGGTACTGAATTGTAACTTACTTTCGCCTAATAATGCGATTTTGGCAAAGAGAGTATCTCCCGCAGGGAAGCTGCTACCATCAAATGCTTGCCCTCATTAGACTACCCTGTGGAAGCGCTTTCACTGCAAGCTGCAGATTCCCTCCTAACTGCAAGCTTTAGGATAGGGTCCTGAATTGTAACTTACTTTCGCCTAATAATGCGATTTTGGCAAAGAGACTATCTCCCGCAGGGAAGCTGCTACCATCAAATGTTTGCCCTCATAAGACTCCCCTCTGGAAGCACTTTCACTGCAAGCTGCAGATTCCCTCCTAACAGCAAACTTTAGGATAGGGTACTGAATTGTAACGTACTTTCGCCTAATAATGCGATTTTAGCAAAGAGACTTTCTCCCGCAGGGAAGCTGCTACCATCAAATGTTTGCCCTCATTAGACTCCCCTCTGGAAGCGCTTTCACTGCAAGCTGCAGATTCCCTCCTAACAGCAAGCTGTAGGACAGTGTACTGAATTGTAACTTAACTGCGGATAATAAGGCGATTTTGGCAAAGAGAATATCTCCCGCAGGGAAGCTGCTACCATCAAATGTTTGCCCTCATTAGACTACCCTGTGGAATCGCTTTCACTGCAAGCTGCAGATTCCCTCCTAACGGCAAGCTTTAGGATAGGGTCCTGAATTGTAACTTTCTTTCGCCTAATAATGCGATTTTCGCAAAGAGAGTATCTCCCGCAGGGAAGATGCTACCATCAAATGTTTGCCCTCATTAGACTCCCCTCTGGAAGCGCTTTCACTGCAAGCTGCAGATTCCCTCCTAACGGCAAGCTTTAGGATAGGGTACTGAATTGTAACTTACTTTCGCCTAATAAGGCGATTTTGGCAAAGAGAGTATCTCCGGCAGGGAAGCTGCTACCATCAAATGTTTGCCCTCATTAGACTCCCCTCTGGAAGCGCTTTCACTGCAAGCTGCAGATTCCCTCCTAACAGCAAGCTTTAGGATAGGGTACTGAATTGTAACTTAACTGCGGCTAATACGGAGAATTTGGCAAAGAGAATATCTCCAGCAGGGAAGCTGCTACCATCAAATGTTTGCCCTCATTAGACTCCCCTCTGGAAGCGCTTTCACTGCAAGCTGCAGATTCCCTCCTAACAGCAAGCTTTAGGATAGGGTACTGAATTGTAACTTAACTGCGGCTAATAAGGCGATTTTGGCAAAGAGAATATCTCCCGCAGGGAAGCTGCTACCATCAAATGTTTGCCCTCATTAGACTCCCCTCTGGAAGCGCTTTCACTGCAAGCTGCAGATTCCCTCCTAACAGCAAGCTTTAGGATAGTGTACTGAATTGTATCTTACTTTCACCTAATAATGCGATTTTGGCAAAGAGAGTATCTCCCGCAGGGAAGCTGCTACCATCAAATGTTTCCCTCATTAGACTGCCCTCTGGAAGCGCTTTCACTGCAAGCTGCAGATTCCCTCCTAACAGCAATCTTTAGGAAAGGGTACTGAATTGTAACGTACTTTCGCCTAATAATGCGATTTTAGCAAAGAGACTTTCTCCCGCAGGGAAGCTACTACCATCAAATGTTTGCCCTCATTAGACTCCCCTCTGGAAGCGCTTTCACTGCAAGCTGCAGATCCCCTCCTAACAGCAAGCTTTAGGATAGGGTACTAAATTGTAACTTACTTTCGCCTAATAATGCGATTATGGAAAAGAGAGTATCTCCCGCAGGGAAGCTGTTACCATCAAATGTTTGCCCTCGTTAGACTACCCTCTGGAAGCGCATTCACTTCAAGCTGCAAATTCCTTCCTAACAGCAATCTTTAGGATAGGGTACTGAATTGTAACTTACTTTCGCCTAATAATGCGATTTTGGCAAAGAGAGTATCTCCCGCAGGGAAGCTGCTACCATCAAATGTTTGCCCTCATTAGACTCCCCTCTGGAAGCGCTTTCACTGCAAGCTGCAGATTCCCTCCTAACAGCAAGCTTTAGGATGGGGTACTGAATTGTAACTTACTTTCGCCTAATAATGCGATTTTGGCAAAGAGAGTATCTCCGGCAGGGAAGTTGCTACCATCAAATGTTTGCCCTCATTAGACTCCCCTCTGGAAGCGCTTTCACTGCAAGCTGCAGATTCCCTCCTAACAGCAAGCTTTAGGATAGGGTACTGAATTGTAACTTAACTGCGGCTAATAAGGCGATTTTGGCAAAGAGAATATCTCCCGCAGGGAAGCTGCTACCATCAAATGTTTGCCCTCATTAGACTCCCCTCTGGAAGCGCTTTCACTGCAAGCTGCAGATACCCTCCTAACAGCAAGCTTTAGGATAGGGTACTGAATTGTAACTTACTTTCGCCTAATAATGCGATTTTGGCAAAGAGAGTATCTCCCGCAGGGAAGCTGCTACCATCAAATGTTTGCTCTCATTAGACTCCCCTCTGGAAGCGCTTTCACTGCAAGCTGCAGATTCCCTCCTAACAGCAAGCTTTAGGATAGGGTACTGAATCGTAACTTACTTTCGCCTAATAATGCGATTTTGGCAAAGAGAGTATCTCCCGCAGGGAAGCTGCTACCATCAAATGCTTGCACTCATTAGACTCCCCTCTGGAAGCGCTTTCACTGCAAGCTGCAGATTCCCTCCTAACAGCAAGCTTTAGGAAAGGGTACTGAATTGTAACGTACTTTCGCCTAATAATGCGATTATAGCAAAGAGACTTTCTCCCGCAGGGAAGCTGCTACCATCAAATGTTTGCCCTCAGTAGACTCCCCTCTGGAAGCGCTTTCACTGCAAGCTGCAGATTCCCTCCTAACAGCAAGCTTTAGGATAGGGTACTGAATTGTATCTTACTTTCGCCTAATAATGCGATTTTGGCAAAGAGACTTTCTCCCGCAGGGAAGCTGCTACCATCAAATGTTTGCCCTCATTAGACTCCCCTCTGGAAGCGCTTTCACTGCAAGCTGCAGATTCCCTCCTAACAGCAAGCTTTAGGATAGTGTACTGAATTGTAACTTACTTTCGCCTAATAATGCGATTTTTGCAAAGAGAGTATCTCCCGCAGGGAAGCTGCTACCATCAAATGTTTGCCCTCGTTAGACTCCCCTCTGGAAGCGCTTTCACTGCAAGCTGCAGATTCCCTCCTAACAGCAAGCTTTAGGATAGGGTACTGAATTGTAACTTACTTTCGCCTAATAATGCGATTTTGGCAAAGAGACTATCTCCCGCAGGGAAGCTGCTACCATCAAATGCTTGCCCTCATTAGACTGCCGTCTGGAAGTGCTTTCACTGCAAGCTGCAGATTCCCTCCTAACAGCAAGCTTTAGGATAGGGTACTGAATTGTAACTTACTTTCGCCTAATAATGCGATTTTGGCAAGGAGAGTATCCTCTGCAGGGAAGCTGCTACCATCAAATGCTTGCCCTCATTAGACTCCCCTCTGGAAGTGCTTTCACTGCAAGCTGCAGATTCCCTCCTAACAGCAAGCTTTAGGATAGGGTACTGAATTGTAACTTACTTTCGCCTAATAGTGCGATTTTGACAAAGAGAGTATCTCCCGCAGGGAAGCTGCTACCATCAAATGTTTGCCCTCATTAGACTCCCCTCTGGAAGCGCTTTCACTGCAAGCTGCAGATTCCCTCCTAACAGCAAGCTTTAGGATAGGGTACTGAATTGTAACTTACTTTCGCATAATAATGCGATTTTGGCAAAGAGAGTATCACCCGCAGGGAAGCTGCTAACATCAAATGTTTGCCCTCATTAGACTCCCCTCTGGAAGCGCTTTCACTGCAAGCTGCAGATTCCTTCCTAACAGCAAGCTTTAGGATAGGGTACTGAATTGTAACTTAACTGCGGCTAATAAGGCGATTTTGGCAAAGAGAGTATCTCCCGCAGGGAAGCTGCTACCATCAAATTTTTGCCCTCGTTAGACTCCCCTCTGGAAGCGCTTTCACTGCAAGCTGCAGATTCCCTCCTAACAGCAAGCTTTAGGAAAGGGTACTGAATTGTAACTTAACTGCGGCTAAAATGCGATTTTGGCAAAGAGAATATCTCCCGCAGGGAAGCTGTTACTATCAAATGTTTGCCCTCATTACACTCCCCTCTGGAAGCGCTTTCACTGCAAGCTGCAGATTCCCTCCTAACAGCAAGCTTTAGGATAGGGTACTGAATGGTAACTTACTTCCGCCTAATAAAGCGATTTTGGCAAAGAGAATATCTCCCGCAGGGAAGCTGTTACCATCAAATGTTTGCCCTCATTAGACTCCCCTCTGGAAGCGCTTTCACTGCAAGCTGCAGATTCCCTCCTAACAGCAAGCTTTAGGATGGGGTACTGAATGGTAACTTACTTTCGCATAATAATGCGATTTTGGCAAAGAGAGTATCTCCCGCAGGGAAGCTGCTACCATCAAATGTTTGCCCTCGTTAGACTCCCCTCTGGAAGCGCTTTCACTGCAAGCTGCAAATTCCCTCCTAACAGCAACTTTAGGTTAGGGTACTGAATTGTATCTAAACTGCGGCTAATAAGGAGAATTTGGCAAAGAGAATATCTCCCGCAGGGAAGATGCTACCATCAAATGTTTGCCCTCATTAGACTCCCCTCTGGAAGTGCTTTCACTGCAAGCTGCAGATTCCCTCCTAACAGCAAATTTAGGTTAGGGTACTGAATTGTAACTTACTTTCGCCTAATAATGCGATTTTGGCAAAGAGAGTATCTCCCGCAGGGAAGCTGCTACCATCAAATGTTTGCCCTCATTAGACTCCCCTCTGGAAGCGGTTTCACTGCAAGCTGCAGATTCCCTCCTAACAGCAAGCTTTAGGATAGGGTACTGAATTGTAACTTAACTGGGGCTAATAATGCGATTTTGGCCAAGAGAGTATCTACCGCAGGGAAGCTGCTACCATCAAATGTTTGCCCTCATTAGACTCCCCTCTGGAAGCGCTTTCACTGCAAGCTGCAGATTCCCTCCTAACAGCAAGCTTTAGGATAGGGTACTGAATTGTAACTTACTTTCGCCTAATAATGCGATTTTGGCAAAGAGAGTATCTCCCGCAGGGAAGCTGCTACCGTCAAATATTTGCCCTCATTAGACTCCCCTCTGGAAGCGCTTTCACTGCAAGCTGCAGATTCCCTCCTAACAGCAAGCTTTAGGATAGGGTACTGAATTGTAACTTACTTTCGCCTAATAATGCGATTTTGGCAAAGAGACTACTTCCCGCAGGGAAGCTGCTACCATCAAATATTTACCCTCATTAGACTCCCCTCTGGAAGCGCTTTCACTGCAAGCTGCAGATTCCCTCCTAACAGCAAGCTGTAGGACAGTGTACTGAATTATAACTTAACTGCGGCTAATAAGGAGATTATGGCAAAGAGAATATCTCCCGCAGGGAAGCTGCTACCATCAAATGCTTGCCCTCATTAGACTCCCCTCTGGAAGCGCTTTCACTGCAAGCTGCAGATTCCCTCCTAACAGCAATCTTTAGGAAAGGGTACTGAATTGTAACGTACTTTCGCCTAATAATGCGATTTTTGCAAAGAGAATATCTCCCGCAGGGAAGCTGCTACCATCAAATGTTTGCCCTCATTAGACTCCCCTCTGGAAGCGCTTTCACTGCAAGCTGCAGATTCCCTCCTAACAGCAAGCTGTAGGACAGTGTACTGAATTGTAACTTAACTGCGGCTAATAAGGCGATTTTGGCAAAGAGAATATCTCCCGCAGGGAAGCTGCTACCATCAAATGTTTGCCCTCATTAGACTACCCTGTGGAATCGCTTTCACTGCAAGCTGCAGATTCCCTCCTAACAGCAAGCTTTAGGATAGGGTACTGAATTGTAACTTACTTTCGCCTAATAATGCGATTTTTGCAAAGAGAGTATCTCCCGCAGGGAAGCTGCTACCATCAAATGTTTGCCCTCATTAGACTCCCCTCTGGAAGCGCTTTCACTGCAAGCTGCAGATTCCCTCCTAACAGCAAGCTTTAGGATAGGGTACTGAATTGTAACTTAACAGCGGCTAATAAGGCGATTTTGGCAAAGAGAATATCTCCCGCAGGGAAGCTGCTACCATCAAATGCTTGCCCTCATTAGACTCCCCTCTGGAAGTGCTTTCACTGCAAGCTGCAGATTCCCTCCTAACAGCAAGCTTTAGGATAGGGTACTGAATTGTAACTTACTTTCGCTTAATAATGCGATTTTGTCAAGGAGAGTATCTCCCGCAGGGAAGCTGCTACCATCAAATGCTTGCCCTCATTAGACTCCCCTCTGGAAGCACTTTCACTGCAAGGTGCAGATTCCCTCATAACAGCAAGCTTTAGGATAGGGTGCTGAATTGTATCTTAACTGCGGCTAATAAGGCGATTTTGGCAAAGAGAATATCTCCCGCAGGGAAGCTGCTACCATCAAATGTTTGCCCTCATTAGACTCCCCTCTGGAAGCGCGTTCACTGCAAGCTGCAGATTCCCTCCTAACAGCAAGCTTTAGGATAGGGTACTGAATTGTAACTTAACTGCGGCTAATAATGCGATTTTGGCAAAGAGACTATCTCCCGCAGGGAAGCTGCTACCATCAAATGTTTGCCCTCGTTAGACTCCCCTCTGGAAGCGCTTTCACTGCAAGCTGCAGATTCCCTCCTAACAGCAAGCTTTAGAATAGGGTACTGAATTGTAACTTACTTTCGCCTAACAAGGCGTTTTTAGCAAAGAGAGTATCTCCCACAGGGAAGCTGCTACCATCAAATGTTTGCCCTCGTTAGACTCCCCTCTGGAAGCGCTTTCACTGCAAGCTGCAGATTCCCTCCTAACAGCAAGCTTTAGGATAGGGTACTGAATTGTAACTTACTTTCGCCTAATAATGCGATTATGGAAAAGAGAGTATCTCCCGCAGGGAAGCTGCTACCATCAAATGTTTGCCCTCATTAGACTCCCCTCTGGAAGCGCTTTCTCTGCAAGCTGCAGATTCCCTCCTAACAGCAAGCTTTAGGATAGGGTACTGAATTGTAACTTACTTTCGCCTAATAATGCGATTTTGGCAAAGAGAGTATCTCCCGCAGGGAAGCTGCTACCATCAAATGTTTGCCCTCATTAGACTCCCCTCTGGAAGCACTTTCACTGCAAGGTGCAGATTCCCTCATAACAGCAAGCTTTAGGATAGGGTACTGAACTGTAACTTAACTGCGGCTAATAATGCGATTTTGGAAAAGAGACTATCTCCCGCAGGGAAGCTGCTACCATCAAATGTTTGCCCTCATTTGACTCCCCTCTGGAAGCGCTTTCACTGCAAGCTGCAGATTCCCTCCTAACAGCAAGCTTTAGAATAGGGTACTGAATTGTAACTTACATTCGCCTAATAATGCGATTTTGGAAAAGAGAGTATCTCCCGCAGGGAAGCTGCTACCATCAAATGTTTGCCCTCATTAGACTCCCCTCTGGAAGCGCTTTCACTGCAAGCTGCAGATTCCCTCATAACAGCTAGCTATAGGATAGGGTGCTGAATTGTATCTTACTTTCACCTAATAATGCGATTTTGGCAAAGAGAGTATCTCCCGCAGGAAAGCTGCTACCATCAAATGTTTGCCCTCATTAGACTCCCCTCTGGAAGCGCGTTCACTGCAAGCTGCAGATTCCCTCCTAACAGCAAGCTTTAGGATAGGGTACTGAATTGTAACTTAACTGCGGCTAATAATGCGATTTTGGCAAAGAGACTATCTCCCGCAGGGAAGCTGCTACCATCAAATGTTTGCCCTCGTTAGACTCCCCTCTGGAAGTGCTTTCACTGCAAGCTGCAGATTCCCTCCTAACAGCTAGCTTTAGAATAGGGTACTGAATTGTAACTTACTTTCGCCTAATAAGGCGTTTTTAGCAAAGAGAGTATCTCCCACAGGGAAGCTGCTACCATCAAATGTTTGCCCTCGTTAGACTCCCCTCTGGAAGCGCTTTCACTGCAAGCTGCAGATTCCCTCATAACAGCTAGCTTTAGGATAGGGTGCTGAATTGTAACTTACTTTCGCCTAATAATGCGATTTTGGAAAAGAGACTATCTCCCGCAGGAAAGCTGCTACCATCAAATGTTTGCCCTCGTTAGACTCCCCTCTGGAAGCGCTTTCACTGCAAGCTGCAGATTCCCTCCTAACAGCAAGCTTTAGGATAAGATACTGAATTGTAACTTACTTTCGCCTAATAAGGCGTTTTTAGCAAAGAGAGTATCTCCCACAGGGAAGCTGCTACCATCAAATGTTTGCCCTCGTTAGACTCCCCTCTGGAAGCGCTTTCACTGCAAGCTGCAGATTCCCTCCTAACAGCAAGCTTTAGGATAGGGTACTGAATTGTAACTTAACTGCGGTTAATAAAGCGATTTTGGCAAAGAGAGTATCTCCCGCAGGGAAGCTGCTACCATCAAATGTTTGCCCTCATTAGACTCCCCTCTGGAAATGCTTTCACTGCAAGCTGCAGATTCCCTCCTAACAGCAAGCTTTAGGATAGGGTACTGAATTGTAACTTACTTTCGCCTAATAATGCGATTTTGGCAAAGAGAGTATCTCCCGCAGGGAAGCTGCTACCATCAAATGTTTGCCCTCATTAGACTCCCCTCTGGAAGCGCTTTCACTGCAAGCTGCAGATTCCCTCCTAACAGCAAGCTTTAGGATAGGGTACTGAATTGTAACTTACTTTCGACTAATAATAAGATTTTGGAAAAGAGAGTATCTCCCGCAGGGAAGCTGCTACCATCAAATGTTTGCCCTCGTTAGACTCCCCTCTGGAAGCGCTTTCACTGCAAGCTGCAGATTCCCTCCTAACAGCAAGCTTTAGCATAGGGTACTGAATTGTATCTTAACTGCGGCTAATAATGCGATTTTGGCAAAGAGAGTATCTCCCGCAGGGAAGCTGCTACCATCAAATGTTTTCCCTCATTAGACTCCCCTCTGGAAGCGCTTTCACTGCAAGCTGCAGATTCCCTCCTAACAGCAAGCTTTAGGATAGGGTACTGAATTGTAACTTACTTTCGCCTAATAATGCGATTTTGGCAAAGAGAGTATCTCCCGCAGGGAAGCTGCTACCATCAAATGTTTGCCCTCGTTAGACTCCCCTCTTGACGCACTTTCACTGCAAGCTGCAGATTCCCTCCTAACAGCAAGCTTTAGGATAGGGTACTGAATTGTAACTTACTTTCGCCTAATAATGCGATTATGGAAAAGAGACTGTCTCCCGCAGGAAAGCTGCTACCATCAAATGTTTGCCCTCATTAGACTCCCCTCTGGAAGCGCTTTCACTGCAAGCTGCAGATTCCCTCCTAACAGCAAGCTTTAGGATAGGGTACTGAATTGTATCTTAAATGCAGCTAATAATGCGATTTTGGCAAAGAGAGTATCTCCCACAGGGAAGCTGCTACCATCAAATGCTGGCTCTCGTTAGATTCCTCTCTTGAAGCACTTTCACTGCAAGCTGCAGATTCCCTCCTAACAGCAAGCTTTAGGATAGGGTACTGAATTGTAACTTACTTTCGCCTAATAATGCGATTATGGCAAAGACAGTATCTCCCGCAGGGAAGCTGCTACCATCAAATGTTTGCCCTCATTAGACTCCCCTCTGGAAGCGCTTTCTCTGCAAGCTGCAGATTCCCTCCTAACAGCAATCTTTAGGATAGTGTACTGAATTGTAACCTAACTGCGGCTAATAAGGCGATATTGGAAAAGAGAGTATCTCCCGCAGGGAAGCTGCTACCATCAAATGTTTGCCCTCATTAGACTCCCCTCTGGAAGCGCTTTCACTGCAAGCTGCAGATTCCCTCCTAACTGCAAGCTTTAGGATAGGGTACTGAATTGTAACTTACTTACGCCTAATAATGCGATTTTGGCAAAGAGAGTATCTCCCGCAGGAATGCTGCTACCATCAAATGCTTCCCCTCATTAGACTCCCCTCTGGAAGCGCTTTCACTGCAAGCTGCAGATTCCCTCCTAACAGCAAGCTTTAGGATAGGGTACTGAATTGTAACTCACTTTCGCCTAATAATGCGATTATGGCAAAGAGAGTATCTCCCACAGGGAAGCTGTTAGCATCAAACGTTTGCCCTTGTTAGACTCCCCTATGGAAGCGCTTTCACTGCAAGCTGCAGATTCCCTCCTAACAGCAAGCTTTAGGATAGGGTACTGAATTGTATCTTACTTTCGCCTAATAAGGCGTTTATATCAAAGAGAGTATCTCCCACAGGGAAGCTGCTACCATCAAATGTTTGCCCTCGTTAGACTCCCCTCTGGAAGCGCTTTCACTGCAAGCTACAGATTCCCTCCTAACAGCAAGCTTTAGGATAGTGTACTGAATTGTAACTTACTTTCGCCTAATAATGCGATTTTGTAAAAGAGACTATCTCCCACAGGGAAGCTGCTACCATCAAATGTTGGCTCTCGTTAGATTCTTCTCTTGAAGCACTTTCACTGCAAGCTGCAGATTCCCTCCTAACAGCAAGCTTTAGGATAGGGTACTGAATTGTAACTTACTTTCGCATAATAATGAGATTTTGGCAAAGAGAGTATCTCCCGCAAGGAAGCTGCTACCATCAAGTGTTTGCCCTCATTAGACTCCCCTCTGGAAGCGCTTTCACTGCAAGCTGCAGATTCCCTCCTAACAGCAAGCTTTAGGATAGTGTACTGAATTGTAACTTACTTTCGACTAATAATGCGATTTTGACAAAGACAGTATCTCCCGCAGGGAAGCTGCTACCATCAAATGTTTGCCCTCATTAGACTCCCCTCTGGAAGCGCTTTCACTGCAAGCTCCAGATTCCCTCCTAACAGCAAGCTTTAGCATAGGGTACTGAATTGTATCTTAACTGCGGCTAATAAGGCGATTTTGGCAAAGAGAGTATCTCCCGCAGGGAAGCTGCTAACATCAAATGTTTTCCCTTGTTAGACTCCCCTCTGGAAGTGCTTTCACTGCAAGCTGCAGATTCCCTCCTAACAGCAAGTTTATGACAGGGTACTGAATTGTAACTTAACTGCGGCTAATAATGCGATTTTGGAAAAGAGAGTATCTCCCGCAGGGAAGCTGCTACCATCAAATGTTTGCCCTCGTTAGACTCCCCTCTGGAAGCGCTTTCACTGCAAGCTGCAGATTCCCTCCTAACAGCAAGCTTTAGGATAGGGTACTGAATTGTAACTTACTTTCGCCTAATAATGCGATTTTGGCAAAGAGAGTGTCTCCCGCAGGGAAGCTGCTACCATCAAATGTTTGCCCTCATTAGACTCCCCTCTGGAAGCGCTTTCACTGCAAGCTGCAGATTCCCTCATAACTGCTAGCTTTAGGATAGGGTGCTGAATTGTAACTTACTTTCGCCTAATAATGCGATTTTGGCAAAGAGATTATCTCCCGCAGGAATGCTGCTACCATCAAATGCTTCCCCTCTTTAGACTCCCCTCTGGAAGCGCTTTCACTGCAAGCTGCAGATTCCCTCCTAACAGCAAGCTTTAGAATAGGGTACTGAATTGTATCTTACTTTCGCCTAATAATGCGTTTTTAACAAAGAGAGTATCTCCCGCAGGGAAGCTGCTACCATCAAATGTTTTCCCTCGTTAGACTCCCCTCTGGAAGCGCTTTCACTGCAAGCTGCAAATTCCCTCCTAACAGCAAGCTTTAGGGTAGGGCACTGAATTGTAACTTACTTTCGCCTAATAGTGCGATTACGGCAAAGAGAGTATCTCCCGCAGGGAAGCTGCTACCATCAAATGTTTGCCCTCATTAGACTCCCCTCTGGAAGCGCTTTCACTGCAAGCTCCAGATTCCCTCCTAACAGCAAGCTTTAGCATAGGGTACTGAATTGTATCTTAACTGCGGCTAATAATGCGATTTTGGCAAAGAGAGTATCTCCCGCAGGGAAGCTGCTACCATCAAATGTTTGCCCTCGTTAGACTCCCCTCTGGAAGCGCTTTCACTGCAAGCTGCAGATTCCCTCCTAACAGCAAGCTTTAGGATAGGGTACTGAATTGTAACTTACTTTCGACTAATAATAAGATTTTGGCAAAGAGAGTATCTCCCGCAGGGAAGCTGCTACCATCAAATGTTTGCCCTCATTAGACTCCCCTCTGGAAGTGCTTTCACTGCAAGCTGCAGATTCCCTCCTAACAGCAAGCTTTAGGATAGGGTACTGAATTGTAACTTACTTTCGCCTAATAATGCGATTTTGGAAAAGAGAGTATCTCCCGCAGGGAAGCTGCTACCATCAAATGTTTGCCCTCATTAGACTCCCGTCTGGAAGCGCTTTCACTGCAAGCTGCAGATTCCCTCCTAACAGCAAGCTTTAGGATAGGGTCCTGAATTGTAACTTACTTTCGACTAATAATAAGATTTTGGCAAAGAGAGTATCTCCCGCAGGGAAGCTGCTACCATCAAATGTTTTCCCTCATTAGACTCCCCTCTGGAAGCGCTTTCACTGCAAGCTGCAGATTCCCTCCTAACAGCAAGCTTTAGGATAGGGTACTGAATTGTAACTTACTTTCGCCTAATAATGTGATTTTGGCAAAGAGAGTATCTCCCGCAGGGAAGCTGCTACCATCAAATGTTTGCCCTCGTTAGACTCCCCTCTGGAAGCGCTTTCACTGCAAGCTGCAGATTCCCTCCTAACAGCAAGCTTTAGCATAGGGTACTGAATTGTATGTTAACTGAGGCTAATAAGGCGATTTTGGCAAAGAGACTATCTCCCGCAGGGAAGCTGCTAACATCAAATGTTTTCCCTCATTAGACTCCCCTCTGGAAGCGCTTTCACTGCAAGCTGCAGATTCCCTCCTAACAGCAAGTTTATGATAGGGTACTGAATTGTATCTTAAATGCAGCTAATAATGCGATTTTGGCAAAGAGAGTATCTCCCGCAGGGAAGCTGCTACCATCAAATGTTTGCCCTCATTAGACTCCCCTCTGGAAGCGCTTTCACTGCAAGCTGCAGATTCCCTCCTAACAGCAAGCTTTAGGATAGGGTACTGAATTGTAACTCACTTTCGCCTAATAATGCGATTATGGCAAAGAGAGTATCTCCCACAGGGAAGCTGTTACCATCAAACGTTTGCCCTCGTTAGACTCCCCTATGGAAGCGCTTTCACTGCAAGCTGCAGATTCCCTCCTAACAGCAAGCTTTAGGATAGGGTACTGAATTGTATCTTACTTTCGCCTAATAAGGCGTTTATATCAAAGAGATTATCTCCCACAGGGAAGCTGCTACCATCAAATGTTGGCTCTCGTTAGATTCCTCTCTTGAAGCACTTTCACTGCAAGCTCCAGATTCCCTCCTAACAGCAAGCTTTAGGATAGGGTACTGAATTGTAACTTAACTGCGGCTAATAATGCGATTTTGGAAAAGAGAGTATCTCCCGCAGGGAAGCTGCTACCATCAAATGTTTGCCCTCGTTAGACTCCCCTCTGGAAGCGCTTTCACTGCAAGCTGCAGATTCCCTCCTAACAGCAAGCTTTAGGATAGGGTACTGAATTGTAACTTACTTTCGCCTAATAATGCGATTTTGGCAAAGAGAGTGTCTCCCGCAGGGAAGCTGCTACCATCAAATGTTTGCCCTCATTAGACTCCCCTCTGGAAGCGCTTTCACTGCAAGCTGCAGATTCCCTCATAACTGCTAGCTTTAGGATAGGGTGCTGAATTGTAACTTACTTTCGCCTAATAATGCGATTTTGGCAAAGAAATTATCTCCCGCAGGAATGCTGCTACCATCAAATGCTTCCCCTCATTAGACTCCCCTCTGGAAGCGCTTTCACTGCAAGCTGCAGATTCCCTCCTAACAGCAAGCTTTAGCATAGGGTACTGAATTGTATCTTAACTGCGGCTAATAATGCGATTTTGGCAAAGAGAGTATCTCCCGCAGGGAAGCTGCTACCATCAAATGTTTTTCCTCATTAGACTCCCCTCTGGAAGCGCTTTCACTGCAAGCTGCAGATTCCCTCCTAACAGCAAGCTTTAGGATATGGTACTGAATTGTAACTTACTTTCGCCTAATAATGCGATATTTGCAAAGAGAATATATCCCGCAGGGAAGCTGCTACCATCAAATGTTTGCCCTCATTAGACTCCCCTCTGGAAGCGCTTTCACTGCAAGCTGCAGATTCCCTCCTAACAGCAAGCTTTAGGATAGGGTACTGAATTGTAACTTACTTTCGCCTAATAATGCGATCATGGAAAAGAGACTGTCTCCCGCAGGAAAGCTGCTACCATCAAATGTTTGCCCTCATTAGACTCCCCTCTGGAAGCGCTTTCACTGCAAGCTGCAGATTCCCTCCTAACAGCAAGCTTTAGCATAGGATACTGAATTGTATCTTAACTGCGGCTAATAAGGCGATTTTGGCAAAGAGAGTATCTCCCGCAGGGAAGCTGCTACCATCAAATGTTTGCCCTCATTAGACTCCCCTCTGGAAGCGCTTTCACTGCAAGCTGCAGATTCCTTCCTAACAGCAAGCTTTAGGATAGGGTACTGAATTGTAACTTACTTTCGCCTAATAAGGCGTTTTTAGCAAAGAGAGTATCTCCCACAGGGATGCTGCTACCATCAAATGTTTGCCCTCGTTAGACTCCCCTCTGGAAGCGCTTTCACTGCAAGCTGCAGATTCCCTCCTAACAGCAAGCTTTAGGATAGGGTACTGAATTGTAACTTACTTTCGCCTAATAATGCGATTTTGGCAAAGAGAGTATCTCCCGCAAGGAAGCTGCTACCATCAAGTGTTTGCCCTCATTAGACTCCCCTCTGGAAGCGCTTTCACTGCAAGCTGCAGATTCCCTCCTAACAGCAAGCTTTAGGATAGGGTTCTGAATTGTAACTTAACTGCGGCTAATAAGGCGATATTGGAAGAGAGAGTATCTCCCGCAGGGAAGCTGCTACCATCAAATGTTTGCCCTCATTAGACTCCCCTCTGGAAGCGCTTTCACTGCAAGCTGCAGATTCCCTCCTAACAGCAAGCTTTAGGATAGGGTACTGAATTGTAACTTACTTTCGCCTAATAATGCGATTTTGGCAAAGAGAGTATCTCCCGCAGGGAAGCTGCTACCATCAAATGTTTGCCCTCGTTAGACTCCCCTCTTGACGCACTTTCACTGCAAGCTGCAGATTCCCTCCTAACAGCAAGCTTTAGGATAGGGTACTGAATTGTAACTTACTTTCGCCTAATAATGCGATTATGGAAAAGAGACTGTCTCCCGCAGGAAAGCTGCTACCATCAAATGTTTGCCCTCATTAGACTCCCCTCTGGAAGCGCTTTCACTGCAAGCTGCAGATTCCCTCCTAACAGCAAGCTTTAGGATAGGGTACTGAATTGTATCTTAAATGCAGCTAATAATGCGATTTTGGCAAAGAGAGTATCTCCCACAGGGAAGCTGCTACCATCAAATGCTGGCTCTCGTTAGATTCCTCTCTTGAAGCACTTTCACTGCAAGCTGCAGATTCCCTCCTAACAGCAAGCTTTAGGATAGGGTACTGAATTGTAACTTACTTTCGCCTAATAATGCGATTATGGCAAAGACAGTATCTCCCGCAGGGAAGCTGCTACCATCAAATGTTTGCCCTCATTAGACTCCCCTCTGGAAGCGCTTTCTCTGCAAGCTGCAGATTCCCTCCTAACAGCAATCTTTAGGATAGTGTACTGAATTGTAACCTAACTGCGGCTAATAAGGCGATATTGGAAAAGAGAGTATCTCCCGCAGGGAAGCTGCTACCATCAAATGTTTGCCCTCATTAGACTCCCCTCTGGAAGCGCTTTCACTGCAAGCTGCAGATTCCCTCCTAACTGCAAGCTTTAGGATAGGGTACTGAATTGTAACTTACTTACGCCTAATAATGCGATTTTGGCAAAGAGAGTATCTCCCGCAGGAATGCTGCTACCATCAAATGCTTCCCCTCATTAGACTCCCCTCTGGAAGCGCTTTCACTGCAAGCTGCAGATTCCCTCCTAACAGCAAGCTTTAGGATAGGGTACTGAATTGTAACTCACTTTCGCCTAATAATGCGATTATGGCAAAGAGAGTATCTCCCACAGGGAAGCTGTTAGCATCAAACGTTTGCCCTTGTTAGACTCCCCTATGGAAGCGCTTTCACTGCAAGCTGCAGATTCCCTCCTAACAGCAAGCTTTAGGATAGGGTACTGAATTGTATCTTACTTTCGCCTAATAAGGCGTTTATATCAAAGAGAGTATCTCCCACAGGGAAGCTGCTACCATCAAATGTTTGCCCTCGTTAGACTCCCCTCTGGAAGCGCTTTCACTGCAAGCTACAGATTCCCTCCTAACAGCAAGCTTTAGGATAGTGTACTGAATTGTAACTTACTTTCGCCTAATAATGCGATTTTGTAAAAGAGACTATCTCCCACAGGGAAGCTGCTACCATCAAATGTTGGCTCTCGTTAGATTCTTCTCTTGAAGCACTTTCACTGCAAGCTGCAGATTCCCTCCTAACAGCAAGCTTTAGGATAGGGTACTGAATTGTAACTTACTTTCGCATAATAATGAGATTTTGGCAAAGAGAGTATCTCCCGCAAGGAAGCTGCTACCATCAAGTGTTTGCCCTCATTAGACTCCCCTCTGGAAGCGCTTTCACTGCAAGCTGCAGATTCCCTCCTAACAGCAAGCTTTAGGATAGTGTACTGAATTGTAACTTACTTTCGACTAATAATGCGATTTTGACAAAGACAGTATCTCCCGCAGGGAAGCTGCTACCATCAAATGTTTGCCCTCATTAGACTCCCCTCTGGAAGCGCTTTCACTGCAAGCTCCAGATTCCCTCCTAACAGCAAGCTTTAGCATAGGGTACTGAATTGTATCTTAACTGCGGCTAATAAGGCGATTTTGGCAAAGAGAGTATCTCCCGCAGGGAAGCTGCTAACATCAAATGTTTTCCCTTGTTAGACTCCCCTCTGGAAGTGCTTTCACTGCAAGCTGCAGATTCCCTCCTAACAGCAAGTTTATGACAGGGTACTGAATTGTAACTTAACTGCGGCTAATAATGCGATTTTGGAAAAGAGAGTATCTCCCGCAGGGAAGCTGCTACCATCAAATGTTTGCCCTCGTTAGACTCCCCTCTGGAAGCGCTTTCACTGCAAGCTGCAGATTCCCTCCTAACAGCAAGCTTTAGGATAGGGTACTGAATTGTAACTTACTTTCGCCTAATAATGCGATTTTGGCAAAGAGAGTGTCTCCCGCAGGGAAGCTGCTACCATCAAATGTTTGCCCTCATTAGACTCCCCTCTGGAAGCGCTTTCACTGCAAGCTGCAGATTCCCTCATAACTGCTAGCTTTAGGATAGGGTGCTGAATTGTAACTTACTTTCGCCTAATAATGCGATTTTGGCAAAGAGATTATCTCCCGCAGGAATGCTGCTACCATCAAATGCTTCCCCTCTTTAGACTCCCCTCTGGAAGCGCTTTCACTGCAAGCTGCAGATTCCCTCCTAACAGCAAGCTTTAGAATAGGGTACTGAATTGTATCTTACTTTCGCCTAATAATGCGTTTTTAACAAAGAGAGTATCTCCCGCAGGGAAGCTGCTACCATCAAATGTTTTCCCTCGTTAGACTCCCCTCTGGAAGCGCTTTCACTGCAAGCTGCAAATTCCCTCCTAACAGCAAGCTTTAGGGTAGGGCACTGAATTGTAACTTACTTTCGCCTAATAGTGCGATTACGGCAAAGAGAGTATCTCCCGCAGGGAAGCTGCTACCATCAAATGTTTGCCCTCATTAGACTCCCCTCTGGAAGCGCTTTCACTGCAAGCTCCAGATTCCCTCCTAACAGCAAGCTTTAGCATAGGGTACTGAATTGTATCTTAACTGCGGCTAATAATGCGATTTTGGCAAAGAGAGTATCTCCCGCAGGGAAGCTGCTACCATCAAATGTTTGCCCTCGTTAGACTCCCCTCTGGAAGCGCTTTCACTGCAAGCTGCAGATTCCCTCCTAACAGCAAGCTTTAGGATAGGGTACTGAATTGTAACTTACTTTCGACTAATAATAAGATTTTGGCAAAGAGAGTATCTCCCGCAGGGAAGCTGCTACCATCAAATGTTTGCCCTCATTAGACTCCCCTCTGGAAGTGCTTTCACTGCAAGCTGCAGATTCCCTCCTAACAGCAAGCTTTAGGATAGGGTACTGAATTGTAACTTACTTTCGCCTAATAATGCGATTTTGGAAAAGAGAGTATCTCCCGCAGGGAAGCTGCTACCATCAAATGTTTGCCCTCATTAGACTCCCGTCTGGAAGCGCTTTCACTGCAAGCTGCAGATTCCCTCCTAACAGCAAGCTTTAGGATAGGGTCCTGAATTGTAACTTACTTTCGACTAATAATAAGATTTTGGCAAAGAGAGTATCTCCCGCAGGGAAGCTGCTACCATCAAATGTTTTCCCTCATTAGACTCCCCTCTGGAAGCGCTTTCACTGCAAGCTGCAGATTCCCTCCTAACAGCAAGCTTTAGGATAGGGTACTGAATTGTAACTTACTTTCGCCTAATAATGTGATTTTGGCAAAGAGAGTATCTCCCGCAGGGAAGCTGCTACCATCAAATGTTTGCCCTCGTTAGACTCCCCTCTGGAAGCGCTTTCACTGCAAGCTGCAGATTCCCTCCTAACAGCAAGCTTTAGCATAGGGTACTGAATTGTATGTTAACTGAGGCTAATAAGGCGATTTTGGCAAAGAGACTATCTCCCGCAGGGAAGCTGCTAACATCAAATGTTTTCCCTCATTAGACTCCCCTCTGGAAGCGCTTTCACTGCAAGCTGCAGATTCCCTCCTAACAGCAAGTTTATGATAGGGTACTGAATTGTATCTTAAATGCAGCTAATAATGCGATTTTGGCAAAGAGAGTATCTCCCGCAGGGAAGCTGCTACCATCAAATGTTTGCCCTCATTAGACTCCCCTCTGGAAGCGCTTTCACTGCAAGCTGCAGATTCCCTCCTAACAGCAAGCTTTAGGATAGGGTACTGAATTGTAACTCACTTTCGCCTAATAATGCGATTATGGCAAAGAGAGTATCTCCCACAGGGAAGCTGTTACCATCAAACGTTTGCCCTCGTTAGACTCCCCTATGGAAGCGCTTTCACTGCAAGCTGCAGATTCCCTCCTAACAGCAAGCTTTAGGATAGGGTACTGAATTGTATCTTACTTTCGCCTAATAAGGCGTTTATATCAAAGAGATTATCTCCCACAGGGAAGCTGCTACCATCAAATGTTGGCTCTCGTTAGATTCCTCTCTTGAAGCACTTTCACTGCAAGCTCCAGATTCCCTCCTAACAGCAAGCTTTAGGATAGGGTACTGAATTGTAACTTAACTGCGGCTAATAATGCGATTTTGGAAAAGAGAGTATCTCCCGCAGGGAAGCTGCTACCATCAAATGTTTGCCCTCGTTAGACTCCCCTCTGGAAGCGCTTTCACTGCAAGCTGCAGATTCCCTCCTAACAGCAAGCTTTAGGATAGGGTACTGAATTGTAACTTACTTTCGCCTAATAATGCGATTTTGGCAAAGAGAGTGTCTCCCGCAGGGAAGCTGCTACCATCAAATGTTTGCCCTCATTAGACTCCCCTCTGGAAGCGCTTTCACTGCAAGCTGCAGATTCCCTCATAACTGCTAGCTTTAGGATAGGGTGCTGAATTGTAACTTACTTTCGCCTAATAATGCGATTTTGGCAAAGAAATTATCTCCCGCAGGAATGCTGCTACCATCAAATGCTTCCCCTCATTAGACTCCCCTCTGGAAGCGCTTTCACTGCAAGCTGCAGATTCCCTCCTAACAGCAAGCTTTAGCATAGGGTACTGAATTGTATCTTAACTGCGGCTAATAATGCGATTTTGGCAAAGAGAGTATCTCCCGCAGGGAAGCTGCTACCATCAAATGTTTTTCCTCATTAGACTCCCCTCTGGAAGCGCTTTCACTGCAAGCTGCAGATTCCCTCCTAACAGCAAGCTTTAGGATATGGTACTGAATTGTAACTTACTTTCGCCTAATAATGCGATATTTGCAAAGAGAATATATCCCGCAGGGAAGCTGCTACCATCAAATGTTTGCCCTCATTAGACTCCCCTCTGGAAGCGCTTTCACTGCAAGCTGCAGATTCCCTCCTAACAGCAAGCTTTAGGATAGGGTACTGAATTGTAACTTACTTTCGCCTAATAATGCGATCATGGAAAAGAGACTGTCTCCCGCAGGAAAGCTGCTACCATCAAATGTTTGCCCTCATTAGACTCCCCTCTGGAAGCGCTTTCACTGCAAGCTGCAGATTCCCTCCTAACAGCAAGCTTTAGCATAGGATACTGAATTGTATCTTAACTGCGGCTAATAAGGCGATTTTGGCAAAGAGAGTATCTCCCGCAGGGAAGCTGCTACCATCAAATGTTTGCCCTCATTAGACTCCCCTCTGGAAGCGCTTTCACTGCAAGCTGCAGATTCCTTCCTAACAGCAAGCTTTAGGATAGGGTACTGAATTGTAACTTACTTTCGCCTAATAAGGCGTTTTTAGCAAAGAGAGTATCTCCCACAGGGATGCTGCTACCATCAAATGTTTGCCCTCGTTAGACTCCCCTCTGGAAGCGCTTTCACTGCAAGCTGCAGATTCCCTCCTAACAGCAAGCTTTAGGATAGGGTACTGAATTGTAACTTACTTTCGCCTAATAATGCGATTTTGGCAAAGAGAGTATCTCCCGCAAGGAAGCTGCTACCATCAAGTGTTTGCCCTCATTAGACTCCCCTCTGGAAGCGCTTTCACTGCAAGCTGCAGATTCCCTCCTAACAGCAAGCTTTAGGATAGGGTTCTGAATTGTAACTTAACTGCGGCTAATAAGGCGATATTGGAAGAGAGAGTATCTCCCGCAGGGAAGCTGCTACCATCAAATGTTTGCCCTCATTAGACTCCCCTCTGGAAGCGCTTTCACTGCAAGCTGCAGATTCCCTCCTAACAGCAAGCTTTAGGATAGGGTACTGAATTGTAACTTACTTTCGCCTAATAATGCGATTTTGGCAAAGAGAGTATCTCCCGCAGGGAAGCTGCTACCATCAAATGTTTGCCCTCATTAGACTCCCCTCTGGAAGCGCTTTCACTGCAAGCTGCAGATTCCCTCATAACTGCTAGCTTTAGGATAGTGTGCTGAATTGTAACTTACTTTCGCCTAATAATGCGATTTTGGCAAAGAGACTATCTCCCGCAGGAATGCTGCTACCATCAAATGCTTCCCCTCATTAGACTCCCCTCTGGAAGCGCTTTCACTGCAAGCTGCAGATTCCCTCCTAACAGCAAGCTTTAGGATAGTGTACTGAATTGTAACTTACTTTCGCCTAATAATGCGATTATAGCAAAGAGAGTATCTCCCGCAGGGAAGCTGCTACCATCAAATGTTTGCCCTCATTAGACTCCCCTCTGGAAGCGCTTTCACTGCAAGCTGCAGATTCCCTCCTAACAGCAAGCTTTAGGATAGGGTACTGAATTGTAACTTATCTGCGGCTAATAAGGCGATTTTGGGAAAGAGAATATCTCCCGCAGGGAAGCTGCTACCATCAAATGTTTTCCCTCATTAGACTCCCCTCTGGAAGCGCTTTCACTGCAAGCTGCAGATTCCCTCCTAACAGCAAGCTTTAGGATAGGGTACTGAATTGTAACTTAACCGCGGCTAATAATGCGATTTTGGCAAAGAGAGTATCTCCCGCAGGGAAGCTGCTACCATCAAATGTTTGCCCTCGTTAGACTCCCCTCTGGAAGCGCTTTCACTGCAAGCTGCAGATTCCCTCCTAACAGCAAGCTTTAGGATAGGGTACTGAATTGAATCTTACTTTCGCATAATAATGCGATTTTGGCAAAGAGAGTATCTCCCGCAGGGAAGCTGCTACCATCAAATGTTTGCCCTCATTAGACTCCCCTCTGGAAGCGCTTTCACTGCAAGCTGCAGATTCCCTCCTAACAGCAAGCTTTAGGATAGGGTACTGAATTATAACTTATCTGCGGCTAATATGGCGATTTTGTAAAAGAGACTATCTCCCGCAGGGAAGCTGCTACCATCAAATGTTTGCCCTCATTAGACTCCCCTCTGGAAGCGCTTTCACTGCAAGCTGCAGATTCCCTCCTAACAGCAATCTTTAGGATAGTGTACAGAATTGTAACTTACTTTCGCCTAATAATGCGATTTTAGCAAAGAGACTTTCTCCCGCAGGGAAGCTGCTACCATCAAATGTTTGCCCTCATTAGACTCCCCTCTGGAAGCGCTTTCACTGCAAGCTGCAGATTCCCTCCTAACAGCAAGCTTTAGGATAGGGTCCTGAATTGTATCTTACTTTCGCCTAATAATGCGATTTTGGAAAAGAGAGTATGTCCCGCAGGGAAGCTGCTACCATCAAATGTTTGCCCTCGTTAGACTCCCCTCTGGAAGCGCTTTCACTGCAAGCTGCAGATTCCCTCCTAACAGCAAGCTTTAGGATAGGGTACTGAATTGTATCTTAACAGCGGCTAATTATGCAAAATTGGAAAACAGATTATCTCCCGCAGGGAAGCTGCTACCATCAAATGCTGGATCTCGTTAGATTCCTCTCTTGAAGCACTTTCACTGCAAGCTGCAGATTCCCTCCTAACAGCAAGCTTTAGGATAGTGTACTGAATTTTAACTTACTTAAGCCTAATAAAGCGATTATGGGAAAGAGAGTATCTCCCGCAGGGAAGCTGCTACCATCAAATGTTTGCCCTCATTAGACTCCCCTCTGGAAGCGCTTTCACTGCAAGCTGCAGATTCCCTCCTAACAGCAAGCTTTAGGATAGGGTACTGAATTGTATCTTACTTTTGCCTAACAAAGCGATTTTGGCAAAGAGAGTATCTCCCGCAGGGAAGCTGCTACCATCAAATGTTTGCCCTCATTAGACTCCCCTCTGGAAGCGCTTTCACTGCAAGCTGCAGATTCCTTCCTAACAGCAAGCTTTAGGATAGGGTACTGAATTGTAACTTACTTTCGCCTAATAATGCGATTTTGGCAAAGAGACTATCTCCCGCAGGGAAGCTGTTACCATCAAACGTTTGCCCTCATTAGACTCCCCTCTGGAAGCGCTTTCACTGCAAGCTGCAGATTCCCTCCTAACAGCAAGCTTTAGGATAGGGTACTGAATTGTAACTTCACTGCGTCTAATAAGCCGATTTTGGCAAAGAGACTATCTCCCGCAGGGAAGCTGCTACCATCAAATGTTTGCCCTCATTAGACTCCCCTCTGGAAGCGCTTTCACTGCAAGCTGCAGATTCCCTCCTAACAGCAAGCTTTAGGATAGGGTACTGAATTGTAACTTACTTTCGCCTAATAATGCGATTTTGGCAAAGAGAGTATCTCCCGCAGGGAAGCTGTTACCATCAAACGTTTGCCCTCATTAGACTCCCCTCTGGAAGCGCTTTCACTGCAAGCTGCAGATTCCCTCCTAACAGCAAGATTTAGGATAGGGTACTGAATTGTAACTTAACTGCGGCTAAAAAGGCGATTATGGCAAAGAGACTATCTCCCGCAGGGAAGCTGCTACCATCAAATGTTTGCCCTCATTAGACTCCCCTCTGGAAGCGCTTTCACTGCAAGCTGCAGATTCCCTCCTAACAGCAAGCTTTAGGATAGGGTACTGAATTGTAACTTACTTTCGCCTAATAATGCGATTTTGGCAAAAAGAGTATCTCCCGCAGGGAAGCTGCTACCATCAAATGTTTGCCCTCATTAGACTCCCCTCTGGAAGCGCTTTCACTGCAAGCTGCAGATTCCCTCCTAACAGCAAGCTTTAGGATAGGGTACTGAATTGTAACTTAAATGCGGCTAATAAGGCGATTATGGCAAAGAGAATATCTCCCGCAGGGAAGCTGCTACCATCAAATGTTTGCCCTCATTAGACTCCCCTCTGGAAGCGCTTTCACTGCAAGCTGCAGATTCCCTCCTAACAGCAAGCTTTAGGATAGTGTACTGAATTGTAACTTACTTTCGCCTAATAATGCGATTTTGGCAAAGAGAGTATCTCCGGCAGGGAAGCTGCTACCATCAAATGTTTGCCCTCATTAGACTCCCCTCTGGAAGCGCTTTCACTGCAAGCTACAGATTCCCTCCTAACAGCAAGCTTTAGGATAGGGTACTGAATTGTAACTTAAGTGCGGCTAATAAGGCGATTTTAGCAAAGAGAATATCTCCCACAGGGAAGCTGTTACCATCAAATGTTTGCCCTCATTAGACTCCCCTCTGGAAGCGCTTTCACTGCAAGCTGCAGATTCCCTCCTAACAGCAAGCTTTAGGATAGGGAACTGAATTGTAACTTACTTTCGCCTAATAATGCGATTTTGGCAAAGAGAGTATCTCCCGCAGGGAAGCTGCTACCATCAAATGTTTGCCCTCATTAGACTCCCCTCTGGAAGCGCTTTCACTGCAAGCTGCAGATTCCTTCCTAACAGCAAGCTTTAGGATAGGGTACTGAATTGTAACTTACTTTCGCCTAATAATGCGATTTTGGCAAAGAGAGTATCTCCCGCAGGGAAGCTGCTACCATCAAATGTTTGCCCTCGTTAGACTCCCCTCTGGAAGCGCTTTCACTGCAAGCTGCAGATTCCCTCCTAACAGCAAGCTTTAGGATAGGGTACTGAATTGTAACTTACTTTCGCCTAATAATGCGATTTTGGCAAAGAGAATATATCCCGCAGGGAAGCTGCTACCATCAAACGTTTGCCCTCATTAGACTCCCCTCTGGAAGCGCTTTCACTGCAAGCTGCAGATTCCCTCCTAACAGCAAGATTTAGGATAGGGTACTGAATTGTAACTTAACTGCGGCTAAAAAGGAGATTTTGGCAAAGAGACTATCTCCCGCAGGAATGCTGCTACCATCAAATGTTTGCCCTCATTAGACTCCCCTCTGGAAGCGCTTTCACTGCAAGCTGCAGATTCCCTCCTAACAGCAAGCTTTAGGATAGGGTACTGAATTGTAACTTACTTTCGCCTAATAATGCGATTTTGGCAAAGAGAGTATCTCCCGCAGGGAAGCTGCTACCATCAAATGTTTGCCCTCGTTAGACTCCCCGCTGAAAGCGGTTTCACTGCAAGCTGCAGATTCCCTCCTAACAGCAAGCTTTAGGATAGGGTACTGAATTGTAACTTACTTTCGCCTAATAATGCGATTTTGGCAAAGAGAGTATGTCCCGAAGGGAAGCTGTTACCATCAAACGTTTGCCCTCATTAGACTCCCCTCTGGAAGCGCTTTCACTGCAAGCTGCAGATTCCCTCCTAACAGCAAGATTTAGGATAGGGTACTGAATTGTAACTTAACTGCGGCTAAAAAGGCGATTATGGCAAAGAGACTATCTCCCGCACGGAAGCTGCTACCATCAAATGTTTGCCCTCATTAGACTCCCCTCTGGAAGCGCTTTCACTGCAAGCTGCAGATTCCCTCCTAACAGCAAGCTTTAGGATAGGGTACTGAATTGTAACTTACTTTCGCCTAATAATGCGATTTTGGCAAAAAGAGTATCTCCCGCAGGGAAGCTGCTACCATCAAATGTTTGCCCTCATTACACTCCCCTCTGGAAGCGCTTTCACTGCAAGCTGCAGATTCCCTCCTAACAGCAAGCTTTAGGATAGGGTACTGAATTGTAACTTAAGTGCGGCTAATAAGGCGATTTTAGCAAAGAGAATATCTCCCGCAGGGAAGCTGTTACCATCAAATGTTTGCCCTCATTAGACTCCCCTCTGGAAGCGCTTTCACTGCAAGCTGCAGATTCCCTCCTAACAGCAAGCTTTAGGATAGGGTACTGAATTGTAACTTACTTTCGCCTAATAATGCGATTTTGGCAAAGAGAGTATCTCCCGCAGGGAAGCTGCTACCATCAAATGTTTGCCCTCATTAGACTCCCCTCTGGAAGCGCTTTCACTGCAAGCTGCAGATTCCCTCGTAACAGCAAGCTTTAGGATAGGGTACTGAATTGTAACTTACTTTCGCCTAATAATGCGATTTTGGCAAAGAGAGTATCTCCCGCAGGGAAGCTGCTACCATCAAATGTTTGCCCTCGTTAGACTCCCCTCTGGAAGCGCTTTCACTGCAAGCTGCAGATTCCCTCCTAACAGCAAGCTTTAGGATAGGGTACTGAATTGTAACTTACTTTCGCCTAATAATGCGATTATAGCAAAGAGAGTATCTCCCGCAGGGAAGCTGCTACCATCAAATGTTTGCCCTCGTTAGACTCCCCTCTGGAAGCGCTTTCACTGCAAGCTGCAGATTCCCTCCTAACAGCAAGCTTTAGGATAGGGTACTGAATTGTAACTTACTTTCGCCTAATAATGCGATTTTGGCAAAGAGAGTATCTCCCGCAGGGAAGCTGCTACCATCAAACGTTTGCCCTCATTAGACTCCCCTCTGGAAGCGCTTTCACTGCAAGCTGCAGATTCCCTCCTAACAGCAAGATTTAGGATAGGGTACTGAATTGTAACTTAACTGCGGCTAAAAAGGAGATTTTGGCAAAGAGAGTATCTCCCGCAGGGAAGCTGCTACCATCAAATGTTTGCCCTCATTAGACTCCCCTCTGGAAGCGCTTTCTCTGCAAGCTGCAGATTCCCTCCTAACAGCAAGCTTTAGGATAGGATACTGAATTGTAACTTACTTTCGCCTAATAATGCGATTTTGGCAAAGAGAGTATCTCCCGCAGGGAAGCTGCTACCATCAAATGTTTGCCCTCATTAGACTCCCCTCTGGAAGCGCTTTCACTGCAAGCTGCAGATTCCCTCCTAACAGCAAGCTTTAGGATAGGGTACTGAATTGTAACTTACTTTCGCCTAATAATGCGATTTTGGCAAAAAGAGTATCTCCCGCAGGAAAGCTGCTACCATCAAATGTTTGCCCTCATTAGACTCCCCTCTGGAAGCGCTTTCACTGCAAGCTGCAGATTCCCTCCTAACAGCAAGCTTTAGGATAGGGTACTGAATTGTATCTTACTTTCGCCTAATAAAGCGATTTTGGCAAAGAGAGTATCTCCCGCAGGGAAGCTGCTACCATCAAATCTTTGCCCTCATTAGACTCCCCTCTGGAAGCGCTTTCACTGCAAGCTGCAGATTCCCTCCTAACAGCAAGCTTTAGGATAGGGTACTGAATTGTAACTTACTTTCGCCTAATAATGCGATTTTGGCAAAGAGAGTATCTCCGGCAGGGAAGCTTCTACCATCAAATGTTTGCCCTCATTAGAATCCCCTCTGGAAGCGCTTTCACTGCAAGCTGCAGATTCCCTCCTAACAGCAAGCTTTAGGATAGGGTACTGAATTGTATCTTAAGTGCGGCTAATAAGGCGATTTTAGCAAAGAGATTATCTCCCGCAGGGAAGCTGCTACCATCAAATGTTTGCCCTCGTTATACTCCCCTCTGGAAGCGCTTTCACTGCAAGCTGCAGATTCCCTCCTAACAGCAAGCTTTAGGATAGGGTACTGAATTGTAACTTACTTTCGCCTAATAATGCGATTATAGCAAAGAGAGTATCTCCCGCAGGGAAGCTGTTACCATCAAACGTTTGCCCTCATTAGACTCCCCTCTGGAAGCGCTTTCACTGCAAGCTGCAGATTCCCTCCTAACAGCAAGCTTTAGGATAGGGTACTGAATTGTATCTTACTTTTGCCTAACAAAGCGATTTTGGCAAAGAGAGTATCTCCCGCAGGGAAGCTGCTACCATCAAATATTTGCCCTCATTAGACTCCCCTCTGGAAGCGCTTTCACTGCAAGCTGCAGATTCCCTCCTAACAGCAAGCTTTAGGATAGGGTACTGAATTGTTACTTACTTTCGACTAATAATGCGATTTTGGCAAAGAGAGGATCTCCCGCAGGGAAGCTGCTACCATCAAATGTTTGCCCTCATTATACTCCCCTCTGGAAGCGATTTCACTGCAAGCTGCAGATTCCCTCCTAACAGCAAGCTTTAGGATAGGGTACTGAATTGTATCTTACTTTCGCCTAATAATGCGATTTTGGCAAAGAGAGTATCTCCCGCAGGGAAGCTGTTACCATCAAATGTTTGCCCTCGTTAGACTACCCTCTGGAAGCACATTCACTTCAAGCTGCAGATTCCCTCCTAACAGCAAGCTTTAGGATAGGGTACTGAATTGTATCTTACTTTCACCTAATAATGCGATTTTGGCAAAGAGAGTATCTCCCGCAGGGAAGCTGCTACCATCAAATGTTTCCCTCATTAGACTCCCCTCTGGAAGCGCTTTCACTGCAAGCTGCAGATTCCCTCCTAACAGCAAGCTTTAGGATAGGGTACTGAATTGTAACGTACTTTCGCCTAATAATGCGATTTTAGCAAAGAGACTTTCTCCCGCAGGGAAGCTGCTACCATCAAATGTTTGCCCTCATTAGACTCCCCTCTGGAAGCGCTTTCACTGCAAGCTGCAGATTCCCTCCTAACAGCAAGCTTTAGGATAGGGTCCTGAATTGTAACTTACTTTCGCCTAATAAGGCGATTTTCGCAAAGAGACTATCTCCCGCAGGGAAGCTGCTACCATCAAATCTTTGCCCTCATTAGACTCCCCTCTGAAGCGCTTTCACTGCAAGCTGCAGATTCCCTCCTAACAGCAAGCTTTAGGATAGGGTACTGAATTGTAACTTACTTTCGCCTAATAATGCGATTTTGGCAAAGAGACTATCTCCCGCAGGGAAGCTGCTACCATCAAATGTTTGCCCTCATTAGACTCCCCTCTGGAAGCGCTTTCACTGCAAGCTGCAGATTCCCTCCTAACAGCAAGCTTTAGGATAGGGTACTGAATTGTAACTTAACTGCGGCTAATAAGGCGATTATGGCAAAGAGACTATCTCCCGCAGGGAAGCTGCTACCATCAAATGTTTGCCCTCATTAGACTCCCCTCTGGAAGCGCTTTCACTGCAAGCTGCAGATTCCCTCCTAACAGCAAGCTGTAGGACAGTGTACTGAATTGTAACTTAACTGCGGCTAATAAGGCGATTTTGGCAAAGAGAATATGTCCCGCAGGGAAGCTGCTACCATCAAATATTTGCCCTCATTAGACTCCCCTCTGGAAGTGCATTCACTTCAAGCTGCAGATTCCCTCCTAACAGCAAGCTTTAGGATAGGGTACTGAATTGTAACTTACTTTCGCCTAATAATGCGATTTTGGCAAAGAGAGTATCTCCCGCAGGGAAGCTGCTACCATCAAATGCTTGCCCTCATTAGACTCCCCTCTGGAAGCGCTTTCACTGCAAGCTGCAGATTCCCTCCTAACAGCAAGCTTTAGGATAGGGTACTGAATTGTAACTTAACTGCGGCTAATAAGGCGATTTTGGCAAAGAGAATATCTCCCGCAGGGAAGCTGTTACCATCAAATGTTTGCCCTCATTAGACTCCCCTCTGGAAGCGCTTTCACTGCAAGCTGCAGATTCCCTCCTAACAGCAAGCTTTAGGTTAGGGTACTGAATTGTAACTTACTTTCGCCTAATAATGCGATTTTGGAAAAGAGACTATCTCCCGCAGGGAAGCTGCTACCATCAAAGGTTTCCCCTCATTAGACTACCCTGTGGAAGCGCTTTCACTGCAAGCTGCAGATTCCCTCCTAACTGCAAGCTTTAGGATAGGGTCCTGAATTGTAACTTACTTTCGCCTAATAATGCGATTATGGCAAAGAGACTATCTCCCGCAGGGAAGCTGCTACCATCAAATGTTTGCCATCATTAGACTCCCCTCTGGAAGCACTTTCACTGCAAGCTGCAGATTCCCTCCTAACAGCAAGCTTTAGGATAGGGTACTGAATTGTAACGTACATTCGCCTAATAATGCGATTTTAGCAAAGAGACTTTCTCCCGCAGGGAAGCTGCTACCATCAAATGTTTGCCCTCATTAGACTCCCCTCTGGAAGCGCTTTCACTGCAAGCTGCAGATTCCCTCCTAACAGCAAGCTGTAGGACAGTGTACTGAATTGTAACTTAACTGCGGATAATAAGGCGATTTTGGCAAAGAGAATATCTCCCGCAGGGAAGCTGCTACCATCAAATGTTTGCCCTCATTAGACTACCCTGTGGAATCGCTTTCACTGCAAGCTGCAGATTCCCTCCTAACGGCAAGCTTTAGGATAGGGTACTGAATTGTAACTTACTTTCGCCTAATAAGGCGATTTTGGCAAAGAGAGTATCTCCGGCAGGGAAGCTGCTACCATCAAATGTTTGCCCTCATTAGACTCCCCTCTGGAAGTGCTTTCACTGCAAGCTGCAGATTCCCTCCTAACAGCAAGCTTTAGGATAGGGTACTGAATTGTAACTTAACTGCGGCTAATAAGGTGAATTTGGCAAAGAGAATATCTCCAGCAGGGAAGCTGCTACCATCAAATGTTTGCCCTCATTAGACTCCCCTCTGGAAGCGCTTTCACTGCAAGCTGCAGATTCCCTCCTAACAGCAAGCTTTAGGATAGGGTACTGAATTGTAACTTACTTTCGCCTAATAATGCGATTTTGGCAAAGAGAGTATCTCCCGCAGGGAAGCTGCTACCATCAAATGCTTGCCCTCATTAGACTCCCCTCTGGAAGCGCTTTCACTGCAAGCTGCAGATTCCCTCCTAACAGCAAGCTTTAGGATAGGGTACTGAATTGTAACTTAACTGCGGCTAATAAGGCGATTTTGGCAAAGAGAATATCTCCCGCAGGGAAGCTGTTACCATCAAATGTTTGCCCTCCTTAGACTCCCCTCTGGAAGCGCTTTCACTGCAATCTGCAGATTCCCTCCTAACAGCAAGCTTTAGGATAGGGTACTGAATTGTGACTTACTTTCGCCTAATAATGAGATTTTGGAAAAGAGACAATCTCCCGCAGGGAAGCTGCTACCATCAAATGTTTCCCCTCATTAGACTACCTTGTGGAAGCGCTTTCACTGCAAGCTGCAGATTCCCTCCTAACTGCAAGCTTTAGGATAGGGTACTGAATTGCAACTTACTTTCGCCTAATAAGGCGATTTTGGCAAAGAGAGTATCTCCCGCAGGGAAGCTGCTACCATCAAATGTTTGCCCTCATTAGACTCCCCTCTGGAAGCGCTTTCACTGCAAGCTGCAGATTCCCTCCTAACAGCAAGCTTTAGGATAGTGTACTGAATTGTATCTTACTTTCACCTAATAATGCGATTTTGGCAAAGAGAGTATCTCCCGCAGGGAAGCTGCTACCATCAAATGTTTCCCTCATTAGACTGACCTCTGGAAGCGCTTTCACTGCAAGCTGCAGATTCCCTCCTAACAGCAAGCTTTAGGAAAGGGTACTGAATTGTAACGTACTTTCGCCTAATAATGCGATTTTAGCAAAGAGACTTTCTCCCGCAGGGAAGCTACTACCATCAAATGTTTGCCCTCATTAGACTCCCCTCTGGAAGCGCTTTCACTGCAAGCTGCAGATCCCCTCCTAACAGCAAGCTTTAGGATAGGGTACTAAATTGTAACTTACTTTCGCCTAATAATGCGATTATGGAAAAGAGAGTATCTCCCGCAGGGAAGCTGTTACCATCAAATGTTTGCCCTCGTTAGACTACCCTCTGGAAGCGCATTCACTTCAAGCTGCAAATTCCTTCCTAACAGCAAGCTTTAGGATAGGGTACTGAATTGTAACTTACTTTCGCCTAATAATGCGATTTTGGCAAAGAGAGTATCTCCCGCAGGAAAGCTGCTACCATCAAATGTTTGCCCTCATTAGACTACCCTGTGGAAGCGCTTTCACTGCAAGCTGCAGATTCCCTCCTAACAGCAAGCTTTAGGATAGGGTCCTGAATTGTAACTTACTTTCGCCTAATAATGCGATTTTGGCAAAGAGAGTATCTCCCGCAGGGAAGCTGATACCATCAAATGTTTGCCCTCATTAGACTCCCCTCTGGAAGCGCTTTCACTGCAAGCTGCAGATTCCCTCCTAACAGCAAGCTTTAGGATAGGGTACTGAATTGTAACTTACTTTCCCCTAATAAGGCGATTTTGGCAAAGAGAGTATCTCCCGCAGGAAAGCTGCTACCATCAAATATTTGCCCTCATTAGACTCTCCTCTGGAAGCGCTTTCACTGCAAGCTGCAGATTCCCTCCTAACAGCAAGCTTTACGATAGGGTACTGAATTGTAACTTACTTTCGCCTAATAATGCGATTTTGGCAAAGAGAGTATCTCCCGCAGGGAAGCTGCTACCATCAAATCTTTGCCCTCATTAGACTCCCCTCTGGAAGCGCTTTCACTGCAAGCTGCAGATTCCCTCCTAACAGCAAGCTTTAGGATAGGGTACTGAATTTTAACTTAACTGCGGCTAATAAGGCGATTTTGGCAAAGAGAATATCTCCCACAGGGAAGCTGCTACCATCAAATGTTTGCCCTCGTTAGACTCCCCTCTGGAAGCGCTTTCACTGCAAGCTGCAGATTCCCTCCTAACAGCAAGCTTTAGGATAGGGTACTGAATTGTAACTTACTTTCGCATAATAATGCGATTTTGGCAAAGAGACTATCTCCCGCAGGGAAGCTGCTAACATCAAATGTTTGCCCTCATTAGACTCCCCTCTGGAAGCGCTTTCACTGCAAGCTGCAGATTCCTTCCTAACAGCAAGCTTTAGGATGGGGTACTGAATGGTAACTTACTTTCGCATAATAATGCGATTTTGGCAAAGAGAGTATCTCCCGCAGGGAAGCTGCTACCATCAAATGTTTGCCCTCGTTAGACTCCCCTCTGGAAGCGCTTTCACTGCAAGCTGCAAATTCCCTCCTAACAGCAACTTTAGGTTAGGGTACTGAATTGTAACTTACTTTCGCCTAATAATGCGATTTTGGCAAAGAGAGTATCTCCCGCAGGGAAGCTGCTACCATCAAATATTTACCCTCATTAGACTCCCCTCTGGAAGCGCTTTCACTGCAAGCTGCAGATTCCCTCCTAACAGCAAGCTGTAGGACAGTGTACTGAATTATAACTTAACTGCGGCTAATAAGGAGATTATGGCAAAGAGAATATCTCCCGCAGGGAAGCTGCTACCATCAAATGCTTGCCCTCATTAGACTCCCCTCTGGAAGCGCTTTCACTGCAAGCTGCAGATTCCCTCCTAACAGCAAGCTTTAGGAAAGGGTACTGAATTGTAACGTACTTTCGCCTAATAATGCGATTTTTGCAAAGAGAGTATCTCCCGCAGGGAAGCTGCTACCATCAAATGTTTGCCCTCGTTAGACTCCCCTCTGGAAGCACTTTCACTGCAAGCTGCAGATTCCCTCCTAACAGCAAGCTTTAGGATAGGGTACTGAATTGTAACTTACTTTCGCCTAATAATGCGATTTTGGCAAAGAGACTATCTCCCGCAGGGAAGCTGCTACCATCAAATGTTTGCCCTCGTTAGACTCCCCTCTGGAAGCACTTTCACTGCAAGCTGCAGATTCCCTCCTAACAGCAAGCTTTAGGATAGGGTACTGAATTGTAACGTACTTTCGCCTAATAATGCGATTTTAGCAAAGAGACTTTCTCCCGCAGGGAAGCTGCTACCATCAAATGTTTGCCCTCCTTAGACTCCCCTCTGGAAGCGCTTTCACTGCAAGCTGCAGATTCCCTCCTAACAGCAAGCTTTAGGATAGGGTACTGAATTGTAACTTACTTTCGCCTAATAATGCGATTTTTGCAAAGAGAGTATCTCCCGCAGGGAAGCTGCTACCATCAAATGTTTGCCCTCGTTAGACTCCCCTCTGGAAGCACTTTCACTGCAAGCTGCAGATTCCCTCCTAACAGCAAGCTTTAGGATAGGGTACTGAATTGTATCTTACTTTCGCCTAATAATGCGATTTTGGCAAAGAGACTATCTCCCGCAGGGAAGCTGCTACCATCAAATGTTTGCCCTCATTAGACTCCCCTCTGGAAGCGCTTTCACTGCAAGCTGCAGATTCCCTCCTAACAGCAAGCTTTAGGATAGGGTACTGAATTGTAACTTAACAGCGGCTAATAAGGCGATTTTGGCAAAGAGAATATCTCCCGCAGGGAAGCTGCTACCATCAAATGCTTGCCCTCATTAGACTCCCCTCTGGAAGTGCTTTCACTGCAAGCTGCAGATTCCCTCCTAACAGCAAGCTTTAGGATAGGGTACTGAATTGTAACTTACTTTCGCCTAATAATGCGATTTTGTCAAGGAGAGTATCTCCTGCAGGGAAGCTGCTACCATCAAATGTTTGCCCTCATTAGACTCCCCTCTGGAAGCGCTTTCACTGCAAGCTGCAGATTCCCTCCTAACAGCAAGCTTTAGGATAGGGTACTGAATTGTAACTTACTTTCGCCTAATAAAGCGATTTTGGCAAAGAGAGTATCACCCGCAGGGAAGCTGCTAACATCAAATATTTGCCCTCATTAGACTCCCCTCTGGAAGCGCTTTCACTGCAAGCTGCAGATTCCCTCCTAACAGCAAGCTTTAGGATAGGGTACTGAATTGTAACTTAACTGCGGCTAATAAGGCGATTTTGGCAAAGAGAGTATCTCCCGCAGGGAAGCTGCTACCATCAAATATTTGCCCTCATTACACTCCCCTCTGGAAGCGCTTTCACTGCAAGCTGCAGATTCCCTCCTAACAGCAAGCTTTAGGATAGGGTACAGAATTGTAACTTAACTGCGGCTAATAAGGAGATTTTGGCAAAGAGAATATCTCCCGCAGGGAAGATGCTACCATCAAATATTTACCCTCATTAGACTCCCCTCTGGAAGCGCTTTCACTGCAAGCTGCAGATTCCCTCCTAACAGCAAGCTTTAGGATAGGGTACTGAATTGTAACTTACTTTCGCCTAATAATGCGATTTTGGCAAAGAGAGTATCTCCCGCAGGGAAGCTGATACCATCAAATGTTTGCCCTCATTAGACTCCCCTCTGGAAGCGCTTTCACTGCAAGCTGCAGATTCCCTCCTATCAGCAAGCTTTAGGATAGGGTACTGAATTGTATCTTACTTTCGCCTAATAAAGCGATTTTGGAAAAGAGACTATCTCCCGCAGGGAAGCTGCTACCATCAAATGTTTGCCCTCATTAGACTCCCCTCTGGAAGCGCTTTCACTGCAAGCTGCAGATTCCCTCCTAACAGCAAGCTTTAGGATAGGGTACTGAATTGTAACTTACTTTCGCCTAATAAAGCGATTTTGGCAAAGAGAGTATCTCCCGCAGGGAAGCTGCTACCATCAAATGTTTGCCCTCATTACACTCCCCTCTGGAAGCGCTTTCACTGCAAGCTGCAGATTCCCTCCTAACAGCAAGCTGTAGGACAGTGTACTGAATTGTAACTTAACTGCGGCTAATAAGGAGGTTTTGGCAAAGAGAGTATCTCCCGCAGGGAAGCTGCTACCATCAAATGTTTGCCCTCGTTAGACTCCCCTCTGGAAGCGCTTTCACTGCAAGCTGCACATTCCCTCCTAACAGCAAGCTTTAGGATAGGGTACAGAATGGTAACTTACTTTCGCCTATTAATGCGATTTTGGCAAAGAGAGTATCTTCCGCAGGGAAGCTGCTACCATCAAATGTTTGCCCTCATTAGACTCCCCTCTGGAAGTGCTTTCACTGCAAGCTGCAGATTCCCTCCTAACAGCAAGCTTTAGGATAGGGTACTGAATTGTAACTTACTTTCGCCTAATAATGCGATTTTAGAAAAGAGAGTATCTCCCGCAGGGAAGCTGCTACCATCAAATCTTTGCCCTCATTAGACTCCCCTCTGGAAGCGCTTTCACTGCAAGCTGCAGATTCCCTCCTAACAGCAAGCTTTAGGATAGGGTACTGAATTGTAACTTAACTGCGGCTAATGAGGCGATTGTGGCAAAGAGAATATCTCCCACAGAGAAGATGCTACCATCAAATATCTGCCCTCATTAGACTCCCCTCTGGAAGCGCTTTCACTGCAAGCTGCAGATTTCCTCCTAACAGCAAGCTTTAGGATAGTGTACTGAATTGTAACTTACTTTCGCCTAATAATGCGATTTTGGCAAAGAGAATATCTCCTGCAGGGAAGCTGCTACCATCAAATGTTTGCCCTCATTAGAGTCCCCTCTGGAAGCGCTTTCACTGCAAGCTGCAGATTCCCTCCTAACAGCAAGCTTTAGGATAGGGTACTTAATTGTATCTTAAATGCGGATAATAATGCGATTTTGGCAAAGAGAGTATCTCCCGCAGGGAAGCTGCTACCATCAAATGTTTGCCCTCATTAGACTCCCCTCTGGAAGCACTTTCACTGCAAGCTGCAGATTCCCTCCTAACAGCAAGCTTTAGGATAGGGTACTGAATTGTAACTTACTTTCGAATAATAATGCGATTTTGCCAAAGAGAGTATCTCCCGCAGGGAAGCTGCTACCATCAAATGTTTGCCCTCATTAGACTCCCCTCTGGAAGCGCTTTCACTGCAAGCTGCAGATTCCCTCCTAACAGCAAGCTTTAGGATAGGGTACTGAATTGTAACTTACTTTCGCCTAATAAAGCGATTTTGGCAAAGAGAGTATCTCCCGCAGGGAAGCTGCTACCATCAAATGTTTGCCCTCATTACACTCCCCTCTGGAAGCGCTTTCACTGCAAGCTGCAGATTCCCTCCTAACAGCAAGCTTTAGGATATGGTACTGAATTGTAACTTAACTGCGGCTAATAAGGCGATTTTGGCAAAGAGAGTATCTCCCGCAGGGAAGCTGCTACCATCAAATATTTGCCCTCATTAGACTCCCCTCTGGAAGCGCTTTCACTGCAAGCTGCAGATTCCCTCCTAACAGCAAGCTTTAGGATAGGGTACTGAATTGTAACTTACTTTCGCCTAATAATGCGATTATGGCAAAGAGACTATCTCCCGCAGGGAAGCTGCTACCATCAAATGTTTGCCCTCATTAGACTCCCCTCTGGAGGCGCTTTCACTGCAAGCTGCAGATTCCCTCCTAACAGCAAGCTGTAGGACAGTGTACTGAATTGTAACTTAACTGCGGCTAATAAGGAGGTTTTGGCAAAGAGAGTATCTCCCGCAGGGAAGCTGCTACCATCAAATGTTTGCCCTCGTTAGACTCCCCTCTGGAAGCGCTTTCACTGCAAGCTGCACATTCCCTCCTAACAGCAAGCTTTAGGATAGGGTACAGAATGGTAACTTACTTTCGCCTATTAATGCGATTTTGGCAAAGAGAGTATCTTCCGCAGGGAAGCTGCTACCATCAAATGTTTGCCCTCATTAGACTCCCCTCTGGAAGTGCTTTCACTGCAAGCTGCAGATTCCCTCCTAACAGCAAGCTTTAGGATAGGGTACTGAATTGTAACTTACTTTCGCCTAATAATGCGATTTTAGAAAAGAGAGTATCTCCCGCAGGGAAGCTGCTACCATCAAATCTTTGCCCTCATTAGACTCCCCTCTGGAAGCGCTTTCACTGCAAGCTGCAGATTCCCTCCTAACAGCAAGCTTTAGGATAGGGTACTGAATTGTAACTTACTTTCGCCTAAGAATGCGATTTTGGCAAAGAGAGTATCTCCCGCAGGGAAGCTGTTACCATCAAATGTTTGCCCTCGTTAGACTCCACTCTGGAAGCGCTTTCACTGCAAGCTGTAGATTCCCTCCTAACAGCAAGCTTTAGGATAGGGTACTGAATTGTAACTTAACTGCGGCTAATGAGGCGATTGTGGCAAAGAGAATATCTCCCACAGAGAAGATGCTACCATCAAATATCTGCCCTCATTAGACTCCCCTCTGGAAGCGCTTTCACTGCAAGCTGCAGATTTCCTCCTAACAGCAAGCTTTAGGATAGTGTACTGAATTGTAACTTACTTTCGCCTAATAATGCGATTTTGGCAAAGAGAATATCTCCTGCAGGGAAGCTGCTACCATCAAATGTTTGCCCTCATTAGAGTCCCCTCTGGAAGCGCTTTCACTGCAAGCTGCAGATTCCCTCCTAACAGCAAGCTTTAGGATAGGGTACTTAATTGTATCTTAAATGCGGATAATAATGCGATTTTGGCAAAGAGAGTATCTCCCGCAGGGAAGCTGCTACCATCAAATGTTTGCCCTCATTAGACTCCCCTCTGGAAGCACTTTCACTGCAAGCTGCAGATTCCCTCCTAACAGCAAGCTTTAGGATAGGGTACTGAATTGTAACTTACTTTCGAATAATAATGCGATTTTGCCAAAGAGAGTATCTCCCGCAGGGAAGCTGCTACCATCAAATGTTTGCCCTCATTAGACTCCCCTCTGGAAGCGCTTTCACTGCAAGCTGCAGATTCCCTCCTAACAGCAAGCTTTAGGATAGGGTACTGAATTGTAACTTACTTTCACCTAATAATGCGATTTTGGAAAAGAGACTGTCTCCCGCAGGGAAGCTGCTACCATCAAATGTTTGCCCTCATTAGACTCCCCTCTGGAAGCGCTTTCACTGCAAGCTGCAGATTCCTTCCTAACAGCAAGCTTTAGGATAGGGTACTGAATTGTAACTTACTTTCGCCTAATAAGGCGATATTGGCAATGAGAGTATATCTCGCAGGGAAGCTGCTACCATCAAATGTTTGCCCTCATTAGACTCCCCTCTGGAAGCGCTTTCACTGCAAGCTGCAGATTCCCTCCTAACAGCAAGCTTTAGGATAGGGTACTGAATTGTAACTTAACTGCGGCTCATAAGGCGATTTTGGCAAAGAGAATATCTCCCGCAGGGAAGCTGCTACCATCAAATGTTTGCCCTCATTAGACTCCCCTCTGGAAGCGCTTTCACTGCAAGCTGCAGATTCCCTCCTAACAGCAAGCTTTAGGATAGGGTACTGAATTGTAACTTACTTTCGCCTAATAAAGCGATTTTGGCAAAGAGAGTATCTCCCGCAGGGAAGCTGCTACCATCAAATGTTTGCCCTCATTAGACTCCCCTCTGGAAGCGCTTTCACTGCAAGCTGCAGATTCCCTCCTAACAGCAAGCTTTAGGATAGGGTACTGAATTGTAACTTACTTTCGCCTAATAATGCGATTTTGGCAAAGAGAGTATCTCCCGCAGGGAAGCTGCTACCATCAAATGTTTGCCCTCATTAGACTCCCCTCTGGAAGCGCTTTCACTGCAAGCTGCAGATTCCCTCCTAACAGCAATCTTTAGGAAAGGGTACTGAATTGTAACTTACTTTCGCCTAATAATGCGCTTTTGGGAAAGAGAATATCTCCCGCAGGGAAGCTGCTACCATCAAATATTTACCCACATTAGACTCCCCTCTGGAAGCGCTTCGACTGCAAGCTGCAGATTCCCTCCTAAAAGCAAGCTTTAGGATAGGGTACTGAATTGTATCTTACTTTCGCCTAATAATGCGATTTTGGCAAAGAGAATATCTCCCGCAGGGAAGCTGTTACCATCAAATGTTTGCCCTCATTAGACTCCCCTCTGGAAGCGCTTTCACTGCAAGCTGCAGATTCCCTCCTAACAGCAAGCTTTAGGATAGGGTACTGAATGGTAACTTACTTTCGCCTAATAAGGCGATTTTGGCAAAGAGAATATCTCCCGCAGGGAAGCTGCTACCATCAAACGTTTGCCCTCATTAGACTCCCCTCTGGAAGCGCTTTCACCGCAAGCTGCAGATTCCCTCCTAACAGCAAGCTTTAGGATAGGGTACTGAATTGTAACTTACTTTCGCCTAATAATGCGATTTTGGCAAAGAGAGTATCTCCCGCAGGGAAGCTGCTACCATCAAATGTTTGCCCTCGTTAGACTACCCTCTGGAAGCACTTTCACTGCAAGCTGCACATTCCCTCCTAACAGCAAGCTTTAGGATAGGGTACTGAATTGTAACTTACTTTCGCCTAATAATGCGATTTTGGAAAAGAGACTGTCTCCCGCAGGGAAGCTGCTACCATCAAATGTTTGCCCTCATTAGACTCCCCTCTGGAAGCGCTTTCACTGCAAGCTGCAGATTCCCTCCTAACAGCAAGCTTTAGGATAGGGTACTGAATTGTAACTTACTTTCGCCTAATAATGCGATTTTGGCAAAGAGACTATCTCCCGCAGGGAAGCTGCTACCATCAAATGTTTGCCCACATTAGACTCCCCTCTGGAAGCGCTTTCACTGCAAGCTGCAGATTCCCTCCTAACAGCAAGCTTTAGGATAGGGTACTGAATTGTAACTTACTTTCGCCTAATAAGGCGATATTGGCAATGAGAGTATATCTCGCAGGGAAGCTGCTACCATCAAATGTTTGCCCTCATTAGACTCCCCTCTGGAAGCGCTTTCACTGCAAGCTGCAGATTCCCTCCTAACAGCAAGCTTTAGGATAGGGTACTGAATTGTAACTTAACTGCGGCTAATAAGGCGATTTTGGCAAAGAGAATATCTCCCGCAGGGAAGCTGCTACCATCAAATGTTTGCCCTCATTAGACTCCCCTCTGGAAGCGCTTTCACTGCAAGCTGCAGATTCCCTCCTAACAGCAAGCTTTAGGATAGGGTACTGAATTGTAACTTACTTTCGCCTAATAATGCGATTTTGGCAAAGAGAGTATCTCCCGCAGGGAAGCTGCTACCATCAAATATTTACCCTCATTAGACTCCCCTCTGGAAGCGCTTTCACTGCAAGCTGCAGATTCCCTCCTAACAGCAAGCTTTAGGATAGGGTACTGAATTGTAACTTACTTTCGCCTAATAAAGCGATTTTGGCAAAGAGAGTATCTCCCGCAGGGAAGCTGCTACCATCAAATGTTTGCCCTCATTAGACTCCCCTCTGGAAGCGCTTTCACTGCAAGCTGCAGATTCCCTCCTAACAGCAATCTTTAGGAAAGGGTACTGAATTGTAACTTACTTTCGCCTAATAATGCGCTTTTGGCAAAGAGAGTATCTCCCGCAGGGAAGCTGCTACCATCAAATATTTACCCTCATTAGACTCCCCTCTGGAAGCGCTTTCACTGCAAGCTGCAGATTCCCTCCTAACAGCAAGCTTTAGGATAGGGTACTGAATTGTATCTTACTTTCGCCTAATAATGCGATTTTGGCAAAGAAAATATCTCCCGCAGGGAAGCTGTTACCATCAAATGTTTGCCCTCATTAGACTCCCCTCTGGAAGCGCTTTCACTGCAAGCTGCAGATTCCCTCCTAACAGCAAGCTTTAGGATAGGGTACTGAATGGTAACTTACTTTCGCCTAATAAGGCGATTTTGGCAAAGAGAATATCTCCCGCAGGGAAGCTGCTACCATCAAACGTTTGCCCTCATTAGACTCCCCTCTGGAAGCGCTTTCACCGCAAGCTGCAGATTCCCTCCTAACAGCAAGCTTTAGGATAGGGTACTGAATTGTAACTTACTTTCGCCTAATAATGCGATTTTGGCAAAGAGAGTATCTCCCGCAGGGAAGCTGCTACCATCAAATGTTTGCCCTCGTTAGACTACCCTCTGGAAGCACTTTCACTGCAAGCTGCACATTCCTTCCTAACAGCAAGCTTTAGGATAGGGTACTGAATTGTAACTTACTTTCGCCTAATAATGCGATTTTGGCAATGAGAGTATCTCCCGCAGGGAAGCTGCTACTATCAAATGTTTGCCCTCATTAGACTACCCTCTGGAAGCGCTTTCACTGCAAGCTGCAGATTCCCTCCTAACAGCAAGCTTTAGGATAGGGTACTGAATTGTAACTTACTTTCGCCTAATAATGCGATTTTGGCAAAGAGAGAGAATATGGGACAATGGCAAAGAGGGGCGGACAAGGGCAAAGAGGGGAGGAAAATTGCGAAAGGGGCGGACAAGGGCAAAGCGGGGCGGACAAGGGCAAAGCGGGGCGGACAAGGGCAAAGCGGGGCGGACAAGGGCAAAGCGGGGCGGACAAGTGCGGAGAATACCGGACAAGTGCGGAGAATACCGGACAAGGGCAAAGCCGGGCGGACAAGGGCAAAGCCGGGCGGACAAGGGCAAAGCCGGGCGGACAAGGGCAAAGCCGGGCGGACAAGTGCGGAGAATACCGGACAAGGGCAAAGACGGGCGGACAAGGGCAAAGACGGGCGGACAAGGGCAAAGACGGGCGGACAAGGGCAAAGACGGGCGGACAAGGGCAAAGACGGGCGGACAAGGGCAAAGACGGGCGGACAAGGGCAAAGACGGGCGGACAAGGGCAAAGACGGGCGGACAAGGGCAAAGACGGGCGGACAAGGGCAAAGACGGGCGGACAAGGGCAAAGACGGGCGGACAAGGGCAAAGACGGGCGGACAAGGGCAAAGACGGGCGGACAAGGGCAAAGACGGGCGGACAAGGGCAAAGACGGGCGGACAAGGGCAAAGACGGGCGGACAAGGGCAAAGACGGGCGGACAAGGGCAAAGACGGGCGGACAAGGGCAAAGACGGGCGGACAAGGGCAAAGACGGGCGGACAAGGGCAAAGACGGGCGGACAAGGGCAAAGACGGGCGGACAAGGGCAAAGACGGGCGGACAAGGGCAAAGACGGGCGGACAAGGGCAAAGACGGGCGGACAAGGGCAAAGACGGGCGGACAAGTGCTGAGAATACCGGACAAGTGCTGAGAATACCGGACAAGTGCTGAGAATACCGGACAAGTGCTGAGAATACCGGACAAGTGCTGAGAATACCGGACAAGGGCAAAGCCGGGCGGACAAGGGCAAAGCCGGGCGGACAAGGGCAAAGCCGGGCGGACAAGGGCAAAGCCGGGCGGACAAGTGCGGAGAATACCGGACAAGTGCGGAGAATACTGGACAAGGGCAAAGCCGGGCGGACAAGTGCGGAGAATACCGGACAAGTGCGGAGAATACCGGACAAGTGCGGAGAATACCGGACCAGGGCAAAGCCGGGCGGAGAAGTGCGGGGAATACCGGAAAAGGGCAAACACGGGCGGACAAGTGCGGGGAATACCGAAAAAGGGCGAAGACGGGCGGAAAAGTGCAAATAGGGGCGGACAAGGGCAAAGAGGGCCCGACCAGGGCAAAGAGGGGCGGACAAGTTCGGAGAGTACGGGACAAGGGCACAGAGGGGCGGACAAGGGCCCAGATTGGAAGACAATTTCGGAGAATACGGGACAAGGGCCCAGAGGGGCGGACAAGGGCCCAGAGGGGCGGACAAGGGCCCAGAGGGGCGGACAAGTTAGGAGAATACGGGACACGGGCCCAGAGGGGCGGACAAGTTAGGAGAATACGGGACACGGGCCCAGAGAATACGGGACACGGGCCCAGAGAATACGGGACACGGGCCCAGAGAATACGGGACACGGGCCCAGAGAATACGGGACACGGGCCCAGAGGGGCGGACAAGTTTGGAGAATACGGGACAAGGGCCCAGACGGGCGGACACGAGCCCAGAGGGGCGGACAAGTTTGGAGAATACGGGACAAGGGCCCAGACGGGCGGACACGGGCCCAGAGGGGCGGACAAGTGCGGATAATACGGGACAAGGCCACAGAGGGTCGGACACGGGCCCAGAGGGGCGGACACGGGCCCAGAGGGGCGGACACGGGCCCAGAGGGGCGGACAAGTGCGGATAATACGGGACAAGGCCACAGAGGGGCGGACAAGGGGAAAGAGGGTCGGACAAGTGTGGAGAACACGGTACAAGGCCACAGAGTGGCGGACAATGGCGGAGAACACGGGACAAGGCCACAGATTGGCGGACAAGGGCGGAGAACACGGGACAAGGGCACAGAGGGGCGGACAAGTGCGGAGAACACGGGACAAGGGCCCAAGTCGGGCCGGGAGGGGCCCAAGTCGGGGCGGGCAAGTGCGGAAAATACCGGACAAGTGCGGATAATACGGGACAAGGCCACAGAGGGGCGGACAAGGGCAGAGAACACAGGACAAGGCCACAGAGGGGCGGACAAGGGCGGAGACACGGGACAAGGGCCCAAGTCGGGCCGGGCAAGTGCGGAAAATACCGGACAAGTGCGGATAATACGGGACAAGGCCACAGAGGGGCGGACAAGGGCGGAGAACACGGGACAAGGGCACAGAGGGGCGGACAAGGGCGGAGAGTACGGGACAAGGGCCCAAGTCGGGCCGGGAGGGGCCCAAGTCGGGCCGGGCAAGTGCGGAAAATACCGGACAGGGGTAAGAGCAGGGCCGCACGGGGTAAGAGCAGGGCCGCACGGGGTAAGAGCAGGGCCGCACGGGGTGGAGGTGCAGTTCAGTCTCAACTCAGTACCTTGTATTAAACGTTCTGTTAGTCGAGCTTAACCAGCTTGAAGTGAAAGCACTTCCGGAGAAGACTCTACTGAGAGCCAGCATTTGATTGTAGCAGATTCCCCGCAGTCCTTGTGCTGAACGGTATGAAATTTCAAAGTGACACTTTAACCGCCATTCTGATGTTACTGTACACAAGCCGAGACTGAACATTCTACAAGCCTTGCTTTGCACTGAAAGCACTCTAAGAGAAGACATTCAGAAACAGCAGCATTCCATGCTAGCATCTTCCCTGCGGGAGACACTCTCTTTTCCCAAATCGCCTTATTAGGCGAAAGTAAGTCACAATTCAGTACCCTATACTAAACCATTCTGTTAGACATTCTTCTGCAGCTTGCAGTGAAGGCGCTTCCAGAGAAGACTCTAACAAAAGCCAGAATTTGATCATAGCAGCTTCCCTACAGTACTTCTCTGCATCCCCTCCATGGTTTCAGAGACTAGCAGAAACTACCACACTTAGGGCTGCTAGCTCTCCAAAGTAATGGATGCCCCTAGACTGCATGGTCTAGTCACATTAAAACATTAAGAACCGGGCCGCTATACCTTGGCTGACTCTTATCACCTCCTCCATGCACCAGGCAGAGCAGCTTGAACTGGACACAAATACACACGGAACACTAACACACAAGACCGATGTCGTGAACCGAGGACAAAAGAAGATTTGCAGCAACATGGAGGACTCTTGGACCACGCTTGCCAATGGGCAAGGCAATGGACAGGGCTCTGAGGAAGAACCTACGGTAGCCCTGGAAAAGCAAAGATGGTTCCAAAGACATGTGGCTGCAACTGGCAAGATGAACGGGCAAGAAACCCTTTTAAAGTCCTAAAGATGCAGAGGATGGATGGAACAAGTCCCAGAACAGGGATCCAACAAAACGGAAGACTAACTATCCTGGATAATAAGGCCGGCTGCAAGGCTGCAGCAGAAGACAACTGACCGGATGCTTCCAAAACACAAGAGCGATCCACGCTTTAAAAATGTGAAGAAAGAAAAGCAGTGCCCCATCGACACTGCTTTGATCAGTACGAGCATTTGGGACCCTAGACATGGTGCCCAAGGCACATCCGGCATGCCTCGAGTACAAAAGAGGACATCAAGACCTGCAGAAAATTTCAGACACAGCACAGTGACTACACAAACTAGATAACAACAGATACAGGCTGGAACTGCCCTGCCCATGCAGGGTTTGGGCTCAGAAGTACGCCCCTCTGCCTTCACCTGCCCAAAGAGGACTCTCCCTGCACAGCCTAGGCTACCTTCAAAACCCCTCCCTGCTATCCCCAACCCGCCTCCCGCTTCCCAAATCTGGTCCCTCAACTTAGCTTTCAGAGGGCCACGAATGAAGCTGTCCTTGGCCAAAGCAGCTCAAATCACATCAGCTAACAGAAATAATCCTGCAGTCACTGGGTTCCTCTTCAGCATCTGCAAGGAAAACAAGGAGAAAAACACAGTGCCAAAACACGAGAACGATCCCGGCTTTAGGAGCACGATGCAAGAAAAGCAGTGCCCAATCGACAGTGCATTGATGGGTACAAGCATTCAGGACCCTAGATATGGTGCTCGAGGCATGTCCGGCATGCTGTAAAGGATCCCTCATTACAATGGTATGTGGCCAAGACTGGGATGATGTACGTGAGAGGATCACCTTTTAAATGTCTAAAGACACAAGATGCGTGGAAGAAGTCTTAGGCCTACAGGGATCCTTGAAAATACAAGACTAGCGATTGTGGCCACCAACACAGTCTGCAAGGTCACAGGAAAAGATGGCTGACTAGAAACTTTGAAAATGTGAAGCCTATCCACACTTAGGTTATGATGCAAGAAGAACAGTGCCTAATTGGTATTGTACCCATGAGTACAGGCATTCAAGACCCTCGAGATGCTGCTCAAGTCATATGCTGCATTCCTTTAAAGCAAAGGGGACATCAAGGCTTAAGAAACATGAAAGAGAAACAGAATATAAAGCACACAGCACAGACAAGCTGGAACGGCCCTACCTGGAACATGCTAGCTTTGGGCTGAGAAGTAACACCCTCCAGCTCTCCATGCCCAAAGGGGACATTTCCTGCACAGCCCTCTCCCCTAGGCTACTTTTAAAACTCCACCATGCCATCCCCAGCCTTCTCCCCTCTGTCACACCCCACCCTTGCCCCCGTCCCTCAACTTAGCTTTCAGACCACCAGGAGGCTTCCTCAGCAGAAAAAACTCCAAGAGCATCAGCTCCCTGGGATGATCCTACAGTTGCCAGGTTCCACTTGGCCATCTGTAAGAAAACCAATGAGAAAACTAAAATAGTGCCAACAGCCAGCATTGCACTGATCAATGTCAGCACCTTACATGACAACTTGCTCTGCCTAACTGCCATGTTCTTCCACTCACTTGCTCCACAGCAGTTCTTATGTCAGATGCTGCAGCTGTTATCACCCAGGGTAATTAAATTAAGAGAATTACTCACACCTGTGAGAAGTCTGCCCCATGCTCCTTCTCCCTACTACCCAGCTCATCTCAAATGCTCTTCCCATTCCCAAGGTGGCCCACACAGTGCCTGCCAAACCAAAAGTAAATACTATGTTGCCAAATAATACTTTGCTCTTCTAGACATACTCAACTTCCTCCTCACCATCAGCCCCACAATGATGAGAAAAAGCCTGACTACCTCACCGGCACCCCAAAATTCTCTGCTGTCTGCTTACTTCTCCTCTCCTCCTCACCACTTAAGTTGTAGGACCAGTAGTGGTGATACCCAGGACAAAAGAAAGATGAGCCATGGAGATCCTAATTCTAGGAAGTTACCAGACTTTAGTCACAGGAGTAAACAAGAAGAACTTGAAAAAGAATATTCTTATCAAAACCCAGTAAAGATTATTAACACAGAAGACATAAAAACACAGGACACTCACCACACAGCAATGGAGACTGGAATTACAGAGGCAGTCAGCCAATAAAAAACTCGCAACAGTGGGATTTGACTGCTCTAAGACCTAAATTGGAAACTCAATGACCGTAAAAAAACACAATGGATAACAGGGACAAGGTAAAAACCGCTGTAAGCAATAACAAAGCAAACCTCACTGGTAAGTTCAGGAAAAATCCAAAACTCTACTAAATAAGGGAGGCTTGTGTGCCCACAGACCAGATGAAAAAGAGTTGCTCAGCTGCTAACTGTTACGAGCCAAAACAATATCCAATCTCTTCCCTGAGAAATGCAAGGGAAACAAGCAGCAGAATCCTGCACTGTAGATAGGCAGTGAGTCCATATGTTTAAGTAGCAAGGTCTCTGATATTCATAGGATCACCAGGTTGGAAAAGACCCATTGGATCATTGAGTCCAACCATTCCTATCAATCACTAAACCACGTCCCTCAGCACTTCGGCCACCCGTCCTTTAAACACCTCCAGGGAAGGTGACTCTACCACCTCCTTGGGCAGCCTTTGCCCATCCCTAATAACCCTTTCAGTGAAATATTTTTTCCTGATGTACAGCCTGAACCTTCCCTGGCAGAGCTTGAGGCTATTCCCTCTTGTCCTGTCCCCTGTCACTTTGGAGAGGTGGCCAGCTTCCTTATCTCCACAACCTCCTTTCAGCAATGAGGTCTCCCCTCAGCCTCCTCTTCTCCAGGCTAAACACCCCCAGCCCTCTCAGCCACTCCTCATAAGGCTTATTCACCAGCCCCCTCACCAGCTACAGTACTCTTCTCTGGACATTCAGATGGATGGAGACAGGATGGATGCAAAGAAGTTGGTTGAGGAACACAATAAGTAGAAAGTATAAGGGAGCAGAGATCTCACAGCCCTAGAGATTACATTTCTTAGGGTAACTAATGCTTTTCAACTTGTGTCTCAACCTCATCGTTACCTCGTTGGCTACAGAGAGACTAGAACAACAGACACCTGAATGGCACTTGCATCTGACCACCAAACTGACCCAAGAAAGACTGATGAACCCATCTCCCTTTCCCCAAACCATTAAAACCCTTTTCTACCCCTGAAGTATCAGAGAAGGAACCCTGCTCCTTCTTAACAGAACCTGCCCTATATTTTAACCCCCCTGACCCTTCTGTGTTGCTGTTCCTTGGGAGCTGGGCTCCTGAGCCCTTCCCAAGGCTCCCCTGGCCCCTTCTATCTTCCACCAACCCACAGACTCAACTTCCTACCACAGGCCAACAAGGCTCATTCCAGGTTATTATCACCCACAAGACGCCCATTACAAACTGCAGAGCCCCTAGGGCCAATACATCATGCCACACAGAATGAGGAACAACAACAAATCATCCCATAACTAAAAACTCCAGGCAAAGCACCCAGAAAAAAAACAAAGAAGGAAAACAAACCATTAAAACATCTTGCCCCCTCCAACACCCAATCAAAAATTACTGACAAAAAAGCCCCATAGTTACAGCTGTATGTGCTGCTTTGCCTGGACTCTTCCAAAGCTCATACCTCCTCCAACAGATGCCTCTGCTTCTTTAGAGGATCAGAAAAAAAAAAAAATCAAAAAAAAAAGCCAAAAAACACCACTTACCCAACTAGCCTAAAATATATAATGAATTGAAACAGCAGCAGAACTCTAATCTCAAGGATAAACCACAACCTAAATGACCTCCAGAGGCAAGGCCTGTAGCTTATATACCCCCTGGCCCTTCCCACCCACCACCTGTGACTGGGGTGTGGTGAAGCCCTCACAGGTATAAAGAGTGCCTGGGGAGCAGCTGTGTTTTATTAACTCTGCCTTACATTCTCAGCTAGAACAACACTACTATGTGTCTGAAAGCATCCTTACAAGAAATAACAGTATGCGTGCTGTCACTGCAACATTGCTAGTTGTGACAGTGATGGAACTAGGTAACGAACATTTTAGACCTGGACTTTTTTGTTCCTTTCATTTATCGTTCTGCTACAATTACTGTTCCCAGGTATACCTATACCCCTACTCTTTAATTTTTCTGTGCTCTTTTCTCTCTCTTTTTTCCCCCAGTTTTCAGTATCAGTTCTCTATCCATACTTTTTTTCTCCTTTTCCATCTTTCTACCAATTTGCGTTCCTCATTCTGTTGATACTCCCCTTTGCTCCTCTTGCTGTTTCTGAATCTTTGTGCTAGTCCCTCCCCTTTTTATAATCCTCTGTCTGTCTGTAGTGCTCCTAGTTCCTCTCAAAAAAGTCAGCGCTTTTTTATGTACACACATGGCCTTATGAGAAACAGCTGAGAGGACTGGGGTTGTTTAGTCTGGAGAAAAGGAGGCTGAGGGGAGACTTCATTGCTCTCTACAATTACCTGAAAGGAGATTGTAGAGAGGAGGATGATGGCCATTTCTCCCAAGTGACAGGGGACAGGACAAGAGGGAATGGCCTCAAGCTCCACCAGGGGAATCTGCAGCTTGCAGTGAAAGCGCTTCCAGAGGGAAGTCTAAAGAGGGCAAACACTTGATGGTAGCAGCTTCCCTGCGGGAGATATTCTATTTTCCAAAATCGCATTATTAGCCGCATTTAAGATACAATTCAGTACCCTATCCTAAAGCTTGCTGTTAGGAGGGAATCTGCAGCTTGCAGTGAAAGCGCTTCCAGAGGGGAGTCTAATGAGGGCAAACATTTGATGGTAGCAGCTTCCCTGCGGGAGATACTCTCTTTGCCAAAATCGCATTATTAGGCGAAAGTAAGTTACAATTCAGTACCCTATCCTAAAGCTTGCTGTTAAGAGCGAATATGTGGCTTGCAGTGAAAGCGATTCCAGAGGGGAGTCTAACGAGGGCAAACATTTGATGGTAGCAGCTTCCCTGCGGGAGATAGTCTCTTTGCCAAAATCGCATTATTAGGCGAAAGTAAGTTACCATTCAGTACCCTATCCAAAAGCTTGCTGTTAGAAGGGAATCTGCACCTTGCAGTGAAAGCGCTTCCAGAGATGAGTCTAACGAGGGCAAACATTTGATGGTAGCAGCTTCCCTGCGGGAGATACTCTCTTTGCCAAAATCGCATTCTAAGCCGCAGTTAAGGTACAATTCAGTACACTATCCTAAAGCTTGTTGTTAGGAGGGAATCTGCAGCTTGCAGTGAAAGCGCTTCCAGAGGGGAGTCTAATGAGGGCAAACATTTGATGGTACCTGCTTCCCTGCGGGAAATACTCTCTTTTACAAAACCGCATTATTAGGCGAAAGTACGTTACAATTAAGTACCCTATCCTACAGCTTGCTGTTAGGAGGGAATTTGCAGCTTGCACTGAAAGCGCTTCCAGAGGGGAGTCTAATGAGGGCAAACACTTGATGGTAGCAGCTTCCCTGCGGGAGATACTCTCTTTTACAAAATAGCATTTTTAGGCAAAAGTAAGATACAATTCAGTACCCTATCGTAAAGCTTGCTGTTAGGAGGGAATCTGCAGCTTGCAGTGAAAGCACTTCCAGAGGGGAGTCTAACGAGGGCAAACATTTGATGGTAGCAGCTTCCCTGCGGGAGATACTCTCTTTTCCATAATCGCATTATTAGCCGCATTAAAGTTACAATTCAGTACACTGTCCTACAGCTTGCTATTAGGAGGGAATCTGCACCTTGCAGGGAAAGCACTTCCAGAGATGAGTCTAACGAGGGCAAACATTTGATGGTAGCAGCTTCCCTGCGGGAGATACTCTCTTTGCCAAAATCGCATTATTAGGCGAAAGTAAGTTACACTTCAGTACACTATCCTAAAGCTTTCTGTTAGGAGAGAATCTGCAGCTTGCAGTGAATGCACTTCCAGAGGGGAGTCTAATGAGGGCAAATGCTTCATGGTAGAAGCTTCCCTGCGGGAGATACTCTCTTTTCCAAAATCGCATTTTTAGGCGAAAGTAAGATACAATTCAGTACCCTATCCTACAGCTTGCTGTTAGGAGGGAATCTGCAGCTTGCTTCCCGCAGGGAAGCTGCTACCATCAAATGTTTGCCCTCGTTAGACTCCCCTCTGGAAGCGCTTTCTCTGCAAGCTGCAGATTCCCTCCTAACAGCAAGCTTTAGAATAGGGTACTGAATTGTAACTTACTTTTGCCTAATAATGCGATTTTGGCAAAGAGAGTATCTCCCGCAGGGAAGCTGCTACCATCAAATGTTTGCCCTCCTTAGACTCCCCTCTGGAAGCGCTTTCACTGCAAGCTGCAGATTCCCTCCTAACAGCAAGCTTTAGGATAGGGTACTGAATTGTAACTTACTTTCGCCTAATAATGCGATTTTGGCAAAGAGACTATCTCCCGCAGGGAAGCTGCTACCATCAAATGTTTGCCCTCGTTAGACTCCCCTCTGGAAGCGCTTTCTCTGCAAGCTGCAGATTCCCTCCTAACAGCAAGCTTTAGGATAGGGTACTGAATTGTATCTTAACTGCGGCTAATAATGCGATTTTGTCAAAGAGAGTATCTCCCGCAGGGAAGCTGCTACCATCAAATGCTTTCCCTCATTAGACTCCCCTCTGGAAGCGCTTTCACTGCAAGCTGCAGATTCCCTCCTAACAGCAAGCTTTAGGATAGGGTACTGAATTGTAACTTACTTTCGCCTAATAATGCGATTTTGGAAAAGAGACAATCTCCCGCAGGAAAGCTGCTACCATCAAATGTTTGCCCTCATTAGACTCCCCTCTGGAAGCGCTTTAACTGCAAGCTGCAGATTCCCTCCTAACAGCAAGCTTTAGGATAGGGTACTGAATTGTAACTTACTTTCGCCTAATAATGCGATTTTGGAAAAGAGAGTATCTCCCGCAGGGAAGCTGCTACCATCAAATGTTTGCCCTCATTAGACTCCCCTCTGGAAGCGCTTTCTCTGCAAGCTGCAGATTCCCTCCTAACAGCAAGCTTTAGGATAGGGTACTGAATTGTAACTTACTTTCGCCTAATAATGCGTTTTTAGCAAAGAGAGTATCTCCCGCAGGGAAGCTGCTACCATCAAATGTTTGCCCTCATTAGACTCCCCTCTGGAAGCACTTTCACTGCAAGGTGCAGATTCCCTCATAACAGCAAGCTTTAGGATAGGGTACTGAACTGTAACTTAACTGCGGCTAATAATGCGATTTTGGAAAAGAGACTATCTCCCGCAGGGAAGCTGCTACCATCAAATGTTTGCCCTCATTTGACTCCCCTCTGGAAGCGCTTTCACTGCAAGCTGCAGATTCCCTCCTAACAGCAAGCTTTAGGATAGGGTACTGAATTGTAACTTACATTCGCCTAATAATGCGATTTTGGAAAAGAGAGTATCTCCCGCAGGGAAGCTGCTACCATCAAATGTTTGCCCTCATTAGACTCCCCTCTGGAAGCGCTTTCACTGCAAGCTGCAGATTCCCTCATAACAGCTAGCTATAGGATAGGGTGCTGAATTGTATCTTACTTTCACCTAATAATGCGATTTTGGCAAAGAGAGTATCTCCCGCAGGAAAGCTGCTACCATCAAATGTTTGCCCTCGTTAGACTCCCCTCTCGAAGCGCTTTCACTGCAAGCTGCAGATTCCCTCCTAACAGCAAGCTTTAGGATAGGGTACTGAATTGTATCTTAACTGCGGCTAATAAGGCGATTTTGGCAAAGAGAATATCTCCCGCAGGGAAGCTGCTACCATCAAATGTTTGCCCTCATTAGACTCCCCTCTGGAAGCGCGTTCACTGCAAGCTGCAGATTCCCTCCTAACAGCAAGCTTTAGGATAGGGTACTGAATTGTAACTTAACTGCGGCTAGTAATGCGATTTTGGCAAAGAGACTATCTCCCGCAGGGAAGCTGCTACCATCAAATGTTTGCCCTCGTTAGAATCCCCTCTGGAAGCGCTTTCACTGCAAGCTGCAGATTCCCTCCTAACAGCAAGCTTTAGAATAGGGTACTGAATTGTAACTTACTTTCGCCTAATAAGGCGTTTTTAGCAAAGAGAGTATCTCCCACAGGGAAGCTGCTACCATCAAATGTTTGCCCTCGTTAGACTCCCCTCTGGAAGTGCTTTCACTGCAAGCTGCAGATTCCCTCCTAACAGCAAGCTTTAGGATAGGGTACTGAATTGTAACTTACTTTTGCCTAATAATGCTATTTTGGAAAAGAGACAATCTCCCGCAGGGAAGCTGCTACCATCAAATGTTTGCCCTCATTAGACTCCCCTCTGGAAGCGCTTTAACTGCAATCTGCAGATTCCCTCCTAACAGCAAGCTTTAGGATAGGGTACTGAATTGTAACTTACTTTCGCCTAATAATGCGATTTTGGAAAAGAGAGTATCTCCCGCAGGGAAGCTGCTACCATCAAATGTTTGCCCTCATTAGACTCCCCTCTGGAAGCGCTTTCTCTGCAAGCTGCAGATTCCCTCCTAACAGCAAGCTTTAGGATAGGGTACTGAATTGTAACTTACTTTCGCCTAATAATGCGTTTTTAGCAAAGAGAGTATCTCCCGCAGGGAAGCTGCTACCATCAAATGTTTGCCCTCATTAGACTCCCCTCTGGAAGCACTTTCACTGCAAGGTGCAGATTCCCTCATAACAGCAAGCTTTAGGATAGGGTACTGAACTGTAACTTAACTGCGGCTAATAAGGCGATTTTGGAAAAAGACTATCTCCCGCAGGGAAGCTGCTACCATCAAATGTTTGCCCTCATTTGACTCCCCTCTGGAAGCGCTTTCACTGCAAGGTGCAGATTCCCTCCTAACAGCAAGCTTTAGGATAGGGTACTGAATTGTAACTTACATTCGCCTAATAATGCGATTTTGGAAAAGAGAGTATCTCCCGCAGGGAAGCTGCTACCATCAAATGTTTGCCCTCATTAGACTCCCCTCTGGAAGCGCTTTCACTGCAAGCTGCAGATTCCCTCATAACAGCTAGCTATAGGATAGGGTGCCGAATTGTATCTTACTTTCACCTAATAATGCGATTTTGGCAAAGAGAGTATCTCCCGCAGGAAAGCTGCTACCATCAAATGTTTGCCCTCATTAGACTCCCCTCTCGAAGCGCTTTCACTGCAAGCTGCAGATTCCCTCCTAACAGCAAGCTTTAGGATAGGGTACTGAATTGTATCTTAACTGCGGCTAATAAGGCGATTTTGGCAAAGAGAATATCTCCCGCAGGGAAGCTGCTACCATCAAATGTTTGCCCTCATTAGACTCCCCTCTGGAAGCGCGTTCACTGCAAGCTGCAGATTCCCTCCTAACAGCAAGCTTTAGGATAGGGTACTGAATTGTAACTTAACTGCGGCTAATAATGCGATTTTGGCAAAGAGACTATCTCCCGCAGGGAAGCTGCTACCATCAAATGTTTGCCCTCGTTAGACTCCCCTCTGGAAGCGCTTTCACTGCAAGCTGCAGATTCCCTCCTAACAGCAAGCTTTAGCATAGGGTACTGAATTGTAACTTAACTGCGCCTAATAAGGCGATTTTGGCAAAGAGAGTATCTCCCGCAGGGAAGCTGCTACCATCAAATGTTTGCCCTCGTTAGACTCCCCTCTGGAAGCGCTTTCACTGCAAGCTGCAGATTCCCTCCTAACAGCAAGCTTTAGCATAGGGTACTGAATTGTATCTTAACTGCGGCTAATAATGCGATTTTGGCAAAGAGAGTATCTCCCGCAGGGAAGCTGCTACCATCAAATGTTTTCCCTCATTAGACTCCCCTCTGGAAGCGCTTTCACTGCAAGCTGCAGATTCCCTCCTAACAGCAAGCTTTAGGATAGGGTACTGAATTGTAACTTACTTTCGCCTAATAATGCGATTTTGGCAAAGAGAGTATCTCCCGCAGGGAAGCTGCTACCATCAAATGTTTGCCCTCATTAGACTCCCCTCTTGACGCACTTTCACTGCAAGCTGCAGATTCCCTCCTAACAGCAAGCTTTAGGATAGGGTACTGAATTGTAACTTACTTTCGCCTAATAATGCGATTATGGAAAAGAGACTGTCTCCCGCAGGAAAGCTGCTACCATCAAATGTTTGCCCTCATTAGACTCCCCTCTGGAAGTGCTTTCACTGCAAGCTGCAGATTCCCTCCTAACAGCAAGCTTTAGGATAGGGTACTGAATTGTAACTTACTTTCGCCTAATAAGGCGTTTTTAGCAAAGAGAGTATCTCTCACAGGGAAGCTGCTACCATCAAATGTTTGCCCTCGTTAGACTCCCCTCTGGAAGCGCTTTCACTGCAAGCTGCAGATTCCCTCCTAACAGCAAGCTTTAGGATAGGGTACTGAATTGTATCTTAAATGCAGCTAATAATGCGATTTTGGCAAAGAGAGTATCTCCCGCAGGGAAGCTGCTACGATCAATATTTGCCCTCATTAGACTCCCCTCTGGAAGCGCTTTCACTGCAAGCTGCAGATTCCCTCCTAACAGCAAGCTTTAGGATAGGGTACTGAATTGTATCTTAAATGCAGCTAATAATGCGATTTTGGCAAAGAGAGTATCTCCCACAGGGAAGCTGCTACCATCAAATGCTGGCTCTCGTTAGATTCCTCTCTTGAAGCACTTTCACTGCAAGCTGCAGATTCCCTCCTAACAGCAAGCTTTAGGATAGGGTACTGAATTGTAACTTACTTTCGCCTAATAATGCGATTATGGGAAAGACAGTATCTCCCGCAGGGAAGCTGCTACCATCAAATGTTTGCCCTCATTAGACTCCCCTCTGGAAGCGCTTTCTCTGCAAGCTGCAGATTCCCTCCTAACAGCAATCTTTAGGATAGTGTACTGAATTGTAACCTAACTGCGGCTAATAAGGCGATATTGGAAAAGAGAGTATCTCCCGCAGGGAAGCTGCTACCATCAAATGTTTGCCCTCATTAGACTCCCCTCTGGAAGCGCTTTCACTGCAAGCTGCAGATTCCCTCCTAACAGCAAGCTTTAGGATAGGGTACTGAATTGTAACTTACTTACGCCTAATAATGCGATTTTGGCAAAGAGAGTATCTCCCGCAGGAATGCTGCTACCATCAAATGCTTCCCCTCATTAGACTCCCCTCTGGAAGCGCTTTCACTGCAAGCTGCAGATTCCCTCCTAACAGCAAGCTTTAGGATAGGGTACTGAATTGTAACTCACTTTCGCCTAATAATGCGATTATGGCAAAGAGAGTATCTCCCACAGGGAAGCTGTTAGCATCAAACGTTTGCCCTTGTTAGACTCCCCTATGGAAGCGCTTTCACTGCAAGCTGCAGATTCCCTCCTAACAGCAAGCTTTAGGATAGGGTACTGAATTGTATCTTACTTTCGCCTAATAAGGCGTTTATATCAAAGAGAGTATCTCCCACAGGGAAGCTGCTACCATCAAATGTTTGCCCTCATTAGACTCCCCTCTGGAAGCGCTTTCACTGCAAGCTGCAGATTCCCTCATAACTGCTAGCTTTAGGATAGGGTGCTGAATTGTAACTTACTTTCGCCTAATAATGCGATTTTGGCAAAGAGATTATCTCCCGCAGGAATGCTGCTACCATCAAATGCTTCCCCTCTTTAGACTCCCCTCTGGAAGCGCTTTCACTGCAAGCTGCAGATTCCCTCCTAACAGCAAGCTTTAGAATAGGGTACTGAATTGTATCTTACTTTCGCCTAATAATGCGTTTTTAACAAAGAGAGTATCTCCCGCAGGGAAGCTGCTACCATCAAATGTTTTCCCTCGTTAGACTCCCCTCTGGAAGCGCTTTCACTGCAAGCTGCAAATTCCCTCCTAACAGCAAGCTTTAGGATAGGGCACTGAATTGTAACTTACTTTCGCCTAATAGTGCGATTACGGCAAAGAGAGTATCTCCCGCAGGGAAGCTGCTACCATCAAATGTTTGCCCTCATTAGACTCCCCTCTGGAAGCGCTTTCACTGCAAGCTCCAGATTCCCTCCTAACAGCAAGCTTTAGCATAGGGTACTGAATTGTATCTTAACTGCGGCTAATAATGCGATTTTGGCAAAGAGAGTATCTCCCGCAGGGAAGCTGCTACCATCAAATGTTTGCCCTCATTAGACTCCCCTCTGGAAGCGCTTTCACTGCAAGCTGCAGATTCCCTCCTAACAGCAAGCTTTAGGATAGGGTACTGAATTGTAACTTACTTTCGCCTAATAATGCGATTTTGGCAAAGAGAATATCTCCCGCAGGGAAGCTGCTACCATCAAATGTTTGCCCTCGTTAGACTCCCCTCTGGAAGCGCTTTCACTGCAAGCTGCAGATTCCCTCCTAACAGCAAGCTTTAGGATAGGGTACTGAATTGTAACTTAACTGCGGCTAATAAGACGATTTTGGCAAAGAGAGTATCTCCCGCAGGGAAGCTGCTACCATCAAATGTTTGCCCTCATTAGACTCCCCTCTGGAAGTGCTTTCACTGCAAGCTGCAGATTCCCTCCTAATAGCAAGCTTTAGGATAGGGTACTGAATTGTAACTTACTTTCGCCTAATAATGCGATTTTGGCAAAGAGAGTATCTCCCGCAGGGAAGCTGCTACCATCAAATGTTTGCCCTCATTAGACTCCCCTCTGGAAGCGCTTTCACTGCAAGCTGCAGATTCCCTCCTAACAGCAAGCTTTAGGATAGGGTACTGAATTGTAACTTACTTTCGACTAATAATAAGATTTTGGCAAAGAGAGTATCTCCCGCAGGGAAGCTGCTACCATCAAATGTTTGCCCTCGTTAGACTCCCCTCTGGAAGCGCTTTCACTGCAAGCTGCAGATTCCCTCCTAACAGCAAGCTTTAGCATAGGGTACTGAATTGTATCTTAACTGCGGCTAATAATGCGATTTTGGCAAAGAGAGTATCTCCCGCAGGGAAGCTGCTACCATCAAATGTTTGCCCTCATTAGACTCCCCTCTGGAAGCGCTTTCACTGCAAGCTGCAGATTCCCTCCTAACAGCAAGCTTTAGGATAGGGTACTGAATTGTAACTTACTTTCGCCTAATAATGTGATTTTGGCAAAGAGAGTATCTCCCGCAGGGAAGCTGCTACCATCAAATGTTTGCCCTCGTTAGACTCCCCTCTGGAAGCGCTTTCACTGCAAGCTGCAGATTCCCTCCTAACAGCAAGCTTTAGCATAGGGTACTGAATTGTATCTTAACTGCGGCTAATAAGGCGATTTTGGCAAAGAGACTATCTCCCGCAGGGAAGCTGCTAACATCAAATGTTTTCCCTCATTAGACTCCCCTCTGGAAGCGCTTTCACTGCAAGCTGCAGATTCCCTCCTAACAGCAAGTTTATGATAGGGTACTGAATTGTATCTTAAATGCAGCTAATAATGCGATTTTGGCAAAGAGAGTATCTCCCGCAGGGAAGCTGCTACCATCAAATGTTTGCCCTCATTAGACTCCCCTCTGGAAGCGCTTTCACTGCAAGCTGCAGATTCCCTCCTAACAGCAAGCTTTAGGATAGTGTACTGAATTGTAACTTACTTACGCCTAATAATGCGATTTGGGCAAAGAGAGTATCTCCCGCAGGAATGCTGCTACCATCAAATGCTTCCCCTCATTAGACTCCCCTCTGGAAGCGCTTTCACTGCAAGCTGCAGATTCCCTCCTAACAGCAAGCTTTAGGATAGGGTACTGAATTGTAACTCACTTTCGCCTAATAATGCGATTATGGCAAAGAGAGTATCTCCCACAGGGAAGCTGTTACCATCAAACGTTTGCCCTCGTTAGACTCCCCTATGGAAGCGCTTTCACTGCAAGCTGCAGATTCCCTCCTAACAGCAAGCTTTAGGATAGGGTACTGAATTGTAACTTACTTTCGCCTAATAAGGCGTTTATATCAAAGAGATTATCTCCCACAGGGAAGCTGCTACCATCAAATGTTGGCTCTCGTTAGATTCCTCTCTTGAAGCACTTTCACTGCAAGCTGCAGATTCCCTCCTAACAGCAAGCTTTAGGATAGGGTACTGAATTGTATCTTAACTGCGGCTAATAATGCGATTTTGGAAAAGAGAGTATCTCCCGCAGGGAAGCTGCTACCATCAAATGTTTGCCCTCGTTAGACTCCCCTCTGGAAGCGCTTTCACTGCAAGCTGCAGATTCCCTCCTAACAGCAAGCTTTAGGATAGGGTACTGAATTGTAACTTACTTTCGCCTAATAATGCGATTTTGGCAAAGAGAGTATCTCCCGCAGGGAAGCTGCTACCATCAAATGTTTGCCCTCATTAGACTCCCCTCTGGAAGCGCTTTCACTGCAAGCTGCAGATTCCCTCATAACTGCTAGCTTTAGGATAGGGTGCTGAATTGTAACTTACTTTCGCCTAATAATGCGATTTTGGCAAAGAAATTATCTCCCGCAGGAATGCTGCTACCATCAAATGCTTCCCCTCATTAGACTCCCCTCTGGAAGCGCTTTCACTGCAAGCTTCAGATTCCCTCCTAACAGCAAGCTTTAGCATAGGGTACTGAATTGTATCTTAACTGCGGCTAATAATGCGATTTTCGCAAAGAGAGTATCTCCCGCAGGGAAGCTGCTACCATCAAATGTTTGCCCTCATTAGACTCCCCTCTGGAAGCGCTTTCACTGCAAGCTGCAGATTCCCTCCTAACAGCAAGCTTTAGGATATGGTACTGAATTGTAACTTACTTTCGCCTAATAATGCGATATTTGCAAAGAGAATATATCCCGCAGGGAAGCTGCTACCATCAAATGTTTGCCCTCATTAGACTCCCCTCTGGAAGCGCTTTCACTGCAAGCTGCAGATTCCCTCCTAACAGCAAGCTTTAGGATAGTGTACTGAATTGTAACTTACTTTCGCCTAATAATGCGATCATTGAAAAGAGACTGTCTCCCGCAGGAAAGCTGCTACCATCAAATGTTTGCCCTCATTAGACTCCCCTCTGGAAGCGCTTTCACTGCAAGCTGCAGATTCCCTCCTAACAGCAAGCTTTAGCATAGGGTACTGAATTGTATCTTAACTGCGGCTAATAAGGCGATTTTGGCAAAGAGAGTATCTCCCGCAGGGAAGCTGCTACCATCAAATGTTTGCCCTCATTAGACTCCCCTCTGGAAGCGCTTTCACTGCAAGCTGCAGATTCCCTCCTAACAGCAAGCTTTAGGATAGGGTACTGAATTGTAACTTAACTGCGGCTAATAATGCGATTTTGGAAAACAGAGTATCTCCCGCAGGGAAGCTGCTACCATCAAATGTTTGCCCTCGTTAGACTCCCCTCTGGAAGCGCTTTCACTGCAAGCTGCAGATTCCCTCCTAACAGCAAGCTTTAGGATAGGGTACTGAATTGTAACTTACTTTCGCCTAATACTTCGATTTTGGCAAAGAGAGTGTCTCCCGCAGGGAAGCTGCTACCATCAAATGTTTGCCCTCATTAGACTCCCCTCTGGAAGCGCTTTCACTGCAAGCTGCAGATTCCCTTCTAACAGCAAGCTTTAGGATAGGGTTCTGAATTGTAACTTAACTGCGGCTAATAAGGCGATATTGGAAGAGAGAGTATCTCCCGCAGGGAAGCTGCTACCATCAAATGTTTGCCCTCATTAGACTCCCCTCTGGAAGTGCTTTCACTGCAAGCTGCAGATTCCCTCCTAACAGCAAGCTTTAGGATAGGGTACTGAATTGTAACTTACTTTCGCCTAATAATGCGATTTTGGCAAAGAGAGTATCTCCCGCAGGGAAGCTGCTACCATCAAATGTTTGCCCTCATTAGACTCCCCTCTGGAAGCGCTTTCACTGCAAGCTGCAGATTCCCTCATAACTGCTAGCTTTAGGATAGTGTGCTGAATTGTAACTTACTTTCGCCTAATAATGCGATTTTGGCAAAGAGACTATCTCCCGCAGGAATGCTGCTACCATCAAATGCTTCCCCTCATTAGACTCCCCTCTGGAAGCGCTTTCACTGCAAGCTGCAGATTCCCTCCTAACAGCAAGCTTTAGGATAGGGTACTGAATTGTAACTTACTTTCGCCTAATAATGCGATTATAGCAAAGAGAGTATCTCCCGCAGGGAAGCTGCTACCATCAAATGTTTGCCCTCATTAGACTCCCCTCTGGAAGCGCTTTCACTGCAAGCTGCAGATTCCCTCCTAACAGCAAGCTTTAGGATAGGGTACTGAATTGTAACTTATCTGCGGCTAATAAGGCGATTTTGGGAAAGAGAATATCTCCCGCAGGGAAGCTGCTACCATCAAATGTTTTCCCTCATTAGACTCCCCTCTGGAAGCGCTTTCACTGCAAGCTGCAGATTCCCTCCTAACAGCAAGCTTTAGGATAGGGTACTGAATTGTAACTTAACCGCGGCTAATAATGCGATTTTGGCAAAGAGAGTATCTCCCGCAGGGAAGCTGCTACCATCAAATGTTTGCCCTCGTTAGACTCCCCTCTGGAAGCGCTTTCACTGCAAGCTGCAGATTCCCTCCTAACAGCAAGCTTTAGGATAGGGTACTGAATTGAATCTTACTTTCGCATAATAATGCGATTTTGGCAAAGAGAGTATCTCCCGCAGGGAAGCTGCTACCATCAAATGTTTGCCCTCATTAGACTCCCCTCTGGAAGCGCTTTCACTGCAAGCTGCAGATTCCCTCCTAACAGCAAGCTTTAGGATAGGGTACTGAATTGTAACTTGCTTTCGCCTAATAATTCGATTTTGGCAAAGAGAGTATCTCCCGCAGGGAAGCTGCTACCATCAAATGTTTGCCCTCATTAGACTCCCCTCTGGAAGCGCTTTCACTGCAAGCTGCAGATTCCCTCCTAACAGCAAGCTTTAGGATAGGGTACTGAATTATAACTTATCTGCGGCTAATAAGGCGATTTTGTAAAAGAGACTATCTCCCGCAGGGAAGCTGCTACCATCAAATGTTTGCCCTCATTAGACTCCCCTCTGGAAGCGCTTTCACTGCAAGCTGCAGATTCCCTCCTAACAGCAATCTTTAGGATAGTGTACTGAATTGTAACTTACTTTCGCCTAATAATGCGATTTTAGCAAAGAGACTTTCTCCCGCAGGGAAGCTGCTACCATCAAATGTTTGCCCTCATTAGACTCCCCTCTGGAAGCGCTTTCACTGCAAGCTGCAGATTCCCTCCTAACAGCAAGCTTTAGGATAGGGTCCTGAATTGTATCTTACTTTCGCCTAATAATGCGATTTTGGCAAAGAGAGTATGTCCCGCAGGGAAGCTGCTACCATCAAATGTTTGCCCTCGTTAGACTCCCCTCTGGAAGCGCTTTCACTGCAAGCTGCAGATTCCCTCCTAACAGCAAGCTTTAGGATAGGGTACTGAATTGTATCTTAACAGCGGCTAATTATGCAAAATTGGAAAACAGATTATCTCCCGCAGGGAAGCTGCTACCATCAAATGCTGGATCTCGTTAGATTCCTCTCTTGAAGCACTTTCACTGCAAGCTGCAGATTCCCTCCTAACAGCAAGCTTTAGGATAGTGTACTGAATTGTAACTTACTTTTGCCTAATAATGCGATTTTGGCAAAGAGAGTATCTCCTGCAAGGAAGCTGCTACCATCAAGTGTTTGCCCTCATTAGACTCCCCTCTGGAAGCGCTTTCACTGCAAGCTGCAGATTCCCTCCTAACAGCAAGCTTTAGGATAGTGTACTGAATTTTAACTTACTTAAGCCTAATAAAGCGATTATGGGAAAGAGAGTATCTCCCGCAGGGAAGCTGCTACCATCAAATGTTTGCCCTCATTAGACTCCCCTCTGGAAGCGCTTTCACTGCAAGCTGCAGATTCCCTCCTAACAGCAAGCTTTAGGATAGGGTACTGAATTGTATCTTACTTTTGCCTAACAAAGCGATTTTGGCAAAGAGAGTATCTCCCGCAGGGAAGCTGCTACCATCAAATCTTTGCCCTCATTAGACTCCCCTCTGGAAGCGCTTTCACTGCAAGCTGCAGATTCCTTCCTAACAGCAAGCTTTAGGATAGGGTACTGAATTGTAACTTACTTTCGCCTAATAATGCGATTTTGGCAAAGAGACTATCTCCCGCAGGGAAGCTGTTACCATCAAACGTTTGCCCTCATTAGACTCCCCTCTGGAAGCGCTTTCACTGCAAGCTGCAGATTCCCTCCTAACAGCAAGCTTTAGGATAGGGTACTGAATTGTAACTTCACTGCGTCTAATAAGCCGATTTTGGCAAAGAGACTATCTCCCGCAGGGAAGCTGCTACCATCAAATGTTTGCCCTCATTAGACTCCCCTCTGGAAGCGCTTTCACTGCAAGCTGCAGATTCCCTCCTAACAGCAAGCTTTAGGATAGGGTACTGAATTGTAACTTACTTTCGCCTAATAATGCGATTTTGGCAAAGAGAGTATCTCCCGCAGGGAAGCTGCTACCATCAAATGTTTGCCCTCATTAGACTCCCCTCTGGAAGCGCTTTCACAGCAAGCTGCAGATTCCCTCCTAACAGCAAGCTTTAGGATAGGGTACTGAATTGTAACTTACTTTCGCCTAATAATGCGATTTTGGCAAAGAGAGTATCTCCGGCAGGGAAGCTGCTACCATCAAATGTTTGCCCTCATTAGACTCCCCTCTGGAAGCGCTTTCACTGCAAGCTACAGATTCCCTCCTAACAGCAAGCTTTAGGATAGGGTACTGAATTGTAACTCACTTTCGCCTAATAATGCGATTTTGGCAAAGAGAGTATCTCCCGCAGGGAAGCTGCTACCATCAAATGTTTGCCCTCATTAGACTCCCCTCTGGAAGCGCTTTCACTGCAAGCTGCAGATTCCTTCCTAACAGCAAGCTTTAGGATAGGGTACTGAATTGTAACTCACTTTCGCCTAATAATGCGATTTTGGCAAAGAGAGTATCTCCCGCAGGGAAGCTGCTACCATCAAATGTTTGCCCTCGTTAGACTCCCCTCTGGAAGCGCTTTCACTGCAAGCTGCAGATTCCCTCCTAACAGCAAGCTTTAGGATAGGGTACTGAATTGTAACTTACTTTCGCCTAATAATGCGATTATAGCAAAGAGAGTATCTCCCGCAGGGAAGCTGCTACCATCAAATGTTTGCCCTCGTTAGACTCCCCTCTGGAAGCGCTTTCACTGCAAGCTGCACATTCCCTCCTAACAGCAAGCTTTAGGATAGGGTACTGAATTGTAACTTACTTTCGCCTAATAATGCGATTTTGGCAAAGAGAGTATCTCCCGCAGGGAAGCTGCTACCATCAAATGTTTGCCCTCATTAGACTCCCCTCTGGAAGCGCTTTCACAGCAAGCTGCAGATTCCCTCCTAACAGCAAGCTTTAGGATAGGGTACTGAATTGTAACTTACTTTCGCCTAATAATGCGATTTTGGCAAAGAGAGTATCTCCGGCAGGGAAGCTGCTACCATCAAATGTTTGCCCTCATTAGACTCCCCTCTGGAAGCGCTTTCACTGCAAGCTACAGATTCCCTCCTAACAGCAAGCTTTAGGATAGGGTACTGAATTGTAACTCACTTTCGCCTAATAATGCGATTTTGGCAAAGAGAGTATCTCCCGCAGGGAAGCTGCTACCATCAAATGTTTGCCCTCATTAGACTCCCCTCTGGAAGCGCTTTCACTGCAAGCTGCAGATTCCTTCCTAACAGCAAGCTTTAGGATAGGGTACTGAATTGTAACTTACTTTCGCCTAATAATGCGATTATAGCAAAGAGAGTATCTCCCGCAGGGAAGCTGCTACCATCAAATGTTTGCCCTCGTTAGACTCCCCTCTGGAAGCGCTTTCACTGCAAGCTGCAGATTCCCTCCTAACAGCAAGCTTTAGGATAGGGTACTGAATTGTAACTTACTTTCGCCTAATAATGCGATTTTGGCAAAGAGAGTATCTCCCGCAGGGAAGCTGTTACCATCAAACGTTTGCCCTCATTAGACTCCCCTCTGGAAGCGCTTTCACTGCAAGCTGCAGATTCCGTCCTAACAGCAAGATTTAGGATAGGGTACTGAATTGTAACTTAACTGCGGCTAAAAAGGCGATTATGGCAAAGAGACTATCTCCCGCAGGGAAGCTGCTACCATCAAATGTTTGCCCTCATTAGACTCCCCTCTGGAAGCGCTTTCACTGCAAGCTGCAGATTCCCTCCTAACAGCAAGCTTTAGGATAGTATACTGAATTGTAACTTACTTTCGCCTAATAATGCGATTATGGCAAAGAGAGTATCTCCCGCAGGGAAGCTGCTACCATCAAATGTTTGCCCTCATTAGACTCCCCTCTGGAAGCGCTTTCACTGCAAGCTGCAGATTCCCTCCTAACAGCAAGCTTTAGGATAGGGTACTGAATTGTAACTTACTTTCGCCTAATAATGCGATTTTGGCAAAGAGAGTATCTCCCGCAGGGAAGCTGCTACCATCAAATGTTTGCCCTCATTAGACTCCCCTCTGGAAGCGCTTTCACTGCAAGCTGCAGATTCCCTCCTAACAGCAAGCTTTAGGATAGGGTACTGAATTGTAAATTACTTTCGCCTAATAATGCGATTTTGGCAAAGAGAGTATCTCCGGCAGGGAAGCTGCTACCATCAAATGTTTGCCCTCATTAGACTCCCCTCTGGAAGCGCTTTCACTGCAAGCTACAGATTCCCTCCTAACAGCAAGCTTTATGATAGGGTACTGAATTGTAACTTAAGTGCGGCTAATAAGGCGATTTTAGCAAAGAGAATATCTCCCGCAGGGAAGCTGTTACCATCAAATGTTTGCCCTCATTAGACTCCCCTCTGGAAGCGCTTTCACTGCAAGCTGCAGATTCCCTCCTAACAGCAAGCTTTAGGATAGGGTACTGAATTGTAACTTACTTTCGCCTAATAATGCGATTTTGGCAAAGAGAGTATCTCCCGCAGGGAAGCTGCTACCATCAAATGTTTGCCCTCATTAGACTCCCCTCTGGAAGCGCTTTCACTGCAAGCTGCAGATTCCTTCCTAACAGCAAGCTTTAGGATAGGGTACTGAATTGTAACTTACTTTCGCCTAATAATGCGATTTTGGCAAAGAGAGTATCTCCCGCAGGGAAGCTGCTACCATCAAATGTTTGCCCTCGTTAGACTCCCCTCTGGAAGCGCTTTCACTGCAAGCTGCAGATTCCCTCCTAACAGCAAGCTTTAGGATAGGGTACTGAATTGTAACTTACTTTCGCCTAATAATGCGATTATAGCAAAGAGAGTATCTCCCGCAGGGAAGCTGCTACCATCAAATGTTTGCCCTCGTTAGACTCCCCTCTGGAAGCGCTTTCACTGCAAGCTGCAGATTCCCTCCTAACAGCAAGCTTTAGGATAGGGTACTGAATTGTAACTTACTTTCGCCTAATAATGCGATTTTGGCAAAGAGAGTATCTCCCGCAGGGAAGCTGTTACCATCAAACGTTTGCCCTCATTAGACTCCCCTCTGGAAGCGCTTTCACTGCAAGCTGCAGATTCGCTCCTAACAGCAAGATTTAGGATAGGGTACTGAATTGTAACTTAACTGCGCCTAATAATGCGATTTTGGCAAAGAGAGTATCTCCCGCAGGGAAGCTGCTACCATCAAATGTTTGCCCTCGTTAGACTCCCCTCTGGAAGCGGTTTCACTGCAAGCTGCAGATTCCCTCCTAACAGCAAGCTTTAGGATAGGGTACTGAATTGTAACTTACTTTCGCCTAATAATGCGATTTTGGCAAAGAGAGTATGTCCCGCAGGGAAGCTGTTACCATCAAACGTTTGCCCTCATTAGACTCCCCTCTGGAAGCGCTTTCACTGCAAGCTGCAGATTCCCTCCTAACAGCAAGATTTAGGATAGGGTACTGAATTGTAACTTAACTGCGGCTAAAAAGGCGATTATGGCAAAGAGACTATCTCCCGCAGGGAAGCTGCTACCATCAAATGTTTGCCCTCATTAGACTCCCCTCTGGAAGCGCTTTCACTGCAAGCTGCAGATTCCCTCCTAACAGCAAGCTTTAGGATAGGATACTGAATTGTAACTTACTTTCGCCTAATAATGCGATTTTGGCAAAGAGAGTATCTCCCGCAGGGAAGCTGCTACCATCAAATGTTTGCCCTCATTAGACTCCCCTCTGGAAGCGCTTTCACTGCAAGCTGCAGATTCCCTCCTAACAGCAAGCTTTAGGATAGGGTACTGAATTGTAACTTACTTTCGCCTAATAATGCGATTTTGGCAAAAAGAGTATCTCCCGCAGGGAAGCTGCTACCATCAAATGTTTGCCCTCATTACACTCCCCTCTGGAAGCGCTTTCACTGCAAGCTGCAGATTCCCTCCTAACAGCAAGCTTTAGGATAGGGTACTGAATTGTAACTTACTTTCGCCTAATAATGCGATTTTGGCAAAGAGAGTATCTCCCGCAGGGAAGCTGCTACCATCAAATGTTTGCCCTCATTAGACTCCCCTCTGGAAGCGCTTTCACTGCAAGCTGCAGATTCCCTCCTAACAGCAAGCTTTAGGATAGGGTACTGAATTGTAACTTAAGTGCGGCTAATAAGGCGATTATAGCAAAGAGAATATCTCCCGCAGGGAAGCTGTTACCATCAAATGTTTGCCCTCATTAGACTCCCCTCTGGAAGCGCTTTCACTGCAAGCTGCAGATTCCCTCCTAACAGCAAGCTTTAGGATAGGGTACTGAATTGTATCTTAACAGCGGCTAATTATGCAAAATTGGAAAACAGATTATCTCCCGCAGGGAAGCTGCTACCATCAAATGTTTGCCCTCATTAGACTCCCCTCTGGAAGTGCTTTCACTGCAAGCTGCAGATTCCTTCCTAACAGCAAGCTTTAGGATAGGGTACTGAATTGTAACTTACTTTCGCCTAATAATGCGATTTTGGCAAAGAGAGTATCTCCCGCAGGGAAGCTGCTACCATCAAATGTTTGCCCTCGTTAGACTCCCCTCTGGAAGCGCTTTCACTGCAAGCTGCAGATTCCCTCCTAACAGCAAGCTTTAGGATAGGGTACTGAATTGTAACTTACTTTCGCCTAATAATGCGATTATAGCAAAGAGAGTATCTCCCGCAGGGAAGCTGCTACCATCAAATGTTTGCCCTCGTTAGACTCCCCTCTGGAAGCGCTTTCACTGCAAGCTGCAGATTCCCTCCTAACAGCAAGCTTTAGGATAGGGTACTGAATTGTAACTTACTTTCGCCTAATAATGCGATTTTGGCAAAGAGAGTATCTCCGGCAGGGAAGCTGTTACCATCAAACGTTTGCCCTCATTAGACTCCCCTCTGGAAGCGCTTTCACTGCAAGCTGCAGATTCCCTCCTAACAGCAAGATTTAGGATAGGGTACTGAATTGTAACTTAACTGCGGCTAAAAAGGAGATTTTGGCAAAAAGACTATCTCCCGCAGGGAAGCTGCTACCATCAAATGTTTGCCCTCATTAGACTCCCCTCTGGAAGCGCTTTCACTGCAAGCTGCAGATTCCCTCCTAACAGCAAGCTTTAGGATAGGATACTGAATTGTAACTTACTTTCGCCTAATAATGCGATTTTGGCAAAGAGAGTATCTCCCGCAGGGAAGCTGCTACCATCAAATGTTTGCCCTCATTAGACTCCCCTCTGGAAGCGCTTTCACTGCAAGCTGCAGATTCCCTCCTAACAGCAAGCTTTAGGATAGGGTACTGAATTGTAACTTACTTTCGCCTAATAATGCGATTTTGGCAAAGAGAGTATCTCCGGCAGGGAAGCTGCTACCATCAAATGTTTGCCCTCATTAGACTCCCCTCTGGAAGCGCTTTCACTGCAAGCTACAGATTCCCTCCTAACAGCAAGCTTTAGGATAGGGTACTGAATTGTAACTTAAGTGCGGCTAATAAGGCGATTATAGCAAAGAGAATATCTCCCGCAGGGAAGCTGTTACCATCAAATGTTTGCCCTCATTAGACTCCCCTCTGGAAGCGCTTTCACTGCAAGCTGCAGATTCCCTCCTAACAGCAAGCTTTAGGATAGGGTACTGAATTGTAACTTACTTTCGCCTAATAATGCGATTTTGGCAAAGAGAGTATCTCCCGCAGGGAAGCTGCTACCATCAAATGTTTGCCCTCATTAGACTCCCCTCTGGAAGTGCTTTCACTGCAAGCTGCAGATTCCTTCCTAACAGCAAGCTTTAGGATAGGGTACTGAATTGTAACTTACTTTCGCCTAATAATGCGATTTTGGCAAAGAGAGTATCTCCCGCAGGGAAGCTGCTACCATCAAATGTTTGCCCTCGTTAGACTCCCCTCTGGAAGCGCTTTCACTGCAAGCTGCAGATTCCCTCCTAACAGCAAGCTTTAGGATAGGGTACTGAATTGTAACTTACTTTCGCCTAATAATGCGATTATAGCAAAGAGAGTATCTCCCGCAGGGAAGCTGCTACCATCAAATGTTTGCCCTCGTTAGACTCCCCTCTGGAAGCGCTTTCACTGCAAGCTGCAGATTCCCTCCTAACAGCAAGCTTTAGGATAGGGTACTGAATTGTAACTTACTTTCGCCTAATAATGCGATTTTGGCAAAGAGAGTATCTCCGGCAGGGAAGCTGTTACCATCAAACGTTTGCCCTCATTAGACTCCCCTCTGGAAGCGCTTTCACTGCAAGCTGCAGATTCCCTCCTAACAGCAAGATTTAGGATAGGGTACTGAATTGTAACTTAACTGCGGCTAAAAAGGAGATTTTGGCAAAAAGACTATCTCCCGCAGGGAAGCTGCTACCATCAAATGTTTGCCCTCATTAGACTCCCCTCTGGAAGCGCTTTCACTGCAAGCTGCAGATTCCCTCCTAACAGCAAGCTTTAGGATAGGATACTGAATTGTAACTTACTTTCGCCTAATAATGCGATTTTGGCAAAGAGAGTATCTCCCGCAGGGAAGCTGCTACCATCAAATGTTTGCCCTCATTAGACTCCCCTCTGGAAGCGCTTTCACTGCAAGCTGCAGATTCCCTCCTAACAGCAAGCTTTAGGATAGGGTACTGAATTGTAACTTACTTTCGCCTAATAATGCGATTTTGGCAAAAAGAGTATCTCCCGCAGGAAAGCTGCTACCATCAAATGTTTGCCCTCATTAGACTCCCCTCTGGAAGCGCTTTCACTGCAAGCTGCAGATTCCCTCCTAACAGCAAGCTTTAGGATAGGGTACTGAATTGTATCTTACTTTCGCCTAATAAAGCGATTTTGGCAAAGAGAGTATCTCCCGCAGGGAAGCTGCTACCATCAAATCTTTGCCCTCATTAGACTCCCCTCTGGAAGCGCTTTCACTGCAAGCTGCAGATTCCCTCCTAACAGCAAGCTTTAGGATAGGGTACTGAATTGTAACTTACTTTCGCCTAATAATGCGATTTTGGCAAAGAGAGTATCTCCGGCAGGGAAGCTTCTACCATCAAATGTTTGCCCTCATTAGAATCCCCTCTGGAAGCGCTTTCACTGCAAGCTGCAGATTCCCTCCTAACAGCAAGCTTTAGGATAGGGTACTGAATTGTATCTTAAGTGCGGCTAATAAGGCGATTTTAGCAAAGAGAGTATCTCCCGCAGGGAAGCTGCTACCATCAAATGTTTGCCCTCGTTATACTCCCCTCTGGAAGCGCTTTCACTGCAAGCTGCAGATTCCCTCCTAACAGCAAGCTTTAGGATAGGGTACTGAATTGTAACTTACTTTCGCCTAATAATGCGATTTTGGCAAAGAGAGTATCTCCCGCAGGGAAGCTGCTACCATCAAATGTTTGCCCTCATTAGACTCCCCTTTGGAAGCGCTTTCACTGCAAGCTGCAGATTCCCTCCTAACAGCAAGCTTTAGGATAGGGTACTGAATTGTAACTTACTTTCGCCTAATAATGCGATTTTGGCAAAAAGAGTATCTCCCGCAGGAAAGCTGCTACCATCAAATGTTTGCCCTCATTAGACTCCCCTCTGGAAGCGCTTTCACTGCAAGCTGCAGATTCCCTCCTAACAGCAAGCTTTAGGATAGGGTACTGAATTGTATCTTACTTTCGCCTAATAAAGCGATTTTGGCAAAGAGAGTATCTCCCGCAGGGAAGCTGCTACCATCAAATCTTTGCCCTCATTAGACTCCCCTCTGGAAGCGCTTTCACTGCAAGCTGCAGATTCCCTCCTAACAGCAAGCTTTAGGATAGGGTACTGAATTGTAACTTACTTTTGCCTAATAATGCGATTATAGCAAAGAGAGTATCTCCCGCAGGGAAGCTGCTACCATCAAATGTTTGCCCTCGTTAGACTACCCTCTGGAAGCGCTTTCACTGCAAGCTGCAGATTCCCTCCTAACAGCAAGCTTTAGGATAGGGTACTGAATTGTATCTTACTTTCGCCAAATAATGCGATTTTGGCAAAGAGAGTATCTCCCGCAGGGAAGCTGCTACCATCAAATGTTTGCCCTCATTAGACTCCCCTCTGGAAGCGCTTTCGCTGCAAGCTGCAGATTCCTTCCTAACAGCAAGCTTTAGGATAGGGTACTGAATTGTAGCTTCTCTGAGGCTAATAAGCCGATTTTGGCAAAGAGACTATCTCCCGCAGGGAAGCTGCTACCATCAAATGTTTGCCCTCATTAGACTCCCCTCTGGAAGCGCTTTCACTGCAAGCTGCAGATTCCTTCCTAACAGCAAGCTTTAGGATAGGGTACTGAATTGTAACTTACTTTCGCCTAATAATGCGATTTTGGCAAAGAGAGTATCTCCCGCAGGGAAGCTGCTACCATCAAATGTTTGCCCTCGTTAGACTCCCCTCTGGAAGCGCTTTCACTGCAAGCTGCAGATTCCCTCCTAACAGCAAGCTTTAGGATAGGGTACTGAATTGTAACTTACTTTCGCCTAATAATGCGATTATAGCAAACAGAGTTTCTCCCGCAGGGAAGCTGCTACCATCAAATGTTTGCCCTCATTAGACTCCCCTCTGGAAGCGCTTTCTCTGCAAGCTGCAGATTCCCTCCTAACAGCAAGCTTTAGGATAGGGTACTGAATTGTAACTTACTTTCGCCTAATAATGCGATTTTGGCAAAGAGAGTATCTCCCGCAGGGAAGCTGCTACCATCAAATGTTTGCCCTCATTAGACTCCCCTCTGGAAGCGCTTTCACTGCAAGCTGCAGATTCCTTCCTAACAGCAAGCTTTAGGATAGGGTACTGAATTGTAACTTACTTTCGCCTAATAATGCGATTTTGGCAAAGAGAGTATCTCCCGCAGGGAAGCTGCTACCATCAAATATTTGCCCTCATTAGACTCCCCTCTGGAAGCGCTTTCACTGCAAGCTGCAGATTCCCTCCTAACAGCAAGCTTTAGGATAGGGTACTGAATTGTAACTTAACTGCGGCTAATAAAGCGATTTTGGCAAAGAGACTATCTCCCGCAGGGAAGCTGCTACCGTCAAATGTTTGCCCTCATTAGACTCCCCTCTGGAAGCGTTTCACTGCAAGCTTCAGATTCCTTCCTAACAGCAAGCTTTAGGATAGGGTACTGAATTGTATCTTACTTTCGCCTAATAATGCGATTTTGGCAAAGAGACTATAACTCGCAGGGAAGCTGCTGCCACCAAATGTTTGCCCTCATTAGACTCCCCTCTGGAAGCGCTTTCACTGCAAGCTGCAGATTCCCTCCTAACAGCAAGCTTTAGGATAGGGTACTGAATTGTAACTTAACTGCGGCTAATAAGTCAAAATTGGAAAGGAGATTATCTCCCGCAGGGAAGCTGCTACCATCAAATGTTTGCCCTCGTTAGACTCCCCTCTGGAAGCGCTTTCACTGCAAGCTGCAGATTCCCTCCTAACAGCAAGCTTTAGGATAGGGTACTGAATTGTAACTTACTTTCGCCTAATAATGCGATTTTGGCAAAAAGAGTATCTCCCGCAGGGAAGCTGCTACCATCAAATGTTTGCCCTCATTAGACTCCCCTCTGGAAGCACTTTCACTGCAAGCTGCAGATTCCCTCCTAACAGCAAGCTTTAGGATAGGGTACTGAATTGTAACTTACTTTCGCCTAATAATGCGATTTTGGCAAAGAGAGTATCTCCCGCAGGGAAGCTGCTACCATCAAATGTTTGCCCTCATTAGACTCCCCTCTGGAAGTGCTTTCACTGCAAGCTGCAGATTCCTTCCTAACAGCAAGCTTTAGGTTAGGGTACTGAATTGTAACTTACTTTCGCCTAATAATGCGATTTTGGCAAAGAGAGTATCTCCCGCAGGGAAGCTGCTACCATCAAATGTTTGCCCTCATTAGACTCCCCTCTGGAAGCGCTTTGACTGCAATCTGCAGATTCCCTCCTAACAGCAAGCTTTAGGATAGGGTACTGAATTGTAACTTAACTGCGGCTAAAAAGGCGATTTTGGCAAAGAGACTATCTCCCGCAGGGAAGCTGCTACCATCAAATGTTTGCCCTCATTAGACTCCCCTCTGGAAGCGCTTTCACTGCAAGCTGCAGATTCCCTCCTAACAGCAAGCTTTAGGATAGGATACTGAATTGTAACTTACTTTCGCCTAATAATGCGATTTTGGCAAAGAGAGTATCTCCCGCAGGGAAGCTGCTACCATCAAATGTTTGCCCTCATTAGACTCCCCTCTGGAAGCGGTTTCACTGCAAGCTGCAGATTCCCTCCTAACAGCAAGCTTTAGGATAGGGTACTGAATTGTAACTTACTTTCGCCTAATAATGCGATTTTGGCAAAAAGAGTATCTCCCGCAGGGAAGCTGCTACCATCAAATGTTTGCCCTCGTTAGACTCCCCTCTGGAAGCGCTTTCACTGCAAGCTGCAGATTCCCTCCTAACAGCAAGCTTTAGGATAGGGTACTGAATTGTAACTTACTTTCGCCTAATAATGCGATTATAGCAAAGAGAGTATCTCCCGCAGGGAAGCTGCTACCATCAAATGTTTGCCCTCGTTAGACTCCCCTCTGGAAGCGCTTTCACTGCAAGCTGCAGATTCCCTCCTCACAGCAAGCTTTAGGATAGGGTACTGAATTGTAACTTACTTTCGCCTAATAATGCGATTTTGGCAAAGAGAGTATCTCCGGCAGGGAAGCTGCTACCATCAAATGTTTGCCCTCATTAGACTCCCCTCTGGAAGCGCTTTCACTGCAAGCTACAGATTCCCTCCTAACAGCAAGCTTTAGGATAGGGTACTGAATTGTAACTTAAGTGCGGCTTATAAGGCGATTTTAGCAAAGAGAATATCTCCCGCAGGGAAGCTGTTACCATCAAATGTTTGCCATCATTAGACTCCCCTCTGGAAGCGCTTTCACTGCAAGCTGCAGATTCCCTCCTAACAGCAAGCTTTAGGATAGGGTACTGAATTGTAACTTAACTGCGGCTAAAAAGGCGATTTTGGCAAAGAGACTATCTCCCGCAGGGAAGCTGCTACCATCAAATGTTTGCCCTCATTACACTCCCCTCTGGAAGCGCTTTCACTGCAAGCTGCAGATTCCCTCCTAACAGCAAGCTTTAGGACAGGATACTGAATTGTAACTTACTTTCGCCTAATAATGCGATTTTGGCAAAGAGAGTATCTCCCGCAGGGAAGCTGCTACCATCAAATGTTTGCCCTCATTAGACTCCCCTCTGGAAGCGCTTTCACTGCAAGCTGCAGATTCCCTCCTAACAGCAAGCTTTAGGATAGGGTACTGAATTGTAACTTACTTTCGCCTAATAATGCGATTTTGGCAAAGAGAGTATCTCCGGCAGGGAAGCTGCTACCATCAAATGTTTGCCCTCATTAGACTCCCCTCTGGAAGCGCTTTCACTGCAAGCTGCAGATTCCCTCCTAACAGCAAGCTTTAGGATAGTGTACTGAATTGTAACTTAAGTGCGGCTAATAAGGCGATTTTAGCAAAGAGAGTATCTCCCGCAGGGAAGCTGCTACCATCAAATGTTTGCCCTCGTTAGACTCCCCTCTGGAAGCGCTTTCACTGCAAGCTGCAGATTCCCTCCTAACAGCAAGCTTTAGGATAGGGTACTGAATTGTAACTTACTTTCGCCTAATAATGCGATTATAGCAAAGAGAGTATCTCCCGCAGGGAAGCTGCTACCATCAAATGTTTGCCCTCATTACACTCCCCTCTGGAAGCGCTTTCACTGCAAGCTGCAGATTCCCTCCTAACAGCAAGCTTTAGGATAGGGTACTGAATTGTATCTTACTTTCGCCTAATAATGCGATTTTGGCAAAGAGAGTATCTCCCGCAGGGAAGCTGTTACCATCAAACGTTTGCCCTCATTAGACTCCCCTCTGGAAGCGCTTTCACTGCAAGCTGCAGATTCCCTCCTAACAGCAAGCTTTAGGATAGGGTACTGAATTGTAACTTAACTGCGGCTAAAAAGGCGATTTTGGCAAAGAGACTATATCCCGCAGGGAAGCTGCTACCATCAAATGTTTGCCCTCATTAGACTCCCCTCTGGAAGCGCTTTCACTGCAAGCTGCAGATTCCCTCCTAACAGCAAGGTTTAGGATAGGGTACTGAATTGTAACTTACTTTAGCCTAATAATGCGATTATAGCAAAGAGAGTATCTCCCGCAGGGAAGCTGCTACCATCAAATGTTTGCCCTCGTTAGACACCCTCTGGAAGCGCTTTCACTGCAAGCTGCAGATTCCCTCCTAACAGCAAGCTTTAGGATAGGGTACTGAATTGTATCTTACTTTCGCCAAATAATGCGATTTTGGCAAAGAGAGTATCTCCCGCAGGGAAGCTGCTACCATCAAATGTTTGCCCTCATTAGACTCCCCTCTGGAAGCGCTTTCACTGCAAGCTGCAGATTCCTTCCTAACAGCAAGCTTTAGGATAGGGTACTGAATTGTAACTTCTCTGCGGCTAATAAGCCGATTTTGGCAAAGAGACTATCTCCCGCAGGGAAGCTGCTACCATCAAATGTTTGCCCTCATTAGACTCCCCTCTGGAAGCGCTTTCACTGCAAGCTGCAGATTCCTTCCTAACAGCAAGCTTTAGGATAGGGTACTGAATTGTAACTTACTTTCGCCTAATAATGCGATTTTGGCAGAGAGATTATCTCCCGCAGGGAAGCTGCTACCATCAAATGTTTGCCCTCATTAGACTCCCCTCTGGAAGCGCTTTCACTGCAAGCTGCAGATTCCCTCCTAACAGCAAGCTTTAGGATATTGTACTGAATTGTATCTTACTTTCGCCTAATAATGCGATTTTGGCAAAGAGACTATAACTCGCAGGGAAGCTGCTGCCACAAAATGTTTGCCCTCATTAGACTCCCCTCTGGAAGCGCTTTCACTGCAAGCTGCAGATTCCCTCCTAACAGCAAGCTTTAGGATAGGGTACTGAATTGTAACTTAAGTGCGGCTAATAAGACGATTTTAGCAAAGAGAATATCTCCCGCAGGGAAGCTGCTACCATCAAATGTTTGCCCTCATTAGACTCCCCTCTGGAAGTGCTTTCACTGCAAGCTGCAGATTCCTTCCTAACAGCAAGCTTTAGGATAGGGTACTGAATTGTAACTTACTTTCGCCTAATAATGCGATTTTGGCAAAGAGAGTATCTCCCGCAGGGAAGCTGCTACCATCAAATGTTTGCCCTCATTAGACTCCCCTCTGGAAGCGCTTTCACTGCAAGCTGCAGATTCCCTCCTAACATCAAGCTTTAGGATAGGGTACTGAATTGCAACTTAAGTGCGGCTAATAAGGCGATTTTAGCAAAGAGAGTATCTCCCGCAGGGAAGCTGCTACCATCAAATGTTTGCCCTCGTTAGACTCCCCTCTGGAAGCGCTTTCACTGCAAGCTGCAGATTCCCTCCTAACAGCAAGCTTTAGGATAGGGTACTGAATTGTAACTTACTTTCGCCTAATAATGCGATTATAGCAAAGAGAGTATCTCCCGCAGGGAAGCTGCTACCATCAAATGTTTGCCCTCGTTAGACTCCCCTCTGGAAGCGCTTTCACTGCAAGCTGCAGATTCCCTCCTAACAGCAAGCTTTAGGATAGGGTACTGAATTGTAACTTCTCTGAGGCTAATAAGCCGATTTTGGCAAAGAGACTATCTCCCGCAGGGAAGCTGCTACCATCAAATGTTTGCCCTCATTAGACTCCCCTCTGGAAGCGCTTTCACTGCAAGCTGCAGATTCCTTCCTAACAGCAAGCTTTAGGATAGGGTACTGAATTGTAACTTACTTTCGCCTAATAATGCGATTTTGGCAGAGAGATTATCTCCCGCAGGGAAGCTGCTACCATCAAATGTTTGCCCTCATTAGACTCCCCTCTGGAAGCGCTTTCACTGCAAGCTGCAGATTCCCTCCTAACAGCAAGCTTTAGGATAGGGTACTGAATTGTATCTTACTTTCGCCTAATAATGCGATTTTGGCAAAGAGACTATAACTCGCAGGGAAGCTGCTGCCACAAAATGTTTGCCCTCATTAGACTCCCCTCTGGAAGCGCTTTCACTGCAAGCTGCAGATTCCCTCCTAACAGCAAGCTTTAGGATAGGGTACTGAATTGTAACTTAAGTGCGGCTAATAAGGCGATTTTAGCAAAGAGAATATCTCCCGCAGGGAAGCTGTTACCATCAAACGTTTGCCCTCATTAGACTCCCCTCTGGAAGCGCTTTCACTGCAAGCTGCAGATTCCCTCCTAACAGCAAGCTTTAGGATAGGGTACTGAATTGTAACTTACTTTCGCCTAATAATGCGATTTTGGCAAAGAGAGTATCTCCCGCAGGGAAGCTGCTACCATCAAATGTTTGCCCTCATTAGACTCCCCTCTGGAAGCGCTTTCACTGCAAGCTGCAGATTCCCTCCTAACAGCAAGCTTTAGGATAGGGTACTGAATTGTAACTTACTTTCGCCTAATAATGCGATTTTGGCAAAGAGAGTATCTCCGGCAGGGAAGCTGCTACCATCAAATGTTTGCCCTCATTAGACTCCCCTCTGGAAGCGCTTTCACTGCAAGCTACAGATTCCCTCCTAACAGCAAGCTTTAGGATAGGGTACTGAATTGTAACTTAAGTGCGGCTAATAAGGCGATTTTAGCAAAGAGAGTATCTCCCGCAGGGAAGCTGCTACCATCAAATGTTTGCCCTCGTTAGACTCCCCTCTGGAAGCGCTTTCACTGCAAGCTGCAGATTCCCTCCTAACAGCAAGCTTTAGGATAGGGTACTGAATTGTAACTTACTTTCGCCTAATAATGCGATTATAGTAAAGAGAGTATCTCCCGCAGGGAAGCTGCTACCATCAAATGTTTGCCCTCGTTAGACTCCCCTCTGGAAGCGCTTTCACTGCAAGCTGCAGATTCCCTCCTAACAGCAAGCTTTAGGATAGGGTACTGAATTTTAACTTAACTGCGGCTAAAAAGGCGATTTTGGCAAAGAGACTATCTCCCGCAGGGAAGCTGCTACCATCAAATGTTTGCCCTCATTAGACTCCCCTCTGGAAGCGCTTTCACTGCAAGCTGCAGATTCCCTCCTAACAGCAAGCTTTAGGATAGGGTACTGAATTGTAACTTACTTTCGCCTAATAATGCGATTTTGGCAAAGAGAGTATCTCCCGCAGGGAAGCTGCTACCATCAAATGTTTGCCCTCATTAGACTCCCCTCTGGAAGCGGTTTCACTGCAAGCTGCAGATTTCCTCCTAACAGCAAGCTTTAGGATAGGGTACTGAATTGTAACTTACTTTCGCCTAATAATGCGATTTTGGCAAAAAGAGTATCTCCCGCAGGGAAGCTGCTACCATCAAATGTTTGCCCTCATTAGACTCCCCTCTGGAAGCGCTTTCACTGCAAGCTGCAGATTCCCTCCTAACAGCAAGCTTTAGGATAGGGTACTGAATTGTATCTTACTTTTGCCTAACAAAGCAATTTTGGCAAAGAGAGTATCTCCCGCAGGGAAGCTGCTACCATCAAATCTTTGCCCTCATTAGACTCCCCTCTGGAAGCGCTTTCACTGCAAGCTGCAGATTCCCTCCTAACAGCAAGCTTTAGGGTAGGGTACTGAATTGTAACTTACTTTCGCCTAATAATGCGATTATAGCAAAGAGAGTATCTCCCGCAGGGAAGCTGCTACCATCAAATGTTTGCCCTCGTTAGACTACCCTCTGGAAGCGCTTTCACTGCAAGCTGCAGATTCCCTCCTAACAGCAAGCTTTAGGATAGGGTACTGAATTGTATCTTACTTTCGCCTAATAATGCGATTTTGGCAAAGAGAGTATCTCCCGCAGGGAAGCTGCTACCATCAAATGTTTGCCCTCATTAGACTCCCCTCTGGAAGCGCTTTCACTGCAAGCTGCAGATTCCCTCCTAACAGCAAGCTTTAGGATAGGGTACTGAATTGTATCTTACTTTCGCCTAATAATGCGATTTTGGCAAAGAGACTATAACTCGCAGGGAAGCTGCTGCCACAAAATGTTTGCCCTCATTAGACTCCCCTCTGGAAGCGCTTTCACTGCAAGCTGCAGATTCCCTCCTAACAGCAAGCTTTAGGATAGGGTACTGAATTGTATCTTTCTGTCGCCTAATAATGCGATTTTTGCAAAGAGACTGTCTCCCGCAGGGAAGCTGTTACCATCAAACGTTTGCCCTCATTAGACTCCCCTCTGGAAGCGCTTTCACTGCAAGCTGCAGATTCCCTCCTAACAGCAAGCTTTAGGATAGGGTACTGAATTGTAACTTAACTGCCGCTCATAAGGCGATTTTGCCAAAGAGAGTATCTCCCGCAGGGAAGCTGCTACCATCAAATGTTTGCCCTCATTAGACTCCCCTCTGGAAGCGCTTTCACTGCAAGCTGCAGATTCCTTCCTAACAGCAAGCTTTAGTATAGGGTACTGAATTGTAACTTACTTTCGCCTAATAATGCGATTTTGGCAAAGAGATTATCTCCGGCAGGGAAGCTGCTACCATCAAATGTTTGCCCTCATTAGACTCCCCTCTGGAAGCGCTTTCACTGCAAGCTGCAGATTCCCTCCTAACAGCAAGCTTTAGGATAGGGTACTGAATTGTAACTTAAGTGCGGCTAATAAGGCGATTTTAGCAAAGAGAATATCTCCCGCAGGGAAGCTGTTACCATCAAATGTTTGCCCTCATTAGACTCCCCTCTGGAAGCGCTTTCACTGCAAGCTGCAGATTCCTTCCTAACAGCAAGCTTTAGGATAGGGTACTGAATTGTAACTTACTTTCGCCTAATAATGCGATTTTGGCAAAGAGAGTTTCTCCCGCAGGGAAGTTGCTACCATCAAATATTTGCCCTCGTTAGACTCCCCTCTGGAAGCGCTTTCACTGCAAGCTGCAGATTCCCTCCTAACAGCAAGCTTTAGGATAGGGTACTGAATTGTAACTTACTTTCGCCTAATAATGCGATTTTGGCAAAGAGATTATCTCCCGCAGGGAAGCTGCTACCATCAAATGTTTGCCCTCATTAGACTCCCCTCTGGAAGCGCTTTCACTGCAAGCTGCAGATTCCCTCCTAACAGCAAGCTTTAGGATAGTGTACTGAATTGTATCTTACTTTCGCCTAATAATGCGATTTTTGCAAAGAGACTGTCTCCCGCAGGGAAGCTGTTACCATCAAACGTTTGCCCTCATTAGACTCCCCTCTGGAAGCGCTTTCACTGCAAGCTGCAGATTCCCTCCTAACAGCAAGCTTTAGGATAGGGTACTGAATTGTAACTTAACTGCGGCTCATAAGGCGATTTTGGCAAAGAGAGTATCTCCCGCAGGGAAGCTGCTACCATCAAATGTTTGCCCTCATTAGACTCCCCTCTGGAAGCGCTTTCACTGCAAGCTGCAGATTCCCTCCTAACAGCAAGCTTTAGTATAGGGTACTGAATTGTAACTTACTTTCGCCTAAAAATGCGATTTTGGGAAAGAGAGTATCTCCCGCAGGGAAGCTGCTACCATCAAATCTTTGCCCTCATTAGACTCCCCTCTGGAAGCGCTTTCACTGCAAGCTGCAGATTCCCTCCTAACAGCAAGCTTTAGGATAGGGTACTGAATTGTATCTTAACTACAGCTAATAATGCGAATTTGGCAAAGAGAATATCTCCCGCAGGGAAGCTGCTACCATCAAATGTTTGCCCTCGTTAGACTCCCCTCTGGAAGCGCTTTCACTGCAAGCTGCAGATTCCCTCCTAACAGCAAGCTTTAGGATAGGGTACTGAATTGTAACTTAACTGCGGATAATAAGGCGATTATGGCAAAGACAATATCTCCCGCAGGGAAGCTGCTACTATAAAATGTTTGCCCTCATTAGACTCCCCTCTGGAAGCGCTTTCACTGCAAGCTGTAGATTCCCTCCTAACAGCAAGCTTTAGGATAGGGTACTGAATTGTAACTTACTTTCGCCTAATAATGCGATTTTGGCAAAGAGACTATCTCCCGCAGGGAAGCTGCTACCATCAAATGTTTGCCCTCATTAGACTCCCCTCTGGAAGCGCTTTCACTGCAAGCTGCAGATTCCCTCCTAACAGCAAGCTTTAGGATAGGGTACTGAATTGTAACTTACTTTCGCCTAATAATGCGATTTTGGCAAAGAGAGTATCTCCCGCAGGGAAGCTGCTACCATCAAATGTTTGCCCTCATTAGACTCCCCTCTGGAAGCGCTTTCACTGCAAGCTGCAGAATCCCTCCTAACAGCAAGCTTTAGGATAGGGTACTGAATTGTAACTTACTTTCGCCTAATAATGCGATTTTGGCAAAGAGAGTATCTCCCGCAGGGAAGCTGCTACCATCAAATATTTGCCCTCATTAGAATCCCCTCTGGAAGCGCTTTCACTGCAAGCTGCAGATTCCCTCCTAACAGCAAGCTTTAGGATAGGGTACTGAATTGTAACTTAACTGCGGCTAATAAGGCGATTTCGGCAAAGAGAATATCTCCCGCAGGAAAGCTGCTACCATCAAATATTTGCCCTCATTAGAATCCCCTCTGGAAGCGCTTTCACTGCAAGCTGCAGATTCCCTCCTAACAGCAAGCTTTAGGATAGGGTAATGAATTGTAACTTAACTGCGGCTAATAATGCGATTTTGGCAAAGAGAGTATCTCCCGCAGGGAAGCTGCTACCATCAAATGTTTGCCCTCATTAGACTCCCCTCTGGAAGCGCTTTCACTGCAAGCTGCAGATTCCCTCCTAACAGCAAGCTTTAGGATAGGGTACTGAATTGTAACTTACTTTCGCCTAATAATGCGATTTTGTCAAAGAGAGTTTCTCCCGCAGGGAAGCTGCTACCATCAAATGTTTGCCCTCATTAGACTCCCCTCTGGAAGCACTTTGACTGCAAGCTGCAGATTCCCTCCTAACAGCAAGCTTTAGGATAGGGTACTGAATTGTAACTTAACTGCGGCTAATAAGGCGCTTTTGGGAAAGAGAATATCTCCCGCAGGGAAGCTGCTACCATCAAATGTTTGCCCTCATTAGACTCCCCTCTGGAAGCGCTTTCACTGCAAGCTGCAGATTCCCTCCTAACAGCAAGCTTTAGGATAGGGTACTGAATTGTAACTTACTTTCGCCTAATAATGCGATTTTGGCAAAGAGAGTATCTCCCGCAGGGAAGCTGCTACCATCAAATGTTTGCCCTCATTAGACTCCCCTCTGGAAGCGCTTTCACTGCAAGCTGCAGATTCCCTCCTAACAGCAAGCTTTAGGATAGGGTACTGAATTGTAACTTAACTGCGGATAATAAGGCGATTTTGGCAAAGAGATTATCTCCCGCAGGGAAGCTGCTACCATCAAATGTTTGCCCTCGTTAGACTCCCCTCTGGAAGCGCTTTCACTGCAAGCTGCAGATTCCCTCCTAACAGCAAGCTTTAGGATAGGGTACTGAATTGAAACTTACTTTCGCCTAATAATGCGATTTTGGCAAAGAGAGTATCTCCCGCAGGGAAGCTGCTACCATCAAATGTTTGCCCTCATTAGACTCCCCTCTGGAAGCGCTTTCACTGCAAGCTGCAGATTCCCTCCTAACAGCAAGCTTTAGGATAGGGTACTGAATTGTAACTTACTTTCGCCTAATAATGCGATTTTGGCAAAGAGACTATCTCCCGCAAGGAAGTTGCTACCATCAAGTGTTTGCCCTCATTAGACTCCCCTCTGGAAGCGCTTTTACTGCAAGCTGCAGATTCCCTCCTAACAGCAAGCTTTAAGATAGGGTACTGAATTGTAACTTACTTTCGCCTAATAAGGCGTTTTTAGCAAAGAGAGTATCTCCCACAGGGAAGCTGCTACCATCAAATGTTTGCCCTCGTTAGACTCCCCTCTGGAAGCGCTTTCACTGCAAGCTGCAGATTCCCTCCTAACAGCAAGCTTTAGGATAGGGTACTGAATTGTAACTTACTTTCGCCTAATAATGCGATTATGGAAAAGAGAGTATCTCCCGCAGGGAAGCTGCTACCATCAAATCTTTGCCCTCATTAGACTCCCCTCTGGAAGCGCTTTCACTGCAAGCTGCAGATTCCCTCCTAACAGCAATCTTTAGGATAGGGTACTGAATTCTAACATAACTGCGGCTAATAATGGGATTTTGGCAAAGAGAGTATCTCCCGCAGGGAAGCTGCTACCATCAAATGTTTGCCCTCATTAGACTCCCCTCTGGAAGCGCTTTCACTGCAAGCTGCAGATTCCCTCCTAACAGCAAGCTTTAGGATAGGGTACTGAATTGTAACTTACTTTCGCCTAATAATGCGATTTTGGCAAAGAGAGTATCTCCCGCAGGGAAGCTGCTACCATCAAATATTTGCCCTCGTTAGACTCCCCTCTGGAAGCGCTTTCACTGCAAGCTGCAGATTCCCTCCTAACAGCAAGCTTTAGGATAGGGTACTGAATTCTAACATAACTGCGGCTAATAATGGGATTTTGGCAAAGAGAGCATCTCCCACAGGGAAGCTGCTACCATCAAATGTTAGCCCTCATTAGACTCCCCTCTGGAATCGCTTTCTCTGCAAGCTTCAGATTCCCTCCTAACAGCAAGCTTTAGGATAAGGTACTGAATTGTAACTTACTTTCGCCTAATAATGCGATTTTGGAAAAGAGACTATCTCCCACAGGGAAGCTGCTACCATCAAATGCTGGCTCTCGTTAGATTCCTCTCTTGACGCACTTTCACTGCAAGCTGCAGATTCCCTCCTAACAGCAAGCTTTAGGATAGGGTACTGAATTGTAACTTACTTTCGCCTAATAATGCGATTTTGGCAAAGAGATTATCTCCCGCAAGGAAGCTGCTACCATCAAGTGTTTGCCCTCATTAGACTCCCCTCTGGAAGCGCTTTTACTGCAAGCTGCAGATTCCCTCCTAACAGCAAGCTGTAGGACACTGTACTGAACTGTAACTTACTTTCTCCTAAAAATGCGTTTTTAACAAAGAGAGTATCTCCCGCAGGGAAGCTGCTACCATCAAATGTTTGCCCTCATTAGACTCCCCTCTGGAAGCGCTTTCACTGCAAGCTGCAGATTCCCTCCTAACAGCAAGCTTTACGATAGGGTACTGAATTGTAACTTACTTTCGGCTAATAAGGCGTTTTTAGCAAAGAGAGTATATCCCACAGAGAAGCTGCTACCATCAAATGTTTGCCCTCGTTAGACTCCCCTCTGGAAGCGCTTTCACTGCAAGCTGCAGATTCCCTCCTAACAGCAAGCTTTAGGATAGGGTACTGAATTGTAACTTACTTTCGCCTAATAAGGCGTTTTTAGCAAAGAGAGCATCTCCCACAGGGAAGCTGCTACCATCAAATGTTTGCCCTCGTTAGACTCCCCTCTGGAAGCGCTTTCACTGCAAGCTGCAGATTCCCTCCTAACAGCAAGCTTTAGGATAGGGTACTGAATTATATCATAACTGCGGCTAATAATGGGATTTTGGCAAAGAGAGTATCTCCCGCAGGGAAGCTGCTACCATCAAATGTTTGCCCTCATTAGACTCCCCTCTGGAAGCGCTTTGACTGCAAGCTGCAGATTCCCTCCTAACAGCAAGCTTTAGGATAGGGTACTGAATTGTAACTTACTTTCGCCTAATAACGCGTTTTTAACAAAGAGAGTATCTCCCGCAGGGAAGCTGCTACCATCAAATGTTTGCCCTCTTTAGACTCCCCTCTGGAAGCGCTTTCACTGCAAGCTGCAGATTCCCTCCTAACAGCAAGCTTTAGGATAGGGTACTGAATTGTAACTTACTTTCGCATAATAATGCGATTTTGGCAAAGAGAGTATCTCCCGCAGGGAAGCTGCTACCATCAAATGTTTGCCCTCATTAGACTCCCCTCTGGAAGCGCTTTCACTGCAAGCTGCAGATTCCCTCCTAACAGCAAGCTTTACGATAGGGTACTGAATTGTAACTTACTTTCGCCTAATAAGGCGTTTTTAGCAAAGAGAGCATCTCCCACAGGGAAGCTGCTGCCACCAAATATTTGCCCTCATTAGAGTCCCCTCTGGATGCGCTTTCACTGCAAGCTGCAGATTCCCTCCTAACAGCAAGCTTTAGAATAGGGTACTGAATTGTAACTTACTTTCGCCTAATAATGCGTTTGTAACAAAGAGAGTATCTCCCGCAGGGAAGCTGCTACCATCAAATGTTTGCCCTCGTTAGACTCCCCTCTGGAAGCGCTTTCACTGCAAGCTGCAGATTCCCTCCTAACAGCAAGCTTTAGGATAGGGTACTGAATTCTAACATAACTGCGGCTAATAATGGGATTTTGGCAAAGAGAGCATCTCCCACAGGGAAGCTGCTACCATCAAATGTTTGCCCTCATTAGACTCCCCTCTGGAAGCGCTTTCACTGCAAGCTGCAGATTCCCTCCTAACAGCAAGCTTTAGGATAGGGTACTGAATTGTAACTTACTTTCGCCTAATAATGCGATTATGGCAAAGAGAGTATCTCCCGCAGGGAAGCTTCTACCATCAAATGTTTGCCCTCGTTAGACTCCCCTCTGGAAGCGCTTTCACTGCAAGCTGCAGATTCCCTCCTAACAGCAAGCTTTAGGATAGTGTACTGAATTGTAACTTACTTTCGCCTAATAATGCGATTTTGGCAAAGAAAGTATCTCCCGCAGGGAAGCTGCTACCATCAAATGTTTGCCCTCATTAGATTCCCCTCTGGAAGCGCTTTCACTGCAAGCTGCAGATTCCCTCCTAACAGCAAGCTTTAGGATAGTGTACTGAATTGTAACTTACTTTCGACTAATAAGTCGTTTTTATCAAAGAGAGTATCTCCCACAGGGAAGCTGCTACCATCAAATGTTTGCCCTCGTTAGACTCCCCTCTGGAAGCGCTTTCACTGCAAGCTGCAGATTCCCTCCTAACAGCAAGCTTTAGGATAGGGTACTGAATTGTAACTTACTTTCGCCTAATAATGCGATTTTGGCAAAGAGAGTATCTCCCGCAGGGAAGCTGCTACCATCAAATGTTTGCCCTCATTAGACTCCCCTCTGGAAGCACTTTGACTGCAAGCTGCAGATTCCCTCCTAACAGCAAGCTTTAGGATAGGGTACTGAATTGTAACTTAACTGCGGCTAATAAGGCGCTTTTGGGAAAGAGAATATCTCCCGCAGGGAAGCTGCTACCATCAAATGTTTGCCCTCATTAGACTCCCCTCTGGAAGCGCTTTCACTGCAAGCTGCAGATTCCCTCCTAACAGCAAGCTTTAGGATAGGGTACTGAATTGTATCTTACTTTCGCCTAATAATGCGATTTTGGCAAAGAGAGTATCTCCCACAGGGAAGCTGCTACCATCAAATGTTTGCCCTCGTTAGACTCCCCTCTGGAAGCGCTTTCACTGCAAGCTGCAGATTCCCTCCTAACAGCAAGCTTTAGGATAGGGTACTGAATTGAACTTACTTTCGCCTAATAATGCGATTATGGCAAAGAGAGTATCTCCCGCAGGGAAGCTGCTACCATCAAATGTTTGCCCTCATTAGACTCCCCTCTGGAAGCGCTTTCACTGCAAGCTGCAGATTCCCTCCTAACAGCAAGCTGTATGACACTGTACTGAACTGTAACTTACTTTCGCCTAAAAATGCGTTTTTAACAAAGAGAGTATCTCCCACAGGGAAGCTGCTACCATCAAATGTTTGCCCTCATTAGACTCCCCTCTTGAAGCGCTTTCACTGCAAGCTGCAGATTCCTACCTAACAGCAAGCTTTACGATAGGGTACTGAATTGTAACTTACTTTCGGCTAATAAGGCGTTTTTAGCAAAGAGAGTATATCCCACAGAGAAGCTGCTACCATCAAATGTTTGCCCTCTTTAGACTCCCCTCTGGAAGCGCTTTCACTGCAAGCTGCAGATTCCCTCCTAACAGCAAGCTTTAGGATAGGGTACTGAATTGTAACTTACTTTCGCCTATTAAGGCGTTTTTAGCAAAGAGAGCATCTCCCACAGGGAAGCTGCTACCATCAAATGTTTTCCCTCGTTAGACTCCCCTCTGGCAGCGCTTTCACTGCAAGCTGCAGATTCCCTCCTAACAGCAAGCTTTAGGATAGGGTACTGAATTGTAACTTACTTTCGCCTAATAATGCGATTTTGACAAAGAGAGTATCTCCCGCAAGGAAGCTGCTACCATCAAGTGTTTGCCCTCATTAGACTCCCCTCTGGAAGCGCTTTCACTGCAAGCTGCAGATTCCCTCCTAACAGCAATCTTTAGGATAGGGTACTGAATTCTAACATAACTGCGGCTAATAATGGGATTTTGGCAAAGAGAGTATCTCCCGCAGGGAAGCTGCTACCATCAAATCTTTGTCCTCATTAGACTCCCCTCTGGAAGCGCTTTGACTGCAAGCTGCAGATTCCCTCCTAACAGCAAGCTTTAGGATAGGGTACTGAATTGTAACTTACTTTCGCCTAATAACGCGTTTTTAACAAAGAGAGTATCTCCCGCAGGGAAGTTGCTACCATCAAATGTTTGCCCTCTTTAGACTCCCCTCTGGAAGCGCTTTCACTGCAAGCTGCAGATTCCCTCCTAACAGCAAGATTTAGGATAGGGTACTGAATTGTATCTTAACTGCAGCTAATAATGCGATTTTGGCAAAGCGAGTATCTCCCGCAGGGAAGCTGCTACCATCAAATGTTTGCCCTCGTTAGACTCCCCTCTGGAAGCGCTTTCTCTGCAAGCTGCAGATTCCCTCCTAACAGCAAGCTTTAGGATAGGGTACTGAATTGTAACATAACTGCGGCTAATAAGGCGATATTGGAAAAGAGAGTATCTCCCGCAGGGAATCTGCTACCATCAAATGTTTGCCCTCTTTAGACTCCCCTCTGGAAGCGCTTTCACTGCAAGCTGCAGATTCCCTCCTAACAGCAAGCTTTAGGATAGGGTACTGAATTGTAACTTACTTTCGCCTAATAAGTCGTTTTTATCAAAGAGAGTATCTCCCACAGGGAAGATGCTACCATCAAATGTTTGCCCTCGTTAGACTCCCCTCTGGAAGCGCTTTCACTGCAAGCTGCAGATTCCCTCCTAACAGCAAGCTTTAGGATAGGGTACTGAATTGAAACTTACTTTCGCCTAATAATGCGATTTTGGCAAAGAGAGTATCTCCCGCAGGGAAGCTGCTACCATCAAATGTTTGCCCTCATTAGACTCCCCTCTGGAAGCGCTTTCACTGCAAGCTGCAGATTCCCTCCTAACAGCAAGATTTAGGATAGGGTAATGAATTGTAACTTAACTGCGGCTAATAAGGCGCTTTTGGGAAAGAGAATATCTCCCGCAGGGAAGCTGCTACCATCAAATGTTTGCCCTCGTTAGACTCCCCTCTGGAAGCGCTTTCACTGCAAGCTGCAGATTCCCTCCTAACAGCAAGCTTTAGGATAGAGTACTGAATTGTAACTTACTTTCGCCTAATAATGCGATTTTGGCAAAGAGAGTATCTCCCGCAGGGAAGCTGCTACCATCAAATGTTTGCCCTCGTTAGACTCCCCTCTGGAAGCGCTTTCACTGCAAGCTGCAGATTCCCTCCTAACAGCAAGCTTTAGGATAGGGTACTGAATTGTAACTTACTTTCGCCTAATAATGCGATTTTGGCAAAGAGAGTATCTCCCGCAAGGAAGCTGCTACCATCAAGTGTTTGCCCTCATTAGACTCCCCTCTGGAAGCGCTTTCACTGCAAGCTGCAGATTCCCTCCTAACAGCAAGCTTTAGGATAGGGTACTGAATTGTAACTTAACTGCGGCTAATAATGCGATTTTTTCAAAGAGAGTATCTCCCGCAGGGAAGCTGCTACCATCAAGTGTTTGCCCTCATTAGACTCCCCTCTGGAAGCGCTTTCACTGCAAGCTGCAGATTCCCTCCTAACAGCAAGCTTTAGGATAGGGTACTGAATTGTAACTTAACTGCGGCTAATAATGCGATTTTTTCAAAGAGAGTATCTCCCGCAGGGAAGCTGCTACCATCAAGTGTTTGCCCTCATTAGACTCCCCTCTGGAAGCGCTTTCACTGCAAGCTGCAGATTCCCTCCTAACAGCAAGCTTTAGGATTGGGTACTGAATTGTAACTTAACTGCGGCTAATAAGGCGCTTTTGGGAAAGAGAATATCTCCCGCAGGGAAGCTGCTACCATCAAATGTTTGCCCTCATTAGACTCCCCTCTGGAAGCGCTTTCACTGCAAGCTGCAGATTCCCTCCTAACAGCAAGCTTTAGGATAGGGTACTGAATTGTAACTTAACTGCGGCTAATAAGGCAAAATTGGAAAAGAGATTATCTCCCGCAGGGAAGCTGCTACCATCAAATCTTTGCCCTCGTTAGACTCCCCTCTGGAAGCGCTTTCACTGCAAGCTTCAGATTCCCTCCTAACAGCAAGCTTTAGGATAGGGTACTGAATTGTAACTTAATTTCGCCTAATAATGCGATTATGGCAAAGACAGTATCTCCCGCAGGGAAGCTGCTACCATCAAATGTTTGCCCTCATTAGACTCCCCTCCGGAAGCGCTTTCACTGCAAGCTGCAGATTCCCTCCTAACAGCAAGCTTTAGGAGAGGGTACTGAATTGTAACTTACTTTCGCCTAATACTGCGATTTTGGGAAAGAGAGTATCTCCCGCAGGGAAGCTGCTACCATCAAATGTTTGCCCTCATTAGACTCCCCTCTGGAAGCACTTTCACTGCAAGCTGCAGATTCCCTCCTAACAGCAAGCTTTAGGATAGGGTACTGAATTGTATCTTAACTGCGTCTAATAAGGCGATTATGGCAAAGAGAGTATCTCCCGCAGGGAAGCTGCTACCATCAAATGTTTGCCCTCGTTAGACTCCCCTCTGGAAGCGCTTTCACTGCAAGCTGCAGATTCCCTCCTAACAGCAAGCTTTAGTATAGGGTACTGAATTGTAACTTACTTTCGCCTAATAATGCGATTTTGGCAAAGAGAGTATCTCCCGCAGGGAAGCTGCTACCATCAAATGTTTGCCCTCCTTAGACTCCCCTCTGGAAGCGCTTTCACTGCAAGCTGCAGATTCCCTCCTAACAGCAAGCTTTAGGATAGGGTACTGAATTGTAACTTACTTTCGCCTAATAATGCGATTTTGGCAAAGAGACTATAACTCGCAGGGAAGCTGCTGCCACCAAATGTTTCCCCTCATTAGACTCCCCTCTGGAAGCGCTTTCACTGCAAGCTGCAGATTCCCTCCTAACAGCAAGCTTTAGGATAGGGTACTGAATTGTATCTTACTGTCGCCTAATAATGCGATTTTGGAAAAGAGACTGTCTCCCGCAGGGAAGCTGTTACCATCAAACGTTTGCCCTCATTAGACTCCCCTCTGGAAGCGCTTTCACTGCAAGCTGCAGATTCCCTCCTAACAGCAAGCTTTAGGATAGGGTCCTGAATTGTAACTTACTTTCGCCTAATAATGCGATTTTGGCAAAGAGAGTATCTCCCGCAGGGAAGCTGCTACCATCAAATCTTTGCCCTCATTAAACTCCCCTCTGGAAGCGCTTTCACTGCAAGCTGCAGATTCCCTCCTAACAGCAAGCTTTAGGATAGGGTCCTGAATTGTAACTTACTTTCGCCTAATAATGCGATTTTGGCAAACAGAATATCTCCCACAGGGAAGCTGTTACCATCAAATGTTTGCCCTCGTTAGACTACCCTCTGGAAGCGCTTTCACTGCAAGCTGCAGATTCCCTCCTAACAGCAAGCTTTAGCATAGGGTACTGAATTGTATCTTACTTTCGCCTAGTAATGCGATTTTGGCAAAGAGAGTATCTCCCGCAGGGAAGCTGCTACCATCAAATCTTTGCCCTCATTAGACTCCCCTCTGGAAGCGCTTTCACTGCAAGCTGCAGATTCCCTCCTAACAGCAAGCTTTAGGATAGGGTACTGAATTGTAACTTAACTGCGGATTATAAGGCGATTATGGCAAAGAGAGTATCTCCCGCAGGGAAGCTGCTACCATCAAATGTTTGCCCTCGTTAGACTACCCTCTGGAAGCGCATTCACTTCAAGCTGCAGATTCCCTCCTAACAGCAAGCTTTAGGATAGGGTACTGAATTGTAACTTACTTTCTCCTAATAATGCGATTTTGGCAAAGAGAGTATCTCCCGCAGGGAAGCTGCTACCATCAAATGTTTGCCCTCATTAGACTCCCCTCTGGAAGCGCTTTCACTGCAAGCTGCAGATTCCCTCCTAACAGCAAGCTTTAGGATAGGGTACTGAATTGTAACTTAACTGCGGCTCATAAGGCGATTTTGGCAAAGAGACTATCTCCCACAGGGAAGCTGCTACCATCAAATGTTTGCCCTCATTAGACTCCCCTCTGGAAGCGCTTTCACTGCAAGCTGCAGATTCCTTCCTAACAGCAAACTTTAGGATAGTGTACTGAATTGTAACTTACTTTCGCCTAATAATGCGATTTTGGAAAAGAGAGTATCTCCCGCAGGGAAGCTGCTACCATCAAATCTTTGCCCTCATTAGACTACCCTGTGGAAGCGCTTTCACTGCAAGCTGCAGATTCCCTCCTAACAGCAAGCTTTAGGATAGGGTCCTTAATTGTAACTTACTTTCGCCTAATAATGCGATTTTGGCAAAGAGAGTATCTCCCGCAGGGAAGCTGCTACCATCAAATGTTTGCCCTCATTAGACTCCCCTCTGGAAGCGCTTTTACTGCAAGCTGCAGATTCCCTCCTAACAGCAAGCTTTAGGATAGGGTCCTGAATTGTAACTTACTTTCGCCTAATAATGCGATTTTGGCAAACAGAGTATCTCCCGCAGGGAAGCTGTTACCATCGAATGTTTGCCCTCGTTAGATTACCCTCTGGAAGCGCATTCACTTCAAGCTGCAGATTCCCTCCTAACAGCAAGCTTTAGGAGACGGTACTGAATTGTAACTTACTTTCGCCTAATAATGAGATTATGGCAAAGAGATTATCTCCCACAGGGAAGCTGCTACCATCAAATGTTTGCCCTCATTAGACTCCCCTCTGGAAGCGCTTTCACTGCAAGCTGTAGATTCCTTCCTAACAGCAAGCTTCCGGAGAGGGTACTGAATTGTAACTTACTTTCGCCTAATAATGCGATTTTGGCAAAGAGAGTATCTCCCGCAGGGAAGCTCCTACCATCAAATGTTTGCCCTCATTAGACTCCCCTCTGGAAGCGCTTTCACTGCAAGCTGCAGATTCCCTCCTAACAGCAAGCTTTAGGATAGAGTACTGAATTGTAACTTACTTTCGCCTAATAATGCGATTTTGGCAAAGAGAGTATCTCCCGCAGGGAAGCTGCTACCATCAAATGTTTGCCCTCGTTAGACTACCCTCTGGAAGCGCATTCACTTCAAGCTGCAGATTCCCTCCTAACAGCAAGCTTTAGGATAAGGTACTGAATTGTAACTTACTTTCGCCTAATAATGCGATTTTGGCAAAGAGAGTATCTCCCGCAGGGAAGCTGCTACCATCAAATGTTTGCCCTCGTTAGACTCCCCTCTGGAAGCGCTTTCTCTGCAAGCTGCAGATTCCCTCCTAACAGCAAGCTTTAGGATAAGGTACTGAATTGTAACTTACTTTCGCCTAATAATGCGATTTTGGCAAAGAGATTATCTCCCGCAGGGAAGCTGTTACCATCAAATGTTTGCCCTCGTTAGACTACCCTCTGGAAGCGCATTCACTTCAAGCTGCAGATTCCCTCCTAACAGCAAGCTTTAGGATAGGGTACTGAATTGTAACTTACTTTCGCCTAATAATGCGATTTTGGAAAAGACACTATCTCCCGCAGGGAAGCTGCTACCATCAAATGTTTGCCCTCATTAGACTACCCTCTGGAAGCGCTTTCACTGCAAGCTGCAGATTCCCTCCTAACAGCAAGCTTTAGGATAGGGTCCTGAATTGTATCTGACTTTCGCCTAATAATGCGATTTTGGCAAAGAGAGTATCTCCCGCAGGGAAGCTGCTACCATCAAATGTTTGCCCTCATTAGACTCCCCTCTGGAAGCGCTTTCACTGCAAGCTGCAGATTCCCTCCTAACAGCAAGCTTTAGGATAGGGTACTGAATTGTATCTTACTTTCGCCTAATAATGCGTTTGTAACAAAGAGAGTATCTCCCGCAGGGAAGCTGCTACCATCAAATGTTTGCCCTCGTTAGACTCCCCTCTGGAAGCGCTTTCACTGCAAGCTGCAGATTCCCTCCTAACAGCAAGCTTTAGGATAGGGTACTGAATTCTAACATAACTGCGGCTAATAATGGGATTTTGTCAAAGAGAGCATCTCCCACAGGGAAGCTGCTACCATCAAATGTTTGCCCTCATTAGACTCCCCTCTGGAAGCGCTTTCACTGCAAGCTGCAGATTCCCTCCTAACAGCAAGCTTTAGGATAGGGTACTGAATTGTAACTTACTTTCGCCTAATAATGCGATTATGGCAAAGAGAGTATCTCCCGCAGGGAAGCTTCTACCATCAAATGTTTGCCCTCGTTAGACTCCCCTCTGGAAGCGCTTTCACTGCAAGCTGCAGATTCCCTCCTAACAGCAAGCTTTAGGATAGTGTACTGAATTGTAACTTACTTTCGCCTAATAATGCGATTTTGGCAAAGAAAGTATCTCCCGCAGGGAAGCTGCTACCATCAAATGTTTGCCCTCATTAGATTCCCCTCTGGAAGCGCTTTCACTGCAAGCTGCAGATTCCCTCCTAACAGCAAGCTTTAGGATAGGGTACTGAATTGTAACTTACTTTCGACTAATAAGTCGTTTTTATCAAAGAGAGTATCTCCCACAGGGAAGCTGCTACCATCAAATGTTTGCCCTCGTTAGACTCCCCTCTGGAAGCGCTTTCACTGCAAGCTGCAGATTCCCTCCTAACAGCAAGCTTTAGGATAGGGTACTGAATTGTAACTTACTTTCGCCTAATAATGCGATTTTGGCAAAGAGAGTATCTCCCGCAGGGAAGCTGCTACCATCAAATGTTTGCCCTCATTAGACTCCCCTCTGGAAGCACTTTGACTGCAAGCTGCAGATTCCCTCCTAACAGCAAGCTTTAGGATAGGGTACTGAATTGTAACTTAACTGCGGCTAATAAGGCGCTTTTGGGAAAGAGAATATCTCCCGCAGGGAAGCTGCTACCATCAAATGTTTGCCCTCATTAGACTCCCCTCTGGAAGCGCTTTCACTGCAAGCTGCAGATTCCCTCCTAACAGCAAGCTTTAGGATAGGGTACTGAATTGTATCTTACTTTCGCCTAATAATGCGATTTTGGCAAAGAGAGTATCTCCCACAGGGAAGCTGCTACCATCAAATGTTTGCCCTCGTTAGACTCCCCTCTGGAAGCGCTTTCACTGCAAGCTGCAGATTCCCTCCTAACAGCAAGCTTTAGGATAGGGTACTGAATTGAACTTACTTTCGCCTAATAATGCGATTATGGCAAAGAGAGTATCTCCCGCAGGGAAGCTGCTACCATCAAATGTTTGCCCTCATTAGACTCCCCTCTGGAAGCGCTTTCACTGCAAGCTGCAGATTCCCTCCTAACAGCAAGCTGTATGACACTGTACTGAACTGTAACTTACTTTCGCCTAAAAATGCGTTTTTAACAAAGAGAGTATCTCCCACAGGGAAGCTGCTACCATCAAATGTTTGCCCTCATTAGACTCCCCTCTTGAAGCGCTTTCACTGCAAGCTGCAGATTCCTACCTAACAGCAAGCTTTACGATAGGGTACTGAATTGTAACTTACTTTCGGCTAATAAGGCGTTTTTAGCAAAGAGAGTATATCCCACAGAGAAGCTGCTACCATCAAATGTTTGCCCTCTTTAGACTCCCCTCTGGAAGCGCTTTCACTGCAAGCTGCAGATTCCCTCCTAACAGCAAGCTTTAGGATAGGGTACTGAATTGTAACTTACTTTCGCCTATTAAGGCGTTTTTAGCAAAGAGAGCATCTCCCACAGGGAAGCTGCTACCATCAAATGTTTTCCCTCGTTAGACTCCCCTCTGGCAGCGCTTTCACTGCAAGCTGCAGATTCCCTCCTAACAGCAAGCTTTAGGATAGGGTACTGAATTGTAACTTACTTTCGCCTAATAATGCGATTTTGACAAAGAGAGTATCTCCCGCAAGGAAGCTGCTACCATCAAGTGTTTGCCCTCATTAGACTCCCCTCTGGAAGCGCTTTCACTGCAAGCTGCAGATTCCCTCCTAACAGCAATCTTTAGGATAGGGTACTGAATTCTAACATAACTGCGGCTAATAATGGGATTTTGGCAAAGAGAGTATCTCCCGCAGGGAAGCTGCTACCATCAAATCTTTGTCCTCATTAGACTCCCCTCTGGAAGCGCTTTGACTGCAAGCTGCAGATTCCCTCCTAACAGCAAGCTTTAGGATAGGGTACTGAATTGTAACTTACTTTCGCCTAATAACGCGTTTTTAACAAAGAGAGTATCTCCCGCAGGGAAGTTGCTACCATCAAATGTTTGCCCTCTTTAGACTCCCCTCTGGAAGCGCTTTCACTGCAAGCTGCAGATTCCCTCCTAACAGCAAGATTTAGGATAGGGTACTGAATTGTATCTTAACTGCAGCTAATAATGCGATTTTGGCAAAGCGAGTATCTCCCGCAGGGAAGCTGCTACCATCAAATGTTTGCCCTCGTTAGACTCCCCTCTGGAAGCGCTTTCTCTGCAAGCTGCAGATTCCCTCCTAACAGCAAGCTTTAGGATAGGGTACTGAATTGTAACATAACTGCGGCTAATAAGGCGATATTGGAAAAGAGAGTATCTCCCGCAGGGAATCTGCTACCATCAAATGTTTGCCCTCTTTAGACTCCCCTCTGGAAGCGCTTTCACTGCAAGCTGCAGATTCCCTCCTAACAGCAAGCTTTAGGATAGGGTACTGAATTGTAACTTACTTTCGCCTAATAAGTCGTTTTTATCAAAGAGAGTATCTCCCACAGGGAAGATGCTACCATCAAATGTTTGCCCTCGTTAGACTCCCCTCTGGAAGCGCTTTCACTGCAAGCTGCAGATTCCCTCCTAACAGCAAGCTTTAGGATAGGGTACTGAATTGAAACTTACTTTCGCCTAATAATGCGATTTTGGCAAAGAGAGTATCTCCCGCAGGGAAGCTGCTACCATCAAATGTTTGCCCTCATTAGACTCCCCTCTGGAAGCGCTTTCACTGCAAGCTGCAGATTCCCTCCTAACAGCAAGATTTAGGATAGGGTAATGAATTGTAACTTAACTGCGGCTAATAAGGCGCTTTTGGGAAAGAGAATATCTCCCGCAGGGAAGCTGCTACCATCAAATGTTTGCCCTCGTTAGACTCCCCTCTGGAAGCGCTTTCACTGCAAGCTGCAGATTCCCTCCTAACAGCAAGCTTTAGGATAGAGTACTGAATTGTAACTTACTTTCGCCTAATAATGCGATTTTGGCAAAGAGAGTATCTCCCGCAGGGAAGCTGCTACCATCAAATGTTTGCCCTCGTTAGACTCCCCTCTGGAAGCGCTTTCACTGCAAGCTGCAGATTCCCTCCTAACAGCAAGCTTTAGGATAGGGTACTGAATTGTAACTTACTTTCGCCTAATAATGCGATTTTGGCAAAGAGAGTATCTCCCGCAAGGAAGCTGCTACCATCAAGTGTTTGCCCTCATTAGACTCCCCTCTGGAAGCGCTTTCACTGCAAGCTGCAGATTCCCTCCTAACAGCAAGCTTTAGGATAGGGTACTGAATTGTAACTTAACTGCGGCTAATAATGCGATTTTTTCAAAGAGAGTATCTCCCGCAGGGAAGCTGCTACCATCAAGTGTTTGCCCTCATTAGACTCCCCTCTGGAAGCGCTTTCACTGCAAGCTGCAGATTCCCTCCTAACAGCAAGCTTTAGGATAGGGTACTGAATTGTAACTTAACTGCGGCTAATAATGCGATTTTTTCAAAGAGAGTATCTCCCGCAGGGAAGCTGCTACCATCAAGTGTTTGCCCTCATTAGACTCCCCTCTGGAAGCGCTTTCACTGCAAGCTGCAGATTCCCTCCTAACAGCAAGCTTTAGGATTGGGTACTGAATTGTAACTTAACTGCGGCTAATAAGGCGCTTTTGGGAAAGAGAATATCTCCCGCAGGGAAGCTGCTACCATCAAATGTTTGCCCTCATTAGACTCCCCTCTGGAAGCGCTTTCACTGCAAGCTGCAGATTCCCTCCTAACAGCAAGCTTTAGGATAGGGTACTGAATTGTAACTTAACTGCGGCTAATAAGGCAAAATTGGAAAAGAGATTATCTCCCGCAGGGAAGCTGCTACCATCAAATCTTTGCCCTCGTTAGACTCCCCTCTGGAAGCGCTTTCACTGCAAGCTTCAGATTCCCTCCTAACAGCAAGCTTTAGGATAGGGTACTGAATTGTAACTTAATTTCGCCTAATAATGCGATTATGGCAAAGACAGTATCTCCCGCAGGGAAGCTGCTACCATCAAATGTTTGCCCTCATTAGACTCCCCTCCGGAAGCGCTTTCACTGCAAGCTGCAGATTCCCTCCTAACAGCAAGCTTTAGGAGAGGGTACTGAATTGTAACTTACTTTCGCCTAATACTGCGATTTTGGGAAAGAGAGTATCTCCCGCAGGGAAGCTGCTACCATCAAATGTTTGCCCTCATTAGACTCCCCTCTGGAAGCACTTTCACTGCAAGCTGCAGATTCCCTCCTAACAGCAAGCTTTAGGATAGGGTACTGAATTGTATCTTAACTGCGTCTAATAAGGCGATTATGGCAAAGAGAGTATCTCCCGCAGGGAAGCTGCTACCATCAAATGTTTGCCCTCGTTAGACTCCCCTCTGGAAGCGCTTTCACTGCAAGCTGCAGATTCCCTCCTAACAGCAAGCTTTAGGATAGGGTACTGAATTGTAACTTACTTTCGCCTAATAATGCGATTTTGGCAAAGAGAGTATCTCCCGCAGGGAAGCTGCTACCATCAAATGTTTGCCCTCGTTAGACTCCCCTCTGGAAGCGCTTTCACTGCAAGCTGCAGATTCCCTCCTAACAGCAAGCTTTAGGATAGGGTACTGAATTGTAACTTACTTTCGCCTAATAATGCGATTTTGGCAAAGAGACTATAACTCGCAGGGAAGCTGCTGCCACCAAATGTTTCCCCTCATTAGACTCCCCTCTGGAAGCGCTTTCACTGCAAGCTGCAGATTCCCTCCTAACAGCAAGCTTTAGGATAGGGTACTGAATTGTATCTTACTGTCGCCTAATAATGCGATTTTGGAAAAGAGACTGTCTCCCGCAGGGAAGCTGTTACCATCAAACGTTTGCCCTCATTAGACTCCCCTCTGGAAGCGCTTTCACTGCAAGCTGCAGATTCCCTCCTAACAGCAAGCTTTAGGATAGGGTCCTGAATTGTAACTTACTTTCGCCTAATAATGCGATTTTGGCAAAGAGAGTATCTCCCGCAGGGAAGCTGCTACCATCAAATCTTTGCCCTCATTAAACTCCCCTCTGGAAGCGCTTTCACTGCAAGCTGCAGATTCCCTCCTAACAGCAAGCTTTAGGATAGGGTCCTGAATTGTAACTTACTTTCGCCTAATAATGCGATTTTGGCAAACAGAATATCTCCCACAGGGAAGCTGTTACCATCAAATGTTTGCCCTCGTTAGACTACCCTCTGGAAGCGCTTTCACTGCAAGCTGCAGATTCCCTCCTAACAGCAAGCTTTAGCATAGGGTACTGAATTGTATCTTACTTTCGCCTAGTAATGCGATTTTGGCAAAGAGAGTATCTCCCGCAGGGAAGCTGCTACCATCAAATCTTTGCCCTCATTAGACTCCCCTCTGGAAGCGCTTTCACTGCAAGCTGCAGATTCCCTCCTAACAGCAAGCTTTAGGATAGGGTACTGAATTGTAACTTAACTGCGGATTATAAGGCGATTATGGCAAAGAGAGTATCTCCCGCAGGGAAGCTGCTACCATCAAATGTTTGCCCTCGTTAGACTACCCTCTGGAAGCGCATTCACTTCAAGCTGCAGATTCCCTCCTAACAGCAAGCTTTAGGATAGGGTACTGAATTGTAACTTACTTTCTCCTAATAATGCGATTTTGGCAAAGAGAGTATCTCCCGCAGGGAAGCTGCTACCATCAAATGTTTGCCCTCATTAGACTCCCCTCTGGAAGCGCTTTCACTGCAAGCTGCAGATTCCCTCCTAACAGCAAGCTTTAGGATAGGGTACTGAATTGTAACTTAACTGCGGCTCATAAGGCGATTTTGGCAAAGAGACTATCTCCCACAGGGAAGCTGCTACCATCAAATGTTTGCCCTCATTAGACTCCCCTCTGGAAGCGCTTTCACTGCAAGCTGCAGATTCCTTCCTAACAGCAAACTTTAGGATAGTGTACTGAATTGTAACTTACTTTCGCCTAATAATGCGATTTTGGAAAAGAGAGTATCTCCCGCAGGGAAGCTGCTACCATCAAATCTTTGCCCTCATTAGACTCCCCTCTGGAAGCGCTTTCACTGCAAGCTGCAGATTCCCTCCTAACAGCAAGCTTTAGGATAGGGTCCTTAATTGTAACTTACTTTCGCCTAATAATGCGATTTTGGCAAAGAGAGTATCTCCCGCAGGGAAGCTGCTACCATCAAATGTTTGCCCTCATTAGACTCCCCTCTGGAAGCGCTTTTACTGCAAGCTGCAGATTCCCTCCTAACAGCAAGCTTTAGGATAGGGTCCTGAATTGTAACTTACTTTCGCCTAATAATGCGATTTTGGCAAACAGAGTATCTCCCGCAGGGAAGCTGTTACCATCGAATGTTTGCCCTCGTTAGATTACCCTCTGGAAGCGCATTCACTTCAAGCTGCAGATTCCCTCCTAACAGCAAGCTTTAGGAGACGGTACTGAATTGTAACTTACTTTCGCCTAATAATGAGATTATGGCAAAGAGATTATCTCCCACAGGGAAGCTGCTACCATCAAATGTTTGCCCTCATTAGACTCCCCTCTGGAAGCGCTTTCACTGCAAGCTGTAGATTCCTTCCTAACAGCAAGCTTCCGGAGAGGGTACTGAATTGTAACTTACTTTCGCCTAATAATGCGATTTTGGCAAAGAGAGTATCTCCCGCAGGGAAGCTCCTACCATCAAATGTTTGCCCTCATTAGACTCCCCTCTGGAAGCACTTTCACTGCAAGCTGCAGATTCCCTCCTAACAGCAAGCTTTAGGATAGAGTACTGAATTGTAACTTACTTTCGCCTAATAATGCGATTTTGGCAAAGAGAGTATCTCCCGCAGGGAAGCTGCTACCATCAAATGTTTGCCCTCGTTAGACTACCCTCTGGAAGCGCATTCACTTCAAGCTGCAGATTCCCTCCTAACAGCAAGCTTTAGGATAAGGTACTGAATTGTAACTTACTTTCGCCTAATAATGCGATTTTGGCAAAGAGAGTATCTCCCGCAGGGAAGCTGCTACCATCAAATGTTTGCCCTCGTTAGACTCCCCTCTGGAAGCGCTTTCTCTGCAAGCTGCAGATTCCCTCCTAACAGCAAGCTTTAGGATAAGGTACTGAATTGTAACTTACTTTCGCTTAATAATGCGATTTTGGCAAAGAGATTATCTCCCGCAGGGAAGCTGTTACCATCAAATGTTTGCCCTCGTTAGACTACCCTCTGGAAGCGCATTCACTTCAAGCTGCAGATTCCCTCCTAACAGCAAGCTTTAGGATAGGGTACTGAATTGTAACTTACTTTCGCCTAATAATGCGATTTTGGAAAAGAAACTATCTCCCGCAGGGAAGCTGCTACCATCAAATGTTTGCCCTCATTAGACTACCCTCTGGAAGCGCTTTCACTGCAAGCTGCAGATTCCCTCCTAACAGCAAGCTTTAGGATAGGGTCCTGAATTGTAACTTACTTTCGCCTAATAATGCGATTTTGGCAAAGAGAGTATCTCCCGCAGGGAAGCTGCTACCATCAAATGTTTGCCCTCATTAGACTCCCCTCTGGAAGCGCTTTCACTGCAAGCTGCAGATTCCCTCCTAACAGCAAGCTTTAGGATAGGGTACTGAATTGTATCTTACTTTCGCCTAATAATGCGATTATGGCAAAGAGAGTATCTCCGGCAGGGAAGCTGCTACCATCAAATGTTTGCCCTCATTAGACTCCCCTCTGGAAGGGCTTTCACTGCAAGCTGCAGATTCCCTCCTAACAGCAAGCTTTAGGATAGGGTACTGAATTGTAACTTAACTGCGGCTAATAAGGAGAATTTGACAAAAAGAATATCTCCCGCAGGGAAGATGCTACCATCAAATGTTTGCCCTCATTAGACTCCCCTCTGGAAGCGCTTTCACTGCAAGCTGCAGATTCCCTCCTAACAGCAAGCTTTAGGATAGGGTACTGAATCGTAACTTACTTTCGCCTAATAATGCGATTTTGGCAAAGAGAGTATCTCCCGCAGGGAAGCTGCTACCATCAAATGTTTGCCCTCATTAGACTCCCCTCTGGAAGCGCTTTCACTGCAAGCTGCAGATTCCCTCCTAACAGCAAGCTGTAGGACAGTGTACTGAATTGTAACTTAACTGCGGCTAATAAGGAGATTTTGGCAAAGAGAATATCTCCCGCAGGGAAGCTGCTACCATCAAATGCTTGCCCTCATTAGACTCCCCTCTGGAAGCGCTTTCACTGCAAGCTGCAGACTCCCCCCTAACAGCAATCTTTAGGAAAGGGTACTGAATTGTAACGTACTTTCGCCTAATAATGCGATTTTACCAAAGAGACTCTCTCCCGCAGGGAAGCTGCTACCATCAAATGTTTGCCCTCATTAGACTCCCCTCTGGAAGCGCTTTCACTGCAAGCTGCAGATTCCCTCCTAACAGCAAGCTTTAGGATAGGGTACTGAATTGTAACTTACTTTTGCCTAATAATGCGATTTTGGCAAAGAGAGTATCTCCCGCAGGGAAGCTGCTACCATCAAATGTTTGCCCTCATTAGACTCCCCTCTGGAAGTGCTTTCACTGCAAGCTGCAGATTCCCTCCTAACAGCAAGCTTTAGGATAGGGTACTGAATTGTAACTTACTTTCGCCTAATAATGCGATTTTGGCAAAGAGAGTATCTCCCGCAGGAAAGCTGCTACCATCAAATATTTGCCCTCATTAGACTCTCCTCTGGAAGCGCTTTCACTGCAAGCTGCAGATTCCCTCCTAACAGCAAGCTTTAGGATAGGGTACTGAATTGTAACTTACTTTCGCCTAATAACGCGATTATGGCAAAGAGACTATCTCCCGCAGGGAAGCTGCTACCATCAAATCTTCGCCCTCATTAGACTCCCCTCTGGAAGCGCTTTCACTGCAAGCTGCAGATTCCCTCCTAACAGCAAGCTTTAGGATAGGGTACTGAATTGTAACTTACTTTCGCCTAATAACGCGATTATGGCAAAGAGAGTATCTCCCGCAGGGAAGCTGCTACCATCAAATCTTCGCCCTCATTAGACTCCCCTCTGGAAGCGCTTTCACTGCAAGCTGCAGATTCCCTCCTAACAGCAAGCTTTAGGATAGGGTACTGAATTGTAACTTAACTGCGGCTAATAAGGCGATTATGGCAAAGAGAATATCTCCCGCAGGGAAGCTGCTACCATCAAATATTTGCCCTCATTAGACTCCCGTCTGGAAGCGCTTTCACTGCAAGCTGCAGATTCCCTCCTAACAGCAAGCTTTAGGATAGGGTCCTGAATTGTAACTTACTTTCGCCTAATAATGCGATTTTGGCAAAGAGAGTATCACCCGTAGGGAACCTGCTAACATCAAATGTTTGCCCTCATTAGACTCCCCTCTGGAAGCGCTTTCACTGCAAGCTGCAGATTCCCTCCTAACAGCAAGCTGTAGGACAGTGTACTGAATTGTAACTTAATTGCGGCTAATAAGGCGATTTTGGCAAAGAGAATATCTCCCGCAGGGAAGCTGCTACCATCAAATGCTTGCCCTCATTAGACTCCCCTCTGGAAGCGCTTTCACTGCAAGCTGCAGATTCCCTCCTAACAGCAAGCTTTAGGATAGGGTACTGAATTGTATCTTACTTTCGCCTAATAATGCGATTTTGGCAAAGAGAGTATCTCCCGCAGGGAAGCTGCTACCATCAAATATTTGCCCTCGTTAGACTCCCCTCTGGAAGCGCTTTCACTGCAAGCTGCAGATTCCCTCCTAACAGCAAGCTTTAGGATAGGGTACTGAATTGTAACTTACTTTCGCCTAATAATGCGATTTTGGCAAAGAGAGTATCTCCCGCAGGGAAGCTGCTACCATCAAATGTTTGCCCTCATTAGACTCCCCTCTGGAAGCGCTTTCACTGCAAGCTGCAGATTCCCTCCTAACAGCAAGCTTTAGGATAGGGTACTGAATTGTAACTTACTTTTGCCTAATAATGCGATTTTGGCAAAGAGAGTATCTCCCGCAGGGAAGCTGCTACCATCAAATGTTTGCCCTCATTAGACTCCCCTCTGGAAGTGCTTTCACTGCAAGCTGCAGATTCCCTCCTAACAGCAAGCTTTAGGATAGGGTACTGAATTGTAACTTACTTTCGCCTAATAATGCGATTTTGGCAAAGAGAGTATCTCCCGCAGGAAAGCTGCTACCATCAAATATTTGCCCTCATTAGACTCTCCTCTGGAAGCGCTTTCACTGCAAGCTGCAGATTCCCTCCAAACAGCAAGCTTTAGGATAGGGTACTGAATTGTAACTTACTTTCGCCGAATAATGAGATTTTGGCAAAGAGAGTATCTCCCGCAGGGAAGCTGCTACCATCAAATGTTTGCCCTCATTAGACTCCCCTCTGGAAGCGCTTTCACTGCAAGCTGCAGATTCCCTCCTAACAGCAAGCTTTAGGATAGGGTACTGAATTGTAACTTAACTGCGGCTAATAAGGCGATTATGGCAAAGAGAATATCTCCCGCAGGGAAGCTGCTACCATCAAATATTTGCCCTCATTAGACTCCCGTCTGGAAGCGCTTTCACTGCAAGCTGCAGATTCCCTCCTAACAGCAAGCTTTAGGATAGGGTACTGAATTGTAACTTACTTTCGCCTAATAATGCGATTTTGGCAAAGAGAGTATCACCCGCAGGGAAGCTGCTAACATCAAATGTTTGCCCTCATTAGACTCCCCTCTGGAAGCGCTTTCACTGCAAGCTGCAGATTCCCTCCTAACAGCAAGCTGTAGGACAGTGTACTGAATTGTAACTTAATTGCGGCTAATAAGGCGATTTTGGCAAAGAGAGTATCTCCCGCAGGGAAGCTGTTACCATCAAATGTTTGCCCTCGTTAGACTACCCTCTGGAAGCGCATTCACTTCAAGCTGCAGATTCCCTCCTAACAGCAAGCTTTAGGATAGGGTACTGAATTGTAACTTACTTTCGCCTAATAATGCGATTATGGCAAAGAGAGTGTCTCCCGCAGGGAAGGTGTTACCATCAAATGTTTGCCCTCGTTAGACTACCCTCTGGAAGCGCATTCACTTCAAGCTGCAGATTCCCTCCTAACAGCAAGCTTTAGGATAGGGTACTGAATTGTAACTTACTTTCGCCTAATAATGCGATTTTGGCAAAGAGAGTATCTCCCGCAGGGAAGCTGCTACCATCAAATGCTTCCCCTCATTAGACTCCCCTCTGGAAGCGCTTTCACTGCAAGCTCCAGATTCCCTCCTAACAGCAAGCTTTAGCATAGGGTACTGAATTGTATCTTAACTGCGGCTAATAAGGCGATTTCGGGAAAGAGAGTATCTCTCACAGGGAAGCTGCTAACATCAAATGTTTTCCCTCATTAGACTCCCCTCTGGAAGCGCTTTCACTGCAAGCTGCAGATTCCCTCCTAACAGCAAGTTTATGATAGGGTACTGAATTGTAACTTAACTGCGGCTAATAATGCGATTTTGGAAAAGAGAGTATCTCCCGCAGGGAAGCTGCTACCATCAAATGTTTGCCCTCGTTAGACTCCCCTCTGGAAGCGCTTTCACTGCAAGCTGCAGATTCCCTCCTAACAGCAAGCTTTAGGATAGGGTACTGAATTGTAACTTACTTTCGCCTAATACTTCGATTTTGGCAAAGAGAGTGTCTCCCGCAGGGAAGCTGCTACCATCAAATGTTTGCCCTCATTAGACTCCCCTCTGGAAGCGCTTTCACTGCAAGCTGCAGATTCCCTCATAACTGCTAGCTTTAGGATAGTGTGCTGAATTGTAACTTACTTTCGCCTAATAATGCGATTTTGGCAAAGAGACTATCTCCCGCAGGAATGCTGCTACCATCAAATCTTTGCCCTCATTAGACTCCCCTCTGGAAGCGCTTTCACTGCAAGCTGCAGATTCCCTCCTAACAGCAAGCTTTAGGATAGGGTACTGAATTGTAACTTATCTGCGGCTAATAAGGCGATTTTGGGAAAGAGAATATCTCCCGCAGGGAAGCTGCTACCATCAAATGTTTTCCCTCATTAGACTCCCCTCTGGAAGCGCTTTCACTGCAAGCTGCAGATTCCCTCCTAACAGCAAGCTTTAGGATAGGGTACTGAATTGTAACTGAACCGCGTCTAATAATGCGATTTTGGCAAAGAGAGTATCTCCCGCAGGGAAGCTGCTACCATCAAATGTTTGCCCTCGTTAGACTCCCCTCTGGAAGCGCTTTCACTGCAAGCTGCAGATTCCCTCCTAACAGCAAGCTTTAGGATAGGGTACTGAATTGTAACTTAACCGCGGCTAATAATGCGATTTTGGCAAAGAGAGTATCTCCCGCAGGGAAGCTGCTACCATCAAATGTTTGCCCTCGTTAGACTCCCCTCTGGAAGCGCTTTCACTGCAAGCTGCAGATTCCCTCCTAACAGCAAGCTTTAGGATAGGGTACTGAATTGAATCTTACTTTCGCATAATAATGCGATTTTGGCAAAGAGAGTATCTCCCGCAGGGAAGCTGCTACCATCAAATGTTTGCCCTCATTAGACTCCCCTCTGGAAGCGCTTTCACTGCAAGCTGCAGATTCCCTCCTAACAGCAAGCTTTAGGATAGGGTACTGAATTGTAACTTACTTTCGCCTAATAATGCGATTTTGGCAAAGAGAGTATCTCCCGCAGGGAAGCTGCTACCATCAAATGTTTGCCCTCATTAGACTCCCCTCTGGAAGCGCTTTCACTGCAAGCTGCAGATTCCCTCCTAACAGCAAGCTTTAGGATAGGGTACTGAATTGTATCTTAACTGCGGCTAATTATGCAAAATTGGAAAACAGATTATCTCCCGCAGGGAAGCTGCTACCATCAAATGCTGGATCTCGTTAGATTCCTCTCTTGAAGCACTTTCACTGCAAGCTGCAGATTCCCTCCTAACAGCAAGCTTTAGGATAGGGTACTGAATTGTAACTTACTTTTGCCTAATAATGCGATTTTGGCAAAGAGAGTATCTCCTGCAAGGAAGCTGCTACCATCAAGTGTTTGCCCTCATTAGACTCCCCTCTGGAAGCGCTTTCACTGCAAGCTGCAGATTCCCTCCTAACAGCAAGCTTTAGGATAGGGTACTGAATTGTAACTTACTTTCGCCTAATAAGTCGTTTTTATCAAAGAGAGTATCTCCCACAGGGAAGCTGCTACCATCAAATGTTTGCCCTCGTTAGACTCCCCTCTGGAAGCGCTTTCACTGCAAGCTGCAGATTCCCTCCTAACAGCAAGCTTTAGGATAGGGTACTGAATTGTAACTTACTTTCGCATAATAATGCGATTTTATCAAAGAGAGTATCTCCCACAGGGAAGCTGCTACCATCAAATGTTTGCCCTCGTTAGACTCCCCTCTGGAAGCGCTTTCACTGCAAGCTGCAGATTCCCTCCTAACAGCAAGTTTATGATAGGGTACTGAATTGTAACTTAACTGCGGCTAATAATGCGATTTTGGAAAAGAGAGTATCTCCCGCAGGGAAGCTGCTACCATCAAGTGTTTGCCCTCGTTAGACTCCCCTCTGGAAGCACTTTCACTGCAAGCTGCAGATTCCCTCCTAACAGCAAGCTTTAGGATAGGGTACTGAATTGTAACTTACTTTCGCCTAATAATGCGATTTTGGCAAAGAGAGTGTCTCCCGCAGGGAAGCTGCTACCATCAAATGTTTGCCTTCATTAGACTCCCCTCTGGAAGCGCTTTCACTGCAAGCTGCAGATTCCCTCATAACTGCTAGCTTTAGGATAGGGTGCTGAATTGTAACTTACTTTCGCCTAATAATGCGATTTTGGCAAAGAGAGTATCTCCCGCAGGAATGCTGCTACCATCAAATGCTTCCCCTCATTAGACTCCCCTCTAGAATCGCTTTCACTGCAAGCTGCAGATTCCCTCCTAACAGCAAGCTTTAGGATAGGGTACTGAATTGTATCTTACTTTCGCCTAATAATGCGATCATGGAAAAGAGAGTATCTCCCGCAGGGAAGCTGCTACCATCAAACGTTTGCCCTCATTAGACTCCCCTCTGGAAGCGCTTTCACTGCAAGCTGCAGATTCCCTCCTAACAGCAAGCTTTAGTATAGGGTACTGAATTGTAACTTACTTTCGCCTAATAATGCGATTTTGGCAAAGAGAGTATCTCCCGCAGGGAAGCTGCTACCATCAAATGTTTGCCCTCATTAGACTCCCCTCTGGAAGCGGTTTCACTGCAAGCTGCAGATTCCCTCCTAACAGCAAGCTTTAGGATAGGGTACTGAATTGTAACTTACTTTCGCCTAATAATGCGATTTTGGCAAAAAGAGTATCTCCCGCAGGGAAGCTGCTACCATCAAATGTTTGCCCTCATTAGACTCCCCTCTGGAAGCGCTTTCACTGCAAGCTGCAGATTCCCTCCTAACAGCAAGCTTTAGGATAGGGTACTGAATTGTAACTTACTTTCGCCTAATAATGCGATTATAGCAAAGAGAGTATCTCCCGCAGGGAAGCTGCTACCATCAAATGTTTGCCCTCGTTAGACTCCCCTCTGGAAGCGCTTTCACTGCAAGCTGCAGATTCCCTCCTAACAGCAAGCTTTAGGATAGGGTACTGAATTGTAACTTACTTTCGCCAAATAATGCGATTTTGGCAAAGAGAGTATCTCCCGCAGGGAAGCTGCTACCATCAAATCTTTGCCCTCATTAGACTCCCCTCTGGAAGCGCTTTCACTGCAAGCTGCAGATTCCTTCCTAACAGCAAGCTTTAGGATAGGGTACTGAATTGTAACTTCTCTGAGGCTAATAATCCGATTTTGGCAAAGAGACTATCTCCCGCAGGGAAGCTGCTACCATCAAATGTTTGCCCTCATTAGACTCCCCTCTGGAAGCGCTTTCACTGCAAGCTGCAGATTCCCTCCTAACAGCAAGCTTTAGGATAGGGTCCTGAATTGTATCTTACTTTCGCCTAATAATGCGATTTTGGCAAAGAGAGTATGTCCCGCAGGGAAGCTGCTACCATCAAATGTTTGCCCTCGTTAGACTCCCCTCTGGAAGCGCTTTCACTGCAAGCTGCAGATTCCCTCCTAACAGCAAGCTTTAGGATAGTGTACTGAATTGTAACTTACTTTTGCCTAATAATGCGATTTTGGCAAAGAGAGTATCTCCTGCAAGGAAGCTGCTACCATCAAGTGTTTGCCCTCATTAGACTCCCCTCTGGAAGCGCTTTCACTGCAAGCTGCAGATTCCCTCCTAACAGCAAGCTTTAGGATAGGGTACTGAATTGTAACTTACTTACGCCTAATAAAGCGATTATGGGAAAGAGAGTATCTCCCGCAGGGAAGCTGCTACCATCAAATGTTTGCCCTCATTAGACTCCCCTCTGGAAGCGCTTTCACTGCAAGCTGCAGATTCCCTCCTAACAGCAAGCTTTAGGATAGGGTACTGAATTGTAACTTACTTTTGCCTAATAAGTCGTTTTTATCAAAGAGAGTATCTCCCACAGGGAAGCTGCTACCATCAAATGTTTGCCCTCGTTAGACTCCCCTCTGGAAGCGCTTTCACTGCAAGCTGCAGATTCCCTCCTAACAGCAAGCTTTAGGATAGGGTACTGAATTGTAACTTACTTTCGCCTAATAAGTCGTTTTTATCAAAGAGAGTATCTCCCACAGGGAAGCTACTACCATCAAATGTTTGCCCTCGTTAGACTCCCCTCTGGAAGCGCTTTCACTGCAAGCTGCAGATTCTCTCCTAACAGCAAGCTTTAGGATAGGGTACTGAATTGTAACTTACTTTCGCATAATAATGCGATTTTATCAAAGAGAGTATCTCCCACAGGGAAGCTGCTATCATCAAATGTTTGCCCGCGTTAGACTCCCCTCTGGAAGCGCTTTCACTGCAAGCTGCAGATTCCCTCCTAACAGCAAGTTTATGATAGGGTACTGAATTGTAACTTAACTGCGGCTAATAATGCGATTTTGGAAAAGAGAGTATCTCCCGCAGGGAAGCTGCTACCATCAAGTGTTTGCCCTCGTTAGACTCCCCTCTGGAAGCACTTTCACTACAAGCTGCAGATTCCCTCCTAACAGCAAGCTTTAGGATAGGGTACTGAATTGTAACTTACTTTCGCCTAATAATGCGATTTTGGCAAAGAGACTATCTCCCGCAGGGAAGCTGCTACCATCAAATGTTTGCCCTCATTAGACTCCCCTCTGGAAGCGCTTTCACTGCAAGCTGCAGATTCCTTCCTAACAGCAAGCTTTAGGATAGGGTACTGAATTGTAACTTACTTTCGCCTAATAATGCGATTTTGGCAAAGAGACTATCTCCCGCAGGGAAGCTGTTACCATCAAACGTTTGCCCTCATTAGACTCCCCTCTGGAAGCGCTTTCACTGCAAGCTGCAGATTCCCTCCTAACAGCAAGCTTTAGGATAGGGTACTGAATTGTAACTTCACTGCGTCTAATAAGCCGATTTTGGCAAAGAGACTATCTCCCGCAGGGAAGCTGCTACCATCAAATGTTTGCCCTCATTACACTCCCCTCTGGAAGCGCTTTCACTGCAAGCTGCAGATTCCCTCCTAACAGCAAGCTTTAGGATAGGGTACTGAATTGTAACTTACTTTCGCCTAATAATGCGATTTTGGCAAACAGAGTATCTCCCGCAGGGAAGCTGCTACCATCAAATGTTTGCCCTCATTAGACTCCCCTCTGGAAGCGCTTTCACTGCAAGCTGCAGATTCCCTCCTAACAGCAAGCTTTAGCATAGGGTACTGAATTGTAACTTACTTTCGCCTAATAATGCGATTTTGGCAAAGAGAGTATCTCCGGCAGGGAAGCTGCTACCATCAAATGTTTGCCCTCATTAGACTCCCCTCTGGAAGCGCTTTCACTGCAAGCTACAGATTCCCTCCTAACAGCAAGCTTTAGGATAGGGTACTGAATTGTAACTTAAGTGCAGCTAATAAGGCGATTTTAGCAAAGAGAATATCTCCCGCAGGGAAGCTGTTACCATCAAATGTTTGCCCTCATTAGACTCCCCTCTGGAAGCGCTTTCACTGAAAGCTGCAGATTCCCTCCTAACAGCAAGATTTAGGATAGGGTACTGAATTGTAACTTACTTTCGCCTAATAATGCGATTTTGGCAAAGAGAGTATCTCCCGCAGGGAAGCTGCTACCATCAAATGTTTGCCCTCATTAGACTCCCCTCTGGAAGCGCTTTCACTGCAAGCTGCAGATTCCCTCCTAACAGCAAGCTTTAGGATAGGGTACTGAATTGTAACTTACTTTCGCCTAATAATGCGATTATAGCAAAGAGAGTATCTCCCGCAGGGAAGCTGTTACCATCAAACGTTTGCCCTCATTAGACTCCCCTCTGGAAGCGCTTTCACTGCAAGCTGCAGATTCCCTCCTAACAGCAAGATTTAGGATAGGGTACTGAATTGTAACTTAACTGCGGCTAAAAAGGCGATTATGGCAAAGAGACTATCTCCCGCAGGGAAGCTGCTACCATCAAATGTTTGCCCTCATTAGACTCCCCTCTGGAAGCGCTTTCACTGCAAGCTACAGATTCCCTCCTAACAGCAAGCTTTAGGATAGGGTACTGAATTGTAACTTAAGTGCGGCTAATAAGGAGATTTTGGCAAAGAGAATATCTCCCGCAGGGAAGCTGTTACCATCAAATGTTTGCCCTCATTAGACTCCCCTCTGGAAGCGCTTTCACTGCAAGCTGCAGATTCCCTCCTAACAGCAAGCTTTAGGATAGGGTACTGAATTGTATCTTACTTTCGCCTAATAAAGCGATTTTGGCAAAGAGAGTATCTCCCGCAGGGAAGCTGCTACCATCAAATGTTTGCCCTCATTAGACTCCCCTCTGGAAGCGCTTTCACTGCAAGCTGCAGATTCCCTCCTAACAGCAAGCTTTAGGATAGGGTACTGAATTGTAACTTACTTTCGCCTAATAATGCGATTTTGGCAAAGAGACTATCTCCGGCAGGGAAGCTGCTACCATCAAATGTTTGCCCTCATTAGACTCCCCTCTGGAAGCGGTTTCACTGCAAGCTGCAGATTCCCTCCTAACAGCAAGCTTTAGGATAGGGTACTGAATTGTAACTTACTTTCGACTAATAATGCGATTTTGGCAAAAAGAGTATCTCCCGCAGGGAAGCTGCTACCATCAAATGTTTGCCCTCATTAGACTCCCCTCTGGAAGCGCTTTCACTGCAAGCTGCAGATTCCCTCCTAACAGCAAGCTTTAGGATAGGGTACTGAATTGTATCTTACTTTTGCCTAACAAAGCGATTTTGGCAAAGAGAGTATCTCCCGCAGGGAAGCTGCTACCATCAAATCTTTGCCCTCATTAGACTCCCCTCTGGAAGCGCTTTCACTGCAAGCTGCAGATTCCCTCCTAACAGCAAGCTTTAGGATAGGGTACTGAATTGTAACTTACTTTCGCCTAATAATGCGATTATAGCAAAGAGAGTATCTCCCGCAGGGAAGCTGCTACCATCAAATGTTTGCCCTCGTTAGACTCCCCTCTGGAAGCGCTTTCACTGCAAGCTGCAGATTCCCTCCTAACAGCAAGCTTTAGGATAGGGTACTGAATTGTATCTTACTTTCGCCAAATAATGCGATTTTGGCAAAGAGAGTATCTCCCGCAGGGAAGCTGCTACCATCAAATCTTTGCCCTCATTAGACTCCCCTCTGGAAGCGCTTTCACTGCAAGCTGCAGATTCCTTCCTAACAGCAAGGTTTAGGATAGGGTACTGAATTGTAACTTCTCTGAGGCTAATAAGCCGATTTTGGCAAAGAGACTATCTCCCGCAGGGAAGCTGCTACCATCAAATGTTTGCCCTCATTAGACTCCCCTCTGGAAGCGCTTTCACTGCAAGCTGCAGATTCCCTCCTAACAGCAAGCTTTAGGATAGGGTACTGAATTGTATCTTACTTTCGCCTAATAATGCGATTTTGGCAAAGAGACTATAACTCGCAGGGAAGCTGCTGCCACCAAATGTTTGCCCTCATTAGACTCCCCTCTGGAAGCGCTTTCACTGCAAGCTGCAGATTCCCTCCTAACAGCAAGCTTTAGGATAGGGTACTGAATTGTAACTTAACTGCGGCTCATAAGGCGATTTTGGCAAAGAGAGTATCTCCCGCAGGGAAGCTGCTACCATCAAATGTTTGCCCTCATTAGACTCCCCTCTGGAAGCGCTTTCACTGCAAGCTGCAGATTCCTTCCTAACAGCAAGCTTTCGGATAGGGTACTGAATTGTAACTTACTTTCGCCTAATAATGCGATTTTGGCAAAGAGAGTATCTCCCGCAGGGAAGCTGCTACCATCAAATGTTTGCCCTCGTTAGACTCCCCTCTGGAAGCGCTTTCACTGCAAGCTGCAGATTCCCTCCTAACAGCAAGCTTTAGGATAGGGTACTGAATTGTAACTTACTTTCGCCTAATAATGCGATTATAGCAAACAGAGTATCTCCCGCAGGGAAGCTGCTACCATCAAATGTTTGCCCTCATTAGACTCCCCTCTGGAAGCGCTTTCTCTGCAAGCTGCAGATTCCCTCCTAACAGCAAGCTTTAGGATAGGGTACTGAATTGTATCTTACTTTCGCCTAATAATGCGATTTTGGCAAAGAGACTATAACTCGCAGGGAAGCTGCTGCCACCAAATGTTTGCCCTCATTAGACTCCCCTCTGGAAGCGCTTTCACTGCAAGCTGCAGATTCCCTCCTAACAGCAAGCTTTAGGATAGGGTACTGAATTGTATCTTACTTTTGCCTAACAAAGCGATTTTGGCAAAGAGAGTATCTCCCGCAGGGAAGCTGCTACCATCAAATCTTTGCCCTCATTAGACTCCCCTCTGGAAGCGCTTTCACTGCAAGCTGCAGATTCCCTCCTAACAGCAAGCTTTAGGATAGGGTACTGAATTGTAACTTACTTTCGCCTAATAATGCGATTATAGCAAAGAGAGTATCTCCCGCAGGGAAGCTGCTACCATCAAATGTTTGCCCTCGTTAGACTCCCCTCTGGAAGCGCTTTCACTGCAAGCTGCAGATTCCCTCCTAACAGCAAGCTTTAGGATAGGGTACTGAATTGTATCTTACTTTCGCCAAATAATGCGATTTTGGCAAAGAGAGTATCTCCCGCAGGGAAGCTGCTACCATCAAATCTTTGCCCTCATTAGACTCCCCTCTGGAAGCGCTTTCACTGCAAGCTGCAGATTCCTTCCTAACAGCAAGGTTTAGGATAGGGTACTGAATTGTAACTTCTCTGAGGCTAATAAGCCGATTTTGGCAAAGAGACTATCTCCCGCAGGGAAGCTGCTACCATCAAATGTTTGCCCTCATTAGACTCCCCTCTGGAAGCGCTTTCACTGCAAGCTGCAGATTCCCTCCTAACAGCAAGCTTTAGGATAGGGTACTGAATTGTATCTTACTTTCGCCTAATAATGCGATTTTGGCAAAGAGACTATAACTCGCAGGGAAGCTGCTGCCACCAAATGTTTGCCCTCATTAGACTCCCCTCTGGAAGCGCTTTCACTGCAAGCTGCAGATTCCCTCCTAACAGCAAGCTTTAGGATAGGGTACTGAATTGTAACTTAACTGCGGCTCATAAGGCGATTTTGGCAAAGAGAGTATCTCCCGCAGGGAAGCTGCTACCATCAAATGTTTGCCCTCATTAGACTCCCCTCTGGAAGCGCTTTCACTGCAAGCTGCAGATTCCTTCCTAACAGCAAGCTTTCGGATAGGGTACTGAATTGTAACTTACTTTCGCCTAATAATGCGATTTTGGCAAAGAGAGTATCTCCCGCAGGGAAGCTGCTACCATCAAATGTTTGCCCTCGTTAGACTCCCCTCTGGAAGCGCTTTCACTGCAAGCTGCAGATTCCCTCCTAACAGCAAGCTTTAGGATAGGGTACTGAATTGTAACTTACTTTCGCCTAATAATGCGATTATAGCAAACAGAGTATCTCCCGCAGGGAAGCTGCTACCATCAAATGTTTGCCCTCATTAGACTCCCCTCTGGAAGCGCTTTCTCTGCAAGCTGCAGATTCCCTCCTAACAGCAAGCTTTAGGATAAGGTACTGAATTGTAACTTACTTTCGCCTAATAATGCGATTTTGGCAAAGAGAGTATCTCCCGCAGGGAAGCTGCTACCATCAAATGTTTGCCCTCGTTAGACTCCCCTCTTGAAGCGCTTTCACTGCAAGCTGCAGATTCCCTCCTAACAGCAAGCTTTAGGATAGGGTACTGAATTGTAACTTAACTGCGGCTAATAAGGCGATTTTGGCAAAGAGACTATAACTCGCAGGGAAGCTGCTGCCACCAAATGTTTGCCCTCATTAGACTCCCCTCTGGAAGCGCTTTCACTGCAAGCTTCAGATTCCTTCCTAACAGCAAGCTTTAGGATAGGGTACTGAATTGTAACTTACTTTCGCCTAATAATGCGATTTTGGCAAAGAGAGTATCTCCCGCAGGGAAGCTGTTACCATCAAACGTTTGCCCTCATTAGACTCCCCTCTGGAAGCGCTTTCACTGCAAGCTGCAGATTCCCTCCTAACAGCAAGCTTTAGGATAGGATACTGAATTGTATCTTACTTTCGCCTAATAATGCGATTTTGGCAAAGAGAGTATCTCCCGCAGGGAAGCTGCTACCATCAAATGTTTGCCCTCATTAGACTCCCCTCTGGAAGCGCTTTCACTGCAAGCTGCATATTCCCTCCTAACAGCAAGCTTTAGGATAGGGTACTGAATTGTAACTTACATTCGCCTAATAATGCGATTTTGGCAAAAAGAGTATCTCCCGCAGGGAAGCTGCTACCATCAAATGTTTGCCCTCATTAGACTCCCCTCTGGAAGCGCTTTCACTGCAAGCTGCAGATTCCCTCCTAACAGCAAGCTTTAGGATAGGGTACTGAATTGTAACTTAAGGGCGGCTAATAAGGCGATTTTAGCAAAGAGAGTATCTCCCGCAGGGAAGCTGCTACCATCAAATGTTTGCCCTCGTTAGACTCCCCTCTGGAAGCGCTTTCACTGCAAGCTGCAGATTCCCTCCTAACAGCAAGCTTTAGGATAGGGTACTGAATTGTAACGTACTTTCGCCTAATAATGCGATTTTGGCAAAGAGAGTATCTCCCGCAGGGAAGCTGCTACCATCAAATGTTTGCCCTCGTTAGACTCCCCTCTGGAAGCGCTTTCACTGCAAGCTGCAGATTCCCTCCTAACAGCAAGCTTTAGGATAGGGTACTGAATTGTAACTTACTTTCGCCTAATAATGCGATTTTGGCAAAGAGAGTATCTCCCGCAGGGAAGCTGCTACCATCAAATGTTTGCCCTCATTAGACTCCCCTCTGGAAGCGCTTTCACTGCAAGCTGCAGATTCCCTCCTAACAGCAAGCTTTAGGATAGGGTACTGAATTGTAACTTACTTTCGCCTAATAATGCGATTTTGGCAAAGAGAGTATCTCCCGCAGGGAAGCTGCTACCATCAAATGTTTGCCCTCATTAGACTCCCCTCTGGAAGCGCTTTCACTGCAAGCTACAGATTCCCTCCTAACAGCAAGCTTTAGGATAGGGTACTGAATTGTAACTTAAGTGCGGCTAATAAGGCGATTTTAGCAAAGAGACTATCTCCCGCAGGGAAGCTGCTACCATCAAATGTTTGCCCTCATTAGACTCCCCTCTGGAAGCGCTTTCACTGCAAGCTGCAGATTCCCTCCTAACAGCAAGCTTTAGGATAGGATACTGAATTGTAACTTACTTTCGCCTAATAATGCGATTTTGGCAAAGAGAGTATCTCCCGCAGGGAAGCTGCTACCATCAAATGTTTGCCCTCATTAGACTCCCCTCTGGAAGCGCTTTCACTGCAAGCTGCAGATTCCCTCCTAACAGCAAGCTTTAGGATAGGGTACTGAATTGTAACTTAATTGCAGCTAATAATGCGATTATAGCAAAGAGAGTATCTCCCGCAGGGAAGCTGCTACCATCAAATGTTTGCCCTCATTAGACTCCCCTCTGGAAGCGCTTTCACTGCAAGCTGCATATTCCCTCCTAACAGCAAGCTTTAGGATAGGGTACTGAATTGTAACTTACTTTCGCCTAATAAAGCGATTTTGGCAAAGAGAGTATCTCCCGCAGGGAAGCTGCTACCATCAAATCTTTGCCCTCATTAGACTCCCCTCTGGAAGCGCTTTCACTGCAAGCTGCAGATTCCCTCCTAACAGCAAGCTTTAGGATAGGGTACTGAATTGTAACTTAAGTGCGGCTAATAAGGCGATTTTAGCAAAGAGAGTATCTCCCGCAGGGAAGCTGCTACCATCAAATGTTTGCCCTCGTTAGACTCCCCTCTGGAAGCGCTTTCACTGCAAGCTGCAGATTCCCTCCTAACAGCAAGCTTTAGGATAGGGTACTGAATTGAAACTTAATTTCGCCTAATAATGCGATTTTGGCAAAGAGAGTATCTCCCGCAGGGAAGCTGCTACCATCAAATGTTTGCCCTCGTTAGACTCCCCTCTGGAAGCGCTTTCACTGCAAGCTGCAGATTCCCTCCTAACAGCAAGCTTTAGGATAGGGTACTGAATTGTAACTTACTTTCGCCTAATAATGCGATTTTGGCAAAGAGAGTATCTCCCGCAGGGAAGCTGCTACCATCAAATGTTTGCCCTCATTAGACTCCCCTCTGGAAGCGCTTTCACTGCAAGCTGCAGATTCCCTCCTAACAGCAAGCTTTAGGATAGGGTTCTGAATTGTAACTTAAGTGCGGCTAATAAGGCGATTTTGGCAAAGAGAGTATCTCCCGCAGGGAAGCTGCTACCATCAAATGTTTGCCCTCATTAGACTCCCCTCTGGAAGCGCTTTCACTGCAAGCTGCAGATTCCCTCCTAACAGCAAGCTTTAGGATAGGGTACTGAATTGTATCTTACTTTCGCCTAATAAAGCGATTTTGGCAAAGAGAGTATCTCTCGCAGGGAAGCTGCTACCATCAAATGTTTGCCCTCATTAGACTCCCCTCTGGAAGCGCTTTCACTGCAAGCTGCAGATTCCCTCCTAACAGCAAGCTTTAGGATAGGGTACTGAATTGTATCTTAACTGCGGCTAATAATGCGATATTGGCAAAGAGAGTATCTCCGGCAGGGAAGCTGCTACCATCAAATGTTTGCCCTCGTTAGACTCCCCTCTGGAAGCGCTTTCACTGCAAGCTGCAGATTCCCTCCTAACAGCAAGCTTTAGGATAGGGTACTGAATTGTATCTTACTTTCGCCTAATAATGCGATTTTGGCAAAGAGAGTATCTCCCGCAGGGAAGCTGTTACCATCAAACGTTTGCCCTCATTAGACTCCCCTCTGGAAGCGCTTTCACTGCAAGCTGCAGATTCCCTCCTAACAGCAAGCTTTAGGATAGGGTACTGAATTGTAACTTAACTGCGGCTAATAAGGCGATTTTGGCAAAGAGACTATAACTCGCAGGGAAGCTGCTGCCACCAAATGTTTGCCCTCATTAGACTCCCCTCTGGAAGCGCTTTCACTGCAAGCTTCAGATTCCTTCCTAACAGCAAGCTTTAGGATAGGGTACTGAATTGTAACTTACTTTCGCCTAATAATGCGATTTTGGCAAAGAGAGTATCTCCCGCAGGGAAGCTGTTACCATCAAACGTTTGCCCTCATTAGACTCCCCTCTGGAAGCGCTTTCACTGCAAGCTGCAGATTCCCTCCTAACAGCAAGCTTTAGGATAGGATACTGAATTGTAACTTACTTTCGCCTAATAATGCGATTTTGGCAAAGAGAGTATCTCCCGCAGGGAAGCTGCTACCATCAAATGTTTGCCCTCATTAGACTCCCCTCTGGAAGCGCTTTCACTGCAAGCTGCATATTCCCTCCTAACAGCAAGCTTTAGGATAGGGTACTGAATTGTAACTTACATTCGCCTAATAATGCGATTTTGGCAAAAAGAGTATCTCCCGCAGGGAAGCTGCTACCATCAAATGTTTGCCCTCATTAGACTCCCCTCTGGAAGCGCTTTCACTGCAAGCTGCAGATTCCCTCCTAACAGCAAGCTTTAGGATAGGGTACTGAATTGTAACTTAAGGGCGGCTAATAAGGCGATTTTAGCAAAGAGAGTATCTCCCGCAGGGAAGCTGCTACCATCAAATGTTTGCCCTCGTTAGACTCCCCTCTGGAAGCGCTTTCACTGCAAGCTGCAGATTCCCTCCTAACAGCAAGCTTTAGGATAGGGTACTGAATTGTAACGTACTTTCGCCTAATAATGCGATTTTGGCAAAGAGAGTATCTCCCGCAGGGAAGCTGCTACCATCAAATGTTTGCCCTCGTTAGACTCCCCTCTGGAAGCGCTTTCACTGCAAGCTGCAGATTCCCTCCTAACAGCAAGCTTTAGGATAGTGTACTGAATTGTAACTTACTTTCGCCTAATAATGCGATTTTGGCAAAGAGAGTATCTCCCGCAGGGAAGCTGCTACCATCAAATGTTTGCCCTCATTAGACTCCCCTCTGGAAGCGCTTTCACTGCAAGCTGCAGATTCCCTCCTAACAGCAAGCTTTAGGATAGGGTACTGAATTGTAACTTACTTTCGCCTAATAATGCGATTTTGGCAAAGAGAGTATCTCCCGCAGGGAAGCTGCTACCATCAAATGTTTGCCCTCATTAGACTCCCCTCTGGAAGCGCTTTCACTGCAAGCTACAGATTCCCTCCTAACAGCAAGCTTTAGGATAGGGTACTGAATTGTAACTTAAGTGCGGCTAATAAGGCGATTTTAGCAAAGAGACTATCTCCCGCAGGGAAGCTGCTACCATCAAATGTTTGCCCTCATTACACTCCCCTCTGGAAGCGCTTTCACTGCAAGCTGCAGATTCCCTCCTAACAGCAAGCTTTAGGATAGGATACTGAATTGTAACTTACTTTCGCCTAATAATGCGATTTTGGCAAAGAGAGTATCTCCCGCAGGGAAGCTGCTACCATCAAATGTTTGCCCTCATTAGACTCCCCTCTGGAAGCGCTTTCACTGCAAGCTGCAGATTCCCTCCTAACAGCAAGCTTTAGGATAGGGTACTGAATTGTAACGTACTTTCGCCTAATAATGCGATTTTGGCAAAGAGAGTATCTCCCGCAGGGAAGCTGCTACCATCAAATGTTTGCCCTCGTTAGACTCCCCTCTGGAAGCGCTTTCACTGCAAGCTGCAGATTCCCTCCTAACAGCAAGCTTTAGGATAGGGTACTGAATTGTAACGTACTTTCGCCTAATAATGCGATTTTGGCAAAGAGAGTATCTCCCGCAGGGAAGCTGCTACCATCAAATGTTTGCCCTCGTTAGACTCCCCTCTGGAAGCGCTTTCACTGCAAGCTGCAGATTCCCTCCTAACAGCAAGCTTTAGGATAGTGTACTGAATTGTAACTTACTTTCGCCTAATAATGCGATTTTGGCAAAGAGAGTATCTCCCGCAGGGAAGCTGCTACCATCAAATGTTTGCCCTCATTAGACTCCCCTCTGGAAGCGCTTTCACTGCAAGCTGCAGATTCCCTCCTAACAGCAAGCTTTAGGATAGGGTACTGAATTGTAACTTACTTTCGCCTAATAATGCGATTTTGGCAAAGAGAGTATCTCCCGCAGGGAAGCTGCTACCATCAAATGTTTGCCCTCATTAGACTCCCCTCTGGAAGCGCTTTCACTGCAAGCTACAGATTCCCTCCTAACAGCAAGCTTTAGGATAGGGTACTGAATTGTAACTTAAGTGCGGCTAATAAGGCGATTTTAGCAAAGAGACTATCTCCCGCAGGGAAGCTGCTACCATCAAATGTTTGCCCTCATTACACTCCCCTCTGGAAGCGCTTTCACTGCAAGCTGCAGATTCCCTCCTAACAGCAAGCTTTAGGATAGGATACTGAATTGTAACTTACTTTCGCCTAATAATGCGATTTTGGCAAAGAGAGTATCTCCCGCAGGGAAGCTGCTACCATCAAATGTTTGCCCTCATTAGACTCCCCTCTGGAAGCGGTTTCACTGCAAGCTGCAGATTCCCTCCTAACAGCAAGCTTTAGGATAGGGTACTGAATTGTAACTTAATTGCAGCTAATAATGCGATTATAGCAAAGAGAGTATCTCCCGCAGGGAAGCTGCTACCATCAAATGTTTGCCCTCATTAGACTCCCCTCTGGAAGCGCTTTCACTGCAAGCTGCATATTCCCTCCTAACAGCAAGCTTTAGGATAGGGTACTGAATTGTATCTTACTTTCGCCTAATAAAGCGATTTTGGCAAAGAGAGTATCTCCCGCAGGGAAGCTGCTACCATCAAATCTTTGCCCTCATTAGACTCCCCTCTGGAAGCGCTTTCACTGCAAGCTGCAGATTCCCTCCTAACAGCAAGCTTTAGGATAGGGTACTGAATTGTAACTTAAGTGCGGCTAATAAGGCGATTTTAGCAAAGAGAGTATCTCCCGCAGGGAAGCTGCTACCATCAAATGTTTGCCCTCGTTAGACTCCCCTCTGGAAGCGCTTTCACTGCAAGCTGCAGATTCCCTCCTAACAGCAAGCTTTAGGATAGGGTACTGAATTGAAACTTAATTTCGCCTAATAATGCGATTTTGGCAAAGAGAGTATCTCCCGCAGGGAAGCTGCTACCATCAAATGTTTGCCCTCGTTAGACTCCCCTCTGGAAGCGCTTTCACTGCAAGCTGCAGATTCCCTCCTAACAGCAAGCTTTAGGATAGGGTACTGAATTGTAACTTACTTTCGCCTAATAATGCGATTTTGGCAAAGAGAGTATCTCCCGCAGGGAAGCTGCTACCATCAAATGTTTGCCCTCATTAGACTCCCCTCTGGAAGCGCTTTCACTGCAAGCTGCAGATTCCCTCCTAACAGCAAGCTTTAGGATAGGGTACTGAATTGTATCTTACTTTCGCCTAATAAAGCGATTTTGGCAAAGAGAGTATCTCCCGCAGGGAAGCTGCTACCATCAAATGTTTGCCCTCATTAGACTCCCCTCTGGAAGCGCTTTCACTGCAAGCTGCAGATTCCCTCCTAACAGCAAGCTTTAGGATAGGGTACTGAATTGTATCTTAACTGCGGCTAATAATGCGATATTGGCAAAGAGAGTATCTCCGGCAGGGAAGCTGCTACCATCAAATGTTTGCCCTCGTTAGACTCCCCTCTGGAAGCGCTTTCACTGCAAGCTGCAGATTCCCTCCTAACAGCAAGCTTTAGGATAGGGTACTGAATTGTATCTTACTTTCGCCTAATAATGCGATTTTGGCAAAGAGAGTATCTCCCGCAGGGAAGCTGTTACCATCAAACGTTTGCCCTCATTAGACTCCCCTCTGGAAGCGCTTTCACTGCAAGCTGCAGATTCCCTCCTAACAGCAAGCTTTAGGATAGGGTACTGAATTGTAACTTAACTGCGGCTAAAAAGGCGATTTTGGCAAAGAGACTATCTCCCGCAGGGAAGCTGCTACCATCAAATGTTTGCCCTCATTAGACTCCCCTCTGGAAGCGCTTTCACTGCAAGCTGCAGATTCCCTCCTAACAGCAAGCTTTAGGATAGGGTACTGAATTGTAACTTACTTTCGCCTAATAATGCGATTTTGGCAAAGAGAGTATCTCCCGCAGGGAAGCTGCTACCATCAAATGTTTGCCCTCATTAGACTCCCCTCTGGAAGCGGTTTCACTGCAAGCTGCAGATTCCCTCCTAACAGCAAGCTTTAGGATAGGGTACTGAATTGTAACTTATTTTCGCCTAATAATGCGATTTTGGCAAAGAGAGTATCTCCCGCAGGGAAGCTGCTACCATCAAATGTTTGCCCTCATTAGACTCCCCTCTGGAAGCGCTTTCACTGCAAGCTGCAGATTCCCTCCTAACAGCAAGCTTTAGGATAGGGTACTGAATTGTATCTTACTTTTGCCTAACAAAGCAATTTTGGCAAAGAGAGTATCTCCCGCAGGGAAGCTCCTACCATCAAATCTTTGCCCTCATTAGACTCCCCTCTGGAAGCGCTTTCACTGCAAGCTGCAGATTCCCTCCTAACAGCAAGCTTTAGGATAGGGTACTGAATTGTAACTTACTTTCGCCTAATAATGCGATTATAGCAAAGAGAGTATCTCCCGCAGGGAAGCTGCTACCATCAAATGTTTGCCCTCGTTAGACTACCCTCTGGAAGCGCTTTCACTGCAAGCTGCAGATTCCCTCCTAACAGCAAGCTTTAGGATAGGGTACTGAATTGTAACTTAACTGCGGCTAAAAAGGCGATTTTGGCAAAGAGACTATCTCCCGCAGGGAAGCTGCTACCATCAAATGTTTGCCCTCATTAGACTCCCCTCTGGAAGCGCTTTCACTGCAAGCTGCAGATTCCCTCCTAACAGCAAGCTTTAGGATAGGGTACTGAATTGTAACTTACTTTCGCCTAATAATGCGATTTTGGCAAAGAGAGTATCTCCCGCAGGGAAGCTGCTACCATCAAATGTTTGCCCTCATTAGACTCCCCTCTGGAAGCGGTTTCACTGCAAGCTGCAGATTCCCTCCTAACAGCAAGCTTTAGGATAGGGTACTGAATTGTAACTTATTTTCGCCTAATAATGCGATTTTGGCAAAGAGAGTATCTCCCGCAGGGAAGCTGCTACCATCAAATGTTTGCCCTCATTAGACTCCCCTCTGGAAGCGCTTTCACTGCAAGCTGCAGATTCCCTCCTAACAGCAAGCTTTAGGATAGGGTACTGAATTGTATCTTACTTTTGCCTAACAAAGCAATTTTGGCAAAGAGAGTATCTCCCGCAGGGAAGCTCCTACCATCAAATCTTTGCCCTCATTAGACTCCCCTCTGGAAGCGCTTTCACTGCAAGCTGCAGATTCCCTCCTAACAGCAAGCTTTAGGATAGGGTACTGAATTGTAACTTACTTTCGCCTAATAATGCGATTATAGCAAAGAGAGTATCTCCCGCAGGGAAGCTGCTACCATCAAATGTTTGCCCTCGTTAGACTACCCTCTGGAAGCGCTTTCACTGCAAGCTGCAGATTCCCTCCTAACAGCAAGCTTTAGGATAGGGTACTGAATTGTATCTTACTTTCGCCAAATAATGCGATTTTGGCAAAGAGAGTATCTCCCGCAGGGAAGCTGCTACCATCAAATGTTTGCCCTCATTAGACTCCCCTCTGGAAGCGCTTTCACTGCAAGCTGCAGATTCCCTCCTAACAGCAAGCTTTAGGATAGGGTACTGAATTGTAACTTCTCTGAGGATAATAAGCCGATTTTGGCAAAGAGACTATCTCCCGCAGGGAAGCTGCTACCATCAAATGTTTGCCCTCATTAGACTCCCCTCTGGAAGCGCTTTCACTGCAAGCTGCAGATTCCTTCCTAACAGCAAGCTTTAGGATAGGGTACTGAATTGTAACTTACTTTCGCCTAATAATGCGATTTTGGCAAAGAGATTATCTCCCGCAGGGAAGCTGCTACCATCAAATGTTTGCCCTCATTAGAATCCCCTCTGGAAGCGCTTTCACTGCAAGCTGCAGATTCCCTCCTAACAGCAAGCTTTAGGATAGGGTACTGAATTGTATCTTACTTTCGCCTAATAATGCGATTTTGGCAAAGAGACTATAACTCGCAGGGAAGCTGCTGCCACAAAATGTTTGCCCTCATTAGACTCCCCTCTGGAAGCGCTTTCACTGCAAGCTGCAGATTCCCTCCTAACAGCAAGCTTTAGGATAGGGTACTGAATTGTAACTTAAGTGCGGCTAATAAGGCGATTTTAGCAAAGAGAATATCTCCCGCAGGGAAGCTGTTACCATCAAATGTTTGCTCTCATTAGACTCCCCTCTGGAAGCGCTTTCACTGCAAGCTGCAGATTCCTTCCTAAGAGCAAGCTTTAGGATAGGGTACTGAATTGTAACTTACTTTCGCCTAATAATGCGATTTTGGCAAAGAGAGTTTCTCCCGCAGGGAAGCTGCTACCATCAAATGTTTGCCCTCGTTAGACTCCCCTCTGGAAGCGCTTTCACTGCAAGCTGCAGATTCCCTCCTAACAGCAAGCTTTAGGATAGGGTACTGAATTGTAACTTACTTTCGCCTAATAATGCGATTTTGGCAAAGAGAGTATCTCCCGCAGGGAAGCTGCTACCATCAAATGTTTGCCCTCATTAGACTCCCCTCTGGAAGCGGTTTCACTGCAAGCTGCAGATTCCCTCCTAACAGCAAGCTTTAGGATAGGGTACTGAATTGTAACTTACTTTCGCCTAATAATGCGATTTTGGCAAAAAGAGTATCTCCCGCAGGGAAGCTGCTACCATCAAATGTTTGCCCTCATTAGACTCCCCTCTGGAAGCGCTTTCACTGCAAGCTGCAGATTCCCTCCTAACAGCAAGCTTTAGGATATTGTACTGAATTGTATCTTACTTTCGCCTAATAAAGCGATTTTGGCAAAGAGAGTATCTCCCGCAGGGAAGCTGCTACCATCAAATGTTTGCCCTCATTAGACTCCCCTCTGGAAGCGCTTTCACTGCAAGCTGCAGATTCCCTCCTAACAGCAAGCTTTAGGATAGGGTACTGAATTGTAACTTACTTTCGCCTAATAAGGGGATTTTGGCAAAGAGAGTATCTCCCGCAGGGAAGCTGCTACCATCAAATGTTTGCCCTCATTAGACTCCCCTCTGGAAGCGCTTTCACTGCAAGCTGTAGATTCCCTCCTAACAGCAAGCTTTACGATAGGGTACTGAATTGAAACTTAACTGCGGCTAATAAGGCGATTTTAGCAAAGAGAGTATCTCCCGCAGGGAAGCTGCTACCATCAAATGTTTGCCCTCGTTAGACTCCCCTCTGGAAGCGCTTTCACTGCAAGCTGCAGATTCCCTCCTAACAGCAAGCTTTGGGATAGTGTACTGAATTGTAACTTACTTTCGCCTAATAATGCGATTATAGCAAAGAGAGTATCTCCCGCAGGGAAGCTGCTACCATCAAATGTTTGCCCTCGTTAGACTCCCCTCTGGAAGCGCTTTCACTGCAAGCTGCAGATTCCCTCCTAACAGCAAGCTTTAGGATAGGGTACTGAATTGTAACTTACTTTCGCCTAATAATGCGATTATAGCAAAGAGAGTATCTCCCGCAGGGAAGCTGCTACCATCAAATGTTTGCCCTCATTAGACTCCCCTCTGGAAGCGCTTTCACTGCAAGCTGCAGATTCCCTCCTAACAGCAAGCTTTAGGATAGGGTACTGAATTGTAACTTACTTTCGCCTAATAATGCGATTTTGGCAAAGAGAGTATCTCCGGCAGGGAAGCTGCTACCATCAAATGTTTGCCCTCATTAGACTCCCCTCTGGAAGCGCTTTCACTGCAAGCTACAGATTCCCTCCTAACAGCAAGCTTTAGGATAGGGTACTGAATTGTAACTTAAGTGCGGCTAATAAGGCGATTTTAGCAAAGAGAATATCTCCCGCAGGGAAGCTGCTACCATCAAATGCTTGCCCTCATTAGACTCCCCTCTGGAAGCGCTTTCACTGCAAGCTGCAGATTCCCTCCTAACAGCAAGCTTTAGGATAGGGTACTGAATTGTAACTTACTTTCGCCTAATAATGCGATTTTGGCAAAAAGAGTATCTCCCGCAGGGAAGCTGCTACCATCAAATGTTTGCCCTCATTAGACTCCCCTCTGGAAGCGCTTTCACTGCAAGCTGCAGATTCCCTCCTAACAGCAAGCTTTAGGATAGGGTACTGAATTGTATCTTACTTTTGCCTAACAAAGCAATTTTGGCAAAGAGAGTATCTCCCGCAGGGAAGCTGCTACCATCAAATGTTTGCCCTCGTTAGACTACCCTCTGGAAGCGCTTTCACTGCAAGCTGCAGATTCCCTCCTAACAGCAAGCTTTAGGATAGGGTACTGAATTGTAACTTACTTTCGCCTAATAATGCGATTATGGCAAAGAGAGTATCTCCGGCAGGGAAGCTGCTACCATCAAATGTTTGCCCTCATTAGACTCCCCTCTGGAAGCGCTTTCACTGCAAGCTACAGATTCCCTCCTAACAGCAAGCTTTAGGATAGGGTACTGAATTGTAACTTAACTGCGCCTAATAAGGCGATTTTGGCAAAGAGAATATCTCCCACAGAGAAGATGCTACCATCAAATATCTGCCCTCATTAGACTCCCCTCTGGAAGCGCTTTCACTGCAAGCTGCAGATTCCCTCCTAACAGCAAGCTTTAGGATAGGGTACTGAATTGTAACTTACTTTCGCCTAATAATGCGATTTTGGCAAAGAGAGTATCTCCCGCAGGGAAGCTGCTACCATCAAATGTTTGCCCTCATTAGACTCCCCTCTGGAAGCGGTTTCACTGCAAGCTGCAGATTCCTTCCTAACAGCAAGCTTTAGGATAGGGTACTGAATTGTAACTTACTTTCGCCTAATAATGCGATTTTGGCAAAGAGAGTATCTCCCGCAGGGAAGCTGCTACCATCAAATGTTTGCCCTCGTTAGACTCCCCTCTGGAAGCGCTTTCACTGCAAGCTGCAGATTCCCTCCTAACAGCAAGCTTTAGGATAGGTTACTGAATTGTAACTTAACTGCGGCTAATAAGGCGATTTTGGCAAAGAGAATATCTCCCGCAGGGAAGCTGCTACCATCAAATGCTTGCCCTCATTAGACTCCCCTCTGGAAGCGCTTTCACTGCAAGCTGCAGATTCCCTCCTAACAGCAAGCTTTAGGATAGGGTACTGAATTGTAACTTACTTTCGCCTAATAATGCGATTTTGGCAAAAAGAGTATCTCCCGCAGGGAAGCTGCTACCATCAAATGTTTGCCCTCATTAGACTCCCCTCTGGAAGCGCTTTCACTGCAAGCTGCAGATTCCCTCCTAACAGCAAGCTTTAGGATAGGGTACTGAATTGTATCTTACTTTTGCCTAACAAAGCAATTTTGGCAAAGAGAGTATCTCCCGCAGGGAAGCTGCTACCATCAAATCTTTGCCCTCATTAGACTCCCCTCTGGAAGCGCTTTCACTGCAAGCTGCAGATTCCCTCCTAACAGCAAGCTTTAGGATAGGGTACTGAATTGTAACTTACTTTCGCCTAATAATGCGATTATAGCAAAGAGAGTATCTCCCGCAGGGAAGCTGCTACCATCAAATATTTGCCCTCGTTAGACTACCCTCTGGAAGCGCTTTCACTGCAAGCTGCAGATTCCCTCCTAACAGCAAGCTTTAGGATAGGGTACTGAATTGTATCTTACTTTCGCCAAATAATGCGATTTTGGGAAAGAGAGTATCTCCCGCAGGGAAGCTGCTACCATCAAATGTTTGCCCTCATTAGACTCCCCTCTGGAAGCGCTTTCACTGCAAGCTGCAGATTCCTTCCTAACAGCAAGCTTTAGGATAGGGTACTGAATTGTAACTTCTCTGAGGCTAATAAGCCGATTTTGGCAAAGAGACTATCTCCCGCAGGGAAGCTGCTACCATCAAATGTTTGCCCTCATTAGACTCCCCTCTGGAAGCGCTTTCACTGCAAGCTGCAGATTCCTTCCTAACAGCAAGCTTTAGGATAGTGTACTGAATTGTAACTTACTTTCGCTTAATAATGCGATTTTGGCAAAGAGATTATCTCCCGCAGGGAAGCTGCTACCATCAAATGTTTGCCCTCATTAGACTCCCCTCTGGAAGCGCTTTCACTGCAAGCTGCAGATTCCCTCCTAACAGCAAGCTTTAGGATAGGGTACTGAATTGTATCTTACTTTCGCCTAATAATGCGATTTTGGCAAAGAGACTATAACTCGCAGGGAAGCTGCTGCCACAAAATGTTTGCCCTCATTAGACTCCCCTCTGGAAGCGCTTTGACTGCAAGCTGCAGATTCCCTCCTAACAGCAAGCTTTAGGATAGGGTACTGAATTGTAACTTATCTGCGGCTAATAAGGCGATTTTGGGAAAGAGAATATCTCCCGCAGGGAAGCTGCTACCATCAAATGTTTGCCCTCATTAGACTCCCCTCTGGAAGCGCTTTCACTGCAAGCAGCAGATTCCCTCCTAACAGCAAGCTTCAGCATAGGGTACTGAATTGTAACTTAACTGCATCTAATAAGGCGATTTTGGCAAAGAGAATATCTCCCGCAGGGAAGCTGTTACCATCAAATGATTGCCCTCATTAGACTCCCCTCTGGAAGCGCTTTCACTGCAAGCTGCAGATTCCCTCCTAACAGCAAGCTTTAGGATAGGGTCCTGAATTGTAACTTACTTTCGCCTAATAATGCGATTTTGGCAAAGAGAGTATCTCCCGCAGGGAAGCTGCTACCATCAAATGTTTGCCCTCATTAGACTCCCCTCTGGAAGCGCTTTCACTGCAAGCTGCAGATTCCCTCCTAACAGCAAGCTTTAGGATAGGGTACTGAATTGTAACTTAATTTCGCCTAATAATGCGATTTTGGCAAAGAGAGTATCTCCCGCAGGGAAGCTCCTACCATCAAATGTTTGCCCTCATTAGACTCCCCTCTGGAAGCGCTTTCACTGCAAGCTGCAGATTCCCTCCTAACAGCAAGCTTTAGGATAGGGTACTGAATTGTCACTTAACTGCGGCTAATAAGGCGATTTTGGCAAAGAGAGTATCTCCCGCAGGGAAGCTGCTACCATCAAATGTTTGCCCTCATTAGACTCCCCTCTGGAAGCGCTTTCACTGCAAGCTGCAGATTCCCTCCTAACAGCAAGCTTTAGGATAGGGTACTGAATTGTAACTTATCTGCGGCTAATAAGGCGATTTTGGGAAAGAGAATATCTCCCGCAGGGAAGCTGCTACCATCAAATGTTTGCCCTCATTAGACTCCCCTCTGGAAGCGCTTTCACTGCAAGCTGCAAATTCCCTCCTAACAGCAAGCTTTAGGATAGGGTACTGAATTGTAACTTATCTGCGGCTAATAAGGCGATTTTGGGAAAGAGAATATCTCCCGCAGGGAAGCTGCTACCATCAAATGTTTGCCCTCATTAGACTCCCCTCTGGAAGCGCTTTCACTGCAAGCTGCAGATTCCCTCCTAACAGCAAGCTTTAGGATAGGGTACTGAATTGTAACTTATCTGCGGCTAATAAGGCGATTTTGGGAAAGAGAATATCTCCCGCAGGGAAGCTGCTACCATCAAATGTTTGCCCTCATTAGACTCCCCTCTGGAAGCGCTTTCACTGCAAGCTGCAGATTCCCTCCTAACAGCAAGCTTTAGCATAGGGTACTGAATTGTAACTTAACTGCGCCTAATAAGGCGATTTTGGCAAAGAGAGTATCTCCCGCAGGGAAGCTGCTACCATCAAATGTTTGCCCTCGTTAGACTCCCCTCTGGAAGCGCTTTCACTGCAAGCTGCAGATTCCCTCCTAACAGCAAGCTTTAGGATAGGGTACTGAATTGTAACTTAACTGCGGCTAATAAGGCGATTTTGGCAAAGAGAGTATCTCCCGCAGGGAAGCTGCTACCATCAAATGTTTGCCCTCATTAGACTCCCCTCTGGAAGCGCTTTCACCGCAAGCTGCAGATTCCCTCCTAACAGCAAGCTTTAGCATAGGGTACTGAATTGTATCTTAACTGCAGCTAATAAGGCGATTTTGGCAAAGAGAATATCTCCTGCAGGGAAGCTGTTACCATCAAATGTTTGCCCTCATTAGACTCCCCTCTGGAAGTGCTTTCACTGCAAGCTGCAGATTCCCTCCTAACAGCAAGCTTTAGGATAGGGTCCTGAATTGTAACTTACTTTCGCCTACTAATGCGATTTTGGCAAAGAGAGTATCTCCCGCAGGGCAGCTGCTACCATCAAATGTTTGCCCTCATTAGACTCCCCTCTGGAAGCGCTTTGACTGCAAGCTGCAGATTCCCTCCTAACAGCAAGCTTTAGGATAGGGTACTGAATTGTAACTTACTTTCGCCTAATAATGCGATTTTGGAAAAGAGAGTATCTCCCGCAGGGAAGCTGCTACCATCAAATGTTTGCCCTCGTTAGACTCCCCTCTGGAAGCGCTTTCACTGCAAGCTGCAGATTCCCTCCTAACAGCAAGCTTTAGGATAGGGTACTGAATTGTATCTTAACTGCGGCTAATAAGGCGATTTTGGCAAAGAGAATATCTCCCGCAGGGAAGCTGTTACCATCAAATGTTTGCCCTCATTAGACTCCCCTCTGGAAGCGCTTTCACTGCAAGCTGCAGATTCCCTCCTAACAGCAAGCTTTAGGATAGCGTACTAAATTGTTCCTTAATTTCGCCTAATAATGCGATTTTGGCAAAGAGAGTATCTCCCGCAGGGAAGCTGCTACCATCAAACGTTTGCCCTCGTTAGACTCCCCTCCGGAAGCGCTTTCACTGCAAGCTGCAGATTCCCTCCTAACAGCAAGCTTTAGGATAGGGTACTGAATTGTATCTTACTTTCGCATAATATTGCGATTTTGTCAAAGAGAGTATCTCCCGCAGGGAAGCTGCTACCATCAAATGTTTGCCCTCATTAGACTCCCCTCTGGAAGCGCTTTCACTGCAAGCTGCAGATTCCCTCCTAACAGCAAGCTTTAGGATAGGGTACTGAATTGTAACTTATCTGCGGCTAATAAGGCGATTTTGGGAAAGAGAATATCTCCCGCAGGGAAGCTGCTACCATCAAATGTTTGCCCTCATTAGACTCCCCTCTGGAAGCGCTTTCACTGCAAGCTGCAGATTCCCTCCTAACAGCAAGCTTCAGCATAGGGTACTGAATTGTAACTTAACTGCATCTAATAAGGCGATTTTGGCAAAGAGAATATCTCCCGCAGGGAAGCTGTTACCATCAAATGATTGCCCTCATTAGACTCCCCTCTGGAAGCGCTTTCACTGCAAGCTGCAGATTCCCTCCTAACAGCAAGCTTTAGGATAGGGTCCTGAATTGTAACTTACTTTCGCCTAATAATGCGATTTTGGCAAAGAGAGTATCTCCCGCAGGGAAGCTGCTACCATCAAATGTTTGCCCTCATTAGACTCCCCTCTGGAAGCGCTTTCACTGCAAGCTGCAGATTCCCTCCTAACAGCAAGCTTTAGGATAGGGTACTGAATTGTAACTTACTTTCGCCTAATAATGCGATTTTGGCAAAGAGAGTATCTCCCGCAGGGAAGCTCCTACCATCAAATGTTTGCCCTCATTAGACTCCCCTCTGGAAGCGCTTTCACTGCAAGCTGCAGATTCCCTCCTAACAGCAAGCTTTAGGATAGGGTACTGAATTGTCACTTAACTGCGGCTAATAAGGCGATTTTGGCAAAGAGAGTATCTCCCGCAGGGAAGCTGCTACCATCAAATGTTTGCCCTCATTAGACTCCCCTCTGGAAGCGCTTTCACTGCAAGCTGCAGATTCCCTCCTAACAGCAAGCTTTAGGATAGGGTACTGAATTGTAACTTATCTGCGGCTAATAAGGCGATTTTGGGAAAGAGAATATCTCCCGCAGGGAAGCTGCTACCATCAAATGTTTGCCCTCATTAGACTCCCCTCTGGAAGCGCTTTCACTGCAAGCTGCAAATTCCCTCCTAACAGCAAGCTTTAGGATAGGGTACTGAATTGTAACTTATCTGCGGCTAATAAGGCGATTTTGGGAAAGAGAATATCTCCCGCAGGGAAGCTGCTACCATCAAATGTTTGCCCTCATTAGACTCCCCTCTGGAAGCGCTTTCACTGCAAGCTGCAGATTCCCTCCTAACAGCAAGCTTTAGGATAGGGTACTGAATTGTAACTTATCTGCGGCTAATAAGGCGATTTTGGGAAAGAGAATATCTCCCGCAGGGAAGCTGCTACCATCAAATGTTTGCCCTCATTAGACTCCCCTCTGGAAGCGCTTTCACTGCAAGCTGCAGATTCCCTCCTAACAGCAAGCTTTAGCATAGGGTACTGAATTGTAACTTAACTGCGCCTAATAATGCGATTTTGGCAAAAAGAGTATCTCCCGCAGGGAAGCTGCTACCATCAAATGTTTGCCCTCGTTAGACTCCCCTCTGGAAGCGCTTTCACTGCAAGCTGCAGATTCCCTCCTAACAGCAAGCTTTAGGATAGGGTACTGAATTGTAACTTAACTGCGGCTAATAAGGCGATTTTGGCAAAGAGAGTATCTCCCGCAGGGAAGCTGCTACCATCAAATGTTTGCCCTCATTAGACTCCCCTCTGGAAGCGCTTTCACCGCAAGCTGCAGATTCCCTCCTAACAGCAAGCTTTAGCATAGGGTACTGAATTGTATCTTAACTGCAGCTAATAAGGCGATTTTGGCAAAGAGAATATCTCCTGCAGGGAAGCTGTTACCATCAAATGTTTGCCCTCATTAGACTCCCCTCTGGAAGCGCTTTCACTGCAAGCTGCAGATTCCCTCCTAACAGCAAGCTTTAGGATAGGGTCCTGAATTGTAACTTACTTTCGCCTAATAATGCGATTTTGGCAAAGAGAGTATCTCCCGCAGGGCAGCTGCTACCATCAAATGTTTGCCCTCATTAGACTCCCCTCTGGAAGCGCTTTCACTGCAAGCTGCAGATTCCCTCCTAACAGCAAGCTTTAGGATAGGGTACTGAATTGTAACTTACTTTCGCCTAATAATGCGATTTTGGAAAAGAGAGTATCTCCCGCAGGGAAGCTGCTACCATCAAATGTTTGCCCTCATTAGACTCCCCTCTGGAAGCGCTTTCACTGCAAGCTGCAGATTCCCTCCTAACAGCAAGCTTTAGGATAGTGTACTGAATTGTAACTTATCTGCGGCTAATAAGGCGATTTTGGCAAAGAGAATATCTCCCGCAGGGAAGCTGCTACCATCAAATGTTTGCCCTCATTAGACTCCCCTCTGGAAGCGCTTTCACTGCAAGCTGCAGATTCCCTCCTAACAGCAAGCTGTAGGACACTGTACTGAATTGTAACTTACTTTCGCCTAATAAAGCGATTTTGGCAAAGAGAGTATCTCCCGCAGGGAAGCTGCTACCATCAAATGTTTGCCCTCATTAGACTCCCCTCTGGAAGCGCTTTCACTGCAAGCTGCAGATTCCCTCCTAACAGCAAGCTTTAGCATAGGGTACTGAATTGTAACTTAACTGCGGCTAATAAGGCGATTTTGGCAAAGAGAATATCTCCCGCAGGGAAGCTGTTACCATCAAATGATTGCCCTCATTAGACTCCCCTCTGGAAGAGCTTTCACTGCAAGCTGCAGATTCCCTCCTAACAGCAAGCTTTAGGATAGGGTCCTGAATTGTAACTTACTTTCGCCTAATAATGCGATTTTGGCAAAGAGAGTATCTCCCGCAGGGAAGCTGCTACCATCAAATGTTTGCCCTCATTAGACTCCCCTCTGGAAGCGCTTTCACTGCAAGCTGCAGATTCCCTCCTAACAGCAAGCTTTAGGATAGGGTACTGAATTGTAACTTAACTGCGGCTAATAAGGCGATTTTGGCAAAGAGAGTATCTCCCGCAGGGAAGCTGCTACCATCAAATGTTTGCCCTCATTAGACTCCCCTCTGGAAGCGCTTTCACTGCAAGCTGCAGATTCCCTCCTAACAGCAAGCTGTAGGACACTGTACTGAATTGTAACTTACTTTCGCCTAATAATGCGATTTTGGCAAAGAGAGTATCTACCGCAGGGAAGCTGCTACCATCAAACGTTTGCCCTCATTAGACTCCCCTCTGGAAGCGCTTTCACTGCAAGCTGCAGATTCCCTCCTAACAGCAAGCTTTAGGATAGGGTACTGAATTGTATCTTAACTGCGTCTAATAAGGCAAAATTGGAAAAGAGATTATCTCCCGCAGGGAAGCTGCTACCATCAAATGTTTGCCCTCATTAGACTCCCCTCTGGAAGCGCTTTCACTGCAAGCTGCAGATTCCCTCCTAACAGCAAGCTTTAGGATAGGGTCCTGAATTGTAACTTACTTTCGCCTAATAATGCGATTTTGGCAAAGAGAATATCTCCCGCAGGGAAGCTGCTACCATCAAATGTTTGCCCTCATTAGACTCCCCTCTGGAAGCGCTTTCACTGCAAGCTGCAGATTCCCTCCTAACAGCAAGCTTTAGGATAGGGTACTGAATTGTAACTTACTTTCGCCTAATAATGCGATTTTGGCAGAGAGAGTATCTCCCGCAGGGAAGCTGCTACCATCAAATGTTTGCCCTCATTAGACTCCCCTCTGGAAGCGCTTTCACTGCAAGCTGCAGATTCCCTCCTAACAGCAAGCTTTAGCATAGGGTACTGAATTGTAACTTAACTGCATCTAATAAGGCGATTTTGGCAAAGAGAGTATCTCCCGCAGGGAAGCTGCTACCATCAAATGTTTGCCCTCATTAGACTCCCCTCTGGAAGCGCTTTCACTGCAAGCTGCAGATTCCCTCCTAACAGCAAGCTTTAGGATAGGGTACTGAATTGTAACTTATCTGCGGCTAATAAGGCGATTTTGGGAAAGAGAATATCTCCCGCAGGGAAGCTGCTACCATCAAATGTTTGCCCTCATTAGACTCCCCTCTGGAAGCGCTTTCACTGCAAGCTGCAGATTCCCTCCTAACAGCAAGCTTTAGGATAGGGTACTGAATTGTAACTTATCTGCGGCTAATAAGGCGATTTTGGGAAAGAGAATATCTCCCGCAGGGAAGCTGCTACCATCAAATGTTTGCCCTCATTAGACTCCCCTCTGGAAGCGCTTTCACTGCAAGCTGCAGATTCCCTCCTAACAGCAAGCTTTAGCATAGGGTACTGAATTGTAACTTAACTGCAGCTAATAAGGCGATTTTGGCAAAGAGAATATCTCCCGCAGGGAAGCTGTTACCATCAAATGATTGCCCTCATTAGACTCCCCTCTGGAAGCGCTTTCACTGCAAGCTGCAGATTCCCTCCTAACAGCAAGCTTTAGGATAGGGTCCTGAATTGTAACTTACTTTCGCCTAATAATGCGATATTGGCAAAGAGAGTATCTCCCGCAGGGAAGCTGCTACCATCAAATGTTTGCCCTCGTTAAACTCCCCTCTGGAAGCGCTTTCACTGCAAGCTGCAGATTCCCTCCTAACAGCAAGCTTTAGGATAGGGTACTGAATTGTAACTTAACTGCGGCTAATAATGCGATTTTGGCAAAGAGAATATCTCCCGCAGGGAAGCTGCTACCATCAAATGTTTGCCCTCATTAGACTCCCCTCTGGAAGCGCTTTGACTGCAATCTGCAGATTCCCTCCTAACAGCAAGCTTAAGGATAGGGTACTGAATTGTAACTTACTTTCGCCTAATAATGCGATTTTGGCAAAGAGAGTATCTCCCGCAGGGAAGCTGCTACCATCAAATGTTTGCCCTCATTAGACTCCCCTCTGGAAGCGCTTTCACTGCAAGCTGCAGATTCCCTCCTAACAGCAAGCTTTAGGATAGGGTACTGAATTGTAACTTACTTTCGCCTAATAATGCGATTATAGCAAAGAGAGTATCTCCCGCAGGGAAGCTGCTACCATCAAATGTTTGCCCTCATTAGACTCCCCTCTGGAAGCGCTTTCACTGCAAGCTGCAGATTCCCTCCTAACAGCAAGCTTTAGGATAGGGTACTGAATTGTAACTTATCTGCGGCTAATAAGGCGATTTTGGGAAAGAGAATATCTCCCGCAGGGAAGCTGCTACCATCAAATGTTTGCCCTCATTAGACTCCCCTCTGGAAGCGCTTTCACTGCAAGCTGCAGATTCCCTCCTAACAGCAAGCTTTAGCATAGGGTACTGAATTGAAACTTAACTGCGCCTAATAAGGCGATTTTGACAAAGAGAATATCTCCCGCAGGGAAGCTGTTACCATCAAAATATTGCCCTCATTAGACTCCCCTCTGGAAGCGCTTTCACTGCAAGCTGCAGATTCCCTCCTAACAGCAAGCTTTAGGATAGGGTCCTGAATTGTATCTTACTTTCACCTAATAATGCGATTTTGGCAAAGAGAGTATCTCCCGCAGGGAAGCTGCTACCATCAAATGTTTGCCCTCGTTAGACTCCCCTCTGGAAGCGCTTTCACTGCAAGCTGCAGATTCCCTCCTAACAGCAAGCTTTAGGATAGGGTACTGAATTGTAACTTACTTTCGCCTAATAATGCGATTTTGGCAAAGAGAGTATCTCCCGCAGGGAAGCTGCTACCATCAAATGTTTGCCCTCCTTAGACTCCCCTCTGGAAGCGCTTTCACTGCAAGCTGCAGATTCCCTCCTAACAGCAAGCTTTAGGATAGGGTACTGAATTGTAACTTAACTGCGGCTAATAAGGGGATTTTGGCAAAGAGAGTATCTCCTGCAGGGAAGCTGCTACCATCAAATGTTTGCCCTCATTAGACTCCCCTCTGGAAGCGCTTTCACTGCAAGCTGCAGATTCCCTCCTAACAGCAAGCTTTAGCATAGTGTACTGAATTGTAACTTAACTGCGGCTAATAAGGCGATTTTGGCAAAGAGAATATCTCCTGCAGGGAAGCTGTTACCATCAAATGTTTGCCCTCATTAGACTCCCCTCTGGAAGCGCTTTCACTGCAAGCTGCAGATTCCCTCCTAACAGCAAGCTTTAGGATAGGGTACTGAATTGTAACTTAATTTCGCCTAATAATGCGATTTTGGCAAAGAGAGTATCTCCCGCAGGGAAGCTGCTACCATCAAACGTTTGCCCTCATTAGACTCCCCTCCGGAAGCGCTTTCACTGCAAGCTGCAGATTCCCTCCTAACAGCAAGCTTTAGGATAGGGTACTGAATTGAAACTTACTTTCGCATAATATTGCGATTTTGTCAAAGAGAGTATCTCCCGCAGGGAAGCTGCTACCATCAAATGTTTGCCCTCATTAGACTCCCCTCTGGAAGCGCTTTCACTGCAAGCTGCAGATTCCCTCCTAACAGCAAGCTGTAGGACACTGTACTGAATTGTAACTTACTTTCGCCTAATAAAGCGATTTTGGCAAAGAGAGTATCTCCCGCAGGGAAGCTGCTACCATCAAATGTTTGCCCTCATTACACTCCCCTCTGGAAGCGCTTTCACTGCAAGCTGCAGATTCCCTCCTAACAGCAAGCTTTAGGATAGGGTACTGAATTGTAACTTAACTGCGGCTAATAAGGCGATTTTGGGAAAGAGAATATCTCCCGCAGGGAAGCTGCTACCATCAAATGTTTGCCCTCATTAGACTCCCCTCTGGAAGCGCTTTCACTGCAAGCTGCAGATTCCCTCCTAACAGCAAGCTTTAGGATAGTGTACTGAATTGTAACTTATCTGCGGCTAATAAGGCGATTTTGGGAAAGAGAATATCTCCCGCAGGGAAGCTGCTACCATCAAATGTTTGCCCTCATTAGACTCCCCTCTGGAAGCGCTTTCACTGCAAGCTGCAGATTCCCTCCTAACAGCAAGCTTTAGGATAGGGTCCTGAATTGTATCTTACTTTCGCCTAATAATGCGATTTTGGCAAAGAGAGTATCTCCCGCAGGGAAGCTGCTACCATCAAATGTTTGCCCTCGTTAAACTCCCCTCTGGAAGCGCTTTCACTGCAAGCTGCAGATTCCCTCCTAACAGCAAGCTTTAGGATAGGGTACTGAATTGTAACTTACTTTCGCCTAATAATGCGATTTTGGCAAAGAGAGTATCTCCCGCAGGGAAGCTGCTACCATCAAATGTTTGCCCTCATTAGACTCCCCTCTGGAAGCGCTTTCACTGCAAGCTGCAGATTCCCTCCTAACAGCAAGCTTTAGGATAGGGTACTGAATTGTAACTTATCTGCGGCTAATAAGGCGATTTTGGGAAAGAGAATATCTCCCGCAGGGAAGCTGCTACCATCAAATGTTTGCCCTCATTAGACTCCCCTCTGGAAGCGCTTTCACTGCAAGCTGCAGATTCCCTCCTAACAGCAAGCTTTAGGATAGGGTACTGAATTGTAACTTATCTGCGGCTAATAAGGCGATTTATGAAAGAGAATATCTCCCGCAGGGAAGCTGCTACCATCAAATGTTTGCCCTCATTAGACTCCCCTCTGGAAGCGCTTTCACTGCAAGCTGCAGATTCCCTCCTAACAGCAAGCTTTAGGATAGTGTACTGAATTGTAACTTAACTGCGGCTAATAATGCGATTTTGGCAAAGAGAGTATCTCCGGCAGGGAAGCTGCTACCATCAAATGTTTGCCCTCATTAGACTCCCCTCTGGAAGCGCTTTCACCGCAAGCTGCAGATTCCCTCCTAACAGCAAGCTTTAGCATAGGGTACTGAATTGTAACTTAACTGCGGCTAATAAGGCGATTTTGGCAAAGAGAATATCTCCTGCAGGGAAGCTGTTACCATCAAATGTTTGCCCTCATTAGACTCCCCTCTGGAAGCGCTTTCAATGCAAGCTGCAGATTCCCTCCTAACAGCAAGCTTTAGGATAGGGTACTGAATTGTAACTTACTTTCGCCTAATAATGCGATTTTGGCAAAGAGAGTATCTCCCGCAGGGAAGATGCTACCATCAAATGTTTGCCCTCATTAGACTCCCCTCTGGTAGCGCTTTCACTGCAAGCTGCAGATTCCCTCCTAACAGCAAGCTTTAGGATAGGGTACTGAATTGAATCTTACTTTCGCCTAATAAAGGGATTTTGGCAAAGAGAGTATCTCCCGCAGGGAATCTGCTACCATCAAATGTTTGCCCTCATTAGACTCCCCTCTGGAAGCGCTTTCACTGCAAGCTGCAGATTCCCTCCTAACAGCAAGCTTTAGGATAGGGTACTGAATTGTAACTTACTTTCGCCTAATAATGCGATTTTGGCAAAGAGAGTATCTACCGCAGGGAAGCTGCTACCATCAAACGTTTGCCCTCATTAGACTCCCCTCTGGAAGCGCTTTCACTGCAAGCTGCAGATTCCCTCCTAACAGCAAGCTTTAGGATAGGGTACTGAATTGTATCTTAACTGCGTCTAATAAGGCAAAATTGGAAAAGAGATTATCTCCCGCAGGGAAGCTGCTACCATCAAATGTTTGCCCTCGTTAGACTCCCCTCTGGAAGCGCTTTCACTGCAAGCTGCAGATTCCCTCCTAACAGCAAGCTTTAGGATAGGGTACTGAATTGTAACTTACTTTCGCCTAATAATGCGATTTTGGCAAAGAGAGTATCTCCCGCAGGGAAGCTGCTACCATCAAATGTTTGCCCTCGTTAGACTCCCCTCTGGAAGCGCTTTCACTGCAAGCTGCAGATTCCCTCCTAACAGCAAGCTTTAGGATAGGGTACTGAATTGTAACTTACTTTCGCCTAATAATGCGATTTTGGCAAAGAGAGTATCTCCTGCAGGGAAGCTGCTACCATCAAATGTTTGCCCTCATTAGACTCCCCTCTGGAAGCGCTTTCACTGCAAGCTGCAGATTCCCTCCTAACAGCAAGCTTTAGGATAGGGTACTGAATTGTAACTTAACTGGGGCTAATAATGCGATTTTGGCAAAGAGTGTATCTCCCGCAGGGTAGCTGCTACCATCAAATGTTTGCCCTCATTAGACTCCCCTCTGGAAGCGCTTTCACTGCAAGCTGCAGATTCCCTCCTAACAGCAAGCTTTAGGATAGGGTACTGAATTGTAACTTACTTTCGCCTAATAATGCGATTTTTGCAAAGAGAATATCTCCCGCAGGGAAGCTGCTACCATCAAATGTTTGCCCTCCTTAGACTCCCCTCTGGAAGCGCTTTCACTGCAAGCTGCAGATTCCCTCCTAACAGCAAGCTTTAGGATAGAGTACTGAATTGTAACTTACTTTCGCCTAATAATGCGATTTTGGCAAAGAGAGTATCTCCGGCAGGGAAGCTACTACCATCAAATGTTTGCCCTCATTAGACTCCCCTCTGGAAGCGCTTTCACTGCAAGCTGCAGATTCCCTCCTAACAGCAAGCTTTAGCATAGGGTACTGAATTTTAACTTAACTGCGGCTAATAAGGCGATTTTGGCAAAGAGAATATCTCCCGCAGGGAAGCTGTTACCATCAAATGATTGCCCTCATTAGACTCCCCTCTGGAAGCGCTTTCACTGCAAGCTGCAGATTCCCTCCTAACAGCAAGCTTTAGGATAGGGTACTGAATTGTATCTTACTTTCGCCTAATAATGCGATTTTGGCAAAGAGAGTATCTCCCGCAGGGAAGCTGCTACCATCAAATGTTTGCCCTCATTAGACTCCCCTCTGGAAGCGCTTTCACTGCAAGCTGCAGATTCCCTCCTAACAGCAAGCTTTAGGATAGGGTACTGAATTGTAACTTACTTTCGCCTAATAATGCGATTTTGGCAAAGAGAGTATCTCCCGCAGGGAAGCTGCTACCATCAAATGTTTGCCCTCATTAGACTCCCCTCTGGAAGCGCTTTCACCGCAAGCTGCAGATTCCCTCCTAACAGCAAGCTTTAGCATAGGTTACTGAATTGTAACTTAACTGCGGCTAATAAGGCGATTTTGGCAAAGAGAATATCTCCCGCAGGGAAGCTGTTACCATCAAATGTTTGCCCTCATTAGACTCCCCTCTGGAAGCGCTTTCACTGCAAGCTGCAGATTCCCTCCTAACAGCAAGCTTTAGGATAGGGTACTGAATTGTAACTTAACCACGCCTAATAATGCGATTTTGGCAAAGAGAGTATCTCCCGCAGGGCAGCTGCTACCATCAAATGTTTGCCCTCGTTAGACTCCCCTCTGGAAGCGCTTTCACTGCAAGCTGCAGATTCCCTCCTAACAGCAAGCTTTAGGATAGGGTACTGAATTGTAACTTACTTTCGCCTAATAATGCGATTTTGGCAAAGAGAGTATCTCCCGCAGGGAAGCTGCTACCATCAAATGTTTGCCCTCCTTAGACTCCCCTCTGGAAGCGCTTTCAATGCAAGCTGCAGATTCCCTCCTAACAGCAAGCTTTAGGATAGGGTACTGAATTGTAACTTACTTTCGCCTAATAATGCGATTTTGGCAAAGAGAGTATCTCCCGCAGGGAAGATGCTACCATCAAATGTTTGCCCTCATTAGACTCCCCTCTGGAAGCGCTTTGACTGCAAGCTTCAGATTCCCTCCTAACAGCAAGCTTTAGGATGGGGTACTGAATTGTAACTTACTTTCGCCTAATAATGCGATTTTGGCAGAGAGAGTATCTTCCGCAGGGAAGCTGCTACCATCAAATGTTTGCCCTCATTAGACTCCCCTCTGGAAGCGCTTTCACTGCAAGCTGCAGATTCCCTCCTAACAGCAAGCTTTAGGATAGGGTCCTGAATTGTAACGTACTTTCGCCTAATAATGCGATTTTGGCAAAGAGAGTATCTCCCGCAGGGAAGGCTCTACCATCAAATGTTTGCCCTCGTTAGACTCCCCTCTGGAAGCGCTTTCTCTGCAAGCTGCAGATTCCCTCCTAACAGCAAGCTTTAGGATAGGGTACTGAATTGTAACTTACTTTCGAATAATAATGCGATTTTTGCAAAGAGAATATCTCCCGCAGGGAAGCTGCTAACATCAAATGTTTGCCCTCATTAGACTCCCCTCTGGAAGCGCTTTCACTGCAAGCTGCAGATTCCCTCCTAACAGCAAGCTTTAGGATAGGGTACTGAATTGTAACTTACTTTCGCCTAATAATGCGATTTTGGCAAAGAGAGTATCTCCCGCAGGGAAGCTGCTACCATCAAACGTTTGCCCTCGTTAGACTCCCCTCCAGAAGCGCTTTCACTGCAAGCTGCAGATTCCCTCCTAACAGCAAGATTTAGGATAGGGTACTGAATTGAAACTTACTTTCGCCTAATAAGGCGATTTTGTCAAAGAGAGTATCTCCCGCAGGGAAGCTGCTACCATCAAATGTTTGCCCTCATTAGACTCCCCTCTGGAAGCGCTTTCACTGCAAGCTGCAGATTCCCTCCTAACAGCAAGCTTTAGGATAGGGTACTGAATTGTAACTTATCTGCGGCTAATAAGGCGATTTTGGCAAAGAGAATATCTCCCGCAGGGAAGCTGCTACCATCAAATGTTTGCCCTCGTTAGACTCCCCTCTGCAAGCGCTTTCAATACAAGCTGCAGATTCCCTCCTAACAGCAAGCTTTAGGATAGGGTACTGAATTGTAACTTACTTTCGCCTAATAATGCGATTTTGGCAAAGAGATTATCTCCCGCAGGGAAGCTGCTAACATCAAATGTTTGCCCTCCTTAGACTCCCCTCTGGAAGCGCTTTCACTGCAAGCTGCAGATTCCCTCCTAACAGCAAGCTTTAGGATAGGGTACTGAATTGTAACTTACTTTCGCCTAATAATGCGATTTTGGCAAAGAGAGTATCTACCGCAGGGAAGCTGCTACCATCAAACGTTTGCCCTCATTAGACTCCCCTCTGGAAGCGCTTTCACTGCAAGCTGCAGATTCCCTCCTAACAGCAAGCTTTAGGATAGGGTACTGAATTGTATCTTAACTGCGTGTAATAAGGCAAAATTGGAAAAGAGAATATCTCCCGCAGGGAAGCTGCTACCATCAAATGTTTGCCCTCGTTAGACTCCCCTCTGGAAGCGCTTTCACTGCAAGCTGCAGATTCCCTCCTAACAGCAAGCTTTAGGATAGGGTACTGAATTGTAACGTACTTTCGCCTAATAATGCGATTTTGGCAAAGAGAGTATCTCCCGCAGGGAAGCTGCTACCATCAAATGTTTGCCCTCGTTAGACTCCCCTCTGGAAGCGCTTTCACTGCAAGCTGCAGATTCCCTCCTAACAGCAAGCTTTAGGATAGGGTACTGAATTGTATCTTAACTGGGGCTAATAATGCGATTATGGCAAAGAGAGTATCTCCCGCAGGGTAGCTGCTACCATCAAATGTTTGCCCTCATTAGACTCCCCTCTGGAAGCGCTTTCACTGCAAGCTGCAGATTCCCTCCTAACAGCAAGCTTTAGGATAGGGTACTGAATTGTAACTTACTTTCGCCTAATAATGCGATTTTTGCAAAGAGAATATCTCCCGCAGGGAAGCTGCTACCATCAAATGTTTGCCCTCCTTAGACTCCCCTCTGGAAGCGCTTTCACTGCAAGCTGCAGATTCCCTCCTAACAGCAAGCTTTAGGATAGGGTCCTGAATTGTAACTTACTTTCGCCTAATAATGCGATTTTGGCAAAGAGAGTATCTCCCGCAGGGAAGCTGCTACCATCAAATGTTTGCCCTCATTAGACTCCCCTCTGGAAGCGCTTTCACTGCAAGCTGCAGATTCTCTCCTAACAGCAAGCTTTAGGATAGGGTACTGAATTGTAACTTATCTGCGGCTAATAAGGCGATTTTGGGAAAGAGAATATCTCCCGCAGGGAAGCTGCTACCATCAAATGTTTGCCCTCATTAGACTCCCCTCTGGAAGCGCTTTCACTGCAAGCTGCAGATTCCCTCCTAACAGCAAGCTTTAGTATAGGGTACTGATTTGTAACTTAACTGCGTCAAATAAGGCGATTTTGGCAAAGAGAATATTTCCCGCAGGGAAGCTGCTACATTAAATGTTTGCCCTCATTAGACTCCCCTCTGGAAGCGCTTTCACTGCAAGCTTCAGATTCCCTCCTAACAGCAAGCTTTAGGATAGGGTACTGAATTGTAACTTAACTGCGGCTAATAAGGCAAAATTGGAAAAGAGATTATCTCCCGCAGGGAAGCTGCTACCATCAAATGTTTGCCCTCGTTAGACTCCCCTCTGGAAGCGCTTTCACTGCAAGCTGCAGATTCCCTCCTAACAGCAAGCTTTAGGATAGGGTCCTGAATTGTAACTTACTTTCGCCTAATAATGCGATTTTGGCAAAGAGAGTATCTCCCGCAGGGAAGCTGCTACCATCAAATGTTTGCCCTCGTTAGACTCCCCTCTGGAAGCGCTTTCACTGCAAGCTGCAGATTCCCTCCTAACAGCAAGCTTTAGGATAGGGTACTGAATTGTAACTTACTTTCGCCTAATAACGCGTTTTTAACAAAGAGAGTATCTCCCGCAGGGAAGCTGCTACCATCAAATGTTTGCCCTCGTTAGACTCCCCTCTGGAAGCGCTTTCACTGCAAGCTGCAGATTCCCTCCTAACAGCAAGCTTTAGGATAGGGTACTGAATTGTAACTTAACTGGGGCTAATAATGCGATTATGGCAAAGAGACTATCTCCCGCAGGGTAGCTGCTACCATCAAATGTTTGCCCTCATTAGACTCCCCTCTGGAAGCGCTTTCACTGCAAGCTGCAGATTCCCTCCTAACAGCAAGCTTTAGGATAGGGTACTGAATTGAAACTTAACTGCGGCTAATAAGGCGATTATGTCAAAGAGATTATCTCCCGCAGGGAAGCTGCTAACATCAAATGTTTGCCCTCATTAGACTCCCCTCTGGAAGCGCTTTCACTGCAAGCTGCAGATTCCCTCCTAACAGCAAGCTTTAGGATAGAGTACTGAATTGTAACTTACTTTCGCCTAATAATGCGATTTTGGCAAAGAGAGTATCTCCCGCAGGGAAGCTGCTACCATCAAATGTTTGCCCTCATTAGACTCCCCTCTGGAAGCGCTTTCACTGCAAGCTGCAGATTCCCTCCTAACAGCAAGCTTTAGGATAGGGTACTGAATTGTAACTTAACTGCGGCTAATAAGGCGATTTTGGGAAAGAGAATATCTCCCGCAGGGAAGCTGCTACCATCAAATGTTTGCCCTCATTAGACTCCCCTCTGGAAGCGCTTTCACTGCAAGCTGCAGATTCCCTCCTAACAGCAAGCTTTAGGATAGGGTACTGAATTGTAACTTAATTTCGCCTAATAATGCGATTTTGGCAAAGAGAGTATCTCCCGCAGGGAAGCTGCTACCATCAAACGTTTGCCCTCGTTAGACTCCCCTCTGGAAGCGCTTTCACTGCAAGCTGCAGATTCCCTCCTAACAGCAAGCTTTAGGATAGGGTACTGAATTGTAACTTAATTTCGCCTAATAATGCGATTTTGGCAAAGAGAGTATCTCCCGCAGGGCAGCTGCTACCATCAAATGTTTGCCCTCATTAGACTCCCCTCTGGAAGCGCTTTCACTGCAAGCTGCAGATTCCCTCCTAACAGCAAGCTTTAGGATAGGGTACTGAATTGTAACTTAACTGCGGCTAATAAGGCGATTTTGGCAAAGAGAGTATCTCCCGCAGGGAAGCTGCTAACATCAAATGTTTGCCCTCATTAGACTCCCCTCTGGAAGCGCTTTCACTGCAAGCTGCAGATTCCCTCCTAACAGCAAGCTTTAGGATAGGGTACTGAATTGTAACTTAACTGCGGCTAATAAGGCAAAAATAGAAAAGAGATTATATCCCGCAGGGAAGCTGCTACCATCAAATGTTTGCCCTCGTTAGACTCCCCTCTGGAAGCGCTTTCACTGCAAGCTGCAGATTCCCTCCTAACAGCAAGCTTTAGGATAGGTACTGAATTGTACCTTAATTTCGCATAATAATGCGATTTTGGCAAAGAGAGTATCTCCCGCAGGGAAGCTGCTACCATCAAATGTTTGCCCTCATTAGACTCCCCTCTGGAAGCGCTTTCACTGCAAGCTGCAGATTCCCTCCTAACAGCAAGCTTTAGCATAGGGTACTGAATTGTAACTTAACTGCGGCTAATAAGGCGATTTTGGGAAAGAGAATATCTCCCGCAGGGAAGCTGCTACCATCAAATGTTTGCCCTCATTAGACTCCCCTCTGGAAGCGCTTTCACTGCAAGCTGCAGATTCCCTCCTAACAGCAAGCTTTAGGATAGGGTACTGAATTGTAACTTAATTTCGCCTAATAATGCGATTTTGGCAAAGAGAGTATCTCCCGCAGGGAAGCTGCTACCATCAAACGTTTGCCCTCGTTAGACTCCCCTCTGGAAGCGCTTTCACTGCAAGCTGCAGATTCCCTCCTAACAGCAAGCTTTAGGATAGGGTACTGAATTGTAACTTAATTTCGCCTAATAATGCGATTTTGGCAAAGAGAGTATCTCCCGCAGGGCAGCTGCTACCATCAAATGTTTGCCCTCATTAGACTCCCCTCTGGAAGCGCTTTCACTGCAAGCTGCAGATTCCCTCCTAACAGCAAGCTTTAGGATAGGGTACTGAATTGTAACTTAACTGCGGCTAATAAGGCGATTTTGGCAAAGAGAGTATCTCCCGCAGGGAAGCTGCTAACATCAAATGTTTGCCCTCATTAGACTCCCCTCTGGAAGCGCTTTCACTGCAAGCTGCAGATTCCCTCCTAACAGCAAGCTTTAGGATAGGGTACTGAATTGTAACTTAACTGCGGCTAATAAGGCAAAAATAGAAAAGAGATTATATCCCGCAGGGAAGCTGCTACCATCAAATGTTTGCCCTCGTTAGACTCCCCTCTGGAAGCGCTTTCACTGCAAGCTGCAGATTCCCTCCTAACAGCAAGCTTTAGGATAGGTACTGAATTGTACCTTAATTTCGCATAATAATGCGATTTTGGCAAAGAGAGTATCTCCCGCAGGGAAGCTGCTACCATCAAATGTTTGCCCTCATTAGACTCCCCTCTGGAAGCGCTTTCACTGCAAGCTGCAGATTCCCTCCTAACAGCAAGCTTTAGCATAGGGTACTGAATTGTAACTTAACTGCGGCTAATAAGGCGATTTTGGCAAAGAGAATATCTCCCGCAGGGAAGCTGTTACCATCAAATGATTGCCCTCATTAGACTCCCCTCTGGAAGCGCTTTCACTGCAAGCTGCAGATTCCCTCCTAACAGCAAGCTTTAGGATAGGGTACTGAATTGTATCTTAACTGCGTGTAATAAGGCAAAATTGGAAAAGAGAATATCTCCCGCAGGGAAGCTGCTACCATCAAATGTTTGCCCTCGTTAGACTCCCCTCTGGAAGCGCTTTCACTGCAAGCTGCAGATTCCCTCCTAACAGCAAGCTTTAGGATAGGGTACTGAATTGTAACGTACTTTCGCCTAATAATGCGATTTTGGCAAAGAGAGTATCTCCCGCAGGGAAGCTGCTACCATCAAATGTTTGCCCTCGTTAGACTCCCCTCTGGAAGCGCTTTCACTGCAAGCTGCAGATTCCCTCCTAACAGCAAGCTTTAGGATAGGGTACTGAATTGTATCTTAACTGGGGCTAATAATGCGATTATGGCAAAGAGAGTATCTCCCGCAGGGTAGCTGCTACCATCAAATGTTTGCCCTCATTAGACTCCCCTCTGGAAGCGCTTTCACTGCAAGCTGCAGATTCCCTCCTAACAGCAAGCTTTAGGATAGGGTACTGAATTGTAACTTACTTTCGCCTAATAATGCGATTTTTGCAAAGAGAATATCTCCCGCAGGGAAGCTGCTACCATCAAATGTTTGCCCTCCTTAGACTCCCCTCTGGAAGCGCTTTCACTGCAAGCTGCAGATTCCCTCCTAACAGCAAGCTTTAGGATAGGGTCCTGAATTGTAACTTACTTTCGCCTAATAATGCGATTTTGGCAAAGAGAGTATCTCCCGCAGGGAAGCTGCTACCATCAAATGTTTGCCCTCATTAGACTCCCCTCTGGAAGCGCTTTCACTGCAAGCTGCAGATTCTCTCCTAACAGCAAGCTTTAGGATAGGGTACTGAATTGTAACTTATCTGCGGCTAATAAGGCGATTTTGGGAAAGAGAATATCTCCCGCAGGGAAGCTGCTACCATCAAATGTTTGCCCTCATTAGACTCCCCTCTGGAAGCGCTTTCACTGCAAGCTGCAGATTCCCTCCTAACAGCAAGCTTTAGTATAGGGTACTGATTTGTAACTTAACTGCGTCAAATAAGGCGATTTTGGCAAAGAGAATATTTCCCGCAGGGAAGCTGCTACATTAAATGTTTGCCCTCATTAGACTCCCCTCTGGAAGCGCTTTCACTGCAAGCTTCAGATTCCCTCCTAACAGCAAGCTTTAGGATAGGGTACTGAATTGTAACTTAACTGCGGCTAATAAGGCAAAATTGGAAAAGAGATTATCTCCCGCAGGGAAGCTGCTACCATCAAATGTTTGCCCTCGTTAGACTCCCCTCTGGAAGCGCTTTCACTGCAAGCTGCAGATTCCCTCCTAACAGCAAGCTTTAGGATAGGGTACTGAATTGTAACTTAACTGCGTCTAATAATGCGATTTTGGCAAAGAGAATATCTCCCGCAGGGAAGCTGTTACCATCAAATGTTTGCCCTCATTAGACTCCCCTCTGGAAGCGCTTTCACTGCAAGCTTCAGATTCCCTCCTAACAGCAAGCTTTAGGATAGGGTACTGAATTGTAACTTAACTGCGGCTAATAAGGCAAAATTGGAAAAGAGATTATCTCCCGCAGGGAAGCTGCTACCATCAAATGTTTGCCCTCGTTAGACTCCCCTCTGGAAGCGCTTTCACTGCAAGCTGCAGATTCCCTCCTAACAGCAAGCTTTAGGATAGGGTACTGAATTGTAACTTACTTTCGCCTAATAATGCGATTTTGGCAAAGAGAGTATCTCCCGCAGGGAAGCTGCTACCATCAAATGTTTGCCCTCGTTAGACTCCCCTCTGGAAGCGCTTTCACTGCAAGCTGCAGATTCCCTCCTAACAGCAAGCTTTAGGATAGGGTACTGAATTGTAACTTACTTTCGCCTAATAATGCGATTATGGCAAGGAGACTATCTCCCGCAGGGAAGCTGCTACCATCAAATGTTTGCCCTCATTAGACTCCCCTCTGGAAGCGCTTTCACTGCAAGCTGCAGATTCCCTCCTAACAGCAAGCTTTAGGATAGGGTACTGAATTGTAACTTAACTGGGGCTAATAATGCGATTATGGCAAAGAGACTATCTCCCGCAGGGTAGCTGCTACCATCAAATGTTTGCCCTCATTAGACTCCCCTCTGGAAGCGCTTTCACTGCAAGCTGCAGATTCCCTCCTAACAGCAAGCTTTAGGATAGGGTCCTGAATTGAAACTTAACTGCGGCTAATAAGGCGATTATGTCAAAGAGATTATCTCCCGCAGGGAAGCTGCTAACATCAAATGTTTGCCCTCATTAGACTCCCCTCTGGAAGCGCTTTCACTGCAAGCTGCAGATTCCCTCCTAACAGCAAGCTTTAGGATAGAGTACTGAATTGTAACTTACTTTCGCCTAATAATGCGATTTTGGCAAAGAGAGTATCTCCCGCAGGGAAGCTGCTACCATCAAATGTTTGCCCTCATTAGACTCCCCTCTGGAAGCGCTTTCACTGCAAGCTGCAGATTCCCTCCTAACAGCAAGCTTTAGGATAGGGTACTGAATTGTAACTTAACTGCGGCTAATAAGGCGATTTTGGGAAAGAGAATATCTCCCGCAGGGAAGCTGCTACCATCAAATGTTTGCCCTCATTAGACTCCCCTCTGGAAGCGCTTTCACTGCAAGCTGCAGATTCCCTCCTAACAGCAAGCTTTAGGATAGGGTACTGAATTGTAACTTAATTTCGCCTAATAATGCGATTTTGGCAAAGAGAGTATCTCCCGCAGGGAAGCTGCTACCATCAAACGTTTGCCCTCGTTAGACTCCCCTCTGGAAGCGCTTTCACTGCAAGCTGCAGATTCCCTCCTAACAGCAAGCTTTAGGATAGGGTACTGAATTGTAACTTAATTTCGCCTAATAATGCGATTTTGGCAAAGAGAGTATCTCCCGCAGGGAAGCTGCTACCATCAAATGTTTGCCCTCATTAGACTCCCCTCTGGAAGCGCTTTCACTGCAAGCTGCAGATTCCCTCCTAACAGCAAGCTTTAGGATAGGGTACTGAATTGTAACTTAACTGCGGCTAATAAGGCGATTTTGGCAAAGAGAGTATCTCCCGCAGGGAAGCTGCTAACATCAAATGTTTGCCCTCATTAGACTCCCCTCTGGAAGCGCTTTCACTGCAAGCTGCAGATTCCCTCCTAACAGCAAGCTTTAGGATAGGGTACTGAATTGTAACTTAACTGCGGCTAATAAGGCAAAAATAGAAAAGAGATTATATCCCGCAGGGAAGCTGCTACCATCAAATGTTTGCCCTCGTTAGACTCCCCTCTGGAAGCGCTTTCACTGCAAGCTGCAGATTCCCTCCTAACAGCAAGCTTTAGGATAGGTACTGAATTGTACCTTAATTTCGCATAATAATGCGATTTTGGCAAAGAGAGTATCTCCCGCAGGGAAGCTGCTACCATCAAATGTTTGCCCTCATTAGACTCCCCTCTGGAAGCGCTTTCACTGCAAGCTGCAGATTCCCTCCTAACAGCAAGCTTTAGCATAGGGTACTGAATTGTAACTTAACTGCGGCTAATAAGGCGATTTTGGCAAAGAGAATATCTCCCGCAGGGAAGCTGTTACCATCAAATGATTGCCCTCATTAGACTCCCCTCTGGAAGCGCTTTCACTGCAAGCTGCAGATTCCCTCCTAACAGCAAGCTTTAGGATAGGGTCCTGAATTGTAACTTACTTTCGCATAATAATGCGATTTTGGCAAAGAGAGTATCTCCCGCAGGGAAGCTGCTACCATCAAATGTTTGCCCTCGTTAGACTCCCCTCTGGAAGCGCTTTGACTGCAAGCTGCAGATTCCCTCCTAACAGCAAGCTTTAGGATAGGGTACTGAATTGTAACTTACTTTCGCCTAATAATGCGATTTTGGCAGAGAGAGTATCTCCCGCAGGGAAGCTGCTACCATCAAATGTTTGCCCTCATTAGACTCCCCTCTGGAAGCGCTTTCACTGCAAGCTGCAGATTCCCTCCTAACAGCAAGCTTTAGCATAGGGTACTGAATTGTAACTTACTTTCGCCTAATAATGCGATTTTGGCAAAGAGAGTATCTCCTGCAGGGAAGCTGCTACCATCAAATGTTTGCCCTCATTAGACTCCCCTCTGGAAGCGCTTTCACTGCAAGCTGCAGATTCCCTCCTAACAGCAAGCTTTAGGATAGGGTACTGAATTGTAACTTACTTTCGCCTAATAATGCGATTTTTGCAAAGAGAATATCTCCCGCAGGGAAGCTGCTACCATCAAATGTTTGCCCTCCTTAGACTCTCCTCTGGAAGCGCTTTCACTGCAAGCTGCAGATTCCCTCCTAACAGCAAGCTTTAGGATAGGGTCCTGAATTGTAACTTACTTTCGCCTAATAATGCGATTTTGGCAAAGAGAGTATCTCCCGCAGGGAAGCTGCTACCATCAAATGTTTGCCCTCATTAGACTCCCCTCTGGAAGCGCTTTCACTGCAAGCTGCAGATTCCCTCCTAACAGCAAGCTTTAGGATAGGGTACTGAATTGTAACTTAACTGGGGCTAATAATGCGATTATGGCAAAGAGACTATCTCCCGCAGGGTAGCTGCTACCATCAAATGTTTGCCCTCATTAGACTCCCCTCTGGAAGCGCTTTCACTGCAAGCTGCAGATTCCCTCCTAACAGCAAGCTTTAGGATAGGGTACTGAATTGAAACTTAACTGCGGCTAATAAGGCGATTATGTCAAAGAGATTATCTCCCGCAGGGAAGCTGCTAACATCAAATGTTTGCCCTCATTAGACTCCCCTCTGGAAGCGCTTTCACTGCAAGCTGCAGATTCCCTCCTAACAGCAAGCTTTAGGATAGAGTACTGAATTGTAACTTACTTTCGCCTAATAATGCGATTTTGGCAAAGAGAGTATCTCCCGCAGGGAAGCTGCTACCATCAAATGTTTGCCCTCATTAGACTCCCCTCTGGAAGCGCTTTCACTGCAAGCTGCAGATTCCCTCCTAACAGCAAGCTTTAGGATAGGGTACTGAATTGTAACTTAACTGCGGCTAATAAGGCGATTTTGGGAAAGAGAATATCTCCCGCAGGGAAGCTGCTACCATCAAATGTTTGCCCTCATTAGACTCCCCTCTGGAAGCGCTTTCACTGCAAGCTGCAGATTCCCTCCTAACAGCAAGCTTTAGGATAGGGTACTGAATTGTAACTTAATTTCGCCTAATAATGCGATTTTGGCAAAGAGAGTATCTCCCGCAGGGAAGCTGCTACCATCAAACGTTTGCCCTCGTTAGACTCCCCTCTGGAAGCGCTTTCACTGCAAGCTGCAGATTCCCTCCTAACAGCAAGCTTTAGGATAGGGTACTGAATTGTAACTTAATTTCGCCTAATAATGCGATTTTGGCAAAGAGAGTATCTCCCGCAGGGAAGCTGCTACCATCAAATGTTTGCCCTCATTAGACTCCCCTCTGGAAGCGCTTTCACTGCAAGCTGCAGATTCCCTCCTAACAGCAAGCTTTAGGATAGGGTACTGAATTGTAACTTAACTGCGGCTAATAAGGCGATTTTGGCAAAGAGAGTATCTCCCGCAGGGAAGCTGCTAACATCAAATGTTTGCCCTCATTAGACTCCCCTCTGGAAGCGCTTTCACTGCAAGCTGCAGATTCCCTCCTAACAGCAAGCTTTAGGATAGGGTACTGAATTGTAACTTAACTGCGGCTAATAAGGCAAAAATAGAAAAGAGATTATATCCCGCAGGGAAGCTGCTACCATCAAATGTTTGCCCTCGTTAGACTCCCCTCTGGAAGCGCTTTCACTGCAAGCTGCAGATTCCCTCCTAACAGCAAGCTTTAGGATAGGTACTGAATTGTACCTTAATTTCGCATAATAATGCGATTTTGGCAAAGAGAGTATCTCCCGCAGGGAAGCTGCTACCATCAAATGTTTGCCCTCATTAGACTCCCCTCTGGAAGCGCTTTCACTGCAAGCTGCAGATTCCCTCCTAACAGCAAGCTTTAGCATAGGGTACTGAATTGTAACTTAACTGCGGCTAATAAGGCGATTTTGGCAAAGAGAATATCTCCCGCAGGGAAGCTGTTACCATCAAATGATTGCCCTCATTAGACTCCCCTCTGGAAGCGCTTTCACTGCAAGCTGCAGATTCCCTCCTAACAGCAAGCTTTAGGATAGGGTCCTGAATTGTAACTTACTTTCGCATAATAATGCGATTTTGGCAAAGAGAGTATCTCCCGCAGGGAAGCTGCTACCATCAAATGTTTGCCCTCGTTAGACTCCCCTCTGGAAGCGCTTTGACTGCAAGCTGCAGATTCCCTCCTAACAGCAAGCTTTAGGATAGGGTACTGAATTGTAACTTACTTTCGCCTAATAATGCGATTTTGGCAGAGAGAGTATCTCCCGCAGGGAAGCTGCTACCATCAAATGTTTGCCCTCATTAGACTCCCCTCTGGAAGCGCTTTCACTGCAAGCTGCAGATTCCCTCCTAACAGCAAGCTTTAGCATAGGGTACTGAATTGTAACTTACTTTCGCCTAATAATGCGATTTTGGCAAAGAGAGTATCTCCTGCAGGGAAGCTGCTACCATCAAATGTTTGCCCTCATTAGACTCCCCTCTGGAAGCGCTTTCACTGCAAGCTGCAGATTCCCTCCTAACAGCAAGCTTTAGGATAGGGTACTGAATTGTAACTTACTTTCGCCTAATAATGCGATTTTTGCAAAGAGAATATCTCCCGCAGGGAAGCTGCTACCATCAAATGTTTGCCCTCCTTAGACTCTCCTCTGGAAGCGCTTTCACTGCAAGCTGCAGATTCCCTCCTAACAGCAAGCTTTAGGATAGGGTCCTGAATTGTAACTTACTTTCGCCTAATAATGCGATTTTGGCAAAGAGAGTATCTCCCGCAGGGAAGCTGCTACCATCAAATGTTTGCCCTCATTAGACTCCCCTCTGGAAGCGCTTTCACTGCAAGCTGCAGATTCCCTCCTAACAGCAAGCTTTAGGATAGAGTACTGAATTGTAACTTAACTGCGGCTAATAAGGCGATTTTGGGAAAGAGAATATCTCCCGCAGGGAAGCTGCTACCATCAAAAGTTTGCCCTCATTAGACTCCCCTCTGGAAGCGCTTTCACTGCAAGCTGCAGATTCCCTCCTAACAGCAAGCTTTAGGATAGGGTACTGAATTGTAACTTAATTTCGCCTAATAATGCGATTTTGGCAAAGAGAGTATCTCCCGCAGGGAAGCTGCTACCATCAAATGTTTGCCCTCATTAGACTCCCCTCTGGAAGCGCTTTCACTGCAAGCTGCAGATTCCCTCCTAACAGCAAGCTTTAGGATAGGGTACTGAATTGTAACTTACTTTCGCCTAATAATGCGATTTTTGCAAAGAGAATATCTCCCGCAGGGAAGCTGCTACCATCAAATGTTTGCCCTCCTTAGACTCTCCTCTGGAAGCGCTTTCACTGCAAGCTGCAGATTCCCTCCTAACAGCAAGCTTTAGGATAGGGTCCTGAATTGTAACTTACTTTCGCCTAATAATGCGATTTTGGCAAAGAGAGTATCTCCCGCAGGGAAGCTGCTACCATCAAATGTTTGCCCTCATTAGACTCCCCTCTGGAAGCGCTTTCACTGCAAGCTGCAGATTCCCTCCTAACAGCAAGCTTTAGGATAGAGTACTGAATTGTAACTTAACTGCGGCTAATAAGGCGATTTTGGGAAAGAGAATATCTCCCGCAGGGAAGCTGCTACCATCAAAAGTTTGCCCTCATTAGACTCCCCTCTGGAAGCGCTTTCACTGCAAGCTGCAGATTCCCTCCTAACAGCAAGCTTTAGGATAGGGTACTGAATTGTAACTTAATTTCGCCTAATAATGCGATTTTGGCAAAGAGAGTATCTCCCGCAGGGAAGCTGCTACCATCAAATGTTTGCCCTCATTAGACTCCCCTCTGGAAGCGCTTTCACTGCAAGCTGCAGATTCCCTCCTAACAGCAAGCTTTAGGATAGGGTACTGAATTGTAACTTAACTGCGGCTAATAAGGCGATTTTGGCAAAGAGAGTATCTCCCGCAGGGAAGCTGCTACCATCAAATGTTTGCCCTCATTAGACTCCCCTCTGGAAGCGCTTTCACTGCAAGCTGCAGATTCCCTCCTAACAGCAAGCTTTAGGATAGGTACTGAATTGTACCTTAATTTCGCATAATAATGCGATTTTGGCAAAGAGAGTATCTCCCGCAGGGAAGCTGCTACCATCAAATGTTTGCCCTCGTTAGACTCCCCTCTGGAAGCGCTTTCACTGCAAGCTGCAGATTCCCTCCTAACAGCAAGCTTTAGGATAGGGTACTGAATTGTAACTTATCTGCGGCTAATAAGGCGATTTTGGCAAAGAGAATATCTCCCGCAGGGAAGCTGCTACCATCAAATTTTTGCCCTCATTAGACTCCCCTCTGGAAGCGCTTTCACTGCAAGCTGCAGATTCCCTCCTAACAGCAAGCTTTAGGATAGGGTACTGAATTGTAACTTACTTTCGCCTAATAATGCGATTTTGGCAAAGAGAGTATCTCCCGCAGGGAAGCTGCTACCATCAAATGTTTGCACTCCTTAGACTCCCCTCTGGAAGCGCTTTCACTGCAAGCTGCAGATTCCCTCCTAACAGCAAGCTTTAGGATAGGGTACTGAATTGTATCTTACTTTCGCCTAATAATGCGATTTTGGCAAAGAGAGTATCTCCTGCAGGGAAGCTGCTACCATCAAATGTTTGCCCTCATTAGACTCCCCTCTGGAAGCGCTTTCACTGCAAGCTGCAGATTCCCTCCTAACAGCAAGCTTTAGGATAGGGTACTGAATTGTAACTTAACTGGGGCTAATAATGCGATTATGGCAAAGAGAGTATCTCCCGCAGGGTAGCTGCTACCATCAAATGTTTGCCCTCATTAGACTCCCCTCTGGAAGCGCTTTCACTGCAAGCTGCAGATTCCCTCCTAACAGCAAGCTTTAGGATAGGGTACTGAATTGTAACTTACTTTCGCCTAATAATGCGATTTTTGCAAAGAGAATATCTCCCGCAGGGAAGCTGCTACCATCAAATGTTTGCCCTCCTTAGACTCCCCTCTGGAAGCGCTTTCACTGCAAGCTGCAGATTCTCTCCTAACAGCAAGCTTTAGGATAGGGTACTGAACTGTAACTTATCTGCGGCTAATAAGGCGATTTTGGGAAAGAGAATATCTCCCGCAGGGAAGCTGCTACCATCAAATGTTTGCCCTCATTAGACTCCCCTCTGGAAGCGCTTTCACTGCAAGCTGCAGATTCCCTCCTAGCAGCAAGCTTTAGCATAGGGTACTGAATTGTAACTTAACTGCGGCTAATAAGGCGATTTTGGCAAAGAGAATATCTCCCGCAGGGAAGCTGTTACCATCAAATGATTGCCCTCATTAGACTCCCCTCTGGAAGCGCTTTCACTGCAAGCTGCAGATTCCCTCCTAACAGCAAGCTTTAGGATAGGGTCCTGAATTGTAACTTACTTTCGCCTAATAATGCGATTTTGGCAAAGAGAGTATCTCCCGCAGGGAAGCTGCTACCATCAAATGTTTGCCCTCGGTAGACTCCCCTCTGGAAGCGCTTTCACTGCAAGCTGCAGATTCCCTCCTAACAGCAAGCTTTAGGATAGGGTACTGAATTGTAACTTACTTTCGCCTAATAATGCGATTTTGGCAAAGAGACTATCTCCCGCAGGGAAGCTGCTACCATCAAATGTTTGCCCTCATTAGACTCCCCTCTGGAAGCGCTTTCACTGCAAGCTGCAGATTCCCTCCTAACAGCAAGCTTTAGGATAGGGTACTGAATTGTAACTTAACTGCGGCTAATAAGGCGATTTTGGCATGAGAGTATCTCCCCCAGGGAAGCTGCTACCATCAAATGTTTGCCCTCATTAGACTCCCCTCTGGAAGCGCTTTCACTGCAAGCTGCAGATTCCCTCCTAACAGCAAGCTTTAGGATAGGGTACTGAATTGTAACTTGCTTTCGCCTAATAATGCGATTTTGGCAAAGAGAGTATCTCCCGCAGGGAAGCTGCTACCATCAAATCTTTGCCCTCATTAGACTCCCCTCTGGAAGCGCTTTCACTGCAAGCTGCAGATTCCCTCCTAACAGCAAGCTTTAGGATAGGGTACTGAATTGTAACTTAACTGCGGCTAATAAGGCGATTTTGGCAAAGAGAATATCTCCCGCAGGGAAGCTGTTACCATCAAATGTTTGCCCTCATTAGACTCCCCTCTGGAAGCGCTTTCACTGCAAGCTTCAGATTCCCTCCTAACAGCAAGCTTTAGGATAGGGTACTGAATTGTAACTTAACTGCGGCTAATAAGGCAAAATTGGAAAAGAGATTATATCCCGCAGGGAAGCTGCTACCATCAAATGTTTGCCCTCGTTAGACTCCCCTCTGGAAGCGCTTTCACTGCAAGCTGCAGATTCCCTCCTAACAGCAAGCTTTAGGATAGGGTACTGAATTGTAACTTATCTGCGGCTAATAAGGCGATTTTGGGAAAGAGAATATCTCCCGCAGGGAAGCTGCTACCATCAAATGTTTGCCCTCATTAGACTCCCCTCTGGAAGCGCTTTCACTGCAAGCTGCAGATTCCCTCCTAACAGCAAGCTTTAGGATAGGGTCCTGAATTGTAACTTACTTTCGCCTAATAATGCGATTTTGGCAAAGAGAGTATCTCCCGCAGGGAAGCTGCTACCATCAAATGTTTGCCCTCGTTAGACTCCCCTCTGGAAGTGCTTTCACTGCAAGCTGCAGATTCCCTCCTAACAGCAAGCTTTAGGATAGGGTACTGAATTGTAACTTACTTTCGCCTAATAATGCGATTTTGGCAAAGAGAGTATCTCCCGCAGGGAAGCTGCTACCATCAAATGTTTGCCCTCATTAGACTCCCCTCTGGAAGCGGTTTCACTGCAAGCTGCAGATTCCCTCCTAACAGCAAGATTTAGGATAGGGTACTGAATTGTAACTTAACTGCGGCTAATAATGCGATTTTGGCAAAGAGAGTATCTCCCGCAGGGAAGATGCTACCATCAAATGTTTGCCCTCATTAGACTCCCCTCTGGAAGCGCTTTCACTGCAAGCTGCAGATTCCCTCCTAACAGCAAGCTTTAGGATAGGGTACTGAATTGTAACTTAACTGCGGCTAATAAGGCGATTATGTCAAAGAGATTATCTCCCGCAGGGAAGCTGCTACCATCAAATGTTTGCCCTCATTAGACTCCCCTCTGGAAGCGCTTTCACTGCAAGCTGCAGATTCCCTCCTAACAGCAAGCTTTAGGATAGAGTACTGAATTGTAACTTACTTTCGCCTAATAATGCGATTTTGGCAAAGAGAGTATCTCCCGCAGGGAAGCTGCTACCATCAAATGTTTGCCCTCATTAGACTCCCCTCTGGAAGCGCTTTCACTGCAAGCTGCAGATTCCCTCCTAACAGCAAGCTTTAGCATAGGGTACTGAATTGTAACTTAACTGCGGCTAATAAGGCGATTTTGGCAAAGAGAATATCTCCCGCAGGGAAGCTGTTACCATCAAATGATTGCCCTCATTAGACTCCCCTCTGGAAGCGCTTTCACTGCAAGCTGCAGATTCCCTCCTAACAGCAAGCTTTAGGATAGGGTCCTGAATTGTAACTTACTTTCGCCTAATAATGCGATTTTGGCAAAGAGAGTATCTCCCGCAGGGAAGCTGCTACCATCAAATGTTTGCCCTCGTTAGACTCCCCTCTGGAAGCGCTTTCACTGCAAGCTGCAGATTCCCTCCTAACAGCAAGCTTTAGGATAGGGTACTGAATTGTAACTTACTTTCGCCTAATAATGCGATTTTGGCAAAGAGAGTATCTCCCGCAGGGAAGCTGCTACCATCAAATGTTTGCCCTCATTAGACTCCCCTCTGGAAGCGCTTTCACTGCAAGCTGCAGATTCCCTCCTAACAGCAAGCTTTAGGATAGGGTACTGAATTGTAACTTAACTGCGGCTAATAAGGCGATATTGGCATGAGAGTATCTCCCGCAGGGAAGCTGCTACCATCAAATGTTTGCCCTCATTAGACTCCCCTCTGGAAGCGCTTTCACTGCAAGCTGCAGATTCCCTCCTAACAGCAAGCTTTAGGATAGGGTCCTGAATTGTAACTTACTTTCGCCTAATAATGCGATTTTGGCAAAGAGAGTATCTCCCGCAGGGAAGCTGCTACCATCAAATGTTTGCCCTCATTAGACTCCCCTCTGGAAGCGCTTTCACTGCAAGCTGCAGATTCCCTCCTAACAGCAAGCTTTAGGATAGGGTACTGAATTGTAACTTAACTGCGTCTAATAAGGCGATTTTGGCAAAGAGAATATCTCCCGCAGGGAAGCTGTTACCATCAAATGTTTGCCCTCATTAGACTCCCCTCTGGAAGCGCTTTCACTGCAAGCTTCAGATTCCCTCCTAACAGCAAGCTTTAGGATAGGGTACTGAATTGTAACTTATCTGCGGCTAATAAGGCAAAATTGGAAAAGAGATTATATCCCGCAGGGAAGCTGCTACCATCAAATGTTTGCCCTCATTAGACTCCCCTCTGGAAGCGCTTTCACTGCAAGCTGCAGATTCCCTCCTAACAGCAAGCTTTAGGATAGGGTACTGAATTGTAACTTACTTTCGCCTAATAATGAGATTTTGGCAAAGAGAGTATCTCCCGCAGGGAAGCTGCTACCATCAAACGTTTGCCCTCGTTAGACTCCCCTCTGGAAGCGCTTTCACTGCAAGCTGCAGATTCCCTCCTAACAGCAAGCTTTAGGATAGGGTACTAAATTGTAACTTAATTTCGATTAATAATGCGATTTTGGCAAAGAGAGTATCTCCCGCAGGGAAGCTGCTACCATCAAATGTTTGCCCTCATTAGACTCCCCTCTGGAAGCGCTTTCACTGCAAGCTGCAGATTCCCTCCTAACAGCAAGCTTTAGGATAGGGTACTGAATTGTAACTTAACTGCGGCTAATAAGGCGATTTTGGCAAAGAGAGTATCTCCCGCAGGGAAGCTGCTACCATCAAATGTTTGCCCTCATTAGACTCCCCTCTGGAAGCGCTTTCACTGCAAGCTGCAGATTCCCTCCTAACAGCAAGCTTTAGGATAGGGTACTGAATTGTAACTTAACTGCGGCTAATAAGGCAAAAATAGAAAAGAGATTATATCCCGCAGGGAAGCTGCTACCATCAAATGTTTGCCCTCGTTAGACTCCCCTCCGGAAGCGCTTTCACTGCAAGCTGCAGATTCCCTCCTAACAGCAAGCTTTAGGATAGGGTACTGAATTGAAACTTACTTTCGCATAATATTGCGATTTTGGCAAAGAGAGTATCTCCCGCAGGGAAGCTGCTACCATCAAATGTTTGCCCTCATTAGACTCCCCTCTGGAAGCGCTTTCACTGCAAGCTGCAGATTCCCTCCTAACAGCAAGCTTTAGGATAGGGTACTGAATTGTAACTTACTTTCGCCTAATAATGCGATTTTGGCAAAGAGAGTATCTCCCGCAGGGAAGCTGCTAACATCAAATGTTTGCCCTCATTAGACTCCCCTCTGGAAGCGCTTTCACTGCAAGCTGCAGATTCCCTCCTAACAGCAAGCTTTAGGATAGGGTACTGAATTGTAACTTAACTGCGGCTAATAAGGCGATTCTGGCAAAGAGAATATCTCCCGCAGGGAAGGTGCTACCATCAAATATTTGCCCTCATTAGACTCCCCTCTGGAAGCGCTTTCACTGCAAGCTGCAGATTCCCTCCTAACAGCAAGCTTTAGGATAGGGTACTGAATTGTAACTTACTTTCGCCTAATAATGCGATTTTGGCAAAGAGAGTATCTCCCGCAGGGAAGCTGCTACCATCAAACGTTTGCCCTCGTTAGACTCCCCTCTGGAAGCGCTTTGACTGCAAGCTGCAGATTCCCTCCTAACAGCAAGCTTTAGGATAGGGTACTGAATTGTAACTTACTTTCGCCTAATAATGCGATTTTGGCAAAGAGAGTATCTCCCGCAGGGAAGCTGTTACCATCAAATGATTGCCCTCATTAGACTCCCCTCTGGAAGCGCTTTCACTGCAAGCTGCAGATTCCCTCCTAACAGCAAGCTTTAGGATAGGGTACTGAATTGAAGCTTACTTTCGCATAATAATGCGATTATGGCAAAGAGAGTATCTCCCGCAGGGAAGCTGCTACCATCAAATGTTTGCCCTCATTAGACTCCCCTCTGGAAGCGCTTTCACTGCAAGCTGCAGATTCCCTCCTAACAGCAAGCTTTAGGATAGGGTACTGAATTGTAACTTACTTTCGCATAATAATGCGATTTTGGCAAAGAGAGTATCTCCCGCAGGGAAGCTGCTACCATCAAATGTTTGCCCTCATTAGACTCCCCTTCGGAAGCGCTTTCACTGCAAGCTGCAGATTCCCTCCTAACAGCAAGCTTTAGGATAGGGTACTGAATTGTAACTTACTTTCGCCTAATAATGCGATTTTGGCAAAGAGAGTATCTCCCGCAGGGAAGCTGCTACCATCAAATGTTTGCCCTCATTAGACTCCCCTTCGGAAGCGCTTTCACTGCAAGCTGCAGATTCCCTCCTAACAGCAAGCTTTAGGATAGGGTACTGAATTGTAACTTACTTTCGCCTAATAATGCGATTTTGGCAAAGAGAGTATCTCCCGCAGGGAAGCTGCTAACATCAAATGTTTGCCCTCATTAGACTCCCCTCTGGTAGCGCTTTCACTGCAAGCTGCAGATTCCCTCCTAACAGCAAGCTTTAGGATAGGGTACTGAATTGTAACTTAACTGCGGCTAATAAGGCGAAATTGGAAAAGAGAGTATCTCCCGCAGGGAAGCTGCTACCATCAAATGTTTGCCCTCATTAGACTCCCCTCTGGAAGCGCTTTCACTGCAAGCTGCAGATTCCCTCCTAACAGCAAGCTTTAGCATAGGGTACTGAATTGTAACTTAACTGCGGCTATTAAGGCGATTCTGGCAAAGAGAATATCTCCCGCAGGGAAGCTGCTACCATCAAATATTTGCCCTCATTAGACTCCCCTCTGGAAGCGCTTTCACTGCAAGCTGCAGATTCCCTCCTAACAGCAAGCTTTAGGATAGGGTACTGAATTGTAACTTACTTTCGCCTAATAAAGCGATTTTGGCAAAGAGAATATCTCCCGCAGGGAAGCTGCTACCATCAAATGTTTGCCCTCATTAGACTCCCCTCTGGAAGCGCTTTCACTGTAAGCTGCAGATTCCCTCCTAACAGCAAGCTTTAGGATAGGGTACTGAATTGTAACTTAATTTCGCCTAATAATGCGATTTTGGCAAAGAGAGTATCTCCCGCAGGGAAGCTGCTACCATCAAACGTTTGCCCTCGTTAGACTCCCCTCCGGAAGCGCTTTCACTGCAAGCTGCAGATTCCCTCCTAACAGCAAGCTTTAGTATAGGGTACTGAATTGTAACTTACTTTCGCATAATATTGCGATTCTGGCAAAGAGAATATCTCCCGCAGGGAAGCTGCTACCATCAAATGTTTGCCCTCATTAGACTCCCCTCTGGAAGCGCTTTCACTGCAAGCTGCAGATTCCCTCCTAACAGCAAGCTTTAGGATAGGGTACTGAATTGTAACTTACTTTCTCCTAATAAGGCGTTTTTAGCAAAGAGAGTATCTCTCACAGGGAAGCTGCTACCATCAAATGTTTGCCCTCGTTAGACTCCCCTCTGGAAGCGCTTTCACTGCAAGCTGCAGATTCCCTCCTAACAGCAAGCTTTAGGATAGGGTACTGAATTGTAACTTACTTTCGCCTAATAATGCGATTTTGGCAAAGAGAGTATCTCCCGCAGGGAAGCTGCTACCATCAAATGTTTGCCCTCGTTAGACTCCCCTCTGGAAGCGCTTTCACTGCAAGCTGCAGATTCCCTCCTAACAGCAAGCTTTAGGATAGGGTGCTGAATTGTAACTTACTTTCGCCTAATAATGCGATTTTGGCAAAGAGAGTATCTCCCGCAGGGAAGCTGCTACCATCAAATGTTTGCCCTCATTAGACTCCCCTCTGGAAGCGCTTTCACTGCAAGCTGCAGATTCCCTCCTAACAGCAAGCTTTAGGATAGGGTACTGAATTGTAACTCACTTTCGCCTAATAATGCGATTATGGCAAAGAGAGTATCTCCCACAGGGAAGCTGCTACCATCAAATGTTTGCCCTCGTTAGACTCCCCTCTGGAAGCGCTTTCACTGCAAGCTGCAGATTCCCTCCTAACAGCAAGCTTTAGGATAGTGTACTGAATTGTAACTTACTTTCGCCTAATAATGTGATTTTGTAAAAGAGACTATCACCCACAGGGAAGCTGCTACCATCAAATGTTGGCTCTCGTTAGATTCCTCTCTTGAAGCACTTTCACTGCAAACTGCAGATTCCCTCCTAACAGCAAGCTTTAGGATAGGGTACTGAATTGTAACTTACTTTCGCATAATAATGCGATTTTGGCAAAGAGAGTATCTCCCGCAGGGAAGCTGCTACCATCAAATGTTTGCCCTCATTAGACTCCCCTCTGGAAGCGCTTTCACTGCAAGCTCCAGATTCCCCCCTAACAGCAAGCTTTAGCATAGGGTACTGAATTGTATCTTAACTGCGGCTAATAAGGCGATTTTGGCAAAGAGAGTATCTCCCGCAGGGAAGCTGCTAACATCAAATGTTTTCCCTCATTAGACTCCCCTCTGGAAGCGCTTTCACTGCAAGCTGCAGATTCCCTCCTAACAGCAAGTTTATGATAGGGTACTGAATTGTAACTTAACTGCAGCTAATAATGCGATTTTGGCAAAGAGAGTATCTCCCGCAGAGAAGCTGCTACCATCAAATGTTTGCCCTCGTTAGACTCCCCTCTGGAAGCGCTTTCACTGCAAGCTGCAGATTCCCTCCTAACAGCAAGCTTTAGGATAGGGTACTGAATTGTAACTTAACTGCGGCTAATAAGGCGATATTGGCAAAGAGAGTATCTCCCGCAGGGAAGCTGCTACCATCAAATGTTTGCCCTCATTAGACTCCCCTCTGGAAGCGCTTTCACTGCAAGCTGCAGATTCCCTCCTAACAGCAAGCTTTAGGATAGGGTACTGAATTGTAACTTACTTTCGCCTAAAAATGCGTTTTTAACAAAGAGAGTATCTCCCACAGGGAAGCTGCTACCATCAAATGTTTGCCCTCCTTAGACTCCCCTCTGGAAGCGCTTTCACTGCAAGCTGCAGATTCCCTCCTAACAGCAAGCTTTAGGATATGGTACTGAATTGTAACTTATTTTCACCTAATAATGCGATTTTGGCAAAGAGAGTATCTCCCGCAGGGAAGCTGCTACCATCAAATGTTTGCCCTCGTTAGACTCCCCTCTGGAAGCGCTTTCACTGCAAGCTGCAGATTCCCTCCTAACAGCAAGCTTTAGGATAATGTACTGAATTGTATCTTACTTTCGCCTAATAATGCGATTTTGTAAAAGAGACTATCTCCCACAGGGAAGCTGCTACCATCAAATGCTGGCTCTCGTTCGATTCCTCTCTTGAAGCACTTTCACTGCAAGCTGCAGATTCCCTCCTAACAGCAAGCTTTAGGATAGGGTACTGAATTGTAACTTACTTTCGCCTAATAATGCGATTTTGGCAAATAGAGTATCTCCCGCAGGGAAGCTGCTACCATCAAATGTTTGCCCTCATTAGACTCCCCTCTGGAAGCGCTTTCTCTGCAAGCTGCAGATTCCCTCCTAACAGCAATCTTTAGGATAGGGTACTGAATTGTAACCTAACTGCGGCTAATAATGCGATTTTGGCAAAGAGAGTATCTCCCGCAGGGAAGCTGCTACCATCAAATGTTTGCCCTCATTAGACTCCCCTCTGGAAGCGCTTTCACTGCAAGCTGCAGATTCCCTCCTAACAGCAAGCTTTAGGATAGGGTACTGAATTGTAACTCACTTTCGTCTAATAATGCGATTATGGCAAAGAGAGTATCTCCCACAGGGAAGCTGCTACCATCAAATGTTTGCCCTCGTTAGACTCCCCTCTGGAAGCGCTTTCACTGCAAGCTGCAGATTCCCTCCTAACAGCAAGCTTTAGGATAGGGTACTGAATTGTAACTTACTTTCGCCTAATAATGTGATTTTGTAAAAGAGACTATCTCCCACAGGGAAGCTGCTACCATCAAATGTTGGCTCTCGTTAGATTCCTCTCTTGAAGAACTTTCACTGCAAACTGCAGATTCCCTCCTAACAGCAAGCTTTAGGATAGGGTACTGAATTGTAACTTACTTTCGCATAATAATGCGATTTTGGCAAAGAGAGTATCTCCCGCAGGGAAGCTGCTACCATCAAATGTTTGCCCTCATTAGACTCCCCTCTGGAAGCGCTTTCACTGCAAGCTCCAGATTCCCCCCTAACAGCAAGCTTTAGCATAGGGTACTGAATTGTATCTTAACTGCGGCTAATAAGGCGATTTTGGGAAAGAGAATATCTCCCGCAGGGAAGCTGCTACCATCAAATGTTTGCCCTCCTTAGACTCCCCTCTGGAAGCGCTTTCACTGCAAGCTGCAGATTCCCTCCTAACAGCAAGCTTTAGGATAGGGTACTGAATTGTAACTTATCTGCGGCTAATAAGGCGATTTTGGGAAAGAGAATATCTCCAGCAGGGAAGCTGCTACCATCAAATGTTTGCCCTCATTAGACTCCCCTCTGGAAGTGCTTTCACTGCAAGCTGCAGATTCCCTCCTAACAGCAAGCTTTAGGATAGGGTCCTGAATTGTATGTTACTTTCGCCTAATAATGCGATTTTAGCAAAGAGAGTATCTCCCGCAGGGAAGCTGCTACCATCAAATGTTTGCCCTCGTTAGACTCCCCTCTGGAAGCGCTTTCACTGCAAGCTGCAGATTCCCTCCTAACAGCAAGCTTTAGGATAGGGTACTGAATTGTATCTTAACTGCGGATAATAAGGCAAAATTGGAAAAGAGATTATCTCCCGCAGGGAAGCTGCTACCATCAAATGTTTGCCCTCGTTAGACTCCCCTCTGGAAGCGCTTTCACTGCAAGCTGCAGATTCCCTCCTAACAGCAAGCTTTAGGATAGGGTACTGAATTGAATCTTACTTTCCCATAATAATGCGATTTTGGCAAAGAGAGTATCTCCCGCAGGGAAGCTGCTACCATCAAATGTTTGCCCTCATTAGACTCCCCTCTGGAAGCGCTTTCACTGCAAGCTGCAGATTCCCTCCTAACAGCAAGCTTTAGGATAGGGTACTGAATTGTAACTTATCTGCGGCTAATAAGGCGATTTTGGGAAAGAGAATATCTCCAGCAGGGAAGCTGCTACCATCAAATGTTTGCCCTCATTAGACTCCCTTCTGGAAGCGCTTTCACTGCAAGCTGCAGATTCCCTCCTAACAGCAAGCTTTAGGATAGGGTCCTGAATTGTATGTTACTTTCGCCTAATAATGCGATTTTAGCAAAGAGAGTATCTCCCGCAGGGAAGCTGCTACCATCAAATGTTTGCCCTCATTAGACTCCCCTCTGGAAGCGCTTTCACTGCAAGCTGCAGATTCCCTCCTAACAGCAAGTTTATGATAGGGTACTGAATTGTAACTTACTTTCGCCTAATAAGTCGTTTTTATCAAAGAGAGTATCTCCCACAGGGAAGCTGCTACCATCAAATGTTTGCCCTCGTTAGACTCCCCTCTGGAAGCGCTTTCACTGCAAGCTGCAGATTCCCTCCTAACAGCAAGCTTTAGGATAGGGTACTGAATTGTAACTTACTTTCGCCTAATAAGGCGTTTTTATCAAGGAGAGTATCTCCCACAGGGAAGCTGCTACCATCAAATGTTTGCCCTCGTTAGACTCCCCTCTGGAAGCGCTTTCACTGCAAGCTGCAGATTCCCTCCTAACAGCAAGCTTTACGATAGTGTACTGAATTGTAACTTACTTTCGCCTAATAAGGCGTTTTTATCAAAGAGAGTATCTCCCACAGGGAAGCAGCTACCATCAACTGTTTGCCCTCATTAGACTCCCCTCTGGAAGCACTTTCACTGCAAGCTGCAGATTCCCTCCTAACAGCAAGCTTTAGGATAGGGTACTGAATTGTATCTTAACTGCGGCTAATAATGCGATTTTGGCAAAAAGAGTATCTCCCGCAGGGAAGCTGCTACCATCAAACGTTTGCCCTCATTAGACTCCCCTCTGGAAGCGCTTTCACTGCAACCTGCAGATTCTCTCCTAACAGCAAGCTTTAGGATAAGGTACTGAATTGTAACTTACTTTCGCCTAATAATGCGATTTTGGCAAAGAGAATATCTCCCGCAGGGAAGCTGCTACCATCAAATGTTTGCCCTCATTAGACTCCCCTCTGGAAGCGCTTTCACTGCAAGCTGCAGATTCCCTCCTAACAGCAAGCTTTAGGATAGGGTACTGAATTGTATCTTACTTTCGCCTAATAGTGCGATTATGGCAAAGAGAGTATCTCCCGCAGGGTAGCTGCTACCATCAAATGCTGGCTCTCGTTAGATTCCTCTCTTGAAGCACTTTCACTACAAGCTGCAGATTCCCTCCTAACAGCAAGCTTTAGGATAGGGTACTGAATTGTAACTTACTTTCGCCTAATAATGCGTTTTTAGCAAAGAGAGTATCTCCCGCAGGGAAGCTGCTACCATCAAATGTTTGCCCTCATTAGACTCCCCTCTGGAAGCGCTTTCTCTGCAAGCTGCAGATTCCCTCCTAACAGCACGCTTTAGGATAGGGTACTGAATTGCAACTTACTTTCGTCTAATAATGCGGTTTTGGAAAAGAGAGTATCTCCCGCAGGGAAGCTGCTACCATCAAATGTTTGCCCTCATTAGACTGCCCTCTGGAAGCGCTTTCACTGCAAGCTGCAGATTCCCTCCTAACAGCAAGTTTAGGATAGGGTACTGAATTGTAACTTACTTTCGCCTAATAATGCGGTTTTGGCAAAGAGAGTATCTCCCGCAGGGAAGCTGCTACCATCAAATCTTTGCCCTCATTAGACTCCCCTCTGGAAGCGCTTTCACTGCAAGCTGCAGATTCCCTCCTAACAGCAAGCTTTAGGATAGGGTACTGAATTGTAACTTAACTGCGGCTAATAAGGCGATTTTGGCAAAGAGAATATCTCCCGCAGGGAAGCTGTTACCATCAAATGTTTGCCCTCATTAGACTCCCCTCTGGAAGCGCTTTCACTGCAAGCTGCAGATTCCCTCCTAACAGCAAGCTTTAGGATAGGGTACTGAATTGTATCTTAACTGCGGCTAATAAGGCAAAATTGGAAAAGAGATTATATCCCGCAGGGAAGCTGCTGCCATCAAATGTTTGCCCTCATTAGACTCCCCTCTGGAAGTGCTTTCACTGCAAGCTGCAGATTCCCTCCTAACAGCAAGCTTTAGGATAGGGTACTGTATTGTAACTTAATTTCGCCTAATAATGCGATTTTGGCAAAGAGAGTATCTCCCGCAGTGAAGCTGCTACCATCAAATGTTTGCCCTCATTAGACTCCCCTCTGGAAGCGCTTTCACTGCAAGCTGCAGATTCCCTCCTAACAGCAAGCTTTAGGATAGGGTACTGAATTGTATCTTACTTTCGCCTAATAATGTGATTTTGGCAAAGAGAGTATCTCCCGCAGGGAAGCTGCTACCATCAAATATTTGCCCTCATTAGACTCTCCTCTGGAAGCGCTTTCACTGCAAGCTGCAGATTCCCTCCTAACAGCTAGCTTTAGGATAGGGTACTGAATTGTATCTTACTTTCGCCTAATAATGCGATTTTGGAGAAGAGAGTATCTCCCGCAGGGAAGCTGCTACCATCAAATGTTTGCCCTCATTAGACTCCCCTCTGGAAGCGCTTTCACTGCAAGCTGCAGATTCCCTCCTAACAGCAAGCTTTAGGATAGGGTACTGAATTGAAACTTACTTTCGCCTAATAATGCGATTTTGGCAAAGAGAGTATCTCCCGCAGGGAAGCTGCTACCATCAAATGTTTGCCCTCGTTAGACTCCCCTCTGGAAGCGCTTTCACTGCAAGCTGCAGATTCCCTCCTAACAGCAAGCTTTAGGATAGGGTACTGAATTGTAACTTATCTGCGGCTAATAAGGCGATTTTGGGAAAGAGATTATCTCCCGCAGGGAAGCTGCTACCATCAAATGTTTGCCCTCATTAGACTCCCCTCTGGAAGCGCTTTCACTGCAAGCTGCAGATTCCCTCCTAACAGCAAGCTTTAGGATAGGGTACTGAATTGTAACTTAACCACGCCTAATAATGCGATTTTGGCAAAGAGAGTATGTCCCGCAGGGAAGCTGCTACCATCAAATGTTTGCCCTCATTAGACTCCCCTCTGGAAGCGCTTTCACTGCAAGCTGCAGATTCCCTCCTAACAGCAAGCTTTAGGATAGGGTCCTGAATTGTAACTTACTTGCGCCTAATAATGCGATTTTGGCAAAGAGAGTATCTCCCGCAGGGCAGCTGCTACCATCAAATGTTTGCCCTCGTTAGACTCCCCTCTGGAAGCGCTTTGACTGCAAGCTACAGATTCCCTCCTAACAGCAAGCTTTAGGATAGGGTACTGAATTGTAACTTACTTTCGCCTAATAATGCGATTTTGGCAAAGAGAGTATCTCCCGCAGGGAAGCTGTTACCATCAAATGATTGCCCTCATTAGACTCCCCTCTGGAAGCGCTTTCACTGCAAGCTGCAGATTCCCTCCTAACAGCAAGCTTTAGGATAGGGTACTGAATTGAAGCTTACTTTCGCATAATAATGCGATTATGGCAAAGAGAGTATCTCCCGCAGGGAAGCTGCTACCATCAAATGTTTGCCCTCATTAGACTCCCCTCTGGAAGCGCTTTCACTGCAAGCTGCAGATTCCCTCCTAACAGCAAGCTTTAGGATAGGGTACTGAATTGTAACTTAATTTCGCCTAATAATGCGATTTTGGCAAAGAGAGTATCTCCCGCAGGGAAGCTGCTACCATCAAACGTTTACCCTCGTTAGACTCCCCTCCGGAAGCGCTTTCACTGCAAGCTGCAGATTCCCTCCTAACAGCAAGCTTTAGGATAGGGTACTGAATTGTAACTTACTTTCGCCTAATAATGCGATTTTGGCAAAGAGAGTATCTCCCGCAGGGAAGCTGCTAACATCAAATGTTTGCCCTCATTAGACTCCCCTCTGGTAGCGCTTTCACTGCAAGCTGCAGATTCCCTCCTAACAGCAAGCTTTAGGATAGGGTACTGAATTGAAACTTACTTTCGCATAATAAAGCGATTTTGGCAAAGAGAGTATCTCCCGCAGGGAAGCTGCTACCATCAAATATTTGCCCTCATTAGACTCCCCTCTGGAAGCGCTTTCACTGCAAGCTGCAGATTCCCTCCTAACAGCAAGCTTTAGGATAGGGTACTGAATTGTAACTTACTTTCGTCTAATAATGCGATTATGGCAAAGAGAATATCTCCCGCAGGGAAGCTGCTACCATCAAATGTTTGCCCTCGTTAGAATCCCCTCTGAAAGCGCTTTCACTGCAAGCTGCAGATTCCCTCCTAACAGCAAGCTTTAGGATAGGGTACTGAATTGTAACTTACTTTCTCCTAATAATGAGATTTTGGCAAAGAGAGTATCTCCCGCAGGGAAGCTGCTACCATCAAACGTTTGCCCTCGTTACACTCCCCTCTGGAAGCGCTTTCACTGCAAGCTGCAGATTCCCTCCTAACAGCAAGCTTTAGGATAGGGTACTGAATTGAAACTTACTTTCGCATAATAATGCGATTTGGCAAAGAGAGTATCTCCCGCAGGGAAGCTGCTACCATCAAATGTTTGCCCTCATTAGACTCCCCTCTGGAAGCGCTTTCACTGCAAGCTGCAGATTCCCTCCTAACAGCAAGCTTTAGGATAGGGTACTGAATTGTAACTTACTTTCGCCTAATAATGCGATTTTGGCAAAGAGAGTATTTCCCGCAGGGAAGCTGCTACCATCAAATGTTTGCCCTCATTAGACTCCCCTCTGGAAGCGCTTTCACTGCAAGCTGCAGATTCCCTCCTAACAGCAAGCTTTAGGATAGGGTACTGAATTGTAACTTACTTTCGCCTAATAATGCGATTTTGTCAAAGAGACTATCTCCCGCAGGGAAGCTGCTACCATCAAACGTTTGCCCTCATTAGACTCCCCTCTGGAAGCGCTTTCACTGCAAGCTGCAGATTCCCTCCTAACAGCAAGATTTAGGATAGGGTACTGAATTGTAACTTAACTGCGGCTAATAAGGCGATTTTGGCAAAGAGAATATCTCCCGCAGGGAAGCTGTTACCATCAAATGTTTGCCCTCATTAGACTCCCCTCTGGAAGCGCTTTCACTGCAAGCTGCAGATTCCCTCCTAACAGCAAGCTTTAGGATAGGGTACTGAATTGTATCTTAACTGCGGCTAATAAGGCAAAATTGGAAAAGAGATTAAATCCCGCAGGGAAGCTGCTACCATCAAATGTTTGCCCTCGTTAGACTCCCCTCTGGAAGTGCTTTCACTGCAAGCTGCAGATTCCCTCCTAACAGCAAGCTTTAGCATAGGGTACTGAATTGTAACTTAATTTCGCCTAATAATGCGATTTTGGCAAAGAGAGTATCTCCCGCAGGGAAGCTGCTACCATCAAACGTTTGCCCTCGATAGACTCCCCTCTGGAAGCGCTTTCACTGCAAGCTGCAGATTCCCTCCTAACAGCAATCTTTAGGATAGGGTACTGAATTGTAACTTATCTGCGGCTAATAAGGTGATTTTGGCAAAGAGAATATCTCCCGCAGGGAAGCTGCTACCATCAAATGTTTGCCCTCCTTAGACTCCCCTCTGGAAGCGCTTTCACTGCAAGCTGCAGATTCCCTCCTAACAGCAAGCTTTAGGATAGGGTCCTGAATTGTAACGTACTTTCGCCTAATAATGCGATTTTGGCAAAGAGAGTATCTCCCGCAGGGAAGGCTCTACCATCAAATGTTTGCCCTCGTTAGACTCCCCTCTGGAAGCGCTTTCTCTGCAAGCTGCAGATTCCCTCCTAACAGCAAGCTTTAGGATGGGGTACTGAATTGTAACTTACTTTCGCCTAATGATGCGATTTTGGCAAAGAGAGTATCTCCCGCAGGGAAGCTGCTACCATCGAATGTTTGCCCTCGTTAGACTCCCCTCTGGAAGCGCTTTCACTGCAAGCTGCAGATTCCCTCCTAACAGCAAGCTTTAGGATAGGGTACTGAATTGTAACTTACTTTCGCCTAATAATGCGATTTTGGAAAAGAGAGTATCTCCCGCAGGGAAGCTGCTAACATCAAATGTTTGCCCTCATTAGACTCCCCTCTGGAAGCGCTTTCACTGCAAGCTGCAGATTCCCTCCTAACAGCAAGCTTTAGGATAGGGTACTGAATTGTAACTTAACTGCGGCTAATAAGGCGATTTTGGCAAAGAGAGTATCTCCCGCAGGGAAGCTGCTACCATCAAATGTTTGCCCTCATTAGACTCCCCTCTGGAAGCGCTTTCACTGCAAGCTGCAGATTCCCTCCTAACAGCAAGCTTTAGGATAGGGTACTGAATTGTAACTTAATTTCGCCTAATAATGCGATTTTGGCAAAGAGAGTATCTCCCGCAGGGAAGCTGCTACCATCAAACGTTTGCCCTCGTTAGACTCCCCTCCGGAAGCGCTTTCACTGCAAGCTGCAGATTCCCTCCTAACAGCAAGCTTTAGGATAGGGTACTGAATTGAAACTTCCTTTCGCATAATATTGCGATTTTGTCAAAGAGAGTATATCCCGCAGGGAAGCTGCTACCATCAAATGTTTGCCCTCGTTAGACTCCCCTCCGGAAGCGCTTTCACTGCAAGCTGCAGATTCCCTCCTAACAGCAAGCTTTAGGATAGGGTACTGAATTGTAACTTACTTTCGCCTAGTAATGCGATTTTGGCAAAGAGAGTATCTCCCGCAGGGAAGCTGCTACCATCAAATGTTTGCCCTCGTTAGACTCCCCTCTGGAAGCGCTTTCACTGCAAGCTGCAGATTCCCTCCTAACAGCAAGCTTTAGGATAGGGTAGTGAATTGTAACTTACTTTCGCCTAATAATGCGATTTTGGCAAAGAGAGTATCTCCCGCAGGGAAGCTGCTACCATCAAATGTTTGCCCTCGTTAGACTCCCCTCTGGAAGCGCTTTCACTGCAAGCTGCAGATTCCCTCCTAACAGCAAGCTTTAGGATAGGGTACTGAATTGTAACTTACTTTCGCCTAGTAATGCGATTTTGGCAAAGAGAGTATCTCCCGCAGGGAAGCTGCTACCATCAAATGTTTGCCCTCGTTAGACTCCCCTCTGGAAGCGCTTTCACTGCAAGCTGCAGATTCCCTCCTAACAGCAAGCTTTAGGATAGGGTACTGAATTGTAACTTACTTTCGCCTAATAATGCGATTTTAGCAAAGAGAATATCTCCCGCAGGGAAGCTGCTACCACCAAATGTTGTCCCTCATTAGACTCCCCTCTGGAAGCGCTTTCACTGCAAGCTGCAGATTCCCTCCTAACAGCAAGCTTTAGGATAGGGTACTGAATTGTAACTTACTTTCGCCTAATAATGCGATTTTGGCAGAGAGAGTATCTCCCGCCGGGAAGCTGCTACCATCAAATGTTTGCCCTCATTAGACTCCCCTCTGGAAGCGCTTTCACTGCAAGCTGCAGATTCCCTCCTAACAGCAAGCTTTAGGATAGGGTACTGAATTGTAACTTACTTTCGCCTAATAATGCGATTTTGGCAAAGAGAGTATCTCCCGCAGGGAAGCTGCTACCATCAAACGTTTGCCCTCATTAGACTCCCCTCTGGAAGCGCTTTCACTGCAAGCTGCAGATTCCCTCCTAACAGCAAGCTTTAGGATGGGGTACTGAATTGTAACTTACTTTCGCCTAATGATGCGATTTTGGCAAAGAGAGTATCTCCCGCAGGGAAGCTGCTACCATCAAATGTTTGCCCTCGTTAGACTCCCCTCTGGAAGCGCTTTCACTGCAAGCTGCAGATTCCCTCCTAACAGCAAGCTTTAGGATAGGGTACTGAATTGTAACTTACTTTCGCCTAATAATGCGATTTTGGAAAAGAGAGTATCTCCCGCAGGGAAGCTGCTAACATCAAATGTTTGCCCTCATTAGACTCCCCTCTGGAAGCGCTTTCACTGCAAGCTGCAGATTCCCTCCTAACAGCAAGCTTTAGGATAGGGTACTGAATTGTAACTTACTTTCGCCTAATAATGCGATTTTGGCAGAGAGAGTATCTCCCGCAGGGAAGCTGCTACCATCAAATGTTTGCCCTCATTAGACTCCCCTCTGGAAGCGCTTTCACTGCAAGCTGCAGATTCCCTCCTAACAGCAAGCTTTAGGATAGGGTACTGAATTGTAACTTACTTTCGCCTAATAATGCGATTTTGGCAAAGAGACTATCTCCTGCAGGGAAGCTGTTACCATCAAATGTTTGCCCTCATTAGACTCCCCTCTGGAAGCGCTTTCACTGCAAGCTGCAGATTCCCTCCTAACAGCAAGCTTTAGGATAGGGTACTGAATTGTAACTTAACTGGGGCTAATAATGCGATTTTGGCAAAGAGAATATCTCCCGCAGGGTAGCTGCTACCATCAAATGTTTGCCCTCATTAGACTCCCCTCTGGAAGCGCTTTCACTGCAAGCTGCAGATTCCCTCCTAACAGCAAGCTTTAGGATAGGGTACTGAATTGTAACTTACTTTCGCCTAATAATGCGATTTTTGCAAAGAGAAAATCTCCCGCAGGGAAGCTGCTACCATCAAATGTTTGCCCTCCTTAGACTCCCCTCTGGAAGCGCTTTCACTGCAAGCTGCAGATTCCCTCCTAACAGCAAGCTTTAGGATAGGGTACTGAATTTTAACTTATCTGCGGCTAATAAGGCGATTTTGGGAAAGAGAATATCTCCCGCAGGGAAGCTGCTACCATCAAACGTTTGCCCTCATTAGACTCCCCTCTGGAAGCGCTTTCACTGCAAGCTGCAGATTCCCTCCTAACAGCAAGCTTTAGGATAGGGTACTGAATTGTATCTTAACTGCGTCTAAAAAGGCAAAATTGGAAAAGAGATTATCTCCCGCAGGGAAGCTGCTACCATCAAATGTTTGCCCTCGTTAGACTCCCCTCTGGAAGCGCTTTCACTGCAAGCTGCAGATTCCCACCTAACAGCAAGCTTTGGGATAGGGTACTGAATTGTAACTTAAGTGCGGCTAATAAGGCGATTTTAGCAAAGAGAATATCTCCCGCAGGGAAGCTGTTACCATCAAATGATTGCCCTCATTAGACTCCCCTCTGGAAGCGCTTTCATCGCAAGCTGCAGATTCCCACCTAACAGCAAGCTTTAGGATAGGGTCCTGAATTGTATCTTACTTTCGCCTAATAATGCGATTTTGGCAAAGAGAGTATGTCCCGCAGGGAAGCTGCTACCATCAAATGTTTGCCCTCGTTAGACTCCCCTCTGGAAGCGCCTTCACTGCAAGCTGCAGATTCCCTCCTAACAGCAAGCTTTAGGATAGGGTACTGAATTGTAACTTAACTGCGGCTAATTATGCCAAATTGGAAAAGAGATTATCTCCCGCAGGGAAGCTGCTACCATCAAATGCTGGCTCTCGTTAGATTCCTCCCTTGAAGCACTTTCACTGCAAGCTGCAGATTCCCTCCTAACAGCAAGCTTTAGGATAGGGTACTGAATTGTAACTTACTTTCGCCTAATAATGCGATTTTGGAAAAGAGAGTATCTCCCGCAAGGAAGCTGCTACCATCAAGTGTTTGCCCTCATTAGAATCCCCTCTGGAAGCGCTTTCACTTCAAGCTGAAGATTCCCTCCTAACAGCAAGCTTTAGGATAGGGTACTGAATTGTAACTTACTTAAGCCTAATAAAGCGATTATGGCAAAGAGAGTATCTCCCGCAGGGAAGCTGCTACCATCAAATGTTTGCCCTCGTTAGACTCCCCTCTGGAAGCGCTTTCACTGCAAGCTGCAGATTCCCTCCTAACAGCAAGCTTTAGGATAGGGTACTGAATTGTAACTTAACTGCGGCTAATAAGGCGATATTGGCAAAGAGAGTATCTCCCGCAGGGAAGCTGCTACCATCAAATGTTTGTACTCATTAGACTCCCCTCTGGAAGCGCTTTGACTGCAAGCTGCAGATTCCCTCCTAACAGCAAGCTTTAGGATAGGGTACTGAATTGAAACTTACTTTCGCATAATATTGCGATTTTGTCAAAGAGAGTATCTCCCGCAGGGAAGCTGCTACCATCAAACGTTTACCCTCGTTAGACTACCCTCCGGAAGCGCTTTCACTGCAAGCTGCAGATTCCCTCCTAACAGCAAGCTTTAGGATAGGGTACTGAATTGTAACTTACTTTCGCCTAATAATGCGATTTTGGCAAAGAGAGTATCTCCCGCAGGGAAGCTGCTACCATCAAATGTTTGCCCTCATTAGACTCCACTCTGGAAGCGCTTTCACTGCAAGCTGCAGATTCCCTCCTAACAGCAAGCTTTAGGATAGGGTACTGAATTGAAACTTACTTTCGCATAATAAAGCGATTTTGGCAAAGAGAGTATCTCCCGCAGGGAAGCTGCTACCATCAAATGTTTGCCCTCATTAGACTCCCCTCTGGAAGCGCTTTCACTGCAAGCTGCAGATTCCCTCCTAACAGCAAGCTTTAGCATAGTGTACTGAATTGTAACTTAACTGGGGCTTATAAGGCGATATTGGCTAAGAGAGTATCTCCCGCAGGGAAGCTGCTACCATCAAATGTTTGCCCTCGTTAGACTCCCCTCTGGAAGCGCTTTCACTGCAAGCTGCAGATTCCCTCCTAATAGCAAGCTTTAGGATAGGGTACTGAATTGAAACTTACTTTCGCCTAATAATTCGATTTTAGCAAAGAGAGTATCTCCCGCAGGGAAGCTGCTACCATCAAATGTTTGCCCTCATTAGACTCCCCTCTGGAAGCGCTTTCACTGCAAGCTGCAGATTCCCTCCTAACAGCAAGCTTTAGGATAGGGTACTGAATTGTAACTTACTTTCGCATAATAATGCGCTTTTGGCAAAGAGAGTATCTCCCGCAGGGAAGCTGCTACCATCAAATGTTTGCCCTCATTAGACTCCCCTCTGGAAGCGCTTTCACTGCAAGCTGCAGATTCCCTCCTAACAGCAAGCTTTAGGATAGGGTACTGAATTGTAACTTACTTTCACCTAATAATGCGATTTTGGCAAAGAGAGTATCTCCCGCAGGGAAGCTGCTACCATCAAATGTTTGCCCTCGTTAGAATCCCCTCTGAAAGCGCTTTCACTGCAAGCTGCAGATTCCCTCCTAACAGCAAGCTTTAGGATAGGGTACTGAATTGTAACTTACTTTCGCCTAATAATGAGATTTTGGCAAAGAGAGTATCTCCCGCAGGGAAGCTGCTACCATCAAACGTTTGCCCTCGTTAGACTCCCCTCTGGAAGCGTTTCACTGCAAGCTGCAGATTCCCTCCTAACAGCAAGCTTTAGGATAGGGTACTGAATTGAAACTTACTTTCGCATAATAATGCGATTTTGGCAAAGAGAGTATCTCCCGCAGGGAAGCTGCTAACATCAAATGTTTGCCCTCATTAGACTCCCCTCTGGAAGCGCTTTCACTGCAAGCTGCAGATTCCCTCCTAACAGCAAGCTTTAGGATAGGGTACTGAATTGTATCTTACTTTCGCCTAATAATGCGATTTTTGCAAAGAGAGTATCTCCCGCAGGGAAGCTGCTACCATCAAACGTTTGCCCTCGTTAGACTCCCCTCTGGAAGCGCTTTCACTGCAAGCTGCAGATTCCCTCCTAACAGCAAGCTTTAGGATAGGGTACTGAATTGAAACTTACTTTCGCATAATAATGCGATTTTGGCAAAGAGAGTATTTCCCGCAGGGAAGCTGCTACCATCAAATGTTTGCCCTCCTTAGACTCCCCTCTGGAAGCGCTTTCACTGCAAGCTGCAGATTCCCTCCTAACAGCAAGCTTTAGGATAGGGTACTGAATTGAAACTTACTTTATCATAATATTGCGATTTTGGAAAAGAGAGTATCTCCCGCAGGGAAGCTGCTACCATCAAATGTTTGCCCTCATTAGACTCCCCTCTGGAAGCGCTTTCACTGCAAGCTGCAGATTCCCTCCTAACAGCAAGCTTTAGGATAGGGTACTGAATTGTAACTTACTTTCGCCTAATGATGCGATTTTGGCAAAGAGAGTATCTCCCGCAGGGAAGCTGCTACCATCAAATGTTTGCCCTCGTTAGACTCCCCTCTGGAAGCGCTTTCACTGCAAGCTGCAGATTCCCTCCTAACAGCAAGCTTTAGGATAGGGTACTGAATTGTAACTTACTTTCGCCTAATAATGCGATTTTGGAAAAGAGAGTATCTCCCGCAGGGAAGCTGCTACCATCAAATGTTTGCCCTCATTAGACTCCCCTCTGGAAGCGCTTTCACTGCAAGCTGCAGATTCCCTCCTAACAGCAAGCTTTAGGATAGGGTACTGAATTGTAACTTAACTGCGGCTAATAAGGCGATTATGGCAAAGAGAGTATCTCCCGCAGGGAAGCTGCTAACATCAAATGTTTGCCCTCATTAGACTCCCCTCTGGAAGCGCTTTCACTGCAAGCTGCAGATTCCCTCCTAACAGCAAGCTTTAGGATAGGGTACTGAATTGTAACTTACTTTCGCCTAATAATGCGATTTTGGCAAAGAGACTATCTCCCGCAGGGAAGCTGCTACCATCAAACGTTTGCCCTCATTAGACTCCCCTCTGGAAGCGCTTTCACTGCAAGCTGCAGATTCCCTCCTAACAGCAAGCTTTAGGATAGGGTACTGAATTGTAACTTAACTGCGGCTAATAAGGCGATTTTGGCAAAGAGAATATCTCCCGCAGGGAAGCTGTTACCATCAAAAGTTTGCCCTCATTAGACTCCCCTCTGGAAGTGCTTTCACTGCAAGCTGCAGATTCCCTCCTAACAGCAAGCTTTAGGATAGGGTACTGAATTGTAACTTAATTTCGCCTAATAATGCGATTTTGGCAAAGAGAGTATCTCCCGCAGGGAAGCTGCTACCATCAAACGTTTGCCCTCGTTAGACTCCCCTCCGGAAGCGCTTTCACTGCAAGCTGCAGATTCCCTCCTAACAGCAAGCTTTAGGATAGGGTACTGAATTGTATCTTAACTGCGGCTAATAAGGCAAAATTGGAAAAGAGATTAAATCCCGCAGGGAAGCTGCTACCATCAAATGTTTGCCCTCGTTAGACTCCCCTCTGGAAGTGCTTTCACTGCAAGCTGCAGATTCCCTCCTAACAGCAAGCTTTAGGATAGGGTACTGAATTGTAACTTAATTTCGCCTAATAATGCGATTTTGGCAAAGAGAGTATCTCCCGCAGGGAAGCTGCTACCATCAAACGTTTGCCCTCGTTAGACTCCCCTCCGGAAGCGCTTTCACTGCAAGCTGCAGATTCCCTCCTAACAGCAAGCTTTAGGATAGGGTACTGAATTGAAACTTACTTTCGCATAATATTGCGATTTTGTCAAAGAGAGTATCTCCCGCAGGGAAGCTGCTACCATCAAATATTTGCCCTCATTAGACTCCCCTCTGGAAGCGCTTTCACTGCAAGCTGCAGATTCCCTCCTAACAGCAAGCTTTAGCATAGGGTACTGAATTGTAACTTAACTGCGGCTAATAAGGCGATTTTGGCAAAGAGAATATCTCCCGCAGGGAAGCTGCTACCATCAAATGTTTGCCCTCATTAGACTCCCCTCTGGAAGCGCTTTCAATGCAAGCTGCAGATTCCCTCCTAATAGCAAGCTTTAGGATAGGGTACTGAATTGTATCTTAACTGCGTCTAATAAGGAAAAATTGGAAAAGAGATTATCTCCCGCAGGGAAGCTGCTAACATCAAATGTTTGCCCTCGTTAGACTCCCCTCTGGAAGCGCTTTCACTGCAAGCTGCAGATTCCCTCCTAACAGCAAGCTTTAGGATAGAGTACTGAATTGTATCTTACTTTCGCCTAATAATGCGATTTTGGCAAAGAGAGTATCTCCCGCAGGGAAGCTGCTACCATCAAATGTTTGCCCTCGTTAGACTCCCCTCTGGAAGCGCTTTCACTGCAAGCTGCAGATTCCCTCCTAACAGCAAGCTTTAGGATAGGGTACTGAATTGTAACTTACTTTCGCCTAGTAATGCGATTTTGGCAAAGAGAGTATCTCCCGCAGGGAAGCTGCTACCATCAAATGTTTGCCCTCGTTAGACTCCCCTCTGGAAGCGCTTTCACTGCAAGCTGCAGATTCCCTCCTAACAGCAAGCTTTAGGATAGGGTACTGAATTGTAACTTACTTTCGCCTAATAATGCGATTTTGGCAAAGAGAATATCTCCCGCAGGGAAGCTGCTACCATAAAATGTTTGCCCTCATTAGACTCCCCTCTGGAAGCGCTTTGACTGCAAGCTGCAGATTCCCTCCTAACAGCAAGCTTTAGGATAGGGTACTGAATTGTAACTTACTTTCGCTTAATAATGCGATTTTGGCAGAGAGAGTATCTCCCGCAGGGAAGCTGCTACCATCAAATGTTTGCCCTCATTAGACTCCCCTCTGGAAGCGCTTTGACTGCAAGCTGCAGATTCCCTCCTAACAGCAAGCTTTAGGATAGGGTACTGAATTGTATCTTACTTTCGCCTAATAATGCGATTTTGGCAAAGAGAGTATCTCCTGCAGGGAAGCTGCTACCATCAAATGTTTGCCCTCATTAGACTCCCCTCTGGAAGCGCTTTCACTGTAAGCTGCAGATTCCCTCCTAACAGCAAGCTTTAGGATAGGGTACTGAATTGTAACTTAACTGGGGCTAATAATGCGATTTTGGCAAAGAGAGTATCTCCCGCAGGGTAGCTGCTACCATCAAATGTTTGCCCTCATTAGACTCCCCTCTGGAAGCGCTTTCACTGCAAGCTGCAGATTCCCTCCTAACAGCAAGCTTTAGGATAGGGTACTGAATTGTAACTTAACTGCGGCTAATAATGCGATTTTGGCAATGAGAGTATCTCCCGCAGGGAAGCTGCTACCATCAAATGTTTGTCCTCATTAGACTCCCCTCCGGAAGCGCTTTCACTGCAAGCTGCAGATTCCCTCCTAACAGCAAGCTTTAGGATAGCGTACTGAATTGTAACTTAATTTCGCCTAATAATGCGATTTTGGCAAAGAGAGTATCTCCCGCAGGGAAGCTGCTACCATCAAACGTTTGCCCTCGTTAGACTCCCCTCTGGAAGCGCTTTCACTGCAAGCTGCAGATTCCCTCCTAACAGCAAGCTTTAGGATAGGGTACTGAATTGTAACTTACTTTAGCCTAGTAATGCGATTTTGGCAAAGAGAGTATCTCCCGCAGGGAAGCTGCTACCATCAAATGTTTGCCCTCGTTAGACTCCCCTCTGGAAGCGCTTTCACTGCAAGCTGCAGATTCCCTCCTAACAGCAAGCTTTAGGATAGGGTACTGAATTGTAACTTACTTTCGCCTAATAATGCGATTTTGGCAAAGAGACTATCTCCCGCAGGGAAGCTGCTACCATCAAATGTTTGCCCTCATTAGACTCCCCTCTGGAAGCGCTTTCACTGCAAGCTGCAGATTCCCTCCTAACAGCAAGCTTTAGGATAGGGTACTGAATTTTAATTTATCTGCGGCTAATAAGGCGATTTTCGGAAAGAGAATATCTACCGCAGGGAAGCTGCTACCATCAAACGTTTGCCCTCATTAGACTCCCCTCTGGAAGCGCTTTCACTGCAAGCTGCAGATTCCCTCCTAACAGCAAGCTTTAGGATAGGGTACTGAATTGTATCTTAACTGCGTCTAAAAAGGCAAAATTGGAAAAGAGATTATCTCCCGCAGGGAAGCTGCTACCATCAAATGTTTGCCCTCGTTAGACTCCCCTCTGGAAGCGCTTTCACTGCAAGCTGCAGATTCCCACCTAACAGCAAGCTTTGGGATAGGGTACTGAATTGTAACTTACTTTCTCCTAATAATGCGATTTTGGCAAAGAGAGTATCTCCCGCAGGGAAGCTGCTACCATCAAATGTTTGCCCTCGTTAGACTCCCCTCTGGAAGCGCTTTCACTGCAAGCTGCAGATTCCCTCCTAACAGCAAGCTTTAGGATAGGGTACTGAATTGAAACTTAACTGCGGCTAATAATGCGATTTTGGCAAAGAGAGTATCTCCCGCAGGGAAGCTGCTACCATCAAATGTTTGTCCTCGTTAGACTCCCCTCTGGAAGCGCTTTCACTGCAAGCTGCAGATTCCCTCCTAACAGCAAGCTTTAGGATAGGGTACTGAATTGTAACTTACTTTCGCATAATAATGCGATTTTGGCAAAGAGAGAATCTCCCGCAGGGAAGCTGCTACCATCAAATGTTTGCCCTCATTAGACTCCCCTCTGGAAGCGCTTTCACTGCAATCTGCAGATTCCCTCCTAACAGCAATCTTTAGGATAGGGTACTGAATTGTAACGTACTTTTGCCTAATAATGCGATTTTAGCAAAGAGACTTTCTCCCGCAGGGAAGCTGCTACCATCAAATGTTTGCCCTCATTAGACTCCCCTCTGGAAGCGCTTTCACTGCAAGCTGCAGATTCCCTCCTAACAGCAAGCTTTAGGATAGGGTACTGAATTGTAACTTATCTGCGGCTAATAAGGCGATTTTGGGAAAGAGAATATCTCCCGCAGGGAAGCTGCTACCATCAAATGTTTGCCCTCATTAGACTCCCCTCTGGAAGCGCTTTCACTGCAAGCTGCAGATTCCCTCCTAACAGCAAGCTTTAGGATAGGGTACTGAATTGTAACTTAACTGGGGCTAATAATGCGATTTTGGCAAAGAGAGTATCTCCCGCAGGGTAGCTGCTACCATCAAATGTTTGCCCTCATTAGACTCCCCTCTGGAAGCGCTTTCACTGCAAGCTGCAGATTCCCTCCTAACAGCAAGCTTTAGGATAGGGTACTGAATTGTAACTTAATTTCGCCTAATAATGCGATTTTGGCAAAGAGAGTATCTCCCGCAGGGAAGCTGCTACCATCAAACGTTTGCCCTCGTTAGACTCCCCTCTGGAAGCGCTTTCACTGCAAGCTGCAGATTCCCTCCTAACAGCAAGCTTTAGGATAGGGTACTGAATTGTAACTTACTTTAGCCTAGTAATGCGATTTTGGCAAAGAGAGTATCTCCCGCAGGGAAGCTGCTACCATCAAATGTTTGCCCTCGTTAGACTCCCCTCTGGAAGCGCTTTCACTGCAAGCTGCAGATTCCCTCCTAACAGCAAGCTTTAGGATAGGGTACTGAATTGTAACTTACTTTCGCCTAATAATGCGATTTTGGCAAAGAGACTATCTCCCGCAGGGAAGCTGCTACCATCAAATGTTTGCCCTCATTAGACTCCCCTCTGGAAGCGCTTTCACTGCAAGCTGCAGATTCCCTCCTAACAGCAAGCTTTAGGATAGGGTACTGAATTTTAATTTATCTGCGGCTAATAAGGCGATTTTCGGAAAGAGAATATCTACCGCAGGGAAGCTGCTACCATCAAACGTTTGCCCTCATTAGACTCCCCTCTGGAAGCGCTTTCACTGCAAGCTGCAGATTCCCTCCTAACAGCAAGCTTTAGGATAGGGTACTGAATTGTATCTTAACTGCGTCTAAAAAGGCAAAATTGGAAAAGAGATTATCTCCCGCAGGGAAGCTGCTACCATCAAATGTTTGCCCTCGTTAGACTCCCCTCTGGAAGCGCTTTCACTGCAAGCTGCAGATTCCCACCTAACAGCAAGCTTTGGGATAGGGTACTGAATTGTAACTTACTTTCTCCTAATAATGCGATTTTGGCAAAGAGAGTATCTCCCGCAGGGAAGCTGCTACCATCAAATGTTTGCCCTCGTTAGACTCCCCTCTGGAAGCGCTTTCACTGCAAGCTGCAGATTCCCTCCTAACAGCAAGCTTTAGGATAGGGTACTGAATTGAAACTTAACTGCGGCTAATAATGCGATTTTGGCAAAGAGAGTATCTCCCGCAGGGAAGCTGCTACCATCAAATGTTTGTCCTCGTTAGACTCCCCTCTGGAAGCGCTTTCACTGCAAGCTGCAGATTCCCTCCTAACAGCAAGCTTTAGGATAGGGTACTGAATTGTAACTTACTTTCGCATAATAATGCGATTTTGGCAAAGAGAGAATCTCCCGCAGGGAAGCTGCTACCATCAAATGTTTGCCCTCATTAGACTCCCCTCTGGAAGCGCTTTCACTGCAATCTGCAGATTCCCTCCTAACAGCAATCTTTAGGATAGGGTACTGAATTGTAACGTACTTTTGCCTAATAATGCGATTTTAGCAAAGAGACTTTCTCCCGCAGGGAAGCTGCTACCATCAAATGTTTGCCCTCATTAGACTCCCCTCTGGAAGCGCTTTCACTGCAAGCTGCAGATTCCCTCCTAACAGCAAGCTTTAGGATAGGGTACTGAATTGTATCTTACTTTCGCCTAATAATGCGATTTTGGCAAAGAGAGTATCTCCTGCAGGGAAGCTGCTACCATCAAATGTTTGCCCTCATTAGACTCCCCTCTGGAAGCGCTTTCACTGCAAGCTGCAGATTCCCTCCTAACAGCAAGCTTTAGGATAGGGTACTGAATTGTAACTTAACTGCGGCTAATAAGGCGATTTTGGCAAAGAGAGTATCTCCCGCAGGGAAGCTGCTACCATCAAACGTTTACCCTCGTTAGACTACCCTCCAGAAGCGCTTTCACTGCAAGCTGCAGATTCCCTCCTAACAGCAAGCTTTAGGATAGGGTAGTGAATTGTAACTTACTTTCGCCTAATAATGCGATTTTGGCAAAGAGAGTATCTCCCGCAGGGAAGCTGCTACCATCAAATGTTTGCCCTCATTAGACTCCACTCTGGAAGCGCTTTCACTGCAAGCTGCAGATTCCCTCCTAACAGCAAGCTTTAGGATAGGGTACTGAATTGAAACTTACTTTCGCATAATAAAGCGATTTTGGCAAAGAGAGTATCTCCCGCAGGGAAGCTGCTACCATCAAATGTTTGCCCTCATTAGACTCCCCTCTGGAAGCGCTTTGACTGCAAGCTGCAGATTCCCTCCTAACAGCAAGCTTTAGGATAGGGTACTGAATTGTAACTTACTTTCGTCTAATAATGCGATTATGGCAAAGAGAATATCTCCCGCAGGGAAGCTGCTACCATCAAATGTTTGCCCTCATTAGACTCCCCTCTGGAAGCGCTTTCACTGCAAGCTGCAGATTCCCTCCTAACAGCAAGCTTTAGCATAGTGTACTGAATTGTAACTTAACTGGGGCTTATAAGGCGATATTGGCTAAGAGAGTATCTCCCGCAGGGAAGCTGCTACCATCAAATGTTTGCCCTCGTTAGACTCCCCTCTGGAAGCGCTTTCACTGCAAGCTGCAGATTCCCTCCTAATAGCAAGCTTTAGGATAGGGTACTGAATTGAAACTTACTTTCGCCTAATAATTCGATTTTAGCAAAGAGAGTATCTCCCGCAGGGAAGCTGCTACCATCAAATGTTTGCCCTCATTAGACTCCCCTCTGGAAGCGCTTTCACTGCAAGCTGCAGATTCCCTCCTAACAGCAAGCTTTAGGATAGGGTACTGAATTGTAACTTACTTTCGCATAATAATGCGATTTTGGCAAAGAGAGTATCTCCCGCAGGGAAGCTGCTACCATCAAATGTTTGCCCTCATTAGACTCCCCTCTGGAAGCGCTTTCACTGCAAGCTGCAGATTCCCTCCTAACAGCAAGCTTTAGGATAGGGTACTGAATTGTAACTTACTTTCACCTAATAATGCGATTTTGGCAAAGAGAGTATCTCCCGCAGGGAAGCTGCTACCATCAAATGTTTGCCCTCGTTAGAATCCCCTCTGAAAGCGCTTTCACTGCAAGCTGCAGATTCCCTCCTAACAGCAAGCTTTAGGATAGGGTACTGAATTGTAACTTACTTTCGCCTAATAATGAGATTTTGGCAAAGAGAGTATCTCCCGCAGGGAAGCTGCTACCATCAAACGTTTGCCCTCGTTAGACTCCCCTCTGGAAGCGTTTCACTGCAAGCTGCAGATTCCCTCCTAACAGCAAGCTTTAGGATAGGGTACTGAATTGAAACTTACTTTCGCATAATAATGCGATTTTGGCAAAGAGAGTATCTCCCGCAGGGAAGCTGCTACCATCAAATGTTTGCCCTCATTAGACTCCCCTCTGGAAGCGCTTTCACTGCAAGCTGCAGATTCCCTCCTAACAGCAAGCTTTAGGATAGGGTACTGAATTGTATCTTACTTTCGCCTAATAATGCGATTTTTGCAAAGAGAGTATCTCCCGCAGGGAAGCTGCTACCATCAAACGTTTGCCCTCGTTAGACTCCCCTCTGGAAGCGCTTTCACTGCAAGCTGCAGATTCCCTCCTAACAGCAAGCTTTAGGATAGGGTACTGAATTGAAACTTACTTTCGCATAATAATGCGATTTTGGCAAAGAGAGTATTTCCCGCAGGGAAGCTGCTACCATCAAATGTTTGCCCTCCTTAGACTCCCCTCTGGAAGCGCTTTCACTGCAAGCTGCAGATTCCCTCCTAACAGCAAGCTTTAGGATAGGGTACTGAATTGAAACTTACTTTATCATAATATTGCGATTTTGGAAAAGAGAGTATCTCCCGCAGGGAAGCTGCTACCATCAAATGTTTGCCCTCATTAGACTCCCCTCTGGAAGCGCTTTCACTGCAAGCTGCAGATTCCCTCCTAACAGCAAGCTTTAGGATAGGGTACTGAATTGTAACTTACTTTCGCCTAATGATGCGATTTTGGCAAAGAGAGTATCTCCCGCAGGGAAGCTGCTACCATCAAATGTTTGCCCTCGTTAGACTCCCCTCTGGAAGCGCTTTCACTGCAAGCTGCAGATTCCCTCCTAACAGCAAGCTTTAGGATAGGGTACTGAATTGTAACTTACTTTCGCCTAATAATGCGATTTTGGAAAAGAGAGTATCTCCCGCAGGGAAGCTGCTACCATCAAATGTTTGCCCTCATTAGACTCCCCTCTGGAAGCGCTTTCACTGCAAGCTGCAGATTCCCTCCTAACAGCAAGCTTTAGGATAGGGTACTGAATTGTAACTTAACTGCGGCTAATAAGGCGATTATGGCAAAGAGAGTATCTCCCGCAGGGAAGCTGCTAACATCAAATGTTTGCCCTCATTAGACTCCCCTCTGGAAGCGCTTTCACTGCAAGCTGCAGATTCCCTCCTAACAGCAAGCTTTAGGATAGGGTACTGAATTGTAACTTACTTTCGCCTAATAATGCGATTTTGGCAAAGAGAATATCTCCCGCAGGGAAGCTGCTACCATAAAATGTTTGCCCTCATTAGACTCCCCTCTGGAAGCGCTTTGACTGCAAGCTGCAGATTCCCTCCTAACAGCAAGCTTTAGGATAGGGTACTGAATTGTAACTTAATTTCGCCTAATAATGCGATTTTGGCAAAGAGAGTATCTCCCGCAGGGAAGCTGCTACCATCAAACGTTTGCCCTCGTTAGACTCCCCTCCGGAAGCGCTTTCACTGCAAGCTGCAGATTCCCTCCTAACAGCAAGCTTTAGGATAGGGTACTGAATTGAAACTTACTTTCGCATAATATTGAGATTTTGTCAAAGAGAGTATCTCCCGCAGGGAAGCTGCTACCATCAAATGTTTGCCCTCATTAGACTCCCCTCTGGAAGCGCTTTCACTGCAAGCTGCAGATTCCCTCCTAACAGCAAGCTTTAGCATAGGGTACTGAATTGTAACTTAACTGCGGCTAATAAGGCGATTTTGGCAAAGAGAATATCTCCCGCAGGGAAGCTGCTACCATCAAATGTTTGCCCTCATTAGACTCCCCTCTGGAAGCGCTTTCAATGCAAGCTGCAGATTCCCTCCTAATAGCAAGCTTTAGGATAGGGTACTGAATTGTATCTTAACTGCGTCTAATAAGGCAAAATTGGAAAAGAGATTATCTCCCGCAGGGAAGCTGCTAACATCAAATGTTTGCCCTCGTTAGACTCCCCTCTGGAAGCGCTTTCACTGCAAGCTGCAGATTCCCTCCTAACAGCAAGCTTTAGGATAGAGTACTGAATTGTATCTTACTTTCGCCTAATAATGCGATTTTGGCAAAGAGAGTATCTCCCGCAGGGAAGCTGCTACCATCAAATGTTTGCCCTCGTTAGACTCCCCTCTGGAAGCGCTTTCACTGCAAGCTGCAGATTCCCTCCTAACAGCAAGCTTTAGGATAGGGTACTGAATTGTAACTTACTTTCGCCTAGTAATGCGATTTTGGCAAAGAGAGTATCTCCCGCAGGGAAGCTGCTACCATCAAATGTTTGCCCTCGTTAGACTCCCCTCTGGAAGCGCTTTCACTGCAAGCTGCAGATTCCCTCCTAACAGCAAGCTTTAGGATAGGGTACTGAATTGTAACTTACTTTCGCCTAATAATGCGATTTTGGCAAAGAGAATATCTCCCGCAGGGAAGCTGCTACCATAAAATGTTTGCCCTCATTAGACTCCCCTCTGGAAGCGCTTTGACTGCAAGCTGCAGATTCCCTCCTAACAGCAAGCTTTAGGATAGGGTACTGAATTGTAACTTACTTTCGCTTAATAATGCGATTTTGGCAGAGAGAGTATCTCCCGCAGGGAAGCTGCTACCATCAAATGTTTGCCCTCATTAGACTCCCCTCTGGAAGCGCTTTGACTGCAAGCTGCAGATTCCCTCCTAACAGCAAGCTTTAGGATAGGGTACTGAATTGTAACTTACTTTCGCCTAATAATGCGATTTTGGCAAAGAGAGTATCTCCTGCAGGGAAGCTGCTACCATCAAATGTTTGCCCTCATTAGACTCCCCTCTGGAAGCGCTTTCACTGCAAGCTGCAGATTCCCTCCTAACAGCAAGCTTTAGGATAGGGTACTGAATTGTAACTTAACTGGGGCTAATAATGCGATTTTGGCAAAGAGAGTATCTCCCGCAGGGTAGCTGCTACCATCAAATGTTTGCCCTCATTAGACTCCCCTCTGGAAGCGCTTTCACTGCAAGCTGCAGATTCCCTCCTAACAGCAAGCTTTAGGATAGGGTACTGAATTGTAACTTAACTGCGGCTAATAATGCGATTTTGGCAATGAGAGTATCTCCCGCAGGGAAGCTGCTACCATCAAATGTTTGTCCTCATTAGACTCCCCTCCGGAAGCGCTTTCACTGCAAGCTGCAGATTCCCTCCTAACAGCAAGCTTTAGGATAGCGTACTGAATTGTAACTTAATTTCGCCTAATAATGCGATTTTGGCAAAGAGAGTATCTCCCGCAGGGAAGCTGCTACCATCAAACGTTTGCCCTCGTTAGACTCCCCTCCGGAAGCGCTTTCACTGCAAGCTGCAGATTCCCTCCTAACAGCAAGCTTTAGGATAGGGTACTGAATTGTAACTTACTTTAGCCTAGTAATGCGATTTTGGCAAAGAGAGTATCTCCCGCAGGGAAGCTGCTACCATCAAATGTTTGCCCTCGTTAGACTCCCCTCTGGAAGCGCTTTCACTGCAAGCTGCAGATTCCCTCCTAACAGCAAGCTTTAGGATAGGGTACTGAATTGTAACTTACTTTCGCCTAATAATGCGATTTTGGCAAAGAGACTATCTCCCGCAGGGAAGCTGCTACCATCAAATGTTTGCCCTCATTAGACTCCCCTCTGGAAGCGCTTTCACTGCAAGCTGCAGATTCCCTCCTAACAGCAAGCTTTAGGATAGGGTACTGAATTTTAATTTATCTGCGGCTAATAAGGCGATTTTCGGAAAGAGAATATCTCCCGCAGGGAAGCTGCTACCATCAAACGTTTGCCCTCATTAGACTCCCCTCTGGAAGCGCTTTCACTGCAAGCTGCAGATTCCCTCCTAACAGCAAGCTTTAGGATAGGGTACTGAATTGTAACTTAACTGCGGCTAATAAGGCGATTTTGGCAAAGAGAATATCTCCCGCAGGGAAGCTGTTACCATCAAATGATTGCCCTCATTAGACTCCCCTCTGGAAGCGCTTTCACTGCAAGCTGCAGATTCCCTCCTAACAGCAAGCTTTAGGATAGGGTCCTGAATTGTAACTTACTTTCGCCTAATAATGCAATTTTGGCAAAGAGAGTATCTCCCGCAGGGAAGCTGCTACCATCAAACGTTTGCCCTCGTTAAACTCCCCTCTGGAAGCGCTTTCACTGCAAGCTGCAGATTCCCTCCTAACAGCAAGCTTTAGGATAGGGTACTGAATTGTAACTTACTTTCCCCTAATAATGCGATTTTGGCAAAGAGAGTATCTCCCGCAGGGAAGCTGCTACCATCAAATGTTTGCCCTCATTAGACTCCCCTCTGGAAGCGCTTTCACTGCAAGCTGCAGATTCCCTCCTAACAGCAAGCTTTAGGATAGGGTACTGAATTGTAACTTAACTGCGGCTAATAAGGCGATTTTGGCAAAGAGAGTATCTCCCGCAGGGAAGCTGCTACCATCAAATGTTTGCCCTCATTAGACTCCCCTCTGGAAGCGCTTTCACTGCAAGCTGCAGATTCCCTCCTAACAGCAAGCTTTAGGATAGGGTACTGAATTGTAACTTATCTGCGGCTAATAAGGCGATTTTGGGAAAGAGAATATCTCCCGCAGGGAAGCTGCTACCATCAAATGTTTGCCCTCATTAGACTCCCCTCTGGAAGCGCTTTCACTGCAAGCTGCAGATTCCCTCCTAACAGCAAGCTTTAGCATAGGGTACTGAATTGTAACTTAACTGCGGCTAATAAGGCGATTTTGGCAAAGAGAATATCTCCCGCAGGGAAGCTGTTACCATCAAATGATTGCCCTCATTAGACTCCCCTCTGGAAGCGCTTTCACTGCAAGCTGCAGATTCCCTCCTAACAGCAAGCTTTAGGATAGGGTACTGAATTGTAACTTACTTTCCCATAATAATGCGATTTTGGCAAAGAGAGTATCTCCCGCAGGGAAGCTGCTACCATCAAATGTTTGCCCTCATTAGACTCCCTTCTGGAAGCGCTTTCACTGCAAGCTGCAGATTCCCTCCTAACAGCAAGCTTTAGGATAGGGTACTGAATTGTAACTTAACTGCGGCTAAAAAGGCGATTTTGGCAAAGAGAGTATCTCCCGCAGGGAAGCTGCTACCATCAAATGTTTGCCCTCATTAGACTCCCCTCTGGAAGCGCTTTCACTGCAAGCTGCAGATTCCCTCCTAACAGCAAGCTTTAGGATAGGGTACTGAATTGTAACTTTTCTGCGGCTAATAAGGCGATTTTGGGAAAGAGAATATCTCCCGCAGGGAAGCTGCTACCATCAAATGTTTGCCCTCATTAGACTCCCCTCTGGAAGCGCTTTCACTGCAAGCTGCAGATTCCCTCCTAACAGCAAGCTTTAGGATAGGGTACTGAATTGTAACTTATCTGCGGCTAATAAGGCGATTTTGGGAAAGAGAATATCTCCCGCAGGGAAGCTGCTACCATCAAATGTTTGCCCTCATTAGACTCCCCTCTGGAAGCGCTTTCACTGCAAGCTGCAGATTCCCTCCTAACAGCAAGCTTTAGCATAGGGTACTGAATTGTAACTTAACTGCGGCTAATAAGGCGATTTTGGCAAAGAGAATATCTCCCGCAGGGAAGCTGTTACCATCAAATGATTGCCCTCATTAGACTCCCCTCTGGAAGCGCTTTCACTGCAAGCTGCAGATTCCCTCCTAACAGCAAGCTTTAGGATAGTTTCCTGAATTGTAACTTACTTTCACCTAATAATGCGATTTTGGCAAAGAGAGTATCTCCCGCAGGGAAGCTGCTACCATCAAACGTTTGCCCTCATTAGACTCCCCTCTGGAAGCGCTTTCACTGCAAGCTGCAGATTCCCTCCTAAAAGCAAGCTTTAGGATAGGGTACTGAATTGTATCTTAACTGCGTCTAATAAGGCAAAATTGGAAAAGAGATTATCTCCCGCAGGGAAGCTGCTAACATCAAATGTTTGCCCTCGTTAGACTCCCCTCTGGAAGCGCTTTCACTGCAAGCTGCAGATTCCCTCCTAACAGCAAGCTTTAGGATAGGGTACTGAATTGTAACTTACTTTCGCCTAGTAATGCGATTTTGGCAAAGAGAGTATCTCCCGCAGGGAAGCTGCTACCATCAAATGTTTGCCCTCGTTAGACTCCCCTCTGGAAGCGCTTTCACTGCAAGCTGCAGATTCCCTCCTAACAGCAAGCTTTAGGATAGGGTACTGAATTGTAACTTACTTTCGCCTAATAATGCGATTTTGGCAAAGAGAGTATCTCCCGCAGGGAAGCTGCTACCATCAAATGTTTGCCCTCATTAGACTCCCCTCTGGAAGCGCTTTCACTGCAAGCTGCAGATTCCCTCCTAACAGCAAGCTTTAGGATAGGGTACTGAATTGTAACTTAACTGGGGCTAATAATGCGATTTTGGCAAAGAGAGTATCTCCCGCAGGGAAGCTGCTACCATCAAATGTTTGCCCTCGTTAGACTCCCCTCTGGAAGCGCTTTCACTGCAAGCTGCAGATTCCCTCCTAACAGCGAGCTTTAGGATAGGGTACTGAATTGTAACTTACTTTCGCCTAATAATGCGATTTTGGCAAAGAGACTATCTCCCGCAGGGAAGCTGCTACCATCAAATGTTTGCCCTCATTAGACTCCCCTCTGGAAGCGCTTTCACTGCAAGCTGCAGATTCCCTCCTAACAGCAAGCTTTAGGATAGGGTACTGAATTTTAATTTATCTGCGGCTAATAAGGCGATTTTCGGAAAGAGAATATCTCCCGCAGGGAAGCTGCTACCATCAAACGTTTGCCCTCATTAGACTCCCCTCTGGAAGCGCTTTCACTGCAAGCTGCAGATTCCCTCCTAACAGCAAGCTTTAGGATAGGGTACTGAATTGTATCTTAACTGCGTCTAAAAAGGCAAAATTGGAAAAGAGATTATCTCCCGCAGGGAAGCTGCTACCATCAAATGTTTGCCCTCGTTAGACTCCCCTCTGGAAGCGCTTTCACTGCAAGCTGCAGATTCCCAACTAACAGCAAGCTTTGGGATAGGGTACTGAATTGTAACTTAACTGCGGCTAATAAGGCGATTTTGGCAAAGAGAGTATCTCCCGCAGGGAAGCTGCTACCATCAAATGTTTGCCCTCGTTAGACTCCCCTCTGGAAGCGCTTTCACTGCAAGCTGCAGATTCCCTCCTAACAGCAAGCTTTAGGATAGGGTACTGAATTGTAACTTACTTTCGCCTAATAATGCGATTTTGGCAAAGAGAGTATCTCCCGCAGGGAAGCTGTTACCATTAAATGTTTGCCCTCGTTAGACTCCCCTCTGGAAGCGCTTTCACTGCAAGCTGCAGATTCCCTCCTAACAGCAAGCTTTAGGATAGGGTACTGAATTGTAACTTAACTGCGGCTAATAAGGCGATTTTGGCAAAGAGACTATCTCCCGCAGGGAAGCTGCTACCATCAAATGTTTGCCCTCATTAGACTCCCCTCTGGAAGCGCTTTCACTGCAAGCTGCAGATTCCCTCCTAACAGCAAGCTTTAGGATAGGGTACTGAATTGTAACTTATCTGCGGCTAATAAGGCGATTTTGGGAAAGAGAATATCTCCCGCAGGGAAGCTGCTACCATCAAATGTTTGCCCTCATTAGACTCCCCTCTGGAAGCGCTTTCACTGCAAGCTGCAGATTCCCTCCTAACAGCAAGCTTTAGCATAGGGTACTGAATTGTAACTTAACTGCGGCTAATAAGGCGATTTTGGCAAAGAGAATATCTCCCGCAGGGAAGCTGCTACCATCAAATGATTGCCCTCATTAGACTCCCCTCTGGAAGCGCTTTCACTGCAAGCTGCAGATTCCCTCCTAACAGCAAGCTTTAGGATAGGGTCCTGAATTGTATCTTACTTTCGCCTAATAATGCGATTTTGGCAAAGAGAGTATCTCCCGCAGGGAAGCTGCTACCATCAAATGTTTGCCCTCGTTAAACTCCCCTCTGGAAGCGCTTTCACTGCAAGCTGCAGATTCCCTCCTAACAGCAAGCTTTAGGATAGGGTACTGAATTGTAACTTACTTTCGCCTAATAATGCGATTTTGGCAAAGAGAGTATCTCCCGCAGGGAAGCTGCTACCATCAAATGTTTGCCCTCATTAGACTCCCCTCTGGAAGCGCTTTCACTGCAAGCTGCAGATTCCCTCCTAACAGCAAGCTTTAGGATAGGGTACTGAATTGTAACTTTTCTGCGGCTAATAAGGCGATTTTGGGAAAGAGAATATCTCCCGCAGGGAAGCTGCTACCATCAAATGTTTGCCCTCATTAGACTCCCCTCTGGAAGCGCTTTCACTGCAAGCTGCAGATTCCCTCCTAACAGCAAGCTTTAGGATAGGGTACTGAATTGTAACTTATCTGCGGCTAATAAGGCGATTTTGGGAAAGAGAATATCTCCCGCAGGGAAGCTGCTACCATCAAATGTTTGCCCTCATTAGACTCCCCTCTGGAAGCGCTTTCACTGCAAGCTGCAGATTCCCTCCTAACAGCAAGCTTTAGCATAGGGTACTGAATTGTAACTTTTCTGCGGCTAATAAGGCGATTTTGGGAAAGAGAATATCTCCCGCAGGGAAGCTGCTACCATCAAATGTTTGCCCTCATTAGACTCCCCTCTGGAAGCGCTTTCACTGCAAGCTGCAGATTCCCTCCTAACAGCAAGCTTTAGGATAGGGTACTGAATTGTAACTTATCTGCGGCTAATAAGGCGATTTTGGCAAAGAGAATATCTCCCGCAGGGAAGCTGTTACCATCAAATGATTGCCCTCATTAGACTCCCCTCTGGAAGCGCTTTCACTGCAAGCTGCAGATTCCCTCCTAACAGCAAGCTTTAGGATAGTTTCCTGAATCGTAACTTACTTTCACCTAATAATGCGATTTTGGCAAAGAGAGTATCTCCCGCAGGGAAGCTGCTACCATCAAATGTTTGCCCTCGTTAGACTCCCCTCTGGAAGCGCTTTCACTGCAAGCTGCAGATTCCCTCCTAACAGCAAGCTTTAGGATAGGGTACTGAATTGTAACTTACTTTCGCCTAATAATGCGATTTTGGCAAAGAGAGTATCTCCTGCAGGGAAGCTGCTACCATCAAATGTTTGCCCTCATTAGACTCCCCTCTGGAAGCGCTTTCACTGCAAGCTGCAGATTCCCTCCTAACAGCAAGCTTTAGGATAGGGTACTGAATTGAAACTTACTTTCGCCTAATAATGCGATTTTTGCAAAGAGAATATCTCCCGCAGGGAAGCTGCTACCATCAAATGTTTGCCCTCCTTAGACTCCCCTCTGGAAGCGCTTTCACTGCAAGCTGCAGATTCCCTCCTAACAGCAAGCTTTAGGATAGGGTACTGAATTGTAACTTACTTTCGCCTAATAATGCGATTATGGCAAAGAGAGTATCTCCCGCAGGGAAGCTGCTACCATCAAATGTTTGCCCTCATTAGACTCCCCTCTGGAAGCGCTTTCACTGCAAGCTGCAGATTCCCTCCTAACAGCAAGCTTTAGGATAGGGTCCTGAATTTTAATTTATCTGCGGCTAATAAGGCGATTTTCGGAAAGAGAATATCTCCCGCAGGGAAGCTGCTACCATCAAACGTTTGCCCTCATTAGACTCCCCTCTGGAAGCGCTTTCACTGCAAGCTGCAGATTCCCTCCTAACAGCAAGCTTTAGGATAGGGTACTGAATTGTATCTTAACTGCGTCTAAAAAGGCAAAATTGGAAAAGAGTTTATCTCCCGCAGGGAAGCTGCTACCATCAAATGTTTGCCCTCATTAGACTCCCCTCTGGAAGCGCTTTCACTGCAAGCTGCAGATTCCCACCTAACAGCAAGCTTTGGGATAGGGTACTGAATTGTAACTTACTTTCGCCTAATAATGCGATTTTGGCAAAGAGAGTATCTCCCGCAGGGAAGCTGCTACCATCAAATGTTTGCCCTCGTTAGACTCCCCTCTGGAAGCGCTTTCACTGCAAGCTGCAGATTCCCTCCTAACAGCAAGCTTTAGGATAGGGTACTGAATTGTAACTTACTTTCGCCTAATAATGCGATTTTGGCAAAGAGAATATCTCCATCAGGGAAGCTGCTACCATCAAATGTTTGCCCTCATTAGACTCCCCTCTGGAAGCGCTTTCACTGCAAGCTGCAGATTCCCTCCTAACAGCAAGCTTTAGCATAGGGTACTGAATTGTAACTTAACTGCGGCTAATAAGGCGATTATGTCAAAGAGATTATCTCCCGCAGGGAAGCTGCTACCATCAAATGTTTGCCCTCATTAGACTCCCCTCTGGAAGCGCTTTCACTGCAAGCTGCAGATTCCCTCCTAACAGCAAGCTTTAGCATAGGGTACTGAATTGTAACTTAACTGCGGCTAATAAGGCGATTATGGCAAGGAGAATATCTCCCGCAGGGAAGCTGTTACCATCAAATGATTGCCCTCATTAGACTCCCCTCTGGAAGCGCTTTCACTGCAAGCTGCAGATTCCCTCCTAACAGCAAGCTTTAGGATAGGGTCCTGAATTGTAACTTACTTTCGCCTAATAATGCAATTTTGGCAAAGAGAGTATCTCCCGCAGGGAAGCTGCTACCATCAAATGTTTGCCCTCATTAGACTCCCCTCTGGAAGCGCTTTCACTGCAAGCTGCAGATTCCCTCCTAACAGCAAGCTTTAGGATAGGGTACTGAATTGTAACTTAACTGCGGCTAATAAGGCGATTTTGGCAAAGAGAGTATCTCCCGCAGGGAAGCTGCTACCATCAAATGTTTGCCCTCATTAGACTCCCCTCTGGAAGCGCTTTCACTGCAAGCTGCAGATTCCCTCCTAACAGCAAGCTTTAGGATAGGGTCCTGAATTGTAACTTACTTTCGCCTAATAATGCAATTTTGGCAAAGAGAGTATCTCCCGCAGGGAAGCTGCTACCATCAAATGTTTGCCCTCGTTAAACTCCCCTCTGGAAGCGCTTTCACTGCAAGCTGCAGATTCCCTCCTAACAGCAAGCTTTAGGATAGGGTACTGAATTGTAACTTACTTTCGCCTAATAATGCGATTTTGGCAAAGAGAGTATCTCCCGCAGGGAAGCTGCTACCATCAAATGTTTGCCCTCATTAGACTCCCCTCTGGAAGCGCTTTCACTGCAAGCTGCAGATTCCCTCCTAACAGCAAGCTTTAGGATAGGGTACTGAATTGTAACTTAACTGCGGCTAATAAGGCGATTTTGGCAAAAAGAGTATCTCCCGCAGGGAAGCTGCTACCATCAAATGTTTGCCCTCATTAGACTCCCCTCTGGAAGCGCTTTCACTGCAAGCTGCAGATTCCCTCCTAACAGCAAGCTTTAGGATAGGGTACTGAATTGTGACTTTTCTGCGGCTAATAAGGCGATTTTGGGAAAGAGAATATCTCCCGCAGGGAAGCTGCTACCATCAAATGTTTGCCCTCATTAGACTCCCCTCTGGAAGCGCTTTCACTGCAAGCTGAAGATTCCCTCCTAACAGCAAGCTTTAGGATAGTTTCCTGAATTGTAACTTACTTTCACCTAATAATGCGATTTTGACAAAGAGAGTATCTCCCGCAGGGAAGCTGCTACCATCAAATGTTTGCCCTCGTTAGACTCCCCTCTGGAAGCGCTTTCACTGCAAGCTGCAGATTCCCTCCTAACAGCAAGCTTTAGGATAGGGTACTGAATTGTAACTTACTTTCGCCTAATAATGCGATTTTGGCAAAGAGAGTATCTCCCACAGGGAAGCTGCTACCATCAAATGTTTGCCCTCATTAGACTCCCCTCTGGAAGCGCTTTCACTGCAAGCTGCAGATTCCCTCCTAACAGCAAGCTTTAGGATAGGGTACTGAATTGTAACTTACTTTCGCCTAATAATGCGATTTTGGCAAAGAGAGTATCTCCCGCAGGGAAGCTGCTACCATCAAATGTTTGCCCTCATTAGACTCCCCTCTGGAAGCGCTTTCACTGCAAGCTGCAGATTCCCTCCTAACAGCAAGCTTTAGGATAGGGTACTGAATTGTAACTTAACTGCGGCTATTAAGGGGATTTTGGCAAAGAGAGTATCTCCCGCAGGGAAGCTGCTACCATCAAATGTTTGCCCTCATTAGACTCCCCTCTGGAAGCGCTTTCACCGCAAGCTGCAGATTCCCTCCTAACAGCAAGCTTTAGCATAGGGTACTGAATTGTAACTTAACTGCGGCTAATAAGGCGATTTTGGCAAAGAGAATATCTCCTACAGGGAAGCTGTTACCATCAAATGTTTGCCCTCATTAGACTCCCCTCTGGAAGCGCTTTCACTGCAAGCTGCAGATTCCCTCCTAACAGCAAGCTTTAGGATAGGGTCCTGAATTGTAACTTACTTTCGCCTAATAATGCAATTTTGGCAAAGAGAGTATCTCCCGCAGGGAAGCTGCTACCATCAAATGTTTGCCCTCGTTAAACTCCCCTCTGGAAGCGCTTTCACTGCAAGCTGCAGATTCCCTCCTAACAGCAAGCTTTAGGATAGGGTACTGAATTGTAACTTACTTTCGCCTAATAATGCGATTTTGGCAAAGAGAGTATCTCCCACAGGGAAGCTGCTACCATCAAATGTTTGCCCTCATTAGACTCCCCTCTGGAAGCGCTTTCACTGCAAGCTGCAGATTCCCTCCTAACAGCAAGCTTTAGGATAGGGTACTGAATTGTAACTTAACTGCGGCTAATAAGGCGATTTTGGCAAAGAGAGTATCTCCCGCAGGGAAGCTGCTACCATCAAATGTTTGCCCTCATTAGACTCCCCTCTGGAAGCGCTTTCACCGCAAGCTGCAGATTCCCTCCTAACAGCAAGCTTTAGCATAGGGTACTGAATTGTAACTTAACTGCGGCTAATAAGGCGATTTTGGCAAAGAGAATATCTCCTACAGGGAAGCTGTTACCATCAAATGTTTGCCCTCATTAGACTCCCCTCTGGAAGCGCTTTCACTGCAAGCTGCAGATTCCCTCCTAACAGCAAGCTTTAGGATAGGGTACTGAATTGTATCTTAACTGCGGCTAATAAGGCAAAAATGGAAAAGAGATTATATCCCGCAGGGAAGCTGCTACCATCAAATGTTTGCCCTCGTTAGACTCCCCTCTGGAAGCGCTTTCACTGCAAGCTGCAGATTCCCTCCTAACAGCAAGCTTTAGGATAGGGTACTGAATTGTAACTTAATTTCGCCTAATAATGCGATTTTGGCAAAGAGAGTATCTCCCGCAGGGAAGCTGCTACCATCAAACGTTTGCCCTCGTTAGACACCCCTCCGGAAGCGCTTTCACTGCAAGCTGCAGATTCCCTCCTAACAGCAAGCTTTAGGATAGGGTACTGAATTGTAACTTACTTTCGCCTATAATGCGATTTTGGCAAAGAGAGTATATCCTGCAGGGAAGCTGCTACCATCAAATGTTTGCCCTCGTTAGACTCCCCTCTGGAAGCGCTTTCACTGCAAGCTGCAGATTCCCTCCTAACAGCAAGCTTTAGGATAGGGTACTGAATTGTAACTTAACTGCGGCTAATAAGGGGATTTTGGCAAAGAGAGTATCTCCCGCAGGGAAGCTGCTACCATCAAATGTTTGCCCTCATTAGACTCCCATCTGGAAGCGCTTTCACTGCAAGCTGCAGATTCCCTCCTAACAGCAAGCTTTAGGATAGGGTACTGAATTGTAACTTTTCTGCGGCTAATAAGGCGATTTTGGGAAAGAGAATATCTCCCGCAGGGAAGCTGCTACCATCAAATGTTTGCCCTCATTAGACTCCCCTCTGGAAGCGCTTTCACTGCAAGCTGCAGATTCCCTCCTAACAGCAAGCTTTAGGATAGTTTCCTGAATTGTAACTTACTTTCACCTAATAATGCGATTTTGACAAAGAGAGTATCTCCCGCAGGGAAGCTGCTACCATCAAATGTTTGCCCTCGTTAGACTCCCCTCTGGAAGCGCTTTCACTGCAAGCTGCAGATTCCCTCCTAACAGCAAGCTTTAGGATAGGGTACTGAATTGTAACTTACTTTCGCCTAATAATGCGATTTTGGCAAAGAGAGTATCTCCCGCAGGGAAGCTGCTACCATCAAATGTTTGCCCTCATTAGACTCCCCTCTGGAAGCGCTTTCACTGCAAGCTGCAGATTCCCTCCTAACAGCAAGCTTTAGGATAGGGTACTGAATTGTAACTTACTTTCGCCTAATAATGCGATTTTGGCAAAGAGAGTATCTCCCGCAGGGAAGCTGCTACCATCAAATGTTTGCCCTCATTAGACTCCCCTCTGGAAGCGCTTTCACTGCAAGCTGCAGATTCCCTCCTAACAGCAAGCTTTAGGATAGGGTACTGAATTGTAACTTAACTGCGGCTATTAAGGGGATTTTGGCAAAGAGAGTATCTCCCGCAGGGAAGCTGCTACCATCAAATGTTTGCCCTCATTAGACTCCCCTCTGGAAGCGCTTTCACCGCAAGCTGCAGATTCCCTCCTAACAGCAAGCTTTAGCATAGGGTACTGAATTGTAACTTAACTGCGGCTAATAAGGCGATTTTGGCAAAGAGAATATCTCCTACAGGGAAGCTGTTACCATCAAATGTTTGCCCTCATTAGACTCCCCTCTGGAAGCGCTTTCACTGCAAGCTGCAGATTCCCTCCTAACAGCAAGCTTTAGGATAGGGTCCTGAATTGTAACTTACTTTCGCCTAATAATGCAATTTTGGCAAAGAGAGTATCTCCCGCAGGGAAGCTGCTACCATCAAATGTTTGCCCTCGTTAAACTCCCCTCTGGAAGCGCTTTCACTGCAAGCTGCAGATTCCCTCCTAACAGCAAGCTTTAGGATAGGGTACTGAATTGTAACTTACTTTCGCCTAATAATGCGATTTTGGCAAAGAGAGTATCTCCCACAGGGAAGCTGCTACCATCAAATGTTTGCCCTCATTAGACTCCCCTCTGGAAGCGCTTTCACTGCAAGCTGCAGATTCCCTCCTAACAGCAAGCTTTAGGATAGGGTACTGAATTGTAACTTAACTGCGGCTAATAAGGCGATTTTGGCAAAGAGAGTATCTCCGGCAGGGAAGCTGCTACCATCAAATGTTTGCCCTCATTAGACTCCCCTCTGGAAGCGCTTTCACCGCAAGCTGCAGATTCCCTCCTAACAGCAAGCTTTAGCATAGGGTACTGAATTGTAACTTAACTGCGGCTAATAAGGCGATTTTGGCAAAGAGAATATCTCCTACAGGGAAGCTGTTACCATCAAATGTTTGCCCTCATTAGACTCCCCTCTGGAAGCGCTTTCACTGCAAGCTGCAGATTCCCTCCTAACAGCAAGCTTTAGGATAGGGTACTGAATTGTATCTTAACTGCGGCTAATAAGGCAAAAATGGAAAAGAGATTATATCCCGCAGGGAAGCTGCTACCATCAAATGTTTGCCCTCGTTAGACTCCCCTCTGGAAGCGCTTTCACTGCAAGCTGCAGATTCCCTCCTAACAGCAAGCTTTAGGATAGGGTACTGAATTGTAACTTAATTTCGCCTAATAATGCGATTTTGGCAAAGAGAGTATCTCCCGCAGGGAAGCTGCTACCATCAAACGTTTGCCCTCGTTAGACACCCCTCCGGAAGCGCTTTCACTGCAAGCTGCAGATTCCCTCCTAACAGCAAGCTTTAGGATAGGGTACTGAATTGTAACTTACTTTCGCCTATAATGCGATTTTGGCAAAGAGAGTATATCCTGCAGGGAAGCTGCTACCATCAAATGTTTGCCCTCATTAGACTCCCCTCTGGAAGCGCTTTCACTGCAAGCTGCAGATTCCCTCCTAACAGCAAGCTTTAGGATAGGGTACTGAATTGTAACTTAACTGCGGCTAATAAGGGGATTTTGGCAAAGAGAGTATCTCCCGCAGGGAAGCTGCTACCATCAAATGTTTGCCCTCATTAGACTCCCATCTGGAAGCGCTTTCACCGCAAGCTGCAGATTCCCTCCTAACAGCAATCTTTAGCATAGGGTACTGAATTGTACCTTAATTTCGTATAATAATGCGATTTTGGCAAAGAGAATATCTCCTACAGGGAAGCTGTTACCATCAAATGTTTGCCCTCATTAGACTCCCCTCTGGAAGCGCTTTCACTGCAAGCTGCAGATTCCCTCCTAACAGCAAGCTTTAGGATAGGGTACTGAACTGTAACTTACTTTCGCCTAATAATGCGATTTTGGCAAAGAGAGTATCTCCCGCAGGGAAGCTGCTACCATCAAATGTTTGCCCTCATTAGACTCCCCTCTGGAAGCGCTTTCACTGCAAGCTGCAGATTCCCTCCTAACAGCAAGCTTTAGGATAGGGTACTGAATTGTAACTTATCTGCGGCTAATAAGGCGATTTTGGGAAAGAGAATATCTCCCGCAGGGAAGCTGCTACCATCAAATGTTTGCCCTCATTAGACTCCCCTCTGGAAGCGCTTTCACTGCAAGCTGCAGATTCCCTCCTAACAGCAAGCTTTAGGATAGAGTACTGAATTGTAACTTACTTTCGCCTAATAATGCGATTTTGGCAAAGAGAGTATCTCCCGCAGGGAAGCTGCTACCATCAAATGTTTGCCCTCATTAGACTCCCCTCTGGAAGCGCTTTCACTGCAAGCTGCAGATTCCCTCCTAACAGCAAGCTTTAGGATAGGGTACTGAATTGTAACTTATCTGCGGCTAATAAGGCGATTTTGGGAAAGAGAATATCTCCCGCAGTGAAGCGGCTACCATCAAATGTTTGCCCTCATTAGACTCCCCTCTGGAAGCGCTTTCACTGCAAGCTGCAGATTCCCTCCTAACAGCAAGCTTTAGCATAGGGTACTGAATTGTATCTTAACTGCGGCTAATAATGCGATTTTGGCAAAGAGAATATCTCCCGCAGGGAAGCTGTTACCATCAAATGATTGCCCTCATTAGACTCCCCTCTGGAAGCGCTTTCACTGCAAGCTGCAGATTCCCTCCTAACAGCAAGCTTTAGGATAGGGTACTGAATTGTAACTTACTTTCGCCTAATAATGCGATTTTGGCAAAGAGAGTATCTCCCGCAGGGAAGCTGCTACCATCAAATGTTTGCCCTCGTTAGACTCCCCTCTGGAAGCGCTTTCACTGCAAGCTGCAGATTCCCTCCTAACAGCAAGCTTTAGGATAGGGTACTGAATTGTAACTTAACTGCGGCTAATAAGGCGATTTTGGCAAAGAGAGTATCTCCCGCAGGGAAGCTGCTACCATCAAATGTTTGCCCTCATTAGACTCCCCTCTGGAAGCGCTTTCACCGCAAGCTGCAGATTCCCTCCTAACAGCAAGCTTTAGCATAGGGTACTGAATTGTAACTTACTTTCGCCTAATAATGCGATTTTGGAAAAGAGAGTATCTCCCGCAGGGAAGCTGCTACCATCAAATGTTTGCCCTCGTTAGACTCCCCTCTGGAAGCGCTTTCACTGCAAGCTGCAGATTCCCTCCTAACAGCAAGATTTAGGATAGGGTACTGAATTGTAACTTAACTGCGGCTAATAAGGCGATTTTGGCAAAGAGAATATCTCCCGCAGGGAAGCTGTTACCATCAAATGTTTGCCCTCATTAGACTCCCCTCTGGAAGCGCTTTCACTGCAAGCTGCAGATTCCCTCCTAACAGCAAGCTTTAGGATAGGGTACTGAATTGCAACTTACTTTCGCATAATATTGCGATTTTGTCAAAGAGAGTATCTCCCGCAGGGAAGCTGCTACCATCAAATGTTTGCCCTCATTAGACTCCCCTCTGGAAGCGCTTTTACTGCAAGCTGCAGATTCCCTCCTAACAGCAAGCTTTAGGATAGTGTACTGAATTGTAACTTATCTGCGGCTAATAAGGCGATTTTGGCAAAGAGAATATCTCCCGCAGGGAAGCTGCTAACATCAAATGTTTGCCCTCATTAGACTCCCCTCTGGAAGCGCTTTCACTGCAAGCTGCAGATTCCCTCCTAACAGCAAGCTTTAGGATAGGGTACTGAATTGTAACTTACTTTCGCCTAATAATGCGAATTTGTCAAAGAGAGTATCTCCCGCAGGGAAGATGCTACCATCAAATGTTTGCCCTCATTAGACTCCCCTCTGGAAGCGCTTTCACTGCAAGCTGCAGATTCCCTCCTAACAGCAAGCTTTAGGATAGGGTACTGAATTGTAACTTACTTTCGCCTAATAATGCGATTTTGGCAAAGAGAGTATCTACCGCAGGGAAGCTGCTACCATCAAACGTTTGCCCTCCTTAGACTCCCCTCTGGAAGCGCTTTCACTGCAAGCTGCAGATTCCCTCCTAACAGCAAGCTTTAGGATAGGGTACTGAATTGTATCTTAACTGCATCTAATAAGGCAAAATTGGAAAAGAGATTATCTCCCGCAGGGAAGCTGCTACCATCAAATGTTTGCCCTCGTTAGACTCCCCTCTGGAAGCGCTTTCACTGCAAGCTGCAGATTCCCTCCTAACAGCAAGCTTTAGGATAGGGTACTGAATTGTAACTTACTTTCGCCTAATAATGCGATTTTGGCAAAGAGACTATCTCCCGCAGGGAAGCTGCTACCATCAAATGTTTGCCCTCATTAGACTCCCCTCTGGAAGCGCTTTCACTGCAAGCTGAAGATTCCCTCCTAACAGCAAGCTTTAGGATAGGGTACTGAATTGTAACTTACTTTCGCCTAATAATGCGATTTTGGCAAAGAGAATATCTCCCGCAGGGAAGCTGCTACCATCAAATGTTTGCCCTCATTAGACTCCCCTCTGGAAGCGCTTTCACTGCAAGCTGCAGATTCCCTCCTAACAGCAAGCTTTAGGATAGGGTCCTGAATTGTAACTTACTTTCGCCTAATAATGCGATTTTGGCAAAGAGAGTATCTCCCGCAGGGAAGCTGCTACCATCAAATGTTTGCCCTCATTAGACTCCCCTCTGGAAGCGCTTTCACTGCAAGCTGCAGATTCCCTCCTAACAGCAAGCTTTAGGATAGGGTACTGAATTGTATCTTACTTTCGCCTAATACTGCGATTTTGGCAAAGAGAGTATCTCCCGCAGGGAAGCTGCTACCATCAAATGTTTGCCCTCATTAGACTCCCCTCTGGAAGCGCTTTCACTGCAAGCTGCAGATTCCCTCCTAACAGCAAGCTTTAGGATAGTGTACTGAATTGTAACTTAACTGCGGCTAATAAGGCGATTTTGGCAAAGAGAGTATCTACCGCAGGGAAGCTGCTACCATCCAATGTTTGCCCTCATTAGACTCCCCTCTGGAAGCGCTTTCACTGCAAGCTGCAGATTCCCTCCTAACAGCAAGCTTTAGGATAGGGTACTGAATTGTAACTTACTTTCGCCTAATAATGCGATTTTGGCAAGGAGACTATCTCCCGCAGGGAAGCTGCTACCATCAAATGTTTGCCCTCATTAGACTCCCCTCTGGAAGCGCTTTCACTGCAAGCTGCAGATTCCCTCCTAACAGCAAGCTTTAGGATAGGGTACTGAATTGTATCTTACTTTCGCCTAATACTGCGATTTTGGCAAAGAGACTATCTCCCGCAGGGAAGGCTCTACCATCAAATGTTTGCCCTCATTAGACTCCCCTCTGGAAGCGCTTTCACTGCAAGCTGCAGATTCCCTCCTAACAGCAAGCTTTAGGCTAGGGTACTGAATTGTAACTTACTTTCGACTAATAATGCGATTTTGGCAAAGAGACTACCTCCCGCAGGGAAGCTGCTACCATCAAATATTTACCCTCATTAGACTCCCCTCTGGAAGCGCTTTCACTGAAAGCTGCAGATTCCCTCCTAAAAGCAAGCTTTAGGATAGGGTACTGAATTGTATCTTACTTTCGCCTAATAAAGCGATTTTGGCAAAGAGAGTATCTCCCGCAGGGAAGCTGCTACCATGAAATGTTTGCCCTCATTAGACTCCCCTCTGGAAGCGCTTTCACTGCAAGCTGCAGATTCCCTCCTAATAGCAAGCTTTAGGATAGCGTACTGAATTGTATCTTACTTTCGCCTAATAATGCGATTTTGGCAAAGAGAGTATCTCCCGCAGGGAAGCTTCTACCATCAAATGTTTGCCCTCATTTGACTCCCCTCTGGAAGCGCTTTCACTGCAAGCTGCAGATTCCCTCCTAACAGCAAGCTTTAGGATAGGGTACTGAATTGTAACTTACTTTCGCCTAATAATGCGATTTTGGCAAAGAGAGTATCTCCCGCAGGGAAGCTGCTACCATCAAATGTTTGCCCTCATTAGACTCCCCTCTGGAAGCGCTTTCACTGCAAGCTGCAGATTCGCGCCTAACAGCAAGCTTTAGGATAGGGTACTGAATTGTAACTTACTTTCGCCTAATAATGCGATTATGGCAAGGAGACTATCTCCCGCAGGGAAGCTGCTACCATCAAATGTTTGCCCTCATTAGACTCCCCTCTGGAAGCGCTTTCACTGCAAGCTGCAGATTCCCTCCTAACAGCAAGCTTTAGGAAAGTGTACTGAATTGTAACTTACTTTCGCCTAATAATGCGATTTTGGCAAAGAGAGTATCTCCCGCAGGGAAGCTGCTACCATCAAATGTTTGCCCTCATTAGACTCCCCTCTGGAAGCGCTTTCACTGCAAGCTGCAGATTCCCTCCTAACAGCAAGCTTTAGGATAGGGTACTGAATTGTAACTTAACTGCGGCTAATAAGGCGATTTGGCAATGAGAATATCTCTCGCAGGGAAGCTGCTACCATCAAATGTTTGCCCTCATTAGACTCCCCTCTGGAAGCGCTTTCACTGCAAGCTGCAGATTCCCTCCTAACAGCAAGCTTTAGGATAGGGTACTGAATTGTAACTTAACTGCGGCTAATAAGGCGATTTTGGCAAAGAGAATATCTCCCGCAGGGAAGCTGCTACCATCAAATGTTTGCCCTCATTAGACTCCCCTCTGGAAGCGCTTTCACTGCAAGCTGCAGATTCCCTCCTAGCAGCAAGCTTTAGGATAGGGTACTGAATTGTAAGTTACTTTCGCCTAATAATGCGATTTTGGCAAAGAGAGTATCTCCCGCAGGGAAGCTGCTACCATCAAATGTTTGCCCTCATTAGACTCCCCTCTGGAAGCGCTTTTACTGCAAGCTGCAGATTCCCTCCTAACAGCAAGCTTTAGGAAAGGGTTCTGAATTGTAACTTACTTTCGCCTAATAATGCGAATTTGGCAAAGAGAGTATCTCCCGCAGGGAAGCTGCTAACATCAAATGTTTGCCCTCATTAGACTCCCCTCTGGAAGCGCTTTCACTGCAAGCTGTAGATTCCCTCCTAACAGCAAGCTTTAGGATAGGGTCCTGAATTGTAACTTAACTGCGGCTAATAAGGCGATTTTGGCAAAGAGACTATCTCCCGCAGGGAAGCTGCTACCATCAAATGTTTGCCCTCATTAGACTCCCCTCCGGAAGCGCTTTCACTGCAAGCTGAAAATTCCCTCCTAACAGCAAGCTTTAGGATAAGGTACCGAATTGTAACTTAACTGCGGCCAATAAGGGGATTTTGGCAAAGTGAGTATCTCCCGCAGGGAAGCTGCTACCATCAAATGTTTGCCCTCATTAGACTCCCCTCTGGAAGCGCTTTCACTGCAAGCTGCAGATTCCCTCCTAACAGCAAGCTTTAGGATAGGGTACTGAATTGTAACTTACTTTCGACTAATAATGCGATTTTGGCAAAGAGACTACCTCCCGCAGGGAAGCTGCTACCAGCAAATATTTACCCTCATTAGACTCCCCTCTGGAAGCGCTTTCACTGCAAGCTGCAGATTCCCTCCTAAAAGCAAGCTTTAGGATAGGGTACTGAATTGTATCTTACTTTCGCCTAATAAAGCGATTTTGGCAAAGAGAGTATCTCCCGCAGGGAAGCTGCTACCATGAAATGTTTGCCCTCATTAGACTCCCCTCTGGAAGCGCTTTCACTGCAAGCTGCAGATTCCCTCCTAATAGCAAGCTTTAGGATAGGGTACTGAATTGTATCTTACTTTCGCCTAATAATGCGATTTTGGCAAAGAGAATATCTCCCGCAGGGAAGCTCTTACCATCAAATGTTTGCCCTCATTAGACTCCCCTCTGGAAGCGCTTTCACTGCAAGCTGCAGATTCCCTCCTAATAGCAAGCTTTAGGATAGGGTACTGAATTGTAACTTACTTTCGCCTAATAATGCGATTATGGCAAGGAGACTATCTCCCGCAGGGAAGCTGCTACCATCAAATGTTTGCCCTCATTAGACTCCCCTCTGGAAGCGCTTTCACTGCAAGCTGCAGATTCCCTCCTAACAGCAAGCTTTAGGATAGGGTACTGAATTGTAACTTACTTTCGCCTAATAATGCGATTTTGGCAAAGAGAGTATCTCCCGCAGGGAAGCTGCTACCATCAAATGTTTGCCCTCATTAGACTCCCCTCTGGAAGCGCTTTCACTGCAAGCTGCAGATTCCCTCCTAACAGCAAGCTTTAGGATAGGGTACTGAATTGTAACTTAACTGCGGCTAATAAGGCGATTTTGGCAAAGAGAGTATCTCCCGCAGGGAAGCTGCTACCATCAAATGTTTGCCCTCATTAGACTCCCCTCTGGAAGCGCTTTCACTGCAAGCTGCAGATTCCCTCCTAACAGCAAGCTTTAGGATAGGGTACTGAATTGTAACTTAACTGCGGCTAATAAGGCGATTTTGGCAAAGAGAATATCTCCCGCAGGGAAGCTGCTACCATCAAATGTTTGCCCTCATTAGACTCCCCTCTGGAAGCGCTTTCACTGCAAGCTGCAGATTCCCTCCTAACAGCAAGCTTTAGCATAGGGTACTGAATTGTAACTTAACTGCGGCTAATAAGGCGATTTTGGCAAAGAGAATATCTCCTGCAGGGAAGCTGTTACCATCAAATGTTCGCCCTCATTAGACTCCCCTCTGGAAGCGCTTTCACTGCAAGCTGCAGATTCCCTCCTAACAGCAAGCTTTAGGATAGGGTCCTGAATTGTAACTTACTTTCGCCTAATAATGCGATTTTGGCAAAGAGAGTATCTCCCGCAGGGCAGCTGCTACCATCAAATGTTTGCCCTCGTTAGACTCCCCTCTGGAAGCACTTTCACTGCAACCTGCAGATTCCCTCCTAACAGCAAGCTTTAGGATAGGGTACTGAATTGTAACTTACTTTCGCCTAATAATGCGATTTTGGAAAAGAGAGTATCTCCCGCAGGGAAGCTGCTACCATCAAATGTTTGCCCTCGTTAGACTCCCCTCTGGAAGCGCTTTCACTGCAAGCTGCAGATTCCCTCCTAACAGCAAGATTTAGGATAGGGTACTGAATTGTAACTTAACTGCGGCTAATAAGGCGATTTTGGCAAAGAGAATATCTCCCGCAGGGAAGCTGTTACCATCAAATGTTTGCCCTCATTAGACTCCCCTCTGGAAGCGCTTTCACTGCAAGCTGCAGATTCCCTCCTAACAGCAAGCTTTAGGATAGGGTACTGAATTGCAACTTACTTTCGCATAATATTGCGATTTTGTCAAAGAGAGTATCTCCCGCAGGGAAGCTGCTACCATCAAATGTTTGCCCTCATTAGACTCCCCTCTGGAAGCGCTTTTACTGCAAGCTGCAGATTCCCTCCTAACAGCAAGCTTTAGGATAGTGTACTGAATTGTAACTTATCTGCGGCTAATAAGGCGATTTTGGCAAAGAGAATATCTCCCGCAGGGAAGCTGCTAACATCAAATGTTTGCCCTCATTAGACTCCCCTCTGGAAGCGCTTTCACTGCAAGCTGCAGATTCCCTCCTAACAGCAAGCTTTAGGATAGGGTACTGAATTGTAACTTACTTTCGCCTAATAATGCGAATTTGTCAAAGAGAGTATCTCCCGCAGGGAAGATGCTACCATCAAATGTTTGCCCTCATTAGACTCCCCTCTGGAAGCGCTTTCACTGCAAGCTGCAGATTCCCTCCTAACAGCAAGCTTTAGGATAGGGTACTGAATTTTATCTTAACTGCGTCTAATAAGGCAAAATTGGAAAAGAGATTATCTCCCGCAGGGAAGCTGCTACCATCAAATGTTTGCCCTCGTTAGACTCCCCTCTGGAAGCGCTTTCACTGCAAGCTGCAGATTCCCTCCTAACAGCAAGCTTTAGGATAGGGTACTGAATTGTAACTTACTTTCGCCTAATAATGCGATTTTGGCAAAGAGACTATCTCCCGCAGGGAAGCTGCTACCATCAAATGTTTGCCCTCATTAGACTCCCCTCTGGAAGCGCTTTCACTGCAAGCTGAAGATTCCCTCCTAACAGCAAGCTTTAGGATAGGGTACTGAATTGTATCTTACTTTCGCCTAATAATGCGATTTTGGCAAAGAGAATATCTCCCGCAGGGAAGCTGCTACCATCAAATGTTTGCCCTCATTAGACTCCCCTCTGGAAGCGCTTTCACTGCAAGCTGCAGATTCCCTCCTAACAGCAAGCTTTAGGATAGTGTACTGAATTGTAACTTAACTGCGGCTAATAAGGCGATTTTGGCAAAGAGAGTATCTACCGCAGGGAAGCTGCTACCATCCAATGTTTGCCCTCATTAGACTCCCCTCTGGAAGCGCTTTCACTGCAAGCTGCAGATTCCCTCCTAACAGCAAGCTTTAGGATAGGGTACTGAATTGTAACTTACTTTCGCCTAATAATGCGATTTTGGCAAGGAGACTATCTCCCGCAGGGAAGCTGCTACCATCAAATGTTTGCCCTCATTAGACTCCCCTCTGGAAGCGCTTTCACTGCAAGCTGCAGATTCCCTCCTAACAGCAAGCTTTAGGATAGGGTACTGAATTGTATCTTACTTTCGCCTAATACTGCGATTTTGGCAAAGAGACTATCTCCCGCAGGGAAGGCTCTACCATCAAATGTTTGCCCTCATTAGACTCCCCTCTGGAAGCGCTTTCACTGCAAGCTGCAGATTCCCTCCTAACAGCAAGCTTTAGGATAGGGTACTGAATTGTAACTTACTTTCGACTAATAATGCGATTTTGGCAAAGAGACTACCTCCCGCAGGGAAGCTGCTACCATCAAATATTTACCCTCATTAGACTCCCCTCTGGAAGCGCTTTCACTGAAAGCTGCAGATTCCCTCCTAAAAGCAAGCTTTAGGATAGGGTACTGAATTGTATCTTACTTTCGCCTAATAAAGCGATTTTGGCAAAGAGAGTATCTCCCGCAGGGAAGCTGCTACCATGAAATGTTTGCCCTCATTAGACTCCCCTCTGGAAGCGCTTTCACTGCAAGCTGCAGATTCCCTCCTAATAGCAAGCTTTAGGATAGGGTACTGAATTGTATCTTACTTTCGCCTAATAATGCGATTTTGGCAAAGAGAGTATCTCCCGCAGGGAAGCTTCTACCATCAAATGTTTGCCCTCATTTGACTCCCCTCTGGAAGCGCTTTCACTGCAAGCTGCAGATTCCCTCCTAACAGCAAGCTTTAGGATAGGGTACTGAATTGTAACTTACTTTCTCCTAATAATGCGATTTTGGCAAAGAGAGTATCTCCCGCAGGGAAGCTGCTACCATCAAATGTTTGCCCTCATTAGACTCCCCTCTGGAAGCGCTTTCACTGCAAGCTGCAGATTCGCGCCTAACAGCAAGCTTTAGGATAGGGTACTGAATTGTAACTTACTTTCGCCTAATAATGCGATTATGGCAAGGAGACTATCTCCCGCAGGGAAGCTGCTACCATCAAATGTTTGCCCTCATTAGACTCCCCTCTGGAAGCGCTTTCACTGCAAGCTGCAGATTCCCTCCTAACAGCAAGCTTTAGGAAAGTGTACTGAATTGTAACTTACTTTCGCCTAATAATGCGATTTTGGCAAAGAGAGTATCTCCCGCAGGGAAGCTGCTACCATCAAATGTTTGCCCTCATTAGACTCCCCTCTGGAAGCGCTTTCACTGCAAGCTGCAGATTCCCTCCTAACAGCAAGCTTTAGGATAGGGTACTGAATTGTAACTTAACTGCGGCTAATAAGGCGATTTGGCAATGAGAATATCTCTCGCAGGGAAGCTGCTACCATCAAATGTTTGCCCTCATTAGACTCCCCTCTGGAAGCGCTTTCACTGCAAGCTGCAGATTCCCTCCTAACAGCAAGCTTTAGGATAGGGTACTGAATTGTAACTTAACTGCGGCTAATAAGGCGATTTTGGCAAAGAGAATATCTCCCGCAGGGAAGCTGCTACCATCAAATGTTTGCCCTCATTAGACTCCCCTCTGGAAGCGCTTTCACTGCAAGCTGCAGATTCCCTCCTAGCAGCAAGCTTTAGGATAGGGTACTGAATTGTAAGTTACTTTCGCCTAATAATGCGATTTTGGCAAAGAGAGTATCTCCCGCAGGGAAGCTGCTACCATCAAATGTTTGCCCTCATTAGACTCCCCTCTGGAAGCGCTTTTACTGCAAGCTGCAGATTCCCTCCTAACAGCAAGCTTTAGGAAAGGGTTCTGAATTGTAACTTACTTTCGCCTAATAATGCGAATTTGGCAAAGAGAGTATCTCCCGCAGGGAAGCTGCTAACATCAAATGTTTGCCCTCATTAGACTCCCCTCTGGAAGCGCTTTCACTGCAAGCTGTAGATTCCCTCCTAACAGCAAGCTTTAGGATAGGGTACTGAATTGTAACTTAACTGCGGCTAATAAGGCGATTTTGGCAAAGAGACTATCTCCCGCAGGGAAGCTGCTACCATCAAATGTTTGCCCTCATTAGACTCCCCTCTGGAAGCGCTTTCACTGCAAGCTGAAAATTCCCTCCTAACAGCAAGCTTTAGGATAAGGTACCGAATTGTAACTTAATTGCGGCCAATAAGGCGATTTTGGCAAAGTGAGTATCTCCCGCAGGGAAGCTGCTACCATCAAATGTTTGCCCTCATTAGACTCCCCTCTGGAAGCGCTTTCACTGCAAGCTGCAGATTCCCTCCTAACAGCAAGCTTTAGGATAGGGTACTGAATTGTAACTTACTTTCGCCTAATAATGCGATTTTGGCAAAGAGACTACCTCCCGCAGGGAAGCTGCTACCAGCAAATATTTACCCTCATTAGACTCCCCTCTGGAAGCGCTTTCACTGCAAGCTGCAGATTCCCTCCTAAAAGCAAGCTTTAGGATAGGGTACTGAATTGTATCTTACTTTCGCCTAATAAAGCGATTTTGGCAAAGAGAGTATCTCCCGCAGGGAAGCTGCTACCATGAAATGTTTGCCCTCATTAGACTCCCCTCTGGAAGCGCTTTCACTGCAAGCTGAAGATTCCCTCCTAATAGCAAGCTTTAGGATAGGGTACTGAATTGTATCTTACTTTCGCCTAATAATGCGATTTTGGCAAAGAGAATATCTCCCGCAGGGAAGCTCTTACCATCAAATGTTTGCCCTCATTAGACTCCCCTCTGGAAGCGCTTTCACTGCAAGCTGCAGATTCCCTCCTAATAGCAAGCTTTAGGATAGGGTACTGAATTGTAACTTACTTTCGCCTAATAATGCGATTATGGCAAGGAGACTATCTCCCGCAGGGAAGCTGCTACCATCAAATGTTTGCCCTCATTAGACTCCCCTCTGGAAGCGCTTTCACTGCAAGCTGCAGATTCCCTCCTAACAGCAAGCTTTAGGATAGGGTACTGAATTGTAACTTACTTTCGCCTAATAATGCGATTTTGGCAAAGAGAGTATCTCCCGCAGGGAAGCTGCTACCATCAAATGTTTGCCCTCATTAGACTCCCCTCTGGAAGCGCTTTCACTGCAAGCTGCAGATTCCCTCCTAACAGCAAGCTTTAGGATAGGGTACTGAATTGTAACTTAACTGCGGCTAATAAGGCGATTTGGCAATGAGAATATCTCTCGCAGGGAAGCTGCTACCATCAAATGTTTGCCCTCATTAGACTCCCCTCTGGAAGCGCTTTCACTGCAAGCTGCAGATTCCCTCCTAACAGCAAGCTTTAGGATAGGGTACTGAATTGTAACTTAACTGCGGCTAATAAGGCGATTTTGGCAAAGAGAATATCTCCCGCAGGGAAGCTGCTACCATCAAATGTTTGTCCTCATTAGACTCCCCTCTGGAAGCGCTTTTACTGCAAGCTGCAGATTCCCTCCTAACAGCAAGCTTTAGGAAAGGGTTCTGAATTGTATCTCACTTTCGCCTAATAATGCGATTTTGGCAAAGAGAGTATCTCCCGCAGGGAAGCTGCTAACATCAAATGTTTGCCCTCATTAGACTCCCCTCTGGAAGCGCTTTCACTGCAAGCTGTAGATTCCCTCCTAACAGCAAGCTTTAGGATAGGGTCCTGAATTGTAACTTAACTGCGGCTAACAAGGCGATTTTGGCAAAGAGAATATCTCCCGCAGGGAAGCTGCTACCATCAAATGTTTGCCCTCATTAGACTCCCCTCTGGAAGCGCTTTCACTGCAAGCTGAAAATTCCCTCCTAACAGCAAGCTTTAGGATAAGGTACCGAATTGTAACTTAACTGCGGCCAATAAGGCGATTTTGGCAAAGAGAGTATCTCCCGCAGGGAAGCTGCTACCATCAAATGTTTGCCCTCATTAGACTCCCCTCTGGAAGCGCTTTCACTGCAAGCTGCAGATTCCCTCCTAACAGCAAGATTTAGGATTGGGTACTGAACTGTATCTTAACTGCGGCTATTAAGGCGATTTTGGCAAAGAGAGTATCTCCCGCAGGGAAGCTGCTACCATCAAATGTTTGCCCTCATTAGACTCCCCTCTGGAAGCGCTTTCACTGCAAGCTGCAGATTCCCTCCTAACAGCAAGCTTTAGGATAGGGTACTGAATTGTAACTTACTTTCGCCTAATAATGCGATTTTGGCAAAGAGAGTATCTCCCGCAGGGAAGATGCTACCATCAAATGTTTGCCCTCATTAGACTCCCCTCTGGAAGTGCTTTCACTGCAAGCTGCAGATTCCCTCCTAACAGCAAGCTTTAGGATAGGGTACTGAATTGTAACTTACTTTCGCCTAATAATGCGATTTTGGCAAGGAGACTATCTCCCGCAGGGAAGCTGCTACCATCAAATGTTTGCCCTCATTAGACTCCCCTCTGGAAGCGCTTTCACTGCAAGCTGCAGATTCCCTCCTAACAGCAAGCTTTAGGATAGGGTACTGAATTGTATCTTACTTTCGCCTAATACTGCGATTTTGGCAAAGAGAGTATCTCCCGCAGGGAAGGCTCTACCATCAAATGTTTGCCCTCATTAGACTCCCCTCTGGAAGCGCTTTCACTGCAAGCTGCAGATTCCCTCCTAACAGCAAGCTTTAGGATAGGGTACTGAATTGTAACTTACTTTCGACTAATAATGCGATTTTGGCAAAGAGACTACCTCCCGCAGGGAAGCTGCTACCATCAAATATTTACCCTCATTAGACTCCCCTCTGGAAGCGCTTTCACTGAAAGCTGCAGATTCCCTCCTAAAAGCAAGCTTTAGGATAGGGTACTGAATTGTATCTTACTTTCGCCTAATAAAGCGATTTTGGCAAAGAGAGTATCTCCCGCAGGGAAGCTGCTACCATGAAATGTTTGCCCTCATTAGACTCCCCTCTGGAAGCGCTTTCACTGCAAGCTGCAGATTCCCTCCTAATAGCAAGCTTTAGGATAGGGTACTGAATTGTATCTTACTTTCGCCTAATAATGCGATTTTGGCAAAGAGAATATCTCCCTCAGGGAAGCTGTTACCATCAAATGTTTGCCCTCATTAGACTCCCCTCTGGAAGCGCTTTCACTGCAAGCTGCAGATTCCCTCCTAACAGCAAGCTTTAGGATAGGTACTGAATTGTAACTTAACTGCGGCTCATAAGGCGATTTCGGAAAAGAGAGAATATCCTGCAGGGAAGCTGCTACCATCAAATGTTTGCCCTCATTAGACTCCCCTCTGGAAGCGCTTTCACCGCAAGCTGCAGATTCCCTCCTAACAGCAAGCTTTAGGATAGGGTACTGAATTGTATCTTACTTTCGCCTAATAATGCGATTTTGACAAAGAGAGTATCTCCCGCAGGGAAGCTGCTACCATCAAATGTTTGCCCTCGTTAGACTACCCTCTGGAAGCGCTTTCACTGCAATCTTCAGATTCCCTCCTAACAGCAATCTTTAGGATAGGGTACTGAATTGTAACTTACTTTCGCCTAATAAGGCGATTTTGGCAAAGAGAGTATCTCCCGCAGGGAAGCTGCTACCATCAAATGTTTGCCCTCCTTAGACTCCCCTCTGGAAGCGCTTTCACTGCAAGCTGCAGATTCCCTCCTAACAGCAAGCTTTAGGATAGGGTACTGAATTGTATCTTAACTGCGGCTAATAAGGCGATTTTGGCAATGAGAATATCTCCCGCAGGGAAGCTGTTACCATCAAATGTTTGCCCTCATTAGACTCCCCTCTGGAAGCGCGTTCACTGCAAGCTGCAGATTCCCTCGTAACAGCAAGCTTTAGGAAAGGGTACTGAATTGTAACTTACTTTTGCCTAATAATGCGATTTTGGCAAAGAGAATATCTCCCGCAGGGAAGATGCTACCATCAAATATTTGCCCTCAATAGACTCCACTCTGGAAGCGCTTTCACTGCAAGCTGAAGATTCCCTCCCAACAGCAAGCTTTAGGATAGGGTACTGAATTGTAACTTACTTTCGCCTAATAATGCGATTTTGGCAAAGAGAGTATCTTCCGCAGGGAAGCTGCTACCATCAAATGTTTGCCCTCGTTAGACTACCCTCTGGAAGCGCTTTCACTTCAAGCTGCAGATTCCCTCCTAACAGCAAGCTTTAGGATAGGGTACTGAATTGTAACTTAACTGCGGCTAATAAGGTGATTATTGCAAAGAGAATATCTCCCGCAGGGAAGCTGCTACCATCAAATATTTGCCCTCATTAGACTCCCCTCTGGAAGCGCTTTCACTGCAAGCTGCAGATTCCCTCCCAACAGCAAGCTTTAGGATAGGGTACTGAATTGTAACTTACTTTCGCCTAATAATGCGATTTTGGCAAAGAGAGAGAAGATGGGACAATGGCAAAGAGGGGCGGACAAGGGCAAAGAGGGGCGGACAAGGGCAAAGAGGGGCGGACAAGGGCAAAGAGGGGCGGACAAGGGCAAAGAGGGGCGGACAAGGGCAAAGAGGGGCGGACAAGGGCAAAGAGGGGCGGACAATTGTGGAGAATATGGGACAAGAGCAAAGAGGTGCGGACAATGGCAAAGAGCGGTGGACAAGTGCGGAGAATACAGGACAAGGGCAAAGAGGGGCGGACAAGGGCAAAGAGGGGCGGACAAGGGCAAAGAGGGGCGGACAAGGGCAAAGAGGGGCGGACAAGGGCAAAGAGGGGCGGACAAGGGCAAAGAGGGGCGGACAAGGGCAAAGAGGGGCGGACAAGGGCAAAGAGGGGCGGACAAGGGCAAAGAGGGGCGGACAAGGGCAAAGAGGGGCGGACAAGGGCAAAGAGGGGCGGACAAGGGCAAAGAGGGGCGGACAAGGGCAAAGAGGGGCGGACAAGGGCAAAGAGGGGCGGACAAGGGCAAAGAGGGGCGGACAAGGGCAAAGAGGGGCGGACAAGGGCAAAGAGGGGCGGACAAGGGCAAAGAGGGGCGGACAAGGGCAAAGAGGGGCGGACAAGGGCAAAGAGGGGCGGACAAGGGCAAAGAGGGGCGGACAAGGGCAAAGAGGGGCGGACAAGGGCAAAGAGGGGCGGACAAGGGCAAAGAGGGGCGGACAAGGGCAAAGAGGGGCGGACAAGGGCAAAGAGGGGCGGACAAGGGCAAAGAGGGGCGGACAAGGGCAAAGAGGGGCGGACAAGGGCAAAGAGGGGCGGACAAGGGCAAAGAGGGGCGGACAAGGGCAAAGAGGGGCGGACAAGGGCAAAGAGGGGCGGACAAGGGCAAAGAGGGGCGGACAAGGGCAAAGAGGGGCGGACAAGGGCAAAGAGGGGCGGACAAGGGCAAAGAGGGGCGGACAAGGGCAAAGAGGGGCGGACAAGGGCAAAGAGGGGCGGACAAGGGCAAAGAGGGGCGGACAAGGGCAAAGAGGGGCGGACAAGGGCAAAGAGGGGCGGACAAGGGCAAAGAGGGGCGGACAAGGGCAAAGAGGGGCGGACAAGGGCAAAGAGGGGCGGACAAGGGCAAAGAGGGGCGGACAAGGGCAAAGAGGGGCGGACAAGGGCAAAGAGGGGCGGACAAGGGCAAAGAGGGGCGGACAAGGGCAAAGAGGGGCGGACAAGGGCAAAGAGGGGCGGACAAGGGCAAAGAGGGGCGGACAAGGGCAAAGAGGGGCGGACAAGGGCAAAGAGGGGCGGACAAGGGCAAAGAGGGGCGGACAAGGGCAAAGAGGGGCGGACAAGGGCAAAGAGGGGCGGACAAGGGCAAAGAGGGGCGGACAAGGGCAAAGAGGGGCGGACAAGGGCAAAGAGGGGCGGACAAGGGCAAAGAGGGGCGGACAAGGGCAAAGAGGGGCGGACAAGGGCAAAGAGGGGCGGACAAGGGCAAAGAGGGGCGGACAAGGGCAAAGAGGGGCGGACAAGGGCAAAGAGGGGCGGACAAGGGCAAAGAGGGGCGGACAAGGGCAAAGAGGGGCGGACAAGGGCAAAGAGGGGCGGACAAGGGCAAAGAGGGGCGGACAAGGGCAAAGAGGGGCGGACAAGGGCAAAGAGGGGCGGACAAGGGCAAAGAGGGGCGGACAAGGGCAAAGAGGGGCGGACAAGTGCGGAGAATACCAGACAATGGCAAAGAGGGGCAGACAAGGGCAAAGAGGGGCGGAGAAGTGCGGAGAATACCAGACAAGGGCAAAGAGGGGCGGACAAGGCAAAGAGGGGCGGACAAGGGCAAAGAGGGGCGGACAAGGGCAAAGAGGGGCGGACAAGGGCAAAGAGGGGCGGACAAGGGCAAAGAGGGGCGGACAAGGGCAAAGAGGGGCGGACAAGGGCAAAGAGGGGCGGACAAGGGCAAAGAGGGGCGGACAAGGGCAAAGAGGGGCGGACAAGGGCAAAGAGGGGCGGACAAGGGCAAAGAGGGGCGGACAAGTGCGGAGAATACCAGACAATGGCAAAGAGGGGCGGACAAGGGCAAAGAGGGGCGGAGAAGTGCGGAGAATACCAGACAATGGCAAAGAGGGGCGGACAAGGGCAAAGAGGGGCGGACAAGGGCAAAGAGGGGCGGACAAGGGCAAAGAGGGGCGGACAAGGGCAAAGAGGGGCGGACAAGGGCAAAGAGGGGCGGACAAGGGCAAAGAGGGGCGGACAAGGGCAAAGAGGGGCGGACAAGGGCAAAGAGGGGCGGACAAGGGCAAAGAGGGGCGGACAAGGGCAAAGAGGGGCGGAGAAGTGCGGAGAATACCAGACAATGGCAAAGAGGGGCGGACAAGGGCAAAGAGGGGCGGACAAGGGCAAAGAGGGGCGGACAAGGGCAAAGAGGGGCGGACAAGGGCAAAGAGGGGCGGACAAGGGCAAAGAGGGGCGGACAAGGGCAAAGAGGGGCGGACAAGGGCAAAGAGGGGCGGACAAGGGCAAAGAGGGGCGGACAAGGGCAAAGAGGGGCGGGGAAGTGCGGAGAAAACGGGACAAGGGGAAAGAGGGGCGGAAAAGTGCAAAGAGGGGCGGACAAGTGCGGAGAATACCGGACAAGGGCAAAGACGGGCGGACAAGGGCAAAGAGTGGCGGACAAGGGCAAAGAGAGGAGGAGAAGTGCGGAGAATACCGGACAAGGGCAAAGAGAGGAGGAGAAGTGCGGAGAATACCGGGGAAGGGCAAAGAGGGGCGGGGAAGGGCAAAGAGGGGCGGGGAAGGGCAAAGAGGGGCGGGGAAGGGCAAAGAGGGGCGGGGAAGGGCAAAGAGGGGCGGGGAAGGGCAAAGAGGGGCGGGGAAGGGCAAAGAGGGGCGGGGAAGGGCAAAGAGGGGCGGGGAAGGGCAAAGAGGGGCGGGGAAGGGCAAAGAGGGGCGGGGAAGGGCAAAGAGGGGCGGGGAAGGGCAAAGAGGGGCGGGGAAGGGCAAAGAGGGGCGGGGAAGGGCAAAGAGGGGCGGGGAAGGGCAAAGAGGGGCGGGGAAGGGCAAAGAGGGGCGGGGAAGGGCAAAGAGGGGCGGGGAAGGGCAAAGAGGGGCGGGGAAGGGCAAAGAGGGGCGGGGAAGGGCAAAGAGGGGCGGGGAAGGGCAAAGAGGGGCGGGGAAGGGCAAAGAGGGGCGGGGAAGGGCAAAGAGGGGCGGGGAAGGGCAAAGAGGGGCGGGGAAGGGCAAAGAGGGGCGGGGAAGGGCAAAGAGGGGCGGGGAAGGGCAAAGAGGGGCGGGGAAGGGCAAAGAGGGGCGGGGAAGGGCAAAGAGGGGCGGGGAAGGGCAAAGAGGGGCGGGGAAGGGCAAAGAGGGGCGGGGAAGGGCAAAGAGGGGCGGGGAAGGGCAAAGAGGGGCGGGGAAGGGCAAAGAGGGGCGGGGAAGGGCAAAGAGGGGCGGGGAAGGGCAAAGAGGGGCGGGGAAGGGCAAAGAGGGGCGGGGAAGTGCGGAGAAAACGGGACAAGGGGAAAGAGGGGCGGAAAAGTGCAAAGAGGGGCGGACAAGGGCAAAGAGGGGCGGACAAGGGCAAAGAGGGGCGGACAAGGGCAAAGAGGGGCGGACAAGGGCAAAGAGGGGCGGACAAGGGCAAAGAGGGGCGGACAAGGGCAAAGAGGGGCGGACAAGGGCAAAGAGGGGCGGACAAGGGCAAAGAGGGGCGGACAAGGGCAAAGAGGGGCGGACAAGGGCAAAGAGGGGCGGACAAGGGCAAAGAGGGGCGCAGAATTGTGGAGAATACCGGAAGGGCAAGGACAGGTGAACAAGTGCAAAGAGGAGCAGAAATGTGCAAAGAGGGGCCGACAAGGGCAGAGAGGGGCCGACAAGGGCAGAGAGGGGCCGACAAGGGCAGAGAGGGGCCGACAAGGGCAGAGAGGGGCCGACAAGGGCAGAGAGGGGCCGACAAGGGCAGAGAGGGGTGGAGAACTGCGGAGACTGCCGGACAAGTGCAAAGAGGTGCGAAAAATTGCAAAGAGGGGCGGACAAGGGCAAAGAGGGGCGGACAAGGGCAAAGAGGGGCGGACAAGGGCAAAGAGGGGCGGACAAGGGCAAAGAGGGGCGGACAAGGGCAAAGAGGGGCGGACAAGGGCAAAGAGGGGCGGACAAGGGCAAAGAGGGGCAGAGACGTTTGCAGAATACCGGACAAGGGCAAAGACGGGCGGACACGTTTGCAGAATACCGGACAAGGGCAAAGACGGGCGGACAAGGGCAAAGACGGGCGGACAAGGGCAAAGACGGGCGGACAAGGGCAAAGACGGGCGGACAAGGGCAAAGACGGGCGGACAATTGCGGAGAATATGGGACAAGGGCAAAGATAGGCGGACAAGGGCAGAGATGGGCGGAGAAGGGCAAAGATGGGCGGAGAAGGGCAAAGATGGGCGGAGAAGGGCAAAGATGGGCGGAGAAGGGCAAAGATGGGCGGAGAAGGGCAAAGATGGGCGGAGAAGTACGGAGAATACCGGACCAGGGCTAAGGGGGGCGGACCAGGGCTAAGGGGGGCGGACCAGGGCTAAGGGGGGCGGAGATGTGCAGAGAATACCGGACAAGGGCAAAGAGGGGCGGACCAGGGCTAAGGGGGGCGGAGATGTGCAGAGAATACCGGACAAGGGCAAAGACGGGCGGACAAGAGCAAAGCCGGGCGGACAAGTGCGGAGAATACCGGACAAGGGCAAAGCCGGGCGGACAAGGGCAAAGCCGGGCGGACAAGGGCAAAGCCGGGCGGACAAGTGCGGAGAATACCGGACAAGTGCGGAGAATACTGGACAAGGGCAAAGCCGGGCGGACAAGTGCGGAGAATACCGGACAAGTGCGGAGAATACCGGACAAGGGCAAAGACGGGCGGACAAGGGCAAAGACGGGCGGACAAGGGCAAAGACGGGCGGACAAGGGCAAAGACGGGCGGAGAAGTGCGGGGAATACCGGAAAAGGGCAAACACGGGCGGACAAGTGCGGGGAATACCGAAAAAGGGCGAAGACGGGCGGAAAAGTGCAAATAGGGGCGGACAAGGGCAAAGAGGGCCCGACCAGGGCAAAGAGGGCCCGACCAGGGCAAAGAGGGGCGGACAAGTTCGGAGAGTACGGGACAAGGGCACAGAGGGGCGGACAAGGGCCCAGATTGGCAGACAATTTCGGAGAATACGGGACAAGGGCCAAGAGGGGCGGACAAGGGCCCAGAGGGGCGGACAAGGGCCCAGAGGGGCGGACAAGGGCCCAGAGGGGCGGACAAGTTAGGAGAATACGGGACACGGGCCCAGAGGTGCGGACAAGTTAGGAGAACACGGGACACGGGCCCAGAGAACACGGGACACGGGCCCAGAGAACACGGGACACGGGCCCAGAGAACACGGGACACGGGCCCAGAGGGGCGGACAAGTTTGGAGAATACGGGACAAGGGCCCAGACGGGCGGACATGAGCCCAGAGGGGCGGACAAGTTCGGAGAATACGGGACAAGGGCCCAGAGGGGCGGACACGGGCCCAGAGGGGCGGACAAGTGCGGATAATACGGGACAAGGCCACAGAGGGTCGGACACGGGCCCAGAGGGGCGGACACGGGCCCAGAGGGGCGGACACGGGCCCAGAGGGGCGGACACGGGCCCAGAGGGGCGGACAAGTGCGGATAATACGGGACAAGGCCACAGAGGGGCGGACAAGGGCAGAGAACACGGGACAAGGGGAAAGAGGGTCGGACAAGTGTGGAGAACACGGTACAAGGCCACAGAGTGGCGGACAATGGCGGAGAACACGGGACAAGGCCACAGAGTGGTGGACAATGGCGGAGAACACGGGACAAGGCCACAGATTGGCGGACAAGGGCGGAGAACACGGGACAAGGGCACAGAGGGGCGGACAAGGGCGGAGAACACGGGACAAGGGCCCAAGTCGGGCCGGGAGGGGCCCAAGTCGGGCCGGGAGGGGCCCAAGTCGGGGCGGGCAAGTGCGGAAAATACCGGACAAGTGCGGATAATATGGGACAAGGCCACAGAGGGGCGGACAAGGGCAGAGAACACAGGACAAGGCCACAGAGGGGCGGACAAGGGCGGAGACACGGGACAAGGGCCCAAGTCGGGCCGGGCAAGTGCGGAAAATACCGGACAAGTGCGGATAATACGGGACAAGGCCACAGAGGGGCGGACAAGGGCGGAGAACACGGGACAAGGGCACAGAGGGGCGGACAAGGGCGGAGAATACGGGACAAGGGCCCAAGTCGGGCCGGGAGGGGCCCAAGTCGGGCCGGGCAAGTGCGGAAAATACCGGACAGGGGTAAGAGCAGGGCCGCACGGGGTAAGAGCAGGGCCGCACGGGGTAAGAGCAGGGCCGCACGGGGTAAGAGCAGGGCCGCACGGGGTGGAGGTGCAGTTCAGTCTCAACTCAGTACCTTGTATTAAACGTTCTGTTAGTCGAGCTTAACCAGCTTGAAGTGAAAGCACTTCCGGAGAAGACTCTACTGAGAGCCAGCATTTGATTGTAGCAGATTCCCCGCAGTCCTTGTGCTGAACGGTATGAAATTTCAAAGTGACACTTTAACCGCCATTCTGATGTTACTGTACACAAGCCGAGACTGAACATTCTACAAGCCTTGCTTTGCACTGAAAGCACTCTAAGAGAAGACATTCAGAAACAGCAGCATTCCATGCTAGCATCTTCCCTGCGGGAGACACTCTCTTTTCCCAAATCGCCTTATTAGGCGAAAGTAAGTCACAATTCAGTACCCTATACTAAACCGTTCTGTTAGACATTCTTCTGCAGCTTGCAGTGAAGGCGCTTCCAGAGAAGACTCTAACAAAAGCCAGAATTTGATCATAGCAGCTTCCCTACAGTACTTCTCTGCATCCCCTCCATGGTTTCAGAGACTAGCAGAAACTACCACACTTAGGGCTGCTAGCTCTCCAAAGTAATGGATGCCCCTAGACTGCATGGTCTAGTCACATTAAAACATTAAGATAAGAACCGGGCCGCTATACCTCGGCTGACTCTTATCACCTCCTCCATGCACCAGGCAGAGCAGCTTGAACTGGACACAAATACACACGGAACACTAACACACAAGACCGATGTCGTGAACCGAGGACAAAAGAAGATTTGCAGCAACATGGAGGACTCTTGGACCACGCTTGCCAATGGGCAAGGCAATGGACAGGGCTCTGAGGAAGAACCTACGGTAGCCCTGGAAAAGCAAAGATGGTTCCAAAGAGATGTGGCTGCAACTGGCAAGATGAACGGGCAAGAAACCCTTTTAAAGTCCTAAAGATGCAGAGGATGGATGGAACAAGTCCCAGAACAGGGATCCAACAAAACGGAAGACTAACTATCCTGGATAATAAGGCCGGCTGCAAGGCTGCAGCAGAAGACAACTGACCGGATGCTTCCAAAACACAAGAGCGATCCACGCTTTAAAAATGTGAAGAAAGAAAAGCAGTGCCCCATCGACACTGCTTTGATCAGTACGAGCATTTGGGACCCTAGACATGGTGCCCAAGGCACATCCGGCATGCCTCGAGTACAAAAGAGGACATCAAGACCTGCAGAAAATTTCAGACACAGCACAGTGACTACACAAACTAGATAACAACAGATACAGGCTGGAACTGCCCTGCCCATGCAGGGTTTGGGCTCAGAAGTACGCCCCTCTGCCTTCACCTGCCCAAAGAGGACTCTCCCTGCACAGCCTAGGCTACCTTCAAAACCCCTCCCTGCTATCCCCAACCCGCCTCCCGCTTCCCAAATCTGGTCCCTCAACTTAGCTTTCAGAGGGCCACGAATGAAGCTGTCCTTGGCCAAAGCAGCTCAAATCACATCAGCTAACAGAAATAATCCTGCAGTCACTGGGTTCCTCTTCAGCATCTGCAAGGAAAACAAGGAGAAAAACACAGTGCCAAAACACGAGAACGATCCCGGCTTTAGGAGCACGATGCAAGAAAAGCAGTGCCCAATCGACAGTGCATTGATGGGTACAAGCATTCAGGACCCTAGATATGGTGCTCGAGGCATGTCCGGCATGCTGTAAAGGATCCCTCATTACAATGGTATGTGGCCAAGACTGGGATGATGTACGTGAGAGGATCACCTTTTAAATGTCTAAAGACACAAGATGCGTGGAAGAAGTCTTAGGCCTACAGGGATCCTTGAAAATACAAGACTAGCGATTGTGGCCACCAACACAGTCTGCAAGGTCACAGGAAAAGATGGCTGACTAGAAACTTTGAAAATGTGAAGCCTATCCACACTTAGGTTATGATGCAAGAAGAACAGTGCCTAATTGGTATTGTACCCATGAGTACAGGCATTCAAGACCCTCGAGATGCTGCTCAAGTCATATGCTGCATTCCTTTAAAGCAAAGGGGACATCAAGGCTTAAGAAACATGAAAGAGAAACAGAATATAAAGCACACAGCACAGACAAGCTGGAACGGCCCTACCTGGAACATGCTAGCTTTGGGCTGAGAAGTAACACCCTCCAGCTCTCCATGCCCAAAGGGGACATTTCCTGCACAGCCCTCTCCCCTAGGCTACTTTTAAAACTCCACCCTGCCATCCCCAGCCTTCTCCCCTCTGTCACACCCCACCCTTGCCCCCGTCCCTCAACTTAGCTTTCAGACCACCAGGAGGCTTCCTCAGCAGAAAAAACTCCAAGAGCATCAGCTCCCTGGGATGATCCTACAGTTGCCAGGTTCCACTTGGCCATCTGTAAGAAAACCAATGAGAAAACTAAAATAGTGCCAACAGCCAGCATTGCACTGATCAATGTCAGCACCTTACATGACAACTTGCTCTGCCTAACTGCCATGTTCTTCCACTCACTTGCTCCACAGCAGTTCTTATGTCAGATGCTGCAGCTGTTATCACCCAGGGTAATTAAATTAAGAGAATTACTCACACCTGTGAGAAGTCTGCCCCATGCTCCTTCTCCCTACTACCCAGCTCATCTCAAATGCTCTTCCCATTCCCAAGGTGGCCCACACAGTGCCTGCCAAACCAAAAGTAAATACTATGTTGCCAAAGAACACTTTGCTCTTCTAGACATACTCAACTTCCTCCTCACCATCAGCCCCACAATGATGAGAAAAAGCCTGACTACCTCACCGGCACCCCAAAATTCTCTGCTGTCTGCTTGCTTCTCCTCTCCTCCTCAGCACTTAAGTTGTAGGACCAGTAGTGGTGATACCCAGGACAAAAGAAAGATGAGCCATGGAGATCCTAATTCTAGGAAGTTACCAGACTTTAGTCACAAGAGTAAACAAGAAGAACTTGAAAAAGAATATTCTTATCAAAACCCAGTAAAGATTATTAACACAGAAGACATAAAAACACAGGACACTCACCACACAGCAATGGAGACTGGAATTACAGAGGCAGTCAGCCAATAAAAAACTCGCAACAGTGGGATTTGACTGCTCTAAGACCTAAATTGGAAACTCAATGACCGTAAAAAAACACAATGGATAACAGGGACAAGGTAACAACTGCTGTAAGCAATAACAAAGCAAACCTCACTGGTAAGTTCAGGAAAAATCCAAAACTCTACTAAATAAGGGAGGCTTGTGTGCCCACAGACCAGATGAAAAAGAGTTGCTCAGCTGCTAACTGTTACAAGCCAAAACAATATCCAATCTCTTCCCTGAGAAATGCAAGGGAAACAAGCAGCAGAATCCTGCACTGTAGATAGGCAGTGAGTCCATATGTTTAAGTAGCAAGGTGTCTGATATTCATAGGATCACCCGGTTGGAAAAGACCCATTGGATCATTGAGTCCAACCATTCCTATCAATCACTAAACCACGTCCCTCAGCACTTCGGCCACCCGTCCTTTAAACACCTCCAGGGAAGGTGACTCTACCACCTCCTTGGGCAGCCTTTGCCCATCCCTAATAACCCTTTCAGTGAAATATTTTTTCCTGATGTACAGCCTGAACCTTCCCTGGCAGAGCTTGAGGCTATTCCCTCTTGTCCTGTCCCCTGTCACTTTGGAGAGGTGGCCAGCTCCTTTATCTCCACAACCTCCTTTCAGCAATGAGGTCTCCCCTCAGCCTCCTCTTCTCCAGGCTAAACACCCCCAGCCCTCTCAGCCACTCCTCATAAGGCTTATTCACCAGCCCCCTCACCAGCTACAGTACTCTTCTCTGGACATTCAGATGGATGGAGACAGGATGGATGCAAAGAAGTTGGTTGAGGAACACAATAAGTAGAAAGTATAAGGGAGCAGAGATCTCACAGCCCTAGAGATTACATTTCTTAGGGTAACTAATGCTTTTCAACTTGTGTCTCAACCTCATCGTTACCTCGTTGGCTACAGAGAGACTAGAACAACAGACACCTGAATGGCACTTGCATCTGACCACCAAACTGACCCAAGAAAGACTGATGAACCCATCTCCCTTTCCCCAAACCATTAAAGCCCTTTTCTACCCCTGAAGTATCAGAGAAGGAACCCTGCTCCTTCTTAACAGAACCTGTCCTATATTTTAACCCCCCTGACCCTTCTGTGTTGCTATTCCCTGGGAGCTGGGCTCCTGAGCCCTTCCCAAGGCTCCCCTGGCCCCTTCTATCTTCCACCAACCCACAGACTCAACTTCCTACCACAGGCCAACAAGGCTCATTCCAGGTTATTATCACCCACAAGATGCCCATTACAAACTGCAGAGCCCCTAGGGCCAATACATCATGCCACACAGAATGAGGAACAACAACAAATCATCCCGTAACTAAAAACTCCAGGCAAAGCACCCAGAAAAAAAACAAAGAAGGAAAACAAACCATTAAAACATCTTGCCCCCTCCAACACCCAATCAAAAATTACTGACAAAAAAGCCCCATAGTTACAGCTGTATGTGCTGCTTTGCCTGGACTCTTCCAAAGCTCATGCCTCCTCCAACAGATGCCTCTGCTTCTTTAGAGGACCAGAAAAAAAAAAAATCAAAAAAAAAAGCCAAAAAACACCACTTACCCAACTAGCCTAAAATATATAATGAATTGAAACAGCAGCAAAACTCTAATCTCAAGGATAAACCACAACCTAAATGACCTCCAGAGGCAAGGCCTGTAGCTTATATACCCCCTGGCCCTTCCCACCCACCACCTGTGACTGGGGTGTGGTGAAGCCCTCACAGGTATAAATAGTGCCTGGGGAGCAGCTGTGTTTTATTAACTCTGCCTTACATTCTCAGCTAGAACAACACTACTATGTGTCTGAAAGCATCCTTACAAGAAATAACAGTATGCGTGCTGTCACTGCAACATTGCTAGTCGTGACAGTGATGGAACTAGGTAACGAACATTTTAGACCTGGACTTTTTTGTTCCTTTCATTTATCGTGCTGCTACAATTACTGTTCCCAGGTATCCCTATACCCCTACTCTTTTATTTTTCTGTGCTCTTTTCTCTCTCTTTTTTCCCCCAGTCTTCAGTATCAGTTCTCTGTCCATACTTTTTTTCTCCTTTTCCATCTTTCTACCAATTTGCGTTCCTCATTCTGTTGATACTCCCCTTTGCTCCTCTTGCTGTTTCTGAATCTTTGTGCTAGTCCCTCCCCTTTTTATAATCCTCTGTCTGTCTGTAGTGCTCCTAGTTCCTCTCAAAAAAGTCAGCGCTTTTTTATGTACACACATGGCCTTATGAGAAACAGCTGAGAGGACTGGGGTTGTTTAGTCTGGAGAAAAGGAGGCTGAGGGGAGACTTGATTGCTCTCTACAATTACCTGAAAGGAGATTGTAGAGAGGAGGAGGATGGCCATTTCTCCCAAGTGACAGGGGACAGGACAAGAGGGAATGGCCTCAAGCTCCACCAGGGGAATCTGCAGCTTGCAGTGAAAGTGCTTCCAGAGGGAAGTCTAAAGAGGGCAAACACTTGATGGTAGCAGCTTCCCTGCGGGAGATACTCTCTTTGCCAAAATCACTTTATTAGGCGAAAGTAAGTTACAATTCAGTACCCTATCCTAAAGCTTGCTGTTAGGAGGGAATCTGCAGCTTGCAGTGAAAGTGCTTCAAGAGAGGACTCTAACGAGAGCCAGCATTTGATGGTAGCACCTTCCCTGCGGGAGATATTCTATTTTCCAAAATCGCATTATTAGCCGCATTTAAGTTACAATTCAGTACCCTATCCTAAAGCTTGCTGTTAGGAGGGAATCTGCAGCTTGCAGTGAAAGCGCTTCCAGAGGGGAGTCTAATGAGGGCAAAGATTTGATAGTAGCAGCTTCCCTGCGGGAGATACTCTCTTTGCCAAAATCGCATTATTAGGCAAAAGTAAGTTACAATTCAGTACACTATCCTAAAGCTTGCTGTTAAGAGCGAATATGTGGCTTGCAGTGAAAGCGATTCCAGAGGGGAGTCTAACGAGGGCAAACATTTGATGGTAGCAGCTTCTCTGCGGGAGATACTCTTTTTGCCAAAATCGCATTAATATGCGAAAGTAAGTTACAATTCAGTACCCTATCCTAAAGCTTGCTGTTAGGAGGGAATCTGCACCTTGCAGTGAAAGCGCTTCCAGAGATGAGTCTAACGAGGGCAAACATTTGATGGTAGCAGTTTCCCTGCGGGAGATACTCTCTTTGCCAAAATCGCATTATTAGGCGAAAGTAAGTTACAATTCAGTACACTATCCTAAAGCTTCCTGTTAAGAGCGAATATGTGGCTTGCAGTGAAAGCGATTCCAGAGGGGAGTCTAACGAGGGCAAACATTTGATGGTAGCAGCTTCTCTGCGGGAGATACTCTTTTTGCCAAAATCGCATTAATATGCGAAAGTAAGTTACAATTCAGTACCCTATCCTAAAGCTTGCTGTTAGGAGGGAATCTGCAGCTTGCTTCCCGCAGGGAAGCTGCTACCATCAAATGTTTGCCCTCGTTAGACTCCCCTCTGGAAGCGCTTTCTCTGCAAGCTGCAGATTCCCTCCTAACAGCAAGCTTTAGGATAGGGTACTGTATTGTAACTTAACTGCGGCTAATAAGGCGATTTTGGAAAAGAGAGTATCTCCCGCAGGGAAGCTGCTACCATCAAATGTTTGCCCTCATTAGACTCCCCTCTGGAAGCGCTTTCACTGCAAGCTGCAGATTCCCTCCTAACAGCAAGCTTTAGGATAGGGTACTGAATTGTAACTTACTTTCGACTAATAATAAGATTTTGGCAAAGAGAGTATCTCCCGCAGGGAAGCTGCTACCATCAAATGTTTGCCCTCGTTAGACTCCCCTCTGGAAGCGCTTTCACTGCAAGCTGCAGATTCCCTCCTAACAGCAAGCTTTAGGATAGGGTACTGAATTGTATCTTAACTGCAGCTAATAATGCGATTTTGGCAAAGAGATTATCTCCCGCAGGGAAGCTGCTACCATCAAATGTTTGCCCTCATAAGACTTCCCTCTGGAAGCGCTTTGACTGCAAGCTGCAGATTCCCTCCTAACAGCAAGCCTTAGGATAGGGTACTGAATTGTAACTTACTTTCGCCTAAAAATGCGTTTTTAACAAAGAGAGTATCTCCCGCAGGGAAGCTGCTACCATCAAGTGTTTGCCCTCATTAGACTCCCCTCTGGAAGCGCTTTCACTGCAAGCTCCAGATTCCCTCCTAACAGCAAGCTTTAGGATAGGGTACTGAATTGTAACTTACTTTCGCCTAATAAGGCGTTTTTAGCAAAGAGAGTATCTCTCACAGGGAAGCTGCTACCATCAAATGTTTGCCCTCGTTAGACTCCCCTCTGGAAGCGCTTTCACTGCAAGCTGCAGATTCCCTCCTAACAGCAAGCTTTAGGATAGGGTACTGAATTGTAACTTACTTTGGACTAATAATAAGATTTTGGCAAAGAGAGTATCTCCCGCAGGGAAGCTGCTACCATCAAATGTTTGCCCTCGTTAGACTCCCCTCTGGAAGTGCTTTCACTGCAAGCTGCAGATTCCCTCCTAACAGCAAGCTTTAGGATAGGGTACTGAATTGTATCTTAACTGCAGCTAATAATGCGATTTTGGGAAAGAGATTATCTCCCGCAGGGAAGCTGCTACCATCAAATGTTTGCCCTCATAAGACTTCCCTCTGGAAGCGCTTTGACTGCAAGCTGCAGATTCCCTCCTAACAGCAAGCCTTAGGATAGGGTACTGAATTGTAACTTACTTTCGCCTAAAAATGCGTTTTTAACAAAGAGAGTATCTCCCGCAGGGAAGCTGCTACCATCAAGTGTTTGCCCTCATTAGACTCCCCTCTGGAAGCGCTTTCACTGCAAGCTGCAGATTCCCTCCTAACAGCAAGCTTTAGGATAGGGTACTGAATTGTAACTTACTTACGCCTAATAATACGATTTTGGCAAAGAGAGTATCTCCCGCAGGGAAGCTGCTACCATCAAATGTTTGCCCTCGTTAGACTCGCGTCTGGAAGCGCTTTCTCTGCAACCTGCAGATTCCCTCCTAACAGCAATCTTTAGGATAGGGTACTGAATTGTAACATAACTGCGGCTAATAAGGCGATATTGGAAAAGAGAGTATCTCCCGCAGGGAAGCTGCTACCATCAAATGTTTGCCCTCGTTAGACTCCCCTCTGGAAGCGCTTTCACTGCAAGCTGCAGATTCCCTCCTAACAGCAAGCTTTAGGATAGGGTACTGAATTGTAACTTACTTTCGCCTAATAAGGCGCTTTTAGCAAAGAGAGTATCTCTCACAGGGAAGCTGCTACCATCAAATGTTTGCCCTCGTTAGACTCCCCTCTGGAAGCGCTTTCACTGCAAGCTGCAGATTCCCTCCTAACAGCAAGCTTTAGGATAGGGTGCTGAATTGTAACTTACTTTCGCATAATAAGGCGTTTTTAGCAAAGAGAGTATCTCCCACAGGGAAGCTGCTACCATCAAATGTTTGCCCTCGTTAGACTCCCCTCTGGAAGCGCTTTCACTGCAAGCTGCAGATTCCCTCCTAACAGCAAGCTTTAGGATAAGGTACTGAATTGTAACTTACTTTCGCCTAATAATGCGATTTTGGCAAAGAGAGTATCTCCCACAGGGAAGCTGCTACCATCAAATGCTGGCTCTCGTTAGATTCCTCTCTTGAAGCACTTTCACTGCAAGCTGCAGATTCCCTCCTAACAGCAAGCTTTAGGATAGGGTACTGAATTGTAACTTACTTTCGCCTAATAATGCGATTTTGGCAAAGAGAGTATCTCCCGCAAGGAAGCTGCTACCATCAAGTGTTTGCCCTCATTAGACTCCCCTCTGGAAGCGCTTTCACTGCAAGCTGCAGATTCCCTCCTAACAGCAAGTTTTAGGATAGGGTACTGAATTGTAAATTACTTACGCCTAATAAAGCGATTATGGGAAAGAGAGTATCTCCCGCAGGGAAGCTGCTACCATCAAATGTTTGCCCTCATTAGACTCCCCTCTGGAAGCGCTTTCACTGCAAGCTGCAGATTCCCTCCTAACAGCAAGCTTTAGGATAGGGTACTGAATTGTATCTTAACTGCGGATAATAATGCGATTTTGGCAAAGAGAGTATCTCCCGCAGGGAAGCTGCTACCATCAAATGTTTGCCCTCGTTAGACTCCCCTCTGGAAGCGCTTTCACTGCAAGCTGCAGATTCCCTCATAACAGCAAGCTTTAGGATAGGGTGCTGAATTGTAACTTACTTTCACCTAATAATGCGATTTTGGAAAAGAGACTATCTCCCGCAGGAAAGCTGCTACCATCAAATGTTTGCACTCGTTAGACTCCCCTCTGGAAACGCTTTCACTGCAAGCTGCAGATTCCCTCCTAACAGCAAGCTTTAGGATAGGGTACTGAATTGTAACTTACTTTCGCCTAATAATGCGATTTTGGCAAAGAGAGTATCTCCCGCAGGGAAGCTGCTACCATCAAATGTTTGCCCTCATTAGACTCCCCTCTGGAAGCGCTTTCACTGCAAGCTGCAGATTCCCTCCTAACAGCAAGCTTTAGGATAGGGTACTGAATTGAATCTTACTTTCCCATAATAATGCGATTTTGGCAAAGAGAGTATCTCCCGCAGGGAAGCTGCTACCATCAAATGTTTGCCCTCATTAGACTCCCCTCTGGAAGCGCTTTCACTGCAAGCTGCAGATTGCCTCCTAACAGCAAGCTTTAGGATAGGGTACTGAATTGTATCTTAACTGCAGCTAATAATGCGATTTTGGCAAAGAGATTATCTCCCGCAGGGAAGCTGCTACCATCAAATGTTTGCCCTCATTAGACTCCCCTCTGGAAGCGCTTTCACTGCAAGCTGCAGATTCCCTCCTAACAGCAAGCTTTAGGATAGGGTACTGAATTGTAACTTACTTTCGACTAATAATAAGATTTTGGCAAAGAGAGTATCTCCCGCAGGGAAGCTGCTACCATCAAATGTTTGCCCTCGTTAGACTCCCCTCTGGAAGCGCTTTCACTGCAAGCTGCAGATTCCCTCCTAACAGCAAGCTTTAGGATAGTGTACTGAATTGTATCTTACTTTCGCCTAATAATGCGATTTTGTAAAAGAGACTATCTCCCACAGGGAAGCTGCTACCATCAAATGGTGGCTCTCGTTAGATTCCTCTCTTGAAGCACTTTCACTGCAAGCTGCAGATTCCCTCCTAACAGCAAGCTTTAGGATAGGGTACTGAATTGTAACTTACTTTCGCCTAATAATGCGATTTTGGCAAAGACAGTATCTCCCGCAGGGAAGCTGCTACCATCAAATGTTTGCCCTCATTAGACTCCCCTCTGGAAGCGCTTTCTCTGCAAGCTGCAGATTCCCTCCTAACAGCAATCTTTAGGATAGGGTACTGAATTGTAACCTAACTGCGGCTAATAATGCGATATTGGAAAAGAGAGTATCTCCCGCAGGGAAGCTGCTACCATCAAATGTTTGCCCTCATTAGACTCCCCTCTGGAAGCGCTTTCACTGCAAGCTGCAGATTCCCTCCTAACAGCAAGCTTTAGGATAGGGTACTGAATTGTAACTCACTTTCGCCTAATAATGCGATTATGGCAAAGAGAGTATCTCCCACAGGGAAGCTGCTACCATCAAACGTTTGCCCTCGTTAGACTCCCCTATGGAAGCGCTTTCACTGCAAGCTGCAGATTCCCTCCTAACAGCAAGCTTTATGATAGGGTACTGAATTGTAACTTACTTTCGCCTAATAAGGCGTTTATATCAAAGAGAGTATCTCCCACAGGGAAGCTGCTACCATCAAATGTTTGCCCTCGTTAGACTCCCCTCTGGAAGCGCTTTCACTGCAAGCTGCAGATTCCCTCCTAACAGCAAGCTTTAGGATAGGGTACTGAATTGTAACTTACTTTCGCCTAATAAGGCGTTTTTAGCAAAGAGATTATCTCCCACAGGGAAGCTGCTACCATCAAATGTTTGCCCTCGTTAGACTCCCCTCTGGAAGCGCTTTCACTGCAAGCTGCAGATTCCCTCATAACAGCTAGCTTTAGGATAGGGTGCTGAATTGTAACTTACTTTCGCATAATAATGCGATTTTGGCAAAGAGAGTATCTCCCGCAAGGAAGCTGCTACCATCAAGTGTTTTCCCTCATTAGACTCCCCTCTGGAAGCGCTTTGACGGCAAGCTGCAGATTCCCTCCTAACAGCAAGCTTTAGGATAGTGTACTGAATTGTAACTTACTTTCGCCTAATAATGCGATTTTGGCAAAGAGAGTATCTCCCGCAGGGAAGCTGCTACCATCAAATGTTTGCCCTCATTAGACTCCCCTCTGGAAGCGCTTTCACTGCAAGCTCCAGATTCCCTCCTAACAGCAAGCTTTAGCATAGGGTATTGAATTGTATCTTAACTGCGGCTAATAAGGCGATTTTGGCAAAGAGAGTATCTCCCGCAGGGAAGCAGCTAACATCAAATGTTTTCCCTCATTAGACTCCCCTCTGGAAGCGCTTTCACTGCAAGCTGCAGATTCCCTCCTAACAGCAAGTTTATGATAGGGTACTGAATTGTAACTTAACTGCGGCTAATAATGCGATTTTGCAAAAGAGAGTATCTCCCGCAGGGAACCTGCTACCATCAAATGTTTGCCCTCGTTAGACTCCCCTCTGGAAGCGCTTTCACTGCAAGCTGCAGATTCCCTCATAACTGCTAGCTTTAGGATAGGGTGCTGAATTGTAACTTACTTTCGCCTAATAATGCGATTTTGGCAAAGAGATTATCTCCCGCAGGAATGCTGCTACCATCAAATGCTTCCCCTCATTAGACTCCCCTCTGGAAGCGCTTTCACTGCAAGCTGCAGATTCCCTCCTAACAGCAAGCTTTAGAATAGGGTACTGAATTGTAACTTACTTTCGCCTAATAATGCGTTTTTAACAAAGAGAGTATCTCCCGCAGGGAAGCTGCTACCATCAAATGTTTTCCCTCGTTAGACTCCCCTCTGGAAGCGCTTTCACTGCAAGCTGCAAATTCCCTCCTAACAGCAAGCTTTAGGATAGGGCACTTAATTGTAACTTACTTTCGCCTAATAGTGCGATTATGGCAAAGAGAGTATCTCCCGCAAGGAAGCTGCTACCATCAAATGTTTGCCCTCATTAGACTCCCCTCTGGAAGCGCTTTCACTGCAAGCTGCAGATTCCCTCCTAACAGCAAGCTTTAGCATAGGGTACTGAATTGTATCTTAACTGCGGCTAATAATGCGATTTTGGCAAAGAGAGTATCTCCCGCAGGGAAGCTGCTACCATCAAATGTTTTCCCTCATTAGACTCCCCTCTGGAAGCGCTTTCACTTCAAGCTGCAGATTCCCTCCTAACAGCAAGCTTTAGGATAGGGTACTGAATTGTAACTTACTTTCGCCTAATAATGCGATTTTGGCAAAGAGAATATCTCCCGCAGGGAAGCTGCTACCATCAAATGTTTGCCCTCGTTAGACTCCCCTCTGGAAGCGCTTTCACTGCAAGCTGCAGATTCCCTCCTAACAGCAAGCTTTAGGATAGGGTACTGAATTGTAACTTACTTTCGCCTAATAATGCGATTTTGGCAAAGAGAATATCTCCCGCAGGGAAGCTGCTACCATCAAATGTTTGCCCTCGTTAGACTCCCCTCTGGAAGCGCTTTCACTGCAAGCTGCAGATTCCCTCCTAACAGCAAGCTTTAGGATAGGGTACTGAATTGTAACTTACTTTCGCCTAATAATGCGATTATGGAAAAGAGACTGTCTCCCGCAGGAAAGCTGCTACCATCAAATGTTTGCCCTCCTTAGACTCCCCTCTGGAAGCGCTTTCACTGCAAGCTGCAGATTCCCTCCTAACAGCAAGCTTTAGGATAGGGTACTGAATTGTAACTTACTTTCGCTTAATAATGCGATTTTGGCAAAGAGAGTATCTCCCGCAGGGAAGCTGCTACCATCAAATGTTTGCCCTCGTTAGACTACCCTCTGGAAGCGCTTTCTCTGCAAGCTTCAGATTCCCTCCTAACAGCTAGCTTTAGGATAGGGTACTGAATTGTAACTTACTTTCGCCTAATAATGCGATTTTGGAAAGGAGACTATCTCCCACAGGGAAGCTGCTACCATCAAATTTTTGCCCTCGTTAGATTCCTCTCTTGAAGCACTTTCACTGCAAGCTGCAGATTCCCTCCTAACAGCAAGCTTTAGGATAGGGTACTGAATTGTAACTTACTTTCGCCTAATAATGCGATTTTGGCAAAGAGAGTATCTCCTGCAAGGAAGCTGCTACCATCAAGTGTTTGCCCTCATTAGACTCCCCTCTGGAAGCGCTTTCACTGCAAGCTGCAGATTCCCTCCTAACAGCAAGCTTTAGGATAGGGTACTGAATTGTAACTTACTTTCTCCTAATAAGGCGTTTTTAGCAAAGAGAGTATCTCCCGCAGGGAAGCTGCTACCATCAAATGTTTGCCCTCGTTAGACTTCCCTCTGGAAGCGCTTTCACTGCAAGCTGCAGATTCCCTCCTAACAGCAAGCTTTAGGATAGGGTGCTGAATTGTAACTTACTTTCGCCTAATAATGCGATTTTGGCAAAGAGAGTATCTCCCGCAGGGAAGCTGCTACCATCAAATGTTTGCCCTCATTAGACTCCCATCTGGAAGCGCTTTCACTGCAAGCTGCAGATTCCCTCCTAACAGCAAGCTTTAGGATAGGGTACTGAATTGTTACTTACTTTCGCCTAATAATGCGATTTTGGCAAAGAGAATATCTCCCACAGGGAAGCTGCTACCATCAAATGCTGGCTCTCGTTAGATTCCTCTCTTGAAGCACTTTCACTGCAAGCTGCAGATTCCCTCCTAAACAGCAAGCTTTAGGATAGGGTACTGAATTGTAACTTACTTTCGCCTAATAATGCGATTTTGGCAAAGAGAGTATCTCCCGCAAGGAAGCTGCTACCATCAAGTGTTTGCCCTCATTATACTCCCCTCTGGAAGCGCTTTCACTGCAAGCTGCAGATTCCCTCCTAACAGCAAGCTTTAGGATAGTGTACTGAATTGTAACTTACTTTCGCCTAATAATGTGATTTTGTAAAAGAGACTATCTCCCACAGGGAAGCTGCTACCATCAAATGTTGGCTCTCGTTAGATTCCTCTCTTGAAGCACTTTCACTGCAAGCTGCAGATTCCCTCCTAACAGCAAGCTTTAGGATAGGGTACTGAATTGTAACTTACTTTCGCATAATAATGCGATTTTGGCAAAGAGAGTATCTCCCGCAAGGAAGCTGCTACCATCAAGTGTTTGCCCTCATTAGACTCCCCTCTGGAAGCGCTTTCACTGCAAGCTGCAGATTCCCTCCTAACAGCAAGCTTTAGGATAGGGTACTGAATTGTAACTTACTTTCGCCTAATAATGCGATATTGGCAAAGAGAGTATCTCCCGCAGGGAAGCTGCTACCATCAAATGTTTGCCCTCATTAGACTCCCCTCTGGAAGCGCTTTCACTGCAAGCTCCAGATTCCCTCCTAACAGCAAGCTTTAGCATAGGGTACTGAATTGAATCTTAACTGCGGCTAATAAGGCGATTTTGGCAAAGAGAGTATCTCCCCCAGGGAAGCTGCTAACATCAAATGTTTTCCCTCATTAGACTCCCCTCTGGAAGCGCTTTCACTGCAAGCTGCAGATTCCCTCCTAACAGCAAGTTTATGATAGGGTACTGAATTGTAACTTAACTGCGGCTAATAATGCGATTTTGGCAAATAGAGTATCTCCCGCAGGGAAGCTGCTACCATCAAATGTTTGCCCTCGTTAGACTCCCCTCTGGAAGCGATTTCACTGCAAGCTGCAGATTCCCTCCTAACAGCAAGCTTTAGGATAGGGTACTGAATTGTAACTTACTTTCGCCTAATACTGCGATTTTGGCAAAGAGAGTGTCTCCCGCAGGGAAGCTGCTACCATCAAATGTTTGCCCTCATTAGACTCCCCTCTGGAAGCGCTTTCACTGCAAGCTGCAGATTCCCTCATAACTGCTAGATTTAGGATAAGGTACTGAATTGTAACTTACTTTCGCCTAATAATGCGATTTTGGCAAAGAGAGTATCTCCCGCAGGAATGCTGCTACCATCAAATGCTTCCCCTCATTAGATTCCCCTCTGGAAGCGCTTTCACTGCAAGCTGCAGATTCCCTCCTAACAGCAAGCTTTAGGATAGGGTACTGAATTGTAACTTATCTGCGGCTAATAAGGCGATATTGGAAAAGAGAGTATCTCCCGCAGGGAAGCTGCTACCATCAAATGTTTGCCCTCATTAGACTCCCCTCTGGAAGCGCTTTCACTGCAAGCTGCAGATTCCCTCATAACTGCTAGCTTTAGGATAGTGTGCTGAATTGTAACTTACTTTCGCCTAATAATGCGATTTTGGCAAAGAGACTATCTCCCGCAGGAATGCTGCTACCATCGAATGCTTCCCCTCATTAGACTCCCCTCTGGAAGCGCTTTCACTGCAAGCTGCAGATTCCCTCCTAACAGCAAGCTTTAGGATAGGGTACTGAATTGTAACTTACTTTCGCCTAATAATGCAATTTTGGCAAAGAGAGTATCTCCCGCAGGGAAGCTGCTACCATCAAATGTTTGCCCTCGTTAGACTCCCCTCTGGAAGCGCTTTCACTGCAAGCTGCAGATTCCCTCCTAACAGCTAGCTTTAGGATAGGGTACTGAATTGTATCTTAACTGCGGCTAATTATGCAAAATTGGAAAACAGATTATCTCCCGCAGGGAAGCTGCTACCATCAAATGCTGGCTCTCGTTATATTCCTCTCTTGAAGCACTTTCACTGCAAGCTGCAGATTCCCTCCTAACAGCAAGCTTTAGGATAGGGTACTGAATTGTAACTTACTTTCGCCTAATAATGCGATTTTATCAAAGAGAGTATCTCCCACAGGGAAGCTGCTACCATCAAATGTTTGCCCTCATTAGACTCCCCTCTGGAAGCGCTTTCACTGCAAGCTGCAGATTCCCTCCTAACAGCAAGCTTTAGGATAGGGTACTGAATTGTATCTTAACTGCGGATAATAAGGCAAAATTGGAAAAGAGATTATCTCCCGCAGGGAAGCTGCTACCATCAAATGTTTGCCCTCGTTAGACTCCCCTCTGGAAGCGCTTTCACTGCAAGCTGCAGATTCCCTCCTAACAGCAAGCTTTAGGATAGGGTACTGAATTGTATCTTAACTGCGGCTAATAAGGCGATTTTGGCAAAGAGAGTATCTCCCGCAGGGAAGCTGCTACCATCAAATGTTTGCCCTCATTAGACTCCCCTCTGGAAGCGCTTTCACTGCAAGCTGCAGATTCCCTCCTAACAGCAAGCTTTAGGATAGGGTACTGAATTGTAACTTATCTGCGTCTAATAATGCTATTTTGGGAAAGAGAGTATCTCCCGAAGGGAAGCTGCTACCATCAAATGTTTGCCCTCATTAGACTCCCCTCTGGAAGCGCTTTCACTGCAAGCTGCAGATTCCCTCCTAACAGCAAGCTTTAGGATAGGGTACTGAATTGTAACTTAACTGCGGCTAATAAGGCGATTTTGGCAAAGAGAATATCTCCCGCAGGGAAGCTGCTACCATCAAATGTTTGCCCTCGTTAGACTCCCCTCTGGAAGCGCTTTCACTGCAAGCTGCAGATTCCCTCCTAACAGCAAGCTTTAGGATAGGGTACTGAATTGTAACTTATTTTCGCCTAATAATGCGATTTTGGCAAAGAGAGTATCTCCCGCAGGGAAGCTGCTACCATCAAATGTTTACCCTCATTAGACTCCCCTCTGGAAGCGCTTTCACTGCAAGCTGCAGATTCCCTCCTAACAGGAAGCTTTAGGATAGGGTACTGAATTATAACTTATCTGCGGTTAATAAGTCGATTTTGGGAAAGAGAATATCTGCAGCAGGGAAGCTGCTACCATCAAATGTTTGCCCTCATTAGACTCCCCTCTGGAAGCGCTTTCACTGCAAGCTGCAGATTCCCTCCTAACAGCAATCTTTAGGAAAGGGTACTGAATTGTAACGTACTTTCGCTTAATAATGCGATATTAGCAAAGAGACTTTCTCCCGCAGGGAAGCTGCTACCATCAAATGTTTGCCCTCATTAGACTCCCCTCTGGAAGCGCTTTCACTGCAAGCTGCAGATTCCCTCCTAACAGCAAGCTTTAGGATAGGGTACTGAATTGTATCTTACTTTCGCCTAATAATGCGATTTTGGCAAAGAGAGTATGTCCCGCAGGGAAGCTGCTACCATCAAATGTTTGCCCTCGTTAGACTCCCCTCTGGAAGCGCTTTCACTGCAAGCTGCAGATTCCCTCCTAACAGCAAGCTTTAGGATAGGGTACTGAATTGTAACTTAACTGCGGCTAATAATGCGATTTTGGCAAAGAGAGTATCTCCCGCAGGGAAGCTGCTACCATCAAATGTTTGCCCTCGTTAGACTCCCCTCTGGAAGCGCTTTCACTGCAAGCTGCAGATTCCCTCCTAACAGCAAGCTTTAGGATAGGGTACTGAATTGAATCTTACTTTCCCATAATAATGCGATTTTGGCAAAGAGAGTATCTCCCGCAGGGAAGCTGCTACCATCAAATGTTTGCCCTCATTAGACTCCCCTCTGGAAGCGCTTTCACTGCAAGCTGCAGATTCCCTCCTAACAGCAAGCTTTAGGATAGGGTACTGAATTATAACTTATCTGCGGCTAATAAGGCGATTTTATAAAAGAGACTATCTCCAGCAGGGAAGCTGCTACCATCAAATGTTTGCCCTCATTAGACTCCCCTCTGGAAGCGCTTTCACTGCAAGCTGCAGATTCCCTCCTAACAGCAATCTTTAGGAAAGGGTACTGAATTGTAACTTACTTTCGCCTAATAATGCGATTTTGGCAAAGAGAGTATCTCCCGCAGGGAAGCTGCTACCATCAAATGTTTGCCCTCATTAGACTCCCCTCTGGAAGCGCTTTCACTGCAAGCTGCAGATTCCCTCCTAACAGTAAGCTTTAGGAGAGTGTCCTGAATTGTATCTTACTTTCGCCTTATAATGCGATTATGGCAAAGAGAGTATGTCCCGCACGGAAGCTGCTACCATCAAATGTTTGCCCTCGTTAGACTCCCCTCTGGAAGCGCTTTCACTGCAAGCTGCAGATTCCCTCCTAACAGCAAGCTTTAGGATAGGGTACTGAATTGTATCTTAACTGCGGCTAATTATGCAAAATTGGAAAACAGATTATCGCCGCAGGGAAGCTGCTACCATCAAATGCTGGCTCTCGTTAGATTCCTCTCTTGAAGCACTTTCACTGCAAGCTGCAGATTCCCTCCTAACAGCAAGCTTTAGGATAGGGTACTGAATTGTAACTTACTTTCGCCTAATAATGCGATTTTGGCAAAGAGAGTATCTCCCGCAAGGAAGCTGCTACCATCAAGTGTTTGCCCTCATTAGACTCCCCTCTGGAAGCGCTTTCACTGCAAGCTGCAGATTCCCTCCTAACAGCAAGCTTTAGGATAGGGTACTGAATTGTAACTTAACTGCGGCTAATAAGGCGATATTGGAAAAGAGAGTATGTCCCGCAGGGAAGCTGCTACCATCAAATGTTTGCCCTCATTAGACTCCCCTCTGGAAGCGCTTTCACTGCAAGCTGCAGATTCCCTCCTAACAGCAAGCTTTAGAATAGTGTACTGAATTGTAACTTAACTGCGGCTAAAAAGGCGATTTTGGCAAAGAGAGTATCTCCCGCAGGGAAGCTGCTACCATCAAATGTTTGCCCTCATTAGACTCCCCTCTGGAAGCGCTTTCACTGCAAGCTGCAGATTCCCTCCTAACAGCAAGCTTTAGGATATGGTACTGAATTGTATCTTAACTGCGGCTAATAAGCCGATTTTGGCAAAGAGAGTATCTCCCGCAGGGAAGCTGCTACCATCAAATGTTTGCCCTCATTAGACTCCCCTCTGAAAGCGCTTTCACTGCAAGCTGCAGATTCCCTCCTAACAGCAAGCTTTAGGATAGTGTACTGAATTGTAACTTACTTTCGCCTAATAATGCGATTTTGGGAAAGAGAGTATCTCCCGCAGGGAAGCTGCTACCATCAAATGTTTGCCCTCATTAGACTCCCCTCTGGAAGCGCTTTCACTGCAAGCTGCAGATTCCCTCCTAACAGCAAGCTTTAGGATAGGGTACTGAATTGTATCTTACTTTCGCCTAATAATGCGATTTTGGCAAAGAGACTATCTCCCGCAGGGAAGCTGCTACCATCAAATGTTTGCCCTCATTAGACTCCCCTCTGGAAGCGCTTTCACTGCAAGCTGCAGATTCCCTCCTAACAGCAAGCTTTAGGATAGGGTACTGAATTGTAACTTACTTTCGCCTAATAATGAGATTTTGGCAAAGAGAATATATCCCGCAGGGAAGCTGCTACCATCAAATGTTTGCCCTCATTAGACTCCCCTCTGGAAGCGCTTTCACTGCAAGCTGCAGATTCCCTCCTAACAGCAAGCTTTAGGATAGGGTACTGAATTGTAACTTACTTTCGCCTAATAAGGCGATTTTGGCAAAGAGACTATCTCCCGCAGGGTAGCTGCTACCATCAAGTGTTTTCCCTCATTAGACTCCCCTCTGGAAGCGCTTTCACTGCAAGCTGCAGATTCCCTCCTAACAGCAAGCTTTAGGATAGGGTACTGAATTGTAACTTACTTTCGCCTAATAATGCGATTTTGGCAAAGAGACTATAAATCGCAGGGAAGCTGCTGCCACCAAATGTTTGCCCTCATTAGACTCCCCTCTGGAAGCGCTTTCACTGCAAGCTGCAGATTCCCTCCTAACAGCAAGCTTTAGGATAGGGTACTGAATTGTATCTTACTTTCGCCGAACAATGCGATTTTGGCAAAGAGACTATCTCCCGCAGGGAAGCTGCTACCATCAAATGTTTGCCCTCATTAGACTCCCCTCTGGAAGCGCTTTCACTGCAAGCTGCAGATTCCCTCCTAACAGCAAGCTTTAGGATAGGGTACTGAATTGTAACTTAACTGCGGCTAATAAGGCGATTTTGGCAAAGAGAGTATCTTCCCGCAGGGAAGCTGCTACCATCAAATGTTTGCCCTCATTAGACTCCCCTCTGAAAGCGCTTTCACTGCAAGCTGCAGATTCCCTCCTAACAGCAAGCTTTAGGATAGGGTACTGAATTGTAACTTACTTTCGCCTAAAAATGCGATTTTGGCAAAGAGAGTATCTCCCGCAGGGAAGCTGCTACCATCAAATATTTGCCCTCATTAGACTCCCATCTGGAAGCGCTTTCACTGCAAGCTGAAGATTCCCTCCTAACAGCAAGCTTTAGGATAGGGTACTGAATTGTAACTTACTTTCGCCTAATAATGCGATTTTGGCAAAGAGAGTATCTCCCGCAGGGAAGCTGTTACCATCAAATGTTTGCCCTCGTTAGACTACCCTCTGGAAGCGCATTCACTTCAAGCTGCAGATTCCCTCCTAACAGCAAGCTTTAGGATAGGGTACTGAATTGTATCTTACTTTCGCCTAATAATGCGATTTTGGCAAAGAGAGTATCTCCCGCAGGGAAGCTGCTACCATCAAATGTTTGCCCTCATTAGATTCCCCTCTGGAAGCGCTTTCACTGCAAGCTGTAGATTCCCTCCTAACAGCAAGCTTTAGGATAGGGTACTGAATTGTAACTTAACTGCGGCTAATAATGCGATTTTGGCAAAGAGAGTATCTCCCGCAGGGAAGCTGCTACCATCAAATGTTTGCCCTCATTAGACTCCCCTCTGGAAGCGCTTTCACTGCAAGCTGCAGATTCCCTCCTAACAGCAAGCTTTAGGATAGGGTACTGAATTGTAACTTAACTGCGGCTAATAAGGCGATTTTGGCAAAGAGAGTATCTCCCGCAGGGAAGCTGCTACCATCAAATGTTTGCCCTCATTAGACTCCCCTCTGGAAGCGCTTTCACTGCAAGCTGCAGATTCCCTCCTAACAGCAAGCTTTAGGATAGGGTACTGAATTGTATCTTACTTTCGCCTAATAATGCGATTTTGGAAAAGAGAGTATCTCCCGCAGGGAAGCTGCTACCATCAAATGTTTGCCCTCATTAGACTCCCCTCTGGAAGCGCTTTCACTGCAAGCTGCAGATTCCCTCCTAACAGCAAGCTTTAGGATAGGGTACTGAATTGTATCTTAACTGCGGATAATAAGGCGATTTTGGCAAAGAGACTATCTCCCGCAGGGAAGCTGCTACCATCAAATGTTTGCCCTCATTAGACTCCCCTCTGGAAGCGCTTTCACTGCAAGCTGCAGATTCCCTCCTAACAGCAAGCTTTAGGATAGGGTACTGAATTGTAAGTTAACTGCGGCTAATAAGGCGATTTTGGCAAAGAGAATATCTCCCGCAGGGAAGCTGCTACCATCAAATGTTTGCCCTCATTAGACTCCCCTCTGGAAGCGCTTTCACTGCAAGCTGCAGATTCCCTCCTAACAGCAAGCTTTAGGATAGGGTACTGAATTGTAACTTACTTTCGCCTAATAATGCGATTATGGCAAAGAGACTATAACTCGCAGGGAAGCTGCTGCCACCAAATGTTTGCCCTCATTAGACTCCCCTCTGGAAGCGCTTTCACTGCAAGCTGCAGATTCCCTCCTAACAGCAAGCTTTAGGATAGGGTACTGAATTGTAACTTACTTTCGCCTAATAATGTGATTTTGGCAAAGAGTCTATCTCCCGCAGGGAAGCTGTTACCATCAAACGTTTGCCCTCGTTAGACTCCCCTCTGGAAGCGCTTTCACTGCAAGCTGCAGATTCCCTCCTAACAGCAAGCTTTAGGATAGGGTACTGAATTGTAACTTACTTTCGCCTAATAATGCGATTTGGTGAAAGAGAGTATCTCCCGCAGGGAAGCTGCTACCATCAAATGTTTGCCCTCATTAGACTCCCCTCTGGAAGCGCTTTCACTGCAAGCTGCAGATTCCCTCCTAACAGCAAGCTTTAGGATAGAGTACTGAATTGTAACTTACTTTCGCCTAATAAAGCGATTTTGGCAAAGAGAGTATCTCCCGCAGGGAAGCTGCTACCATCAAATGTTTGCCCTCATTAGACTCCCCTCTGGAAGCGCTTTCACTGCAAGCTGCAGATTCCCTCCTAACAGCAAGCTTTAGGATAGGGTACTGAATTGTAACTTACTTTCGCCTAATAAGGCGATTTTGGCAAAGAGACTATCTCCCGCAGGGTAGCTGCTACCATCACATGTTTGCCCTCGTTAGACTCCCCTCTGGAAGCGCTTTCACTGCAAGCTGCAGATTCCCTCCTAACAGCAAGCTTTAGGATAGGGTACTGAATTGTAACTTACTTTCGCCTAATAATGCGATTTTGGCAAAGAGACTATAAATCGCAGGGAAGCTGCTGCCACCAAATGTTTGCCCTCATTAGACTCCCCTCTGGAAGCGCTTTCACTGCAAGCTGCAGATTCCCTCCTAACAGCAAGCTTTAGGATAGGGTACTGAATTGTATCTTACTTTCGCCGAATACTGCGATTTTGGCAAAGAGACTATCTCCCGCAGGGAAGCTGCTACCATCAAATGTTTGCCCTCATTAGACTCCCCTCTGGAAGCGCTTTCACTGCAAGCTGCAGATTCCCTCCTAACAGCAAGCTTTAGGATAGGGTACTGAATTGTAACTTAACTGCGGCTAATAACGAGATTTTGGCAAAGAGAGTATCTTCCCGCAGGGAAGCTGCTACCATCAAATGTTTGCCCTCATTAGACTCCCCTCTGAAAGCGCTTTCACTGCAAGCTGCAGATTCCCTCCTAACAGCAAGCTTTAGGATAGGGTACTGAATTGTAACTTACTTTCGCCTAAAAATGCGATTTTGGCAAAGAGAGTATCTCCCGCAGGGAAGCTGCTACCATCAAATATTTGCCCTCATTAGACTCCCATCTGGAAGCGCTTTCACTGCAAGCTGAAGATTCCCTCCTAACAGCAAGCTTTAGGATAGGGTACTGAATTGTAACTTACTTTCGCCTAATAATGCGATTTTGGCAAAGAGAGTATCTCCCGCAGGGAAGCTGTTACCATCAAATGTTTGCCCTCGTTAGACTACCCTCTGGAAGCGCATTCACTTCAAGCTGCAGATTCCCTCCTAACAGCAAGCTTTAGGATAGGGTACTGAATTGTATCTTACTTTCGCCTAATAATGCGATTTTGGCAAAGAGAGTATCTCCCGCAGGGAAGCTGCTACCATCAAATGTTTGCCCTCATTAGATTCCCCTCTGGAAGCGCTTTCACTGCAAGCTGTAGATTCCCTCCTAACAGCAAGCTTTAGGATAGGGTACTGAATTGTAACTTAACTGCGGCTAATAAGGCGATTTTGGCAAAGAGAGTATCTCCCGCAGGGAAGCTGCTACCATCAAATGTTTGCCCTCATTAGACTCCCCTCTGGAAGCGCTTTCACTGCAAGCTGCAGATTCCCTCCTAACAGCAAGCTTTAGGATAGGGTACTGAATTGTAACTTAACTGCGGCTAATAAGGCGATTTTGGCAAAGAGAGTATCTCCCGCAGGGAAGCTGCTACCATCAAATGTTTGCCCTCCTTAGACTCCCCTCTGGAAGCGCTTTCACTGCAAGCTGCAGATTCCCTCCTAACAGCAAGCTTTAGGATAGGGTACTGAATTGTATCTTACTTTCGCCTAATAATGCGATTTTGGAAAAGAGAGTATCTCCCGCAGGGAAGCTGCTACCATCAAATGTTTGCCCTCATTAGACTCCCCTCTGGAAGCGCTTTCACTGCAAGCTGCAGATTCCCTCCTAACAGCAAGCTTTAGGATAGGGTACTGAATTGTATCTTAACTGCGGATAATAAGGCGATTTTGGCAAAGAGACTATCTCCCGCAGGGAAGCTGCTACCATCAAATGTTTGCCCTCATTAGACTCCCCTCTGGAAGCGCTTTCACTGCAAGCTGCAGATTCCCTCCTAACAGCAAGCTTTAGGATAGGGTACTGAATTGTAAGTTAACTGCGGCTAATAAGGCGATTTTGGCAAAGAGAATATCTCCCGCAGGGAAGCTGCTACCATCAAATGTTTGCCCTCATTAGACTCCCCTCTGGAAGCGCTTTCACTGCAAGCTGCAGATTCCCTCCTAACAGCAAGCTTTAGGATAGGGTACTGAATTGTAACTTACTTTCGCCTAATAATGCGATTTTGGCAAAGAGACTATAACTCGCAGGGAAGCTGCTGCCACCAAATGTTTGCCCTCATTAGACTCCCCTCTGGAAGCGCTTTCACTGCAAGCTGCAGATTCCCTCCTAACAGCAAGCTTTAGGATAGGGTACTGAATTGTAACTTACTTTCGCCTAATAATGTGATTTTGGCAAAGAGTCTATCTCCCGCAGGGAAGCTGTTACCATCAAACGTTTGCCCTCGTTAGACTCCCCTCTGGAAGCGCTTTCACTGCAAGCTGCAGATTCCCTCCTAACAGCAAGCTTTAGGATAGGGTACTGAATTGTAACTTACTTTCGCCTAATAATGCGATTTGGTGAAAGAGAGTATCTCCCGCAGGGAAGCTGCTACCATCAAATGTTTGCCCTCATTAGACTCCCCTCTGGAAGCGCTTTCACTGCAAGCTGCAGATTCCCTCCTAACAGCAAGCTTTAGGATAGAGTACTGAATTGTAACTTACTTTCGCCTAATAAAGCGATTTTGGCAAAGAGAGTATCTCCCGCAGGGAAGCTGCTACCATCAAATGTTTGCCCTCATTAGACTCCCCTCTGGAAGCGCTTTCACTGCAAGCTGCAGATTCCCTCCTAACAGCAAGCTTTAGGATAGGGTACTGAATTGTAACTTACTTTCGCCTAATAAGGCGATTTTGGCAAAGAGACTATCTCCCGCAGGGTAGCTGCTACCATCACATGTTTGCCCTCGTTAGACTCCCCTCTGGAAGCGCTTTCACTGCAAGCTGCAGATTCCCTCCTAACAGCAAGCTTTAGGATAGGGTACTGAATTGTAACTTACTTTCGCCTAATAATGCGATTTTGGCAAAGAGACTATAAATCGCAGGGAAGCTGCTGCCACCAAATGTTTGCCCTCATTAGACTCCCCTCTGGAAGCGCTTTCACTGCAAGCTGCAGATTCCCTCCTAACAGCAAGCTTTAGGATAGGGTACTGAATTGTATCTTACTTTCGCCGAATAATGCGATTTTGGCAAAGAGACTATCTCCCGCAGGGAAGCTGCTACCATCAAATGTTTGCCCTCATTAGACTCCCCTCTGGAAGCGCTTTCACTGCAAGCTGCAGATTCCCTCCTAACAGCAAGCTTTAGCATAGGGTACTGAATTGTAACTTAACTGCGGCTAATAAGGCGATTTTGGCAAAGAGAGTATCTTCCCGCAGGGAAGCTGCTACCATCAAATGTTTGCCCTCATTAGACTCCCCTCTGAAAGCGCTTTCACTGCAAGCTGCAGATTCCCTCCTAACAGCAAGCTTTAGGATAGGGTACTGAATTGTAACTTACTTTCGCCTAAAAATGCGATTTTGGCAAAGAGAGTATCTCCCGCAGGGAAGCTGCTACCATCAAATATTTGCCCTCATTAGACTCCCATCTGGAAGCGCTTTCACTGCAAGCTGAAGATTCCCTCCTAACAGCAAGCTTTAGGATAGGGTACTGAATTGTAACTTACTTTCGCCTAATAATGCGATTTTGGCAAAGAGAGTATCTCCCGCAGGGAAGCTGTTACCATCAAATGTTTGCCCTCGTTAGACTACCCTCTGGAAGCGCATTCACTTCAAGCTGCAGATTCCCTCCTAACAGCAAGCTTTAGGATAGGGTACTGAATTGTATCTTACTTTCGCCTAATAATGCGATTTTGGCAAAGAGAGTATCTCCCGCAGGGAAGCTGCTACCATCAAATGTTTGCCCTCATTAGACTCCCCTCTGGAAGCGCTTTCACTGCAAGCTGCAGATTCCCTCCTAACAGCAAGCTTTAGGATAGGGTACTGAATTGTAACTTAACTGCGGCTAATAAGGCGATTTTGGCAAAGAGAGTATCTCCCGCAGGGAAGCTGCTACCATCAAATGTTTGCCCTCATTAGACTCCCCTCTGGAAGCGCTTTCACTGCAAGCTGCAGATTCCCTCCTAACAGCAAGCTTTAGGATAGGGTACTGAATTGTATCTTACTTTCGCCTAATAATGCGATTTTGGAAAAGAGAGTATCTCCCGCAGGGAAGCTGCTACCATCAAATGTTTGCCCTCATTAGACTCCCCTCTGGAAGCGCTTTCACTGCAAGCTGCAGATTCCCTCCTAACAGCAAGCTTTAGGATAGGGTACTGAATTGTATCTTAACTGCGGATAATAAGGCGATTTTGGCAAAGAGACTATCTCCCGCAGGGAAGCTGCTACCATCAAATGTTTGCCCTCATTAGACTCCCCTCTGGAAGCGCTTTCACTGCAAGCTGCAGATTCCCTCCTAACAGCAAGCTTTAGGATAGGGTACTGAATTGTAAGTTAACTGCGGCTAATAAGGCGATTTTGGCAAAGAGAATATCTCCCGCAGGGAAGCTGCTACCATCAAATGTTTGCCCTCATTAGACTCCCCTCTGGAAGCGCTTTCACTGCAAGCTGCAGATTCCCTCCTAACAGCAAGCTTTAGGATAGGGTACTGAATTGTAACTTACTTTCGCCTAATAATGCGATTTTGGCAAAGAGACTATAACTCGCAGGGAAGCTGCTGCCACCAAATGTTTGCCCTCATTAGACTCCCCTCTGGAAGCGCTTTCACTGCAAGCTGCAGATTCCCTCCTAACAGCAAGCTTTAGGATAGGGTACTGAATTGTAACTTACTTTCGCCTAATAATGTGATTTTGGCAAAGAGTCTATCTCCCGCAGGGAAGCTGTTACCATCAAACGTTTGCCCTCGTTAGACTCCCCTCTGGAAGCGCTTTCACTGCAAGCTGCAGATTCCCTCCTAACAGCAAGCTTTAGGATAGGGTACTGAATTGTAACTTACTTTCGCCTAATAATGCGATTTGGTGAAAGAGAGTATCTCCCGCAGGGAAGCTGCTACCATCAAATGTTTGCCCTCATTAGACTCCCCTCTGGAAGCGCTTTCACTGCAAGCTGCAGATTCCCTCCTAACAGCAAGCTTTAGGATAGAGTACTGAATTGTAACTTACTTTCGCCTAATAAAGCGATTTTGGCAAAGAGAGTATCTCCCGCAGGGAAGCTGCTACCATCAAATGTTTGCCCTCATTAGACTCCCCTCTGGAAGCGCTTTCACTGCAAGCTGCAGATTCCCTCCTAACAGCAAGCTTTAGGATAGGGTACTGAATTGTAACTTAACTGCGGCTAATAATGCGATTTTGGCAAAGAGAGTATCTCCCGCAGGGAAGCTGCTACCATCAAATGTTTGCCCTCATTAGACTCCCCTCTGAAAGCACTTTCACTGCAAGCTGCAGATTCCCTCCTAACAGCAACCTTTAGGATAGTGTACTGAATTGTAACTTACTTTCGCCTAATAATGCGATTTTGGGAAAGAGAGTATCTCCCGCAGGGAAGCTGCTACCATCAAATGTTTGCCCTCATTAGACTCCCCTCTGGAAGCGCTTTCACTGCAAGCTGCAGATTCCCTCCTAACAGCAAGCTTTAGGATAGGGTACTGAATTGTATCTTACTTTCGCCTAATAATGCGATTTTGGCAAAGAGACTATCTCCCGCAGGGAAGCTGCTACCATCAAATGTTTGCCCTCATTAGACTCCCCTCTGGAAGCGCTTTCACTGCAAGCTGCAGATTCCCTCCTAACAGCAAGCTTTAGGATAGGGTACTGAATTGTAACTTACTTTCGCCTAATAATGCGATTTTGGCAAAGAGAGTATCTCCCGCAGGGAAGCTGTTACCATCAAATGTTTGCCCTCGTTAGACTACCCTCTGGAAGCGCATTCACTTCAAGCTGCAGATTCCCTCCTAACAGCAAGCTTTAGGATAGGGTACTGAATTGTATCTTACTTTCGCCTAATAATGCGATTTTGGCAAAGAGAGTATCTCCCGCAGGGAAGCTGCTACCATCAAATGTTTGCCCTCATTAGATTCCCCTCTGGAAGCGCTTTCACTGCAAGCTGTAGATTCCCTCCTAACAGCAAGCTTTAGGATAGGGTACTGAATTGTAACTTAACTGCGGCTAATAATGCGATTTTGGCAAAGAGAGTATCTCCCGCAGGGAAGCTGCTACCATCAAATGTTTGCCCTCATTAGACTCCCCTCTGGAAGCGCTTTCACTGCAAGCTGCAGATTCCCTCCTAACAGCAAGCTTTAGGATAGGGTACTGAATTGTAACTTAACTGCGGCTAATAAGGCGATTTTGGCAAAGAGAGTATCTCCCGCAGGGAAGCTGCTACCATCAAATGTTTGCCCTCATTAGACTCCCCTCTGGAAGCGCTTTCACTGCAAGCTGCAGATTCCCTCCTAACAGCAAGCTTTAGGATAGGGTACTGAATTGTATCTTAATTTCGCCTAATAATGCGATTTTGGAAAAGAGAGTATCTCCCGCAGGGAAGCTGCTACCATCAAATGTTTGCCCTCATTAGACTCCCCTCTGGAAGCGCTTTCACTGCAAGCTGCAGATTCCCTCCTAACAGCAAGCTTTAGGATAGGGTACTGAATTGTAACTTAACTGCGGATAATAAGGCGATTTTGGCAAAGAGACTATCTCCCGCAGGGAAGCTGCTACCATCAAATGTTTGCCCTCATTAGACTCCCCTCTGGAAGCGCTTTCACTGCAAGCTGCAGATTCCCTCCTAACAGCAAGCTTTAGGATAGGGTACTGAATTGTAACTTAACTGCGGATAATAAGCCGATTTTGGCAAAGAGACTATCTCCCGCAGGGAAGCTGCTACCATCAAATGTTTGCCCTCATTAGACTCCCCTCTGGAAGCGCTTTCACTGCAAGCTGCAGATTCCCTCCTAACAGCAAGCTTTAGGATAGGGTACTGAATTGTATCTTACTTTCGCCTAATAATGCGATTTGGGCAAAGAGAGTATCTCCCGCAGGGAAGCTGCTACCATCAAATATTTGCCCTCATTAGACTCCCATCTGGAAGCGCTTTCACTGCAAGCTGAAGATTCCCTCCTAACAGCAAGCTTTAGGATAGGGTACTGAATTGTAACTTAATTTCGCCTAGTAATGCGATTTTGGCAAAGAGAGTATCTCCCGCAGGGAAGATGCTACCATCAAATGTTTGCCCTCATTAGACTCCCCTCTGGAAGCGCTTTCACTGCAAGCTGCAGATTCCCTCCTAACAGCAAGCTTTAGGATAGGGTACTGAATTGTAACTTACTTTCGCCTAATAATGTGATTTTGGCAAAGAGAGTATCTCCCGCAGGGAAGATGCTACCATCAAATGTTTGCCCTCATTAGACTCCCCTCTGGAAGCGCTTTCACTGCAAGCTGCAGATTCCCTCCTAACAGCAAGCTTTAGGATAGGGTACTGAATTGTAACTTACTTTCGCCTAATAATGTGATTTTGGCAAAGAGTCTATCTCCCGCAGGGAAGCTGTTACCATCAAACGTTTGCCCTCGTTAGACTCCCCTCTGGAAGCGCTTTCACTGCAAGCTGCAGATTCCCTCCTAACAGCAAGCTTTAGGATAGGGTACTGAATTGTAACTTAACTGCGGCTAATAAGCCGATTTTGTCAAAGAGAGTATCTCCCGCAGGGAAGCTGCTACCATCAAATGTTTGCCCTCATTAGACTCCCCTCTGAAAGCGCTTTCACTGCAAGCTGCAGATTCCCTCCTAACAGCAACCTTTAGGATAGTGTACTGAATTGTAACTTACTTTCGCCTAATAATGCGATTTTTGAAAAGAGAGTATCTCCCGCAGGGAAGCTGCTACCATCAAATATTTGCCCTCATTAGACTCTCCTCTGGAAGCGCTTTCACTGCAAGCTGCAGATTCCCTCCTAACAGCAAGCTTTAGGATAGGGTACTGAATTGTATCTTACTTTCGCCTAATAATGCGATTATGGCAAAGAGACTATCTCCCGCAGGGAAGCTGCTACCATCAAATGTTTGCCCTCATTAGACTCCCCTCTGGAAGCGCTTTCACTGCAAGCTGCAGATTCCCTCCTAACAGCAAGCTTTAGGATAGGGTACTGAATTGTAACTTACTTTCGCCTAATAATGCGATTTTGGCGAAGAGACTATCTCCCGCAGGGAAGCTGCTACCATCAAATGTTTGCCCTCATTAGACTCCCCTCTGGAAGCGCTTTCACTGCAAGCTGCAGATTCCTTCCTAACAACAAGCTTTAGGATAGTGTACTGAATTGTAACTTAACTGCGGCTAATAAGGCGATTTTGGCAAAGAGAGTATCTCCCGCAGGGAAGCTGCTACCATCAAATGTTTGCCCTCATTAGACTACCCTCTGGAAGCGCTTTCACTGCAAGCTGCAGATTCCCTCATAACAGCAAGCTTTAGGACAGTGTACTGAATTGTAACTTACTTTCGCCTAATAATTCGATTTTGGAAAAGAGAGTATCTCCCGCAGGGAAGCTGCTACCATCAAATGTTTGCCCTCATTAGACTCCCCTCTGGAAGCGCTTTCACTGCAAGCTGCAGATTCCCTCCTAACAGCAAGCTTTAGGATAGGGTACTGAATTGTAACTTAACTGCGGCTAATAAGGCGATTTTGGCAAAGAGAGTATCTCCCGCAGGGAAGCTGCTACCATCAAATGTTTGCCCTCATTAGACTCCCCTCTGGAAGCGCTTTCACTGCAAGCTGCAGATTCCCTCCTAACAGCAAGCTTTAGGATAGGGTACTGAATTGTATCTTACTTTCGCCTAATAATGCGATTTTGGACAAGAGAATATCTCCCGCAGGGAAGCTGCTACCATCAAATGTTTGCCCTCATTAGCCTCCCGTCTGGAAGCGCTTTCACTGCAAGCTGCAGATTCCCTCCTAACAGCAAGCTTTAGGATAGGGTACTGAATTGTAACTTACTTTCGCCTAATAATGCGATTATGGCAAAGAGAGTATCTCCCGCAGGGAAGCTGCTACCATCAAATATTTGCCCTCATTAGACTCCCCTCTGGAAGCGCTTTCACTGCAAGCTGCAGATTCCCTCCTAACAGCAAGCTTTAGGATAGGGTACTGAATTGTAACTTACTTTCGCCTAATAATGCGATTTTGGCAAAGAGACTATCTCCCGCAGGGAAGCTGCTACCATCAAATGTTTGCCCTCATTAGACTCCCCTCTGGAAGTGCTTTCACTGCAAGCTGTAGATTCCCTCCTAACAGCAAGCTTTAGGATAGGGTACTGAATTGTAACTTACTTTCGCCTAGTAATGCGATTTTGGCAAAGAGAGTATCTCCCGCAGGGAAGATGCTACCATCAAATGTTTGCCCTCATTAGACTCCCCTCTGGAAGCGCTTTCACTGCAAGCTGCAGATTCCCTCCTAACAGCAAGCTTTAGGATAGGGTACTGAATTGTAACTTACTTTCGCCTAATAATGCGATTTTGGCAAAGAGAGTATCTCCCGCAGGGAAGCTGCTACCATCAAATGTTTGCCCTCATTAGACTCCCCTCTGGAAGCGCTTTCACTGCAAGCTGCAGATTCCCTCCTAACAGCAAGCTTTAGGGTAGTGTACTGAATTGTAACTTAACTGAGGCTAAAAAGGCGATTTTAGCAAAGACAATATCTCCCGCAGGGAAGCTGTTACCATCAAATGTTTGCCCTCATTAGACTCCCCTCTGGAAGCGCTTTCACTGCAAGCTGCAGATTCCCTCCTAACAGCAAGCTTTAGGATAGGGTACTGAATTGTAACTTACCTGCGGCTAATAAGGCGATTTTGGCAAAGAGAATATCTCCCGCAGGGAAGCTGCTACCATCAAATGCTTGCCCTCATTAGACTCCCCTCTGGAAGCGCTTTCACTGCAAGCTGCAGATTCCCTCCTAACAGCAAGCTTTAGGATAGTGTACTGAATTGTAACTTAACTGAGGCTAAAAAGGCGATTATAGCAAAGACAATATCTCCCGCAGGGAAGCTGTTACCATCAAATGTTTGCCCTCATTAGACTCCCCTCTGGAAGCGCTTTCACTGCAAGCTGCAGATTCCCTCCTAACAGCAAGCTGTAGGACAGTGTACTGAATTGTAACTTAACTGCGGATAATAAGGCGATTTTAGCAAAGAGAATATCTCCCGCAGGGAAGCTGCTACCATCAAATGCTTGCCCTCATTAGACTCCCCTCTGGAAGCGCTTTCACTGCAAGCTGCAGATTCCCTCCTAACAGCAAGCTTTAGGATAGGGTACTGAATTGTAACTTACTTTCGCCTAATAATGCGATTTTGGCAAAGAGACTATCTCCCGCAGGGAAGCTGCTACCATCAAATGTTTGCCCTCATTAGACTCCCCTCTGGAAGCGCTTTCACTGCAAGCTGTAGATTCCCTCCTAACAGCAAGCTTTAGGATAGGGTACTAAATTGTAACTTACTTTCGCCTAATAATGCGATTTTGGCAAAGAGAGTATCTCCCGCAGGGAAGCTGCTGCCACCAAATGTTTGCCCTCATTAGACTCCCCTCTGGAAGCGCTTTCACTGCAAGCTGCAGATTCCCTCCTAACAGCAAGCTTTAGGATAGGGTACTGAATTGTAACTTAACTGCGGCTAATAAGGCGATTTTGGCAAAGAGAGTATCTCCCGCAGGGAAGCTGCTACCATAAAATGTTTGCCCTCATTAGACTCCCCTCTGGAAGCGCTTTCACTGCAAGCTGCAGATTCCTTCCTAACAGCAAGCTTTAGGATAGGGTACTGAATTGTAACTTAACTGCGGCGAATAAGGCGATTTTGGCAAAGAGAGTATCTCCCGCAGGGAAGCTGCTACCATCAAATGTTTGCCCTCATTAGACTCCCCTCTGGAAGCGCTTTCACTGCAAGCTGCAGATTCCCTCCTAACAGCAAGCTTTAGGATAGGGTACTGAATTGTAACTTACTTTCGCCTAGTAATGCGATTTTGGCAAAGAGAGTATCTCCCGCAGGGAAGCTGCTACCATCAAATGTTTGCCCTCGTTAGACTCCCCTCTGGAAGCGCTTTCACTGCAAGCTGCAGATTCCCTCCTAACAGCAAGCTTTAGGATAGGGTACTGAATTGTAACTTACTTTCGCCTAATAATGCGATTTTGGCAAAGAGACTACCTCCCGCAGGGAAGCTGCTACCATCAAATGTTTGCCCTCATTAGACTCCCCTCTGGAAGCGCTTTCACTGCAAACTGTAGATTCCCTCCTAACAGCAAGCTTTAGGATAGGGTACTGAATTGTAACTTACTTTCGCCTAATAATGCGATTTTGGCAAAGAGAGTATCTCCCGCAGGGAAGCTGCTACCATCAAATGTTTGCCCTCATTAGACTCCCCTCTGGAAGTGCTTTCACTGCAAGCTGTAGATTCCCTCCTAACAGCAAGCTTTAGGATATGGTACTGAATTGTAACTTACTTTCGCCTAGTAATGAGATTTTGGCAAAGAGAGTATCTCCCGCAGGGAAGCTGCTACCATCAAATGTTTGCCCTCATTAGACTCCCCTCTGGAAGCGCTTTCACTGCAAGCTGCAGATTCCCTCCTAACAGCAAGCTTTAGGATATGGTACTGAATTGTAACGTACTTTCGCCTAATAATGCGATTTTGGCAAAGAGAGTATCTCCCGCAGGGAAGCTGCTACCATCAAATGTTTGCCCTCATTAGACTCCCCTCTGGAAGCGCTTTCACTGCAAGCTGCAGATTCCCTCCTAACAGCAAGCTTTAGGATAGGGTACTGAATTGTAACTTAACTGAGGCTAAAAAGGCGATTTTAGCAAAGACAATATCTCCCGCAGGGAAGCTGTTACCATCAAATGTTTGCCCTCATTAGACTCCCCTCTGGAAGCGCTTTCACTGCAAGCTGCAGATTCCCTCCTAACAGCAAGCTGTAGGACAGTGTACTGAATTGTAACTTAACTGCGGATAATAAGGCGATTTTAGCAAAGAGAATATCTCCCGCAGGGAAGCTGCTACCATCAAATGCTTGCCCTCATTAGACTCCCCTCTGGAAGCGCTTTCACTGCAAGCTGCAGATTCCCTCCTAACAGCAAGCTTTAGGATAGGGTACTGAATTGTAACTTACTTTCGCCTAATAATGCGATTTTGGCAAAGAGAGTATCTCCCGCAGGGAAGCTGCTACCATCAAATGTTTGCCCTCATTAGACTCCCCTCTGGAAGCGCTTTCACTGCAAGCTGTAGATTCCCTCCTAACAGCAAGCTTTAGGATAGGGTACTGAATTGTAACTTACTTTCGCCTAATAATGCGATTTTGGCAAAGAGAGTATCTCCCGCAGGGAAGCTGCTGCCACCAAATGTTTGCCCTCATTAGACTCCCCTCTGGAAGCGCTTTCACTGCAAGCTGCAGATTCCCTCCTAACAGCAAGCTTTAGGATAGGGTACTGAATTGTAACTTAACTGCGGCTAATAAGGCGATTTTGGCAAAGAGAGTATCTCCCGCAGGGAAGCTGCTACCATAAAATGTTTGCCCTCATTAGACTCCCCTCTGGAAGCGCTTTCACTGCAAGCTGCAGATTCCTTCCTAACAGCAAGCTTTAGGATAGGGTACTGAATTGTAACTTAACTGCGGCGAATAAGGCGATTTTGGCAAAGAGAGTATCTCCCGCAGGGAAGCTGCTACCATCAAATGTTTGCCCTCATTAGACTCCCCTCTGGAAGCGCTTTCACTGCAAGCTGCAGATTCCCTCCTAACAGCAAGCTTTAGGATAGGGTACTGAATTGTAACTTACTTTCGCCTAGTAATGCGATTTTGGCAAAGAGAGTATCTCCCGCAGGGAAGCTGCTACGATCAAATGTTTGCCCTCATTAGACTACCCTCTGGAAGCGCTTTCACTGCAAGCTGCAGATTCCCTCATAACAGCAAGCTTTAGGACAGTGTACTGAATTGTAACTTACTTTCGCCTAATAATTCGATTTTGGAAAAGAGAGTATCTCCCGCAGGGAAGCTACTACCATCAAATGCTTGCCCTCATTAGACTCCCCTCTGGAATCGCTTTCACTGCAAGCTGCAGATTCCCTCCTAACAGCAAGCTTTAGGATAGGGTACTGAATTGTAACTTAACTGCGGCTAATAAGGCGATTTTAGCAAAGAGAGTATCTCCCGCAGGGAAGCTGCTACCATCAAATGTTTGCCCTCATTAGACTCCCCTCTGGAAGCGCTTTCACTGCAAGCTGCAGATTCCCTCCTAACAGCAAGCTTTAGGATAGGGTACTGAATTGTAACTTAACTGAGGCTAATACGGCGATTTTTGCAAAGAGAATATCTCCCGCAGGGAAGCTGCTACCATCAAATGTTTGCCCTCATTAGCCTCCCGTCTGGAAGCGCTTTCACTGCAAGCTGCAGATTCCCTCCTAACAGCAAGCTTTAGGATAGGGTACTGAATTGTAACTTAACTGCGGCTAATAAGGCGATTTTGGCAAAGAGAGTATCTCCCGCAGGGAAGCTGCTACCATAAAATGTTTGCCCTCATTAGACTCCCCTCTGGAAGCGCTTTCACTGCAAGCTGCAGATTCCTTCCTAACAGCAAGCTTTAGGATAGGGTACTGAATTGTAACTTAACTGCGGCGAATAAGGCGATTTTGGCAAAGAGAGTATCTCCCGCAGGGAAGCTGCTACCATCAAATGTTTGCCCTCATTAGACTCCCCTCTGGAAGCGCTTTCACTGCAAGCTGCAGATTCCCTCCTAACAGCAAGCTTTAGGATAGGGTACTGAATTGTAACTTAAATGCGGATAATAAGGCGATTTTGGCAAAGAGAGTATCACCCACAGGGAAGCTGCTAACATCAAATGTTTGCCCTCATTAGACTCCCGTCTGGAAGCGCTTTCACTGCAAGCTGCAGATTCCCTCCTAACAGCAAGCTTTAGGATAGGGTACTGAATTGTAACTTAACCGCGGCTAATAAGGCGATATTGGCAAAGAGACTATCTCCTGCAGGGAAGCTGCTACCATCAAATGTTTGCCCTCATTAGACTCCCCTCTGGAAGCGCTTTCACTGCAAGCTGCAGATTCCCTCCTAACAGCAAGCTTTAGGATAGGGTACTGAATTGTAACTTACTTTCGCCTAATAATGCGATTTTGGCAAAGAGAGTATCTCCCGCAGGGAAGCTGCTACCATCAAATGTTTGCCCTCATTAGACACCCCTCTGGAAGCGCTTTCACTGCAAGCTGCAGATTCCCTCCTAACAGCAAGCTTTAGGATAGTGTACTGAATTGTAACTTAACTGAGGCTAATAAGGCGATTTTAGCAAAGAGAATATCTCCCGCAGGGAAGCTGTTACCATCAAATGTTTGCCCTCATTAGACTCCCCTCTGGAAGCGCTTTCACTGCAAGCTGCAGATTCCCTCCTAACAGCAAGCTTTAGGATAGGGTACTGAATTGTAACTTAACTGAGGCTAATAAGGCGATTTTAGCAAAGAGAATGTCTCCCGCAGGGAAGCTGTTACCATCAAATGTTTGCCCTCATTAGACTCCCCTCTGGAAGCGCTTTCACTGCAAGCTGCAGATTCCCTCCTAACAGCAAGCTTTAGGATAGGGTACTGAATTGTAACTTAAATGCGGATAATAAGGCGATTTTGGCAAAGAGAGTATCACCCACAGGGAAGCTGCTAACATCAAATGTTTGCCCTCATTAGACTCCCGTCTGGAAGCGCTTTCACTGCAAGCTGCAGATTCCCTCCTAACAGCAAGCTTTAGGATAGGGTACTGAATTGTAACTTAACCGCGGCTAATAAGGCGATATTGGCAAAGAGACTATCTCCTGCAGGGAAGCTGCTACCATCAAATGTTTGCCCTCATTAGACTCCCCTCTGGAAGCGCTTTCACTGCAAGCTGCAGATTCCCTCCTAACAGCAAGCTTTAGGATAGGGTACTGAATTGTAACTTACTTTCGCCTAATAATGCGATTTTGGCAAAGAGAGTATCTCCCGCAGGGAAGCAGCTACCATCAAATGTTTGCCCTCATTAGACACCCCTCTGGAAGCGCTTTCACTGCAAGCTGCAGATTCCCTCCTAACAGCAAGCTTTAGGATAGGGTACTGAATTGTAACTTAACTGCGGCTAATAAGGCGATTTTGGCAAAGAGAGTATCTCCCGCAGGGAAGCTGCTACCATAAAATGTTTGCCCTCATTAGACTCCCCTCTGGAAGCGCTTTCACTGCAAGCTGCAGATTCCTTCCTAACAGCAAGCTTTAGGATAGGGTACTGAATTGTAACTTAACTGCGGCGAATAAGGCGATTTTGGCAAAGAGAGTATCTCCCGCAGGGAAGCTGCTACCATCAAATGTTTGTCCTCGTTAGACTCCCCTCTGGAAGCGCTTTCACTGCAAGCTGCAGATTCCCTCCTAACAGCAAGCTTTAGGATAGGGTACTGAATTGTAACTTACTTTCTTCTAATAATGCGATTTTGGCAAAGAGAGTATCTCCCGCAGGGAAGCTGCTACCATCAAATGTTTGCCCTCATTAGACTCCCCTCTGGAAGCGCTTTCACTGCAAGCTGCAGATTCCCTCCTAACAGCAAGCTTTAGGATAGGGTACTGAATTGTAACTTAACTGAGGCTAATAAGGCGATTTTAGCAAAGAGAATGTCTCCCGCAGGGAAGCTGTTACCATCAAATGTTTGCCCTCATTAGACTCCCCTCTGGAAGCGCTTTCACTGCAATCTGCAGATTCCCTCCTAACAGCAAGCTTTAGGATAGGGTACTGAATTGTAACTTAAATGCGGATAATAATGCGATTTTGGCAAAGAGAGTATCACCCACAGGGAAGCTGCTACCATCAAATGCTTGCCCTCATTAGACTCCCCTCTGGAAGCGCTTTCACTGCAAGCTGCAGATTCCCTCCTAACAGCAAGCTTTAGGATAGGGTACTGAATTGTAATTTAACCGCGGCTAATAAGGCGATTTGGCAAAGAGAATATCTCCCGCAGGGAAGCTGCTACCATCAAATGTTTGCCCTCATTAGACTCCCCTCTGGAAGCGCTTTCACTGCAAGCTGCAGATTCCCTCCTAACAGCAAGCTTTAGGATAGGGTACTGAATTGTAACTTACTTTCGCCTAATAATGCGATTTTGGCAAAGAGACTACCTCCCGCAGGGAAGCTGCTACCATCAAATGTTTGCCCTCATTAGACTCCCCTCTGGAAGCGCTTTCACTGCAAACTGTAGATTCCCTCCTAACAGCAAGCTTTAGGATAGGGTACTGAATTGTAACTTACTTTCGCCTAATAATGCGATTTTGGCAAAGAGAGTATCTCCCGCAGGGAAGCTGCTACCATCAAATGTTTGCCCTCATTAGACTCCCCTCTGGAAGTGCTTTCACTGCAAGCTGTAGATTCCCTCCTAACAGCAAGCTTTAGGATAGGGTACTGAATTGTAACTTACTTTCGCCTAGTAATGCGATTTTGGCAAAGAGAGTATCTCCCGCAGGGAAGCTGCTACCATCAAATGTTTGCCCTCATTAGACTCCCCTCTGGAAGCGCTTTCACTGCAAGCTGCAGATTCCCTCCTAACAGAAAGCTTTAGGATAGTGTACTGAATTGTAACTTAACTGAGGCTAAAAAGGCGATTTTAGCAAAGACAATATCTCCCGCAGGGAAGCTGTTACCATCAAATGTTTGCCCTCATTAGACTCCCCTCTGGAAGCGCTTTCACTGCAAGCTGCAGATTCCCTCCTAACAGCAAGCTGTAGGACAGTGTACTGAATTGTAACTTAACTGCGGATAATAAGGCGATTTTAGCAAAGAGAATATCTCCCGCAGGGAAGCTGCTACCATCAAATGTTTGCCCTCATTAGACTCCCCTCTGGAAGCGCTTTCACTGCAAGCTGTAGATTCCCTCCTAACAGCAAGCTTTAGGATAGGGTACTGAATTGTAACTTACTTTCGCCTAATAATGCGATTTTGGCAAAGAGAGTATCTCCCGCAGGGAAGCTGCTAACAACAAATGTTTGCCCTCATTAGACTCCCCTCTGGAAGCGCTTTCACTGCAAGCTGTAGATTCCCTCCTAAAAGCAAGCTTTAGGATAGGGTACTGAATTGTAACTTACTTTCGCCTAATAATGCGATTTTGGCAAAGAGAGTATCTCCCGCAGGGAAGCTGCTGCCACCAAATGTTTGCCCTCATTAGACTCCCCTCTGGAAGCGCTTTCACTGCAAGCTGCAGATTCCCTCCTAACAGCAAGCTTTAGGATAGGGTACTGAATTGTAACTTAACCGCGGCTAATAAGGCGATTTGGCAAAGAGAATATCTCCCGCAGGGAAGCTGCAACCATCAAATGTTTGCCCTCATTAGACTCCCCTCTGGAAGCGCTTTCACTGCAAGCTGCAGATTCCCTCCTAAGAGCAAGCTTTAGGATAGGGTACTGAATTGTAACTTACTTTGGCCTAATAAGGCGATTTTGGCAAAGAGAGTATCTCCCGCAGGGAAGCTGCTACCATCAAATGTTTGCCCTCATTAGACTCCCCTCTGGAAGCGCTTTCACTGCAAGCTGCAGATTCCCTCCTAACAGCAAGCTTTAGGATAGGGTACTGAATTGTAACTTACTTTCGCCTAATAATGCGATTATGGCAAAGAGAATATCTCCCGCAGGGAAGCTGCTGCCACCAAATGTTTGCCCTCATTAGACTCCCCTCTGGAAGCGATTTCACTGCAAGCTGCAGATTCCCTCCTAACAGCAAGCTTTAGGATAGGGTACTGAATTGTAACTTACTTTCGCCTAGTAATGCGATTTTGGCAAAGAGAATATCTCCCGCAGGGAAGCTGCTACCATCAAATGTTTGCCCTCATTAGACTCCCCTCTGGAAGCGCTTTCACTGCAAGCTGCAGATTCCCTCCTAACAGCAAGCTTTAGGATAGGGTACTGAATTGTAACTTAACTGAGGCTAATAAGGCGATTTTAGCAAAGAGAATATCTCCCGCAGGGAAGCTGTTACCATCAAATGTTTGCCCTCATTAGACTCCCCTCTGGAAGCGCTTTCACTGCAAGCTGCAGATTCCCTCCTAACAGCAAGCTGTAGGACAGTGTACTGAATTGTAACTTAAATGCGGCTAATAAGGTGATTTTGGCAAAGAGAGTATCACCCACAGGGAAGCTGCTAACATCAAATGTTTGCCCTCATTAGACTCCCGTCTGGAAGCGCTTTCACTGCAAGCTGCAGATTCCCTCCTAACAGCAAGCTTTAGGATAGGGTACTGAATTGTATCTTACTTTCGCCTAATAGTGCGATATTGGCAAAGAGACTGTCTCCCGCAGGGAAGCTGCTGCCACCAAATGTTTGCCCTCATTAGACTCCCCTCTGGAAGCGATTTCACTGCAAGCTGCAGATTCCCACCTAACAGCAAGCTTTAGGATAGGGTACTGAATTGTAACTTACTTTCGCCTAATAATGCGATTTTGGCAAAGAGAGTATCTCCCGCAGGGAAGCTGCTACCATCAAATGTTTGCCCTCATTAGACTCCCCTCTGGAAGCGCTTTCACTGCAAGCTGTAGATTCCCTCCTAACAGCAAGCTTTAGGATAGGGTACAGAATTGTAACTTAACTGCGGAGAATAAGGCGATTTTGGCAAAGAGAATATCTCGCACAGGGAAGCTGCTACCATCAAATGTTTGCCCTCATTAGACTCCCCTCTGGAAGCGCTTTCACTGCAAGCTGCAGATTCCCTCCTAACAGCAAGCTTTAGGATAGGGTACTGAATTGTAACTTACTTTCGCCTAATAATGCGATTTTGGCAAAGAGACTATCTCCCGCAGGGAAGCTGCTACCATCAAATGTTTGCCCTCATTAGACTCCCGTCTGGAAGTGCTTTCACTGCAAGCTGCAGATTCCCTCCTAACAGCAAGCTTTAGGATAGGGTTCTGAATTGTAACTTACTTTCGCCTAATAAGGCGATTTTGGAAAAGAGAATATCTCCCGCAGGGAAGCAGCTACCATCAAATGTTTGCCCTCATTAGACTCCCCTCTGGAAGCGCTTTCACTGCAAGCTGCAGATTCCCTCCTAACAGCAAGCTTTAGGATAGGGTACTGAATTGTAACTTAACTGCGGCTAAAAAGGCGATTTTGGCAAAGAGAATATCTCCCGCAGGGAAGCTGCTACCATCAAATGTTTGCCCTCATTAGACTCCCCTCTGGAAGCGCTTTCACTGCAAGCTACAGATTCCCTCCTAACAGCAAGCTTTAGGATAGGGTACTGAATTGTATCTTACTTTCGTCTAATAATGCGATTTTGGCAAAGAGATTATCTCCCGCAGGGAAGCTGCTACCATCAAATGTTGGCCCTCATTAGACTCCCCTCTGGAAGCGCTTTCACTGCAAGCTGCAGATTCCCTCCTAACAGCAAGCTTTAGCATAGGGTACTGAATTGTAACTTACTTTCGACTAATAATGCGATTTGGCAAAGAGACTATCTCCCGCAGGGAAGCTGCTACCATCAAATGTTTGCCCTCATTAGACTCCCCTCTGGAAGCGCTTTCACTGCAAGCTGCAGATTCCCTCCTAACAGCAAGCTTTAGGATAGGGTACTGAATTGTAACTTACTTTCGCCTAATAATGCGATTTAGGAAAAGAGAATATCTCCCGCAGGGAAGCTGCTACCATCAAATGTTTGCCCTCATTAGACTCCCCTCTGGAAGCGCTTTCACTGCAAGCTGCAGATTCCCTCCTAACAGCAAGCTTTAGGATAGGGTAGTGAATTGTAACTTACTTTCGTCTAATAAAGCGATTTTGGAAAAGAGAGTATCTCCCGCAGGGAAGCTGCTACCATCAAATGTTTGCCCTCATTAGACTCCCCTCTGGAAGCGCTTTCACTGCAAGCTGCAGATTCCCTCCTAACAGCAAGCTTTAGGATAGGGTACTGAATTGTAACTTACTTTCGCCTAATAATGCGATTTTGGCAAAGAGACTATCTCCCGCAGGGAAGCTGCTACCATCAAATCTTTGCCCTCATTAGACTCCCCTCTGGAAGCGCTTTCACTGCAAGCTGCAGATTCCCTCCTAACAGCAAGCTTTAGGATAAGGTACTGAATTGTAACTTACTTTCGCCTAATAATGCGATTATGGCAAAGAGTCTATCTCCCGCAGGGAAGCTGCTACCATCAAATATTTGCCCTCATTAGACTCCCCTCTGGAAGCACGTTCACTGCAAGCTGCAGATTCCCTCCTAACAGCAAGCTTTAGGATAGGGTTCTGAATTGTAACTTACTTTCGCATAATAATGCGATTTTGGAAAAGAGAATATCTCCCGCAGGGAAGCTGCTACCATCAAATGTTTGCCCTCATTAGACTCCCCTCTGGAAGCGCTTTCACTGCAAGCTGCAGATTCCCTCCTAACAGCATGCTTTAGGATAGGGTACTGAATTGTAACTTAACTGCGGCTAATAAGGCGATTTTAGCAAAGAGAATATCTCCCGCAGGGAAGCTGCTACCATCAAATGTTTGCCCTCATTAGACTCCCCTCTGGAAGCACTTTCACTGCAAGCTGCAGATTCCCTCCTAACAGCAAGCTTTAGGATAGGGTTCTGAATTGTAACTTACTTTCGCCTAATAATGCGATTTTGGAAAAGAGAATATCTCCCGCAGGGAAGCTGCTACCATCAAATGTTTGCCCTCATTAGACTCCCCTCTGGAAGCGCTTTCACTGCAAGCTGCAGATTCCCTCCTAACAGCAAGCTTTAGGATAGGGTACTGAATTGTAAGTTAACTGCGACTAATAATGCGATTTTGGCAAAGAGACTATCTCCCGCAGGGAAGCTGCTACCATCAAATGTTTGCCCTCATTAGACTCCCCTCTGGAAGCGCTTTCACTGCAAGCTGCAGATTCCCTCCTAACAGCAAGCTTTAGCATAGGGTACTGAATTGTAACTTAACTGCGGCTAATAACGCGATTTTGGCAAAGAGAGTATCTCCCGCAGGGAAGCTGCTACCATCAAATGTTTGCCCTCATTAGACTCCCCTCTGGAAGCGCTTTCACTGCAAGCTGCAGATTCCCTCCTAACAGCAAGCTTTAGGATAGGGTACTGAATTGTAACTTACTTTCGCCTAATAATGCGATATTGGCAAAGAGAGTATCTCCCGCAGGGAAGCTGCTACCTTCAAATGTTTGCCCTCATTAGACTCCCCTCTGGAAGCGCTTTCACTGCAAGCTGCAGATTCCCTCCTAACAGCAAGCTTTAGGATAGGGTACTGAATTGTAACTTAACTGCGGCTCATAAGGCGATTTTGGCAAAGAGAGTATCTCCCGCAGGGAAGCTGCTACCATCAAATATTTGCCCTCATTAGACTCCCCTCTGGAAGCGCTTTCACTGCAAGCTGCAGATTCCCTCCTAACAGCAAGCTTTAGGATAGGGTAGTGAATTGTAACTTACTTTCGCCTAATAATGCGATTTTGGCAAAGAGAGTATCTCCCGCAGGGAAGCTGCTACCATCAAATGTTTGCCCTCATTAGACTCCCCTCTGGAAGTGCTTTCACTGCAAGCTGCAGATTCCCTCCTAACAGCAAGCTTTAGGATAGGGTACTGAATTGTAACTTAACTGCGGCTAATAAGGCGATTTTGGCAAAGAGAGTATCTCCCGCAGGCAAGCTGCTACCATCAAATGTTTGCCCTCGTTAGACTCCCCTCTGGAAGTTCTTTCACTGCAAGCTGCAGATTTCCTCCTAACAGCAAGCTTTAGGATAGGGTACTGAATTGTACTTAACTGCGGCTAATAAGGCGATTTTGGCAAAGAGAGTATCTCCCGCAGGGAAGCTGCTACCATCAAATGTTTGCCCTCATTAGACTCCCCTCTGGAAGCGCTTTCACTGCAAGCTGCAGATTCCCTCCTAACAGCAAGCTTTAGGATCGGGTACTGAATTGTAACTTATTTTCACCTAATAATGCGATTGTGGCAAAGAGAGTATCTCCCGCAGGGAAGCTGCTACCATCAAATGTTTGTCCTCGTTAGACTCCCCTCTGGAAGTGCTTTCACTGCAAGCGGCAGATTCCCTCCTAACAGCAAGCTTTAGGATAGGGTACTGAATTGTATCTTACTTTCGCCTAATAATGCGATTTTGGCAAAGAGAGTATCTCCCGCAGGGAAGCTGCTACCATCAAATGTTTGTCCTCGTTAGACTCCCCTCTGGAAGCGCTTTCACTGCAAGCTGCAGATTCCCTCCTAACAGCAAGCTTTAGGATAGGGTACTGAATTGTAACTTACTTTCGCCCAATAAAGCGATTTTGGCAAAGAGAATATCTCTCGCAGGGAAGCTGCTACCATCAAATGTTTGCCCTCATTAGACTCCCCTCTGGAAGCGCTTTCACTGCAAGCTGCAGATTCCCTCCTAACAGCAAGCTTTAGGATAGGGTACTGAATTGTAACTTACTTTGGCCTAATAAAGCGATTTTAGCAAAGAGAGTATCTCCCGCAGGGAAGCTGCTACCATCAAATATTTGCCCTCGTTAGACTCCCCTCTGGAAGCGCTTTCATTGCAAGCTCCAGATTCCCTCCTAACAGCAAGCTTTAGGATAGGGTACTGAATTGTAACTTACTTTCGCATAATAATGCGATTTTGGAAAAGAGAGTATCTCCCACAGGGAAGCTGCTACCATCAAATGTTTGCCCTCATTAGACTCCCCTCTGGAAGCACTTTCACTGCAAGCTGCAGATTCCCTCCTAACAGCAAGCTTTAGGATAGGGTACTGAATTGTAACTTACTTTCGCCTAATAATGCGATTTTGGCAAAGAGACTATCTCCCGCAGGGAAGCTGCTACCATCAAATCTTTGCCCTCATTAGACTCCCCTCTGGAAGCGCTTTCACTGCAAGCTGCAGATTCCCTCCTAACAGCAAGCTTTAGGATAAGGTAATGAATTGTAACTTACTTTCGCCTATTAATGCGATTTTGGCAAAGAGAGTATCTCCCGCAGGGAAGCTGCTACCATCAAATCTTTGCCCTCATTAGACTCCCCTCTGGAAGCGCTTTCACTGCAAGCTGCAGATTCCCTCCTAACAGCAAGCTTTAGGATCGGGTACTGAATTGTAACTTATTTTCACCTAATAATGCGATTTTGGCAAAGAGAGTATCTCCCGCAGGGAAGCTGCTACCATCAAATGTTTGTCCTCGTTAGACTCCCCTCTGGAAGTGCTTTCACTGCAAGCGGCAGATTCCCTCCTAACAGCAAGCTTTAGGATAGGGTACTGAATTGTATCTTACTTTCGCCTAATAATGCGATTTTGGCAAAGAGAGTATCTCCCGCAGGGAAGCTGCTACCATCAAATGTTTGTCCTCGTTAGACTCCCCTCTGGAAGCGCTTTCACTGCAAGCTGCAGATTCCCTCCTAACAGCAAGCTTTAGGATAGGGTACTGAATTGTAACTTACTTTCGCCCAATAAAGCGATTTTGGCAAAGAGAGTATCTCCCGCAGGGAAGCTGCTACCATCAAATATTTGCCCTCATTAGACTCCCCTCTGGAAGCTCTTTCACTGCAAGCTGCAGATTCCCTCCTAACAGCAAGCTTTAGGATAGGGTACTGAATTGTATCTTACTTTCGCCTAATAAGGCGATTTTGGGAAAGAGAGTATCTCCCGCAGGGAAGCTGCTACCATCAAACGTTTGCCCTCATTAGACTCCACTCTGGAAGCGCTTTCACTGCAAGCTGCAGATTCCCTCCTAACAGCAAGCTTTAAGATAGGGTACTGAATTGTAACTTACTTTGGCCTAATAAAGCGATTTTAGCAAAGAGAGTATCTCCCGCAGGGAAGCTGCTACCATCAAATATTTGCCCTCGTTAGACTCCCCTCTGGAAGCGCTTTCATTGCAAGCTCCAGATTCCCTCCTAACAGCAAGCTTTAGGATAGGGTACTGAATTGTAACTTACTTTCGCCTAATAATGCGATTTTGGCAAAGAGAGTATCTCCCACAGGGAAGCTGCTACCATCAAATGTTTGCCCTCATTAGACTCCCCTCTGGAAGCACTTTCACTGCAAGCTGCAGATTCCCTCCTAACAGCAAGCTTTAGGATAGGGTACTGAATTGTAACTTACTTTCGCCTAATAATGCGATTTTGGCAAAGAGACTATCTCCCGCAGGGAAGCTGCTACCATCAAATCTTTGCCCTCATTAGACTCCCCTCTGGAAGCGCTTTCACTGCAAGCTGCAGATTCCCTCCTAACAGCAAGCTTTAGGATAAGGTACTGAATTGTAACTTACTTTCGCCTATTAATGCGATTTTGGCAAAGAGTCTATCTCCCGCAGGGAAGCTGCTACCATCAAATGTTTGCCCTCATTAGACTCCCCTCTGGAAGCGCTTTCACTGCAAGCTGCAGATTCCCTCCTAACAGCAAGCTTTAGGATAAGGTACTGAATTGTAACTTACTTTCGCCTAATAATGCGATTTTGGCAAAGAGTCTATCTCCCACAGGGAAGCTGCTACCATCAAATGTTTGCCCTCATTAGACTCCCGTCTGGAAGTGCTTTCACTGCAAGCTGCAGATTCCCTCCTAACAGCAAGCTTTAGAATAGGGTACTGAATTGTAACTTACTTTCTCCTAATAATGCGATTTTAGCAAAGAGAGTATCTCCCGCAGGGAAGCTGCTACCTTCAAATGTTTGCCCTCATTAGACTCCCCTCTGGAAGCGCTTTCACTGCAAGCTGCAGATTCCCTCCTAACAGCAAGCTTTAGGATAGGGTACTGAATTGTAACTTAACTGCGGCTAATAAGGCGATTTTGGCAAAGAGAATATCTCCTGCAGGGAAGCTGCTACCATCAAATGTTTGCCCTCATTAGACTCCCGTCTGGAAGTGCTTTCACTGCAAGCTGCAGATTCCCTCCTAACAGCAAGCTTTAGGATAGGGTACTGAATTGTATCTTACTTTCGTCTAATAATGCGATTTTGGCAAAGAGAGTATCTCCCGCAGGGAAGCTGCTACCATCAAATGTTTGCCCTCATTAGACTCCCCTCTGGAAGCGCTTTCACTGCAAGCTGCAGATTCCCTCCTAACAGCAAGCTTTAGGATAGGGTACTGAATTGAAAGTTAACTGCGGCTCATAAGGCGATTTTGGCAAAGAGACTATCTCCCGCAGGGAAGCTGCTACCATCAAATGTTGGCCCTCATTAGACTCCCCTCTGGAAGCGCTTTCACTGCAAGCTGCAGATTCCCTCCTAACAGCAAGCTTTAGGATAGGGTACTGAATTGTAACTTACTTTCGACTAATAATGCGATTTTGGCAAAGAGAGTATCTCCCGCAGGGAAGCTGCTACCATCAAATGTTTGCCCTCATTAGACTCCCCTCTGGAAGCGCTTTCACTGCAAGCTGCAGATTCCCTCCTAACAGCAAGCTTTAGCATAGGGTACTGAATTGTAACTTAACTGCGGCTAATAACGCGATTTTGGCAAAGAGAGTATCTCCCGCAGGGAAGCTGCTACCATCAAATGTTTGCCCTCATTAGACTCCCCTCTGGAAGCGCTTTCACTGCAAGCTGCAGATTCCCTCCTAACAGCAAGCTTTAGGATAGGGTACTGAATTGTAACTTAACTGCGGCTAATAATGCGATTTTGGCAAAGAGAATATCTCCCGCAGGGAAGCTGCTACCATCAAATGTTTGCCCTCATTAGACTCCCCTCTGGAAGCGCTTTCACTGCAAGCTGCAGATTCCCTCCTAACAGCAAGCTTTAGGATAGGGTACTGAATTGTAACTTACTTTCGCCTAATAATGCGATATTGGCAAAGAGAGTATCTCCCGCAGGGAAGCTGCTACCTTCAAATGTTTGCCCTCATTAGACTCCCCTCTGGAAGCGCTTTCACTGCAAGCTGCAGATTCCCTCCTAACAGCAAGCTTTAGGATAGGGTACTGAATTGTAACTTAACTGCGGCTAATAAGGCGATTTTGGCAAAGAGAGTATCTCCCGCAGGGAAGCTGCTACCATCAAATATTTGCCCTCATTAGACTCCCCTCTGGAAGCGCTTTCACTGCAAGCTGCAGATTCCCTCCTAACAGCAAGCTTTAGGATAGGGTACTGAATTGTAACTTACTTTCGCCTAATAATGCGATTTTGGCAAAGAGAGTATCTCCCGCAGGGAAGCTGCTACCATCAAATGTTTGCCCTCATTAGACTCCCCTCTGGAAGCGCTTTCACTGCAAGCTGCAGATTCCCTCCTAACAGCAAGCTTTAGGATAGGGTACTGAATTGAAAGTTAACTGCGGCTCATAAGGCGATTTTGGCAAAGAGAATATCTCCCGCAGGGAAGCTGCTACCATCAAATGTTTGCCCTCATTAGACTCCCCTCTGGAAGCGCTTTCACTGCAAGCTGCAGATTCCCTCCTAACAGCAAGCTTTAGGATAGGGTGCTGAATTCTAACTTACTTTCGCCTAATAATGCGATTTTGGCAAAGAGAGTATCTCCCGCAGTGAAGCTGCTACCATCAAATGTTTGTCCTCGTTAGACTCCCCTCTGGAAGTGCTTTCACTGCAAGCGGCAGATTCCCTCCTAACAGCAAGCTTTAGGATAGGGTACTGAATTGTATCTTACTTTCGCCTAATAATGCGATTTTGGCAAAGAGAGTATCTCCCGCAGGGAAGCTGCTACCATCAAATGTTTGCCCTCATTAGACTCCCCTCTGGAAGCGCTTTCACTGCAAGCTGCAGATTCCCTCCTAACAGCAAGCTTTAGGAAAGGGTACTGAATTGTAACTTAACTGCGGATAATAAGGCGATTTTGGCAAAGAGAGTATCTCCCGCAGGGAAGCTGCTACCATCAAATGTTTGCCCTCATTAGACTCCCCTCTGGAAGCGCTTTCACTGCAAGCTGCAGATTCCCTCCTAACAGCAAGCTTTAGGATAGGGTGCTGAATTGTAACTTATTTTCGCCTAATAATGCGATTTTGGCAAAGAGAGTATCTCCCGCAGTGAAGCTGCTACCATCAAATGTTTGTCCTCGTTAGACTCCCCTCTGGAAGTGCTTTCTCTGCAAGCGGCAGATTCCCTCCTAACAGCAAGCTTTAGGATAGGGTACTGAATTGTAACTTACTTTCGCCTAATAATGCGATTTTGGCAAAGAGAGTATCTCCCGCAGGGAAGCTGCTACCATCAAATGTTTGCCCTCATTATACTCCCCTCTGGAAGCGCTTTCACTGCAAGCTGCAGATTCCCTCCTAACAGCAAGCTTTAGGATAGGGTACTGAATTGTATCTTACTTTCGCCTAATAATGCGATTTTGGCAAAGAGAGTATCTCCCGCAGGGAAGCTGCTACCATCAAATGTTTGCCCTCGTTAGACTCCCCTCTGGAAGCGCTTTCACTGCAAGCTGCAGATTCCCTCCTAACAGCAAGCTTTAGGATAGGGTACTGAATTGTAACTTACTTTCGCCTAATAATGCGATTTTGGCAAAGAGACTATAACTCGCAGGGAAGCTCCTGCCACCAAATGTTTGCCCTCATTAGACTCCCCTCTGGAAGCTCTTTCACTGCAAGCTGCAGATTCCCTCCTAACAGCAAGCTTTAGGATAGGGTACTGAATTGTATCTTACTTTCGCCTAATAAGGCGATTTTGGGAAAGAGAGTATCTCCCGCAGGGAAGCTGCTACCATCAAACGTTTGCCCTCATTAGACTCCCCTCTCGAAGCGCTTTCACTGCAAGCTGCAGATTCCCTCCTAACAGCAAGCTTTAGGATAGGGTACTGAATTGTAACTTACTTTCGCCTAATAAAGCGATTTTACAAAGAGAGTATCTCCCGCAGGGAAGCTGCTACCATCAAATATTTGCCCTCGTTAGACTCCCCTCTGGAAGCGCTTTCATTGCAAGCTCCAGATTCCCTCCTAACAGCAAGCTTTAGGATAGGGTACTGAATTGTAACTTACTTTCGCCTAATAATGCGATTATGGGAAAGAGAGTATCTCCCGCAGGGAAGCTGCTACCATCAAATGTTTGCCCTCATTAGACTCCCCTCTGGAAGCGCTTTCACTGCAAGCTGCAGATTCCCTCCTAACAGCAAGCTTTAGGATAGGGTACTGAATTGTAACTTAACTGCGGCTAATAAGGCGATTTTGGCAAAGAGAGTATCTCCCGCAGGGAAGCTGCTACCATCAAATGTTTGCCCTCATTAGACTCCCGTCTGGAAGCGCTTTCACTGCAAGCTGCAGATTCCCTCCTAACAGCAAGCTTTAGGATAGGGTACTGAATTGTAACTTACTTTCGCCTAATAATGCGATTTTGGCAAAGAGACTATAACTCGCAGGGAAGCTCCTGCCACCAAATGTTTGCCCTCATTAGACTCCCCTCTGGAAGCTCTTTCACTGCAAGCTGCAGATTCCCTCCTAACAGCAAGCTTTAGGATAGGGTACTGAATTATAACTTACTTTCGCCTAATAAGGCGATTTTGGGAAAGAGAGTATCTCCCGCAGGGAAGCTGCTACCATCAAACGTTTGCCCTCATTAGACTCCCCTCTCGAAGCGCTTTCACTGCAAGCTGCAGATTCCCTCCTAACAGCAAGCTTTAGGATAGGGTACTGAATTGTAACTTACTTTGGCCTAATAAAGCGATTTTACAAAGAGAGTATCTCCCGCAGGGAAGCTGCTACCATCAAATATTTGCCCTCGTTAGACTCCCCTCTGGAAGCGCTTTCATTGCAAGCTCCAGATTCCCTCCTAACAGCAAGCTTTAGGATAGGGTACTGAATTGTAACTTACTTTCGCCTAATAATGCGATTTTGGGAAAGAGAGTATCTCCCGCAGGGAAGCTGCTACCATCAAATGTTTGCCCTCATTAGACTCCCCTCTGGAAGCGCTTTCACTGCAAGCTGCAGATTCCCTCCTAACAGCAAGCTTTAGGATAGGGTACTGAATTGTAACTTACTTTCGCCCAATAAAGCGATTTTGGAAAAGAGAGTATCTCCCGCAGGGAAGCTGCTACCATCAAATATTTGCCCTCGTTAGACTCCCCTCTGGAAGCGCTTTCATTGCAAGCTGCAGATTCCCTCCTAACAGCAAGCTTTAGGATAGGGTACTGAATTGTAACTTCCTTTCGCCTAATAATGCGATTTTGGCAAAGAGACTATCTCCCGCAGGGAAGCTGCTACCATCAAATGTTTGCCCTCATTAGACTCCCCTCTGGAAGCGCTTTCACTGCAAGCTGCAGATTCCCTCCTGACAGCAAGCTTTAGGATAGGGTACTGAATTGTAACTTAACTGCGGCTAATAATGCGATTGTGGCAAAGAGAGTATCTCCCGCAGGGAAGCTGCTACCATCAAATGTTTGCCCTCATTAGACTCCCCTCTGGAAGCGCTTTCACTGCAAGCTGCAGATTCCCTCCTAACAGCAAGCTTTAGGATAGGGTACTGAATTGTAACTTACTTTCGCCTAATAATGCGATTTTGGCAAAGAGAGTATCTCCCGCAGGGAAGCTGCTACCATCAAATGTTTGCCCTCATTAGACTCCCCTCTTGAAGCGTTTTCACTGCAAGCTTCAGATTCCCTCCTAACAGCAAGCTTTAGGATAGGGTACTGAATTGAAAGTTAACTGCGGCTCATAAGGCGATTTTGGCAAAGAGAATATCTCCCGCAGGGAAGCTGCTACCATCAAATGTTTGCCCTCATTAGACTCCCCTCTGGAAGCGCTTTCACTGCAAGCTGCAGATTCCCTCCTAACAGCAAGCTTTAGGATAGGGTACTGAATTGTAACTTAACTGCGGATAATAAGGCGATTTTGGCAAAGAGAGTATCTCCCGCAGGGAAGCTGCTACCATCAAATGTTTGCCCTCATTAGACTCCCCTCTGGAAGCGCTTTCACTGCAAGCTGCAGATTCCCTCCTAACAGCAAGCTTTAGGATAGGGTACTGAATTGTAACTTACTTTCGCCTAATAATGCGATTTTGGCAAAGAGAGTATCTCCCGCAGGGAAGCTGCTACCATCAAATGTTTGTCCTCGTTAGACTCCCCTCTGGAAGTGCTTTCACTGCAAGCTGCAGATTCCCTCCTAACAGCAAGCTTTAGGATAGGGTACTGAATTGTATCTTACTTTCGCCTAATAATGCGATTTTGGGAAAGAGAGTATCTCCCGCAGGGAAGCTGCTACCATCAAATGTTTGCCCTCATTAGACTCCCCTCTGGAAGCGCTTTCACTGCAAGCTGCAGATTCCCTCCTAACAGCAAGCTTTAGGATAGGGTACTGAATTGTAACTTACTTTCGCCCAATAAAGCGATTTTGGAAAAGAGAGTATCTCCCGCAGGGAAGCTGCTACCATCAAATATTTGCCCTCGTTAGACTCCCCTCTGGAAGCGCTTTCATTGCAAGCTGCAGATTCCCTCCTAACAGCAAGCTTTAGGATAGGGTACTGAATTGTAACTTCCTTTCGCCTAATAATGCGATTTTGGGAAAGAGAGTATCTCCCGCAGGGAAGCTGCTACCATCAAATGTTTGCCCTCATTAGACTCCCCTCTGGAAGCGCTTTCACTGCAAGCTGCAGATTCCCTCCTAACAGCAAGCTTTAGGATAGGGTACTGAATTGTATCTTACTTTCGCCTAATAATGCGATTGTGGCAAAGAGAGTATCTCCCGCAGGGAAGCTGCTACCATCAAATGTTTGCCCTCATTAGACTCCCCTCTGGAAGCGCTTTCACTGCAAGCTGCAGATTCCCTCCTAACAGCAAGCTTTAGGATAGTGTACTGAATTGTAACTTAACTGCGGCTAATAATGCGATTTTGGCAAAGAGAGTATCTCCCGCAGGGAAGCTGCTACCATCAAATGTTTGCCCTCATTAGACTCCCCTCTGGAAGCGCTTTCACTGCAAGCTGCAGATTCCCTCCTAACAGCAAGCTTTAGGATAGGGTAGTGAATTGTAACTTACTTTCGCCTAATAATGCGATTTTGGCAAAGAGAGTATCTCCCGCAGGGAAGCTGCTACCATCAAATGTTTGCCCTCATTAGACTCCCCTCTGGAAGCGCTTTCACTGCAAGCTGCAGATTCCCTCCTGACAGCAAGCTTTAGGATAGGGTACTGAACTGTAACTTACTTTCGCCTAATAATGCGATTTTGGCAAAGAGAGTATCTCCCGCAGGGAAGCTGCTACCATCAAATATTTGCCCTCGTTAGACTCCCCTCTGGAAGCGCTTTCACTGCAAGCTGCAGATTCCCTCCTAACAGCAAGCTTTAGGATAGGGTACTGAATTGTAACTTACTTTCGCCTAATAATGCGATTTTGGCAAAGAGAGTATCTCCCGCAGGGAAGCTCCTGCCACCAAATGTTTGCCCTCATTAGACTCCCCTCTGGAAGCTCTTTCACTGCAAGCTGCAGATTCCCTCCTAACAGCAAGCTTTAGGATAGGGTACTGAATTGTAACTTACTTTCGACTAATAATGCGATTTGGCAAAGAGACTATCTCCCGCAGGGAAGCTGCTACCATCAAATGTTTGCCCTCATTAGACTCCCCTCTGGAAGCGCTTTCACTGCAAGCTGCAGATTCCCTCCTAACAGCAAGCTTTAGCATAGGGTACTGAATTGTAACTTAACTGCGGCTAATAAGGCGATTTTAGCAAAGAGAGTATCTCCCGCAGGGAAGCTGCTACCATCAAATATTTGCCCTCATTAGACTCCCCTCTGGAAGCGCTTTCACTGCAAGCTGCAGATTCCCTCCTAACAGCAAGCTTTAGGATAGGGTACTGAATTGTATCTTACTTTCGCCTAATAATGCGATTTTGGCAAAGAGAGTATCTCCCGCAGGGAAGCTGCTACCATCAAATGTTTGCCCTCATTAGACTCCCCTCTGGAAGCGCTTTCACTGCAAGCTGCAGATTCCCTCCTAACAGCAAGCTTTAGGATAGGGTACTGAATTGTAACTTAACTGCGGCTAATAAGGCGATTTTGGCAAAGAGACTATAACTCGCAGAGAAGCTCCTGCCAACAAATGTTTGCCCTCATTAGACTCCCCTCTGGAAGTTCTTTCACTGCAAGCTGCAGATTCCCTCCTAACAGCAAGCTTTAGGATAGGGTACTGAATTGTAACTTAACTGCGGCTAATAACGCGATTATGGCAAAGAGAGTATCTCCCGCAGGGAAGCTGCTACCATCAAGTGCTTGCCCTCATTAGACTCCCCTCTGGAAGCGCTTTCACTGCAAGCTGCAGATTCCCTCCTAACAGCAAGCTTTAGGATAGGGTACTGAATTGTAACTTAACTGCGGCTAATAAGGCGATTTTGGCAAAGAGAGTATCTCCCGCAGGGAAGCTGCTACCATCAAATGTTTGCCCTCATTAGACTCCCCTCTGGAAGCGCTTTCACTGCAAGCTGCAGATTCCCTCCTAACAGCAAGCTTTAGGATAGGGTACTGAATTGTAACTTCCTTTCGCATAATAATGCGATTTTGGCAAAGAGAGTATCTCCCGCAGGGAAGCTGCTACCATCAAATGTTTGCCCTCATTAGACTCCCCTCTGGAAGCGCTTTCACTGCAAGCTGCAGATTCCCTCCTAACAGCAAGCTTTAGGATAGGGTACCGAATTGTATCTTACTTTCGCCTAATAATGCGATTGTGGCAAAGAGTGTATCTCCCGCAGGGAAGCTGCTACCATCAAATGTTTGCCCTCATTAGACTCCCCTCTGGAAGCGCTTTCACTGCAAGCTGCAGATTCCCTCCTAACAGCAAGCTTTAGGATAGGGTACTGAATTGTAACTTACTTTCGCCTAATAATGCGATTTTGGCAAAGAGACTATAACTCGCAGGGAAGCTCCTGCCACCAAATGTTTGCCCTCATTAGACTCCCCTCTGGAAGCTCTTTCACTGCAAGCTGCAGATTCCCTCCTAACAGCAAGCTTTAGGATAGGGTACTGAATTGTATCTTACTTTCGTCTAATAATGCGATTTTGGCAAAGAGATTATCTCCCGCAGGGAAGCTGCTACCATCAAATGTTGGCCCTCATTAGACTCCCCTCTGGAAGCGCTTTCACTGCAAGCTGCAGATTCCCTCCTAACAGCAAGCTTTAGGATAGGGTACTGAACTGTAACTTACTTTCGACTAATAATGCGATTTGGCAAAGAGACTATCTCCCGCAGGGAAGCTGCTACCATCAAATGTTTGCCCTCATTAGACTCCCCTCTGGAAGCGCTTTCACTGCAAGCTGCAGATTCCCTCCTAACAGCAAGCTTTAGCATAGGGTACTGAATTGTAACTTAACTGCGGCTAATAAGGCGATTTTAGCAAAGAGAGTATCTCCCGCAGGGAAGCTGCTACCATCAAATATTTGCCCTCATTAGACTCCCCTCTGGAAGCGCTTTCACTGCAAGCTGCAGATTCCCTCCTAACAGCAAGCTTTAGGATAGGGTACTGAATTGTAACTTACTTTCGCCTAATAATGCGATTTTGGCAAAGAGAGTATCTCCCGCAGGGAAGCTGCTACCATCAAATGTTTGCCCTCATTAGACTCCCCTCTGGAAGCGCTTTCACTGCAAGCTGCAGATTCCCTCCTAACAGCAAGCTTTAGGATAGGGTACTGAATTGTAACTTAACTGCGGCTAATAAGGCGATTTTGGCAAAGAGAGTATCTCCCGCAGGGAAGCTGCTACCATCAAATGTTTGCCCTCATTAGACTCCCCTCTGGAAGCGCTTTCACTGCAAGCTGCAGATTCCTTCCTAACAGCAAGCTTTAGGATAGGGTACTGAATTGTAACTTACTTTCGCCTTATAATGCGATTTTGGCAAAGAGAGTATCTCCCGCAGGGAAGCTGCTACCACCAAATGTTTGCCCTCGTTAGACTCCCCTCTGGAAGCGCTTTCACTGCAAGCTGCAGATTCCCTCCTAACAGCAAGCTTTAGGATAGGGTACTGAATTGTAACTTACTTTCGCCTAATAATGCGATTTTGGCAAAGAGAGTATCTCCCGCAGGGAAGCTGCTACCATCAAATGTTTGCCCTCATTAGACTCCCCTCTGGAAGCGCTTTCACTGCAAGCTGCAGATTCCCTCCTAACAGCAAGCTTTAGGATAGAGTACTGAATTGTAACTTACTTTCGCCTAATAATGCGATTTTGGCAAAGAGACTATAACTCGCAGGGAAGCTGCTACCATCAAATGTTTGCCCTCATTAGACTCCCCTCTGGAAGCGCTTTCACTGCAAGCTGCAGATTCCCTCCTAACAGCAAGCTTTAGGATAGGGTACTGAATTGTGACTTAACTGCGGCTAATAAGGCGAATTTGGCAAAGAGAGTATCTCCCGCAGGGAAGCTGCTACCATCAAACGTTTGCCCTCATTAGACTCCCCTCTGGAAGCGCTTTCACTGCAAGCTGCAGATTCCCTCCTAACAGCAAGCTTTAGGATAGGGTACTGAATTGTAACTTACTTTCGCCTAATAATGCGATTTTGGGAAAGAGAGTATCTCCCGCAGGGAAGCTGCTACCATCAAATGTTTGCCCTCATTAGACTCCCCTCTGGAAGCGCTTTCACTGCAAGCTGCAGATTCCCTCCTAACAGCAAGCTTTAGGATAGGGTACTGAATTGTAACTTAACTGCGGCTAATAAGGCGAATTTGGCAAAGAGAGTATCTCCCGCATGGAAGCTGCTACCATCAAACGTTTGCCCTCATTAGACTCCCCTCTGGAAGCGCTTTCACTGCAAGCTGCAGATTCCCTACTAACAGCAAGCTTTAGGATAGGGTACTGAATTGTAACTTATTTTCGCCTAATAATGCGATTTTGGCAAAGAGAGTATCTCCCGCAGGGAAGCTGCTACCATCAAATGTTTGCCCTCGTTAGACTCCCCTCTGGAAGTGCTTTCACTGCAAGCTGCAGATTCCCTCCTAACAGCAAGCTTTAGGATAGGGTACTGAATTGTAACTTACTTTCGCCCAATAAAAAGATTTTAGCAAAGAGAGTATCTCCCGCAGGGAAGCTGCTACCATCAAATATTTGCCCTCATTAGACTCCCCTCTGGAAGCGCTTTCATTGCAAGCTGCAGATTCCCTCCTAACAGCAAGCTTTAGGATAGCGTACTGAATTGTAACTTACTTTCGCCTAATAATGCGATTTTGGCAAAGAGAGTATCTCCCGCAGGGAAGCTGCTACCATCAAATATTTCCCCTCGTTAGACTCCCCTCTGGAAGCGCTTTCACTGCAAGCTGCAGATTCCCTCCTAACAGCAAGCTTTAGGATAGGGTACTGAATTGTAACTTCCTTTCGCCTAATAATGCGATTTTGGCAAAGAGGCTATAACTCGCAGGGAAGCTGCTACCATCAAATGTTTGCCCTCATTAGACTCCCCTCTGGAAGCGCTTTCACTGCAAGCTGCAGATTCCCTCCTAACAGCAAGCTTTAGGATAGGGTACTGAATTGTAACTTAACTGCGGCTAATAAGGCGATTTTGGCAAAGAGAGTATCTCCCGCAGGGAAGCTGCTACCATCAAATGTTTGCCCTCATTAGACTCCCCTCTGGAAGCGCTTTCACTGCAAGCTGCAGATTCCTTCCTAACAGCAAGCTTTAGGATAGGGTACTGAATTGTAACTTACTTTCGCCTAATAATGCGATTTTGGCAAAGAGAGTATCTCCCGCAGGGAAGCTGCTACCATCAAATGTTTGCCCTCATTAGACTCCCCTCTGGAAGCGCTTTCACTGCAAGCTGCAGATTCCTTCCTAACAGCAAGCTTTAGGATAGGATACTGAATTGTAACTTAACTGCGGCTAATAAGGCGATTATGGCAAAGAGAGTATCTCGCGCAGGGAAGCTGCTACCATCAAATGTTTGCCCTCCTTAGACTCCCCTCTGGAAGCGCTTTCACTGCAAGCTGCAGATTCCCTCCTAACAGCAAGCTTTAGGATAGGGTACTGAATTGTAACTTACTTTCGCCTAATGATGCGATTATGGAAAAGAGAGTATCTCCCGCAGGGAAGCTGCTACCATCAAATGTTTGCCCTCATTAGACTCCCCTCTGGAAGCGCTTTCACTGCAAGCTGCAGATTCCCTCCTAACAGCAAGCTTTAGGATAGGGTACTGAATTTTAACTTACTTTCGCCTAATAATGCGATTTTGGCAAAGAGACTATAACTCGCAGGGAAGCTCCTGCCACCAAATGTTTGCCCTCATTAGACTCCCCTCTGGAAGCTCTTTCACTGCAAGCTGCAGATTCCCTCCTAACAGCAAGCTTTAGGATAGGGTACTGAATTGTACCTTACTTTCGCCTAATAAGGCGATTTTGGGAAAGAGAGTATCTCCCGCAGGGAAGCTGCTACCATCAAACGTTTGCCCTCATTAGACTCCCCTCTGGAAGCGCTTTCACTGCAAGCTGCAGATTCCCTCCTAACAGCAAGCTTTAGGATAGGGTACTGAATTGTAACTTACTTTGGACTAATAAAGCGATTTTAGCAAAGAGAGTATCTCCCGCAGGGAAGCTGCTACCATCAAATATTTGCCCTCGTTAGACTCCCCTCTGGAAGCGCTTTCATTGCAAGCTCCAGATTCCCTCCTAACAGCAAGCTTTAGGATAGGGTACTGAATTGTAACTTACTTTCGCCTAATAATGCGATTTTGGCAAAGAGAGTATCTCCCGCAGGGAAGCTGCTACCATCAAATGTTTGCCCTCATTAGACTCCCCTCTGGAAGCGCTTTCACTGCAAGCTGCAGATTCCTTCCTAACAGCAAGCTTTAGGATAGTGTACAGAATTGTAACTTACTTTCGCCTAATAATGCGATTTTGGCAAAGAGAGTATCTCCCGCAGGGAAGCTGCTACCATCAAATGTTTGCCCTCATTAGACTCCCCTCTGGAAGCGCTTTCACTGCAAGCTGCAGATTCCCTCCTAACAGCAAGCTTTAGGATAGGGTACTGAATTGTAACTTACTTTCGCCTAATAATGCGATTTTGGCAAAGAGAGTATCTCCCGCAGGGAAGCTGCTACCATCAAATGTTTGCCCTCGTTAGACTCCCCTCTGGAAGCGCTTTTACTGCAAGCTGCAGATTCCCTCCTAACAGCAAGCTTTAGGATAGGGTACTGAATTGTAACTTACTTTCGCCTAATAATGCGATTTTGGCAAAGAGAGTATCTCCCGCAGGGAAGCTTCTACCATCAAATGTTTGCCCTCATTAGACTCCCCTCTGGAAGCGATTTCACTGCAAGCTGCAGATTCCCTCCTAACAGCAAGCTTTAGGATAGGGTACTGAATTTTAACTTAACTGCGGATAATAAGGCGATTTTGGGAAAGAGAGTATCTCCCGCAGGGAAGCTGCTACCATCAAATGTTTGCCCTCATTAGACTCCCCTCTGGAAGCGCTTTCACTGCAAGCTCCAGATTCCCTCCTAACAGCAAGCTTCAGGATAGGGTACTGAATTGAAAGTTAACTGCGGCTCATAAGGCGATTTTGGCAAAGAGACTATCTCCCGCAGGGAAGCTGCTACCATCAAATGTTTGCCCTCATTAGACTCCCCTCTGGAAGCGCTTTCACTGCAAGCTGCAGATTCCCTCCTAACAGCAAGCTTTAGGATAGGGTACTGAATTGTAACTTAACTGCGGATAATAAGGCGATTTTGGCAAAGAGAGTATCTCCCGCAGGGAAGCTGCTACCATCAAATGTTTGCCCTCATTAGACTCCCCTCTGGAAGCGCTTTCACTGCAAGCTGCAGATTCCCTCCTAACAGCAAGCTTTAGGATAGGGTACTGAATTGTAACTTACTTTCGCCTAATAATGCGATTATGACAAAGAGAGTATCTCCCGCAGGGAAGCTGCTACCATCAAATGTTTGTCCTCGTTAGACTCCCCTCTGGAAGCGCTTTCACTGCAAGCGGCAGATTCCCTCCTAACAGCAAGCTTTAGGATAGGGTACTGAATTGTATCTTACTTTCGCCTAATAATGCGATTTTGGCAAAGAGAGTATCTCCCGCAGGGAAGCTGCTACCATCAAATGTTTGCCCTCATTAGACTCCCCTCTGGAAGCGCTTTCACTGCAAGCTGCAGATTCCCTCCTAACAGCAAGCTTTAGGATAGGGTACTGAATTGTAACTTACTTTCGCCCAATAAAGCGATTTTGGAAAGGAGAGTATCTCCCGCAGGGAAGCTGCTACCATCAAATATTTGCCCTCGTTAGACTCCCCTCTGGAAGCGCTTTCACTGCAAGCTGCAGATTCCCTCCTAACAGCAAGCTTTAGGATAGGGTACTGAATTGTAACTTCCTTTCGCCTAATAATGCGATTTTGACAAAGAGACTATAACTCGCAGGGAAGCTGCTACCATCAAATGTTTGCCCTCATTAGACTCCCCTCTGGAAGCGCTTTCACTGCAAGCTGCAGATTCCCTCCTAACAGCAAGCTTTAGGATAGGGTACTGAATTGTAACTTAACTGCGGCTAATAAGGCGATTTTGGCAAAGAGAGTATCTCCCGCAGGGAAGCTGCTACCATCAAATGTTTGCCCTCATTAGACTCCCCTCTGGAAGCGCTTTCACTGCAAGCTGCAGATTCCCTCCTAACAGCAAGCTTTAGGATAGGGTACTGAATTGTATCTTAACTGCGGTTAATAAGGCGATTTTGGCAAAGAGACTATCTCCCGCAGGGAAGCTGCTACCATCAAATGTTTGCCCTCCTTAGACTCCCCTCTGGAAGCGCTTTCACTGCAAGCTTCAGATACCACCCTAACAGCAAGCTTTAGGATAGGGTACTGAATTGTAACTTACTTTCGCCTAATAATGCGATTTTGGCAAAGAGAGTATCTCCCGCAGGGAAGCTGCTACCACCAAATGTTTGCCCTCGTTAGAATCCCCTCTGGAAGCGCTTTCACTGCAAGCTGCAGATTCCCTCCTAACAGCAAGCTTTAGGATAGGGTACTGAATTGTAACTTACTTTCGCCTAATAATGCGATTTTGGCAATGAGAGTATCTCCCGCAGGGAAGCTGCTACCATCAAATGTTTGCCCTCATTAGACTCCCCTCTGGAAGCGCTTTCACTGCAAGCTGCAGATTCCCTCCTAACAGCAAGCTTTAGGATAGGGTACTGAATTGTGACTTAACTGCGGCTAATAAGGCGAATTTGGCAAAGAGAGTATCTCCCGCAGGGAAGCTGCTACCATCAAACGTTTGCCCTCATTAGACTCCCATCTGGAAGCGCTTTCACTGCAAGCTGCAGATTCCCTACTAACAGCAAGCTTTAGGATAGGGTACTGAATTGTAACTTATTTTCGCCTAATAATGCGATTTTGGCAAGGAGAGTATCTCCCGCAGGGAAGCTGCTACCATCAAATGTTTGTCCTCGTTAGACTCCCCTCTGGAAGTGCTTTCACTGCAAGCTGCAGATTCCCTCCTAACAGCAAGCTTTAGGATAGGGTACTGAATTGTATCTTACTTTCGCCTAATAATGCGATTTTGGGAAAGAGAGTATCTCCCGCAGGGAAGCTGCTACCATCAAATGTTTGCCCTCATTAGACTCCCCTCTGGAAGCGCTTTCACTGCAAGCTGCAGATTCCCTCCTAACAGCAAGCTTTAGGATAGGGTACTGAATTGTAACTTACTTTCGCCCAATAATGCGATTTTGGCAAAGAGAGTATCTCCCGCAGGGAAGCTGCTACCATCAAATGTTTGCCCTCATTAGACTCCCCTCTGGAAGCGATTTCACTGCAAGCTGCAGATACCCTCCTAACAGCAAGCTTTAGGATAGGGTACTGAATTGTAACTTAACTGCGGCTAATAAGGCGATTTTGGCAAAGAGAGTATCTCCCGCAGGGAAGCTGCTACCATCAAATGTTTGCCCTCGTTAGACTCCCCTCTGGAAGCGCTTTCACTGCAAGCGGCAGATTCCCACCTAACAGCAAGCTTTAGGATAGGGTACTGAATTGTAACTTACTTTCGCCTAATAATGTGATTTTGGCAAAGAGAGTATCTCCCGCAGGGAAGCTGTTACCATCAAATGTTTGCCCTCATTAGACTCCCCTCTGGAAGCACTTTCACTGCAAGCTGCAGATTCCCTCCTAACAGCAAGCTTTAGGATAGGGTACTGAATTGAAACTTACTTTCGCCTAATAATGCGATTTTGGCAAAGAGAATATCTCCCGCAGGGAAGCTGCTACCATCAAATGTTTGCCCTCGTTAGACTTCCCTCTGGAAGCGCTTTCACTGCAAGCTGCAGATTCCCTCCTAACAGCAAGCTTTAGGATAGGGTACTGAATTGTAAGTTAATGGCGGCTCATAAGGCGATTTTGGCAAAGAGAATATCTCCCGCAGGGAATCTGCTACCATCAAAGTTTGCCCTCATTAGACTCCCCTCTGGAAGCGCTTTCACTGCAAGCTGCAGATTCCCTCCTAACAGCAAGCTGTAGGACAGGGTACTGAATTGTAACTTAACTGTGTCTAATAAGGCGATTTTGGCAAAGAGAATATCTCCCGCAGGGAAGCTGCTACCATCAAATGTTTGCCCTCATTAGACTCCCCTCTGGAAGCGCTTTCACTGCAAGCGGCAGATTCCCACCTAACAGCAAGCTTTAGGATAGGGTACTGAATTGTAACTTACTTTCGCCTAATAATGCGATTTTGGCAAAGAGAGTATCTCCCGCAGGGAAGCTGCTACCATCAAATGTTTGCCCTCGTTAGACTCCCCTCTGGAAGCGCTTTCACTGCAAGCGGCAGATTCCCACCTAACAGCAAGCTTTAGGATAGGGTACTGAATTGTAACTTACTTTCGCCTAATAATGTGATTGTGGCAAAGAGAGTATCTCCCGCAGGGAAGCTGTTACCATCAAATGTTTGCCCTCATTAGACTCCCCTCTGGAAGCGCTTTCACTGCAAGCTGCAGATTCCCTCCTAACAGCAAGCTTTAGGATAGGGTACTGAATTGTAACTTAACTGCGGCTAATAAGGCGATTTTGGCAAAGAGAGTATCTCCCGCAGTGAAGCTGTTAACAACAAACATTTGCCCTCGTTAGACTCCCCTCTGGAAGCGCTTTCACTGCAAGCTGCAGATTCCCTCCTAACAGCAAGCTTTAGGATAGGGTACTGAATTGTAACTTAACTGCGGCTAATAAGGCGATTTTGGCAAAGAGAGTATCTCCCGCAGGGAAGCTGTTACCATCAAATGTTTGCCCTCGTTAGACTCCCCTCTGGAAGCGCTTTCACTGCAAGCTGCAGATTCCCTCCTAACAGCAAGCTTTAGGATAGGGTACTTAATCGTAAGTTAACTGCGGCTCATAAGGCGATTTTGGCAAAGAGAATATCTCCCGCAGGGAAGCTGCTACCATCAAATGTTTGCCCTCATTAGACTCCCCTCTGGAAGCGCTTTCACTGCAAGCTGCAGATTCCCTCCTAACAGCAAGCTTTAGGATAGGGTACTGAATTGTAACTTACTTTCGTCTAATAATGCGATTTTGGGAAAGAGAGTATCTCCCGCAGGGAAGCTGTTACCATCAAATGTTTGCCCTCATTAGACTCCCCTCTGGAAGCGCTTTCACTGCAAGCTGCAGATTCCCTCCTAACAGCAAGCTTTAGGACAGTGTACTGAATTGAAACATAACTGCGTCTAATAATGCGATTTTGGCAAAGAGAGTATCTCCCGCAGGGAAGCTGCTACCATCAAATGTTTGCCCTCATTAGACGCCCCTCTGGAAGCGCTTTCACTGCAAGCTGCAGATTCCCTCCTAACAGCAAGCTTTAGAATAGGGTACTGAATTGTAACTTAACTGCGGATAATAAGGCGATTTTGGGAAAGAGATTATCTCCCGCAGGGAAGCTGCTACCATCAAATGTTTGCCCTCATTAGACTCCCCTCTGGAAGCGCTTTCACTGCAAGCTGCAGATTCCCTCCTAACAGCAAGCTTTAGGATAGGGTACTGAATTGTATCTTACTTTCGCCTAATAATGCGATTTTGGCAAAGAGAGTATCTCCCGCAGGGAAGCTGCTACCATCAAATGTTTGCCCTCCTTAGACTCCCCTCTGGAAGCGCTTTCACTGCAAGCTGCAGATTCCCTCCTAACAGCAAGCTTTAGCATAGGGTTATGAACTGTAACTTAACTGCGGCTAATAATGCGATTTTGGCAAAGAGAGTATCTCCCGCAGGGAAGCTGCTACCATAAAATGTTTGCCCTCATTAGACTCCCCTCTTGAAGCGTTTTCACTGCAAGCTTCAGTTTCCCTCCTAACAGCAAGCTTTAGGATAGGGTACTGAATTGAAAGTTAACTGCGGCTCATAAGGCGATTTTGGCAAAGAGAATATCTCCCGCAGGGAAGCTGCTACCATCAAATGTTTGCCCTCATTAGACTCCCCTCTGGAAGCGCTTTCACTGCAAGCTGCAGATTCCCTCCTAACAGCAAGCTTTAGGATAGGGTACTGAATTGTAACTTAACTGCGGATAATAAGGCGATTTTGGCAAAGAGAGTATCTCCCGCAGGGAAGCTGCTACCATCAAAGGTTTGTCCTCGTTAGACTCCCCTCTGGAAGTGCTTTCACTGCAAGCTGCAGATTCCCTCCTAACAGCAAGCTTTAGGATAGGGTACTGAATTGTATCTTACTTTCGCCTAATAATGCGATTTTGGCAAAGAGAGTATCTCCCGCAGGGAAGCTGCTACCATCAAATGTTTGCCCTCATTAGACTCCCCTCTGGAAGCGCTTTCACTGCAAGCTGCAGATTCCCTCCTAACAGCAAGCTTTAGGATAGGGTACTGAATTGTAACTTACTTTCGCCCAATAAAGCGATTTTGGAAAAGAGAGTATCTCCCGCAGGGAAGCTGCTACCATCAAATATTTGCCCTCGTTAGACTCCCCTCTGGAAGCGCTTTCATTGCAAGCTGCAGATTCCCTCCTAACAGCAAGCTTTAGGATAGGGTACTGAATTGTATCTTACTTTCGCCTAATAATGCGATTTTGTCAAAGAGAGTATCTCCCGCAGGGAAGCTGCTACCATCAAATGTTTGCCCTCATTAGACTCCCCTCTGGAAGCGCTTTCACTGCAAGCTGCAGATTCCCTCCTAACAGCAAGCTTTAGGATAGGGTACTGAATTGTATCTTACTTTCGCCTAATAATGCGATTGTGGCAAAGAGAGTATCTCCCGCAGGGAAGCTGCTACCATCAAATGTTTGCCCTCATTAGACTCCCCTCTGGAAGCGCTTTCACTGCAAGCTGCAGATTCCCTCCTAACAGCAAGCTTTAGGATAGGGTACTGAATTGTAACTTAACTGCGGCTAATAATGCGATTTTGGCAAAGAGAGTATCTCCCGCAGGGAAGCTGCTACCATCAAATATTTGCCCTCATTAGACTCCCCTCTGGAAGCGCTTTCACTGCAAGCTGCAGATTCCCTCCTAACAGCAAGCTTTAGGATAGGGTACTGAATTGTAACTTACTTTCGCCTAATAATGCGATTTTGGCAAAGAGAGTATCTCCCGCAGGGAAGTTGCTACCATCAAATGTTTGCCCTCATTAGACTCCCCTCTGGAAGCGCTTTCACTGCAAGCTGCAGATTCCCTCCTGACAGCAAGCTTTAGGATAGGGTACTGAATTGTAACTTACTTTCGCCTAATAATGCGATTTTGGCAAAGAGAGTATCTCCCGCAGGGAAGCTGCTACCATCAAATGTTTGCCCTCGTTAGACTCCCCTCTGGAAGCGCTTTCACTGCAAGCTGCAGATTCCCTCCTAACAGCAAGCTTTAGGATAGGGTACTGAATTGTAACTTACTTTCGCCTAATAATGCGATTTTGGCAAAGAGAGTATCTCCCGCAGGGAAGCTGCTACCATCAAATGTTTGCCCTCATTAGACTCCCCTCTGGAAGCGATTTCACTGCAAGCTGCAGATTCCCTCCTAACAGCAAGCTTTAGGATAGGGTACTGAATTGTAACTTAACTGCGGATAATAAGGCGATTTTGGGAAAGAGAGTATCTCCCGCAGGGAAGCTGCTACCATCAAATGTTTGCCCTCATTAGACTCCCCTCTGGAAGCGCTTTCACTGCAAGCTGCAGATTCCCTCCTAACAGCAAGCTTTAGGATAGGGTACTGAATTGTAACTTAACTGCGGCTAATAAGGCGATTTTGGCAAAGAGAGTATCTCCCGCAGGGAAGCTGCTACCATCAAATATTTGCCCTCATTAGACTCCCCTCTGGAAGCGATTTCACTGCAAGCTGCAGATTCCCTCCTAACAGCAAGCTTTAGGATAGGGTACTGAATTGTAACTTACTTTCGCCTAATAATGCGATTTTGGCAAAGACACTATAACTCGCAGGGAAGCTCCTGCCACCAAATGTTTGCCCTCATTAGACTCCCCTCTGGAAGCTCTTTCACTGCAAGCTGCAGATTCCCTCCTAACAGCAAGCTTTAGGATAGGGTACTGAATTGTATCTTACTTTCGTCTAATAATGCGATTTTGGCAAAGAGATTATCTCCCGCAGGGAAGCTGCTACCATCAAATGTTTGCCCTCATTAGACTCCCCTCTGGAAGCGCTTTCACTGCAAGCTGCAGATTCCCTCCTAACAGCAAGCTTTAGGATAGGGTACTGAATTGTAACTTAACTGCGGCTAATAAGGCGATTTTGGCAAAGAGAGTATCTCCCGCAGGGAAGCTGCTACCATCAAAGGTTTGTCCTCGTTAGACTCCCCTCTGGAAGTGCTTTCACTGCAAGCTGCAGATTCCCTCCTAACAGCAAGCTTTAGGATAGGGTACTGAATTGTATCTTACTTTCGCCTAATAATGCGATTTTGGGAAAGAGAGTATCTCCCGCAGGGAAGCTGCTACCATCAAATGTTTGCCCTCATTAGACTCCCCTCTGGAAGCGCTTTCACTGCAAGCTGCAGATTCCCTCCTAACAGCAAGCTTTAGGATAGGGTACTGAATTGTAACTTACTTTCGCCCAATAAAGCGATTTTGGAAAAGAGAGTATCTCCCGCAGGGAAGCTGCTACCATCAAATATTTGCCCTCGTTAGACTCCCCTCTGGAAGCGCTTTCATTGCAAGCTGCAGATTCCCTCCTAACAGCAAGCTTTAGGATAGGGTACTGAATTGTATCTTACTTTCGCCTAATAATGCGATTTTGGCAAAGAGAGTATCTCCCGCAGGGAAGCTGCTACCATCAAATGTTTGCCCTCATTAGACTCCCCTCTGGAAGCGCTTTCACTGCAAGCTGCAGATTCCCTCCTAACAGCAAGCTTTAGGATAGGGTACTGAATTGTATCTTACTTTCGCCTAATAATGCGATTGTGGCAAAGAGAGTATCTCCCGCAGGGAAGCTGCTACCATCAAATGTTTGCCCTCATTAGACTCCCCTCTGGAAGCGCTTTCACTGCAAGCTGCAGATTCCCTCCTAACAGCAAGCTTTAGGATAGGGTACTGAATTGTAACTTAACTGCGGCTAATAATGCGATTTTGGCAAAGAGAGTATCTCCCGCAGGGAAGCTGCTACCATCAAATATTTGCCCTCATTAGACTCCCCTCTGGAAGCGCTTTCACTGCAAGCTGCAGATTCCCTCCTAACAGCAAGCTTTAGGATAGGGTACTGAATTGTAACTTACTTTCGCCTAATAATGCGATTTTGGCAAAGAGAGTATCTCCCGCAGGGAAGTTGCTACCATCAAATGTTTGCCCTCATTAGACTCCCCTCTGGAAGCGCTTTCACTGCAAGCTGCAGATTCCCTCCTGACAGCAAGCTTTAGGATAGGGTACTGAATTGTAACTTACTTTCGCCTAATAATGCGATTTTGGCAAAGAGAGTATCTCCCGCAGGGAAGCTGCTACCATCAAATGTTTGCCCTCGTTAGACTCCCCTCTGGAAGCGCTTTCACTGCAAGCTGCAGATTCCCTCCTAACAGCAAGCTTTAGGATAGGGTACTGAATTGTAACTTAACTGCGGATAATAAGGCGATTTTGGGAAAGAGAGTATCTCCCGCAGGGAAGCTGCTACCATCAAATGTTTGCCCTCATTAGACTCCCCTCTGGAAGCGCTTTCACTGCAAGCTGCAGATTCCCTCCTAACAGCAAGCTTTAGGATAGGGTACTGAATTGTAACTTAACTGCGGCTAATAAGGCGATTTTGGCAAAGAGAGTATCTCCCGCAGGGAAGCTGCTACCATCAAATATTTGCCCTCATTAGACTCCCCTCTGGAAGCGATTTCACTGCAAGCTGCAGATTCCCTCCTAACAGCAAGCTTTAGGATAGGGTACTGAATTGTAACTTACTTTCGCCTAATAATGCGATTTTGGCAAAGACACTATAACTCGCAGGGAAGCTCCTGCCACCAAATGTTTGCCCTCATTAGACTCCCCTCTGGAAGCTCTTTCACTGCAAGCTGCAGATTCCCTCCTAACAGCAAGCTTTAGGATAGGGTACTGAATTGTATCTTACTTTCGTCTAATAATGCGATTTTGGCAAAGAGATTATCTCCCGCAGGGAAGCTGCTACCATCAAATGTTTGCCCTCTTTAGACTCCCCTCTGGAAGCGCTTTCACTGCAAGCTGCAGATTCCCTCCTAACAGCAAGCTTTAGGATAGGGTACTGAATTGTAACTTAACTGCGGCTAATAAGGCGATTTTGGCAAAGAGACTATAACTCGCAGGGAAGCTCCTGCCACCAAATGTTTGCCCTCATTAGACTCCCCTCTGGAAGTTCTTTCACTGCAAGCTGCAGATTCCCTCCTAACAGCAAGCTTTAGGATAGGGTACTGAATTGTATCTTACTTTCGCCTAATAAGGCGATTTTGGGAAAGAGAGTATCTCCCGCAGGGAAGGCTCTACCATCAAATGTTTGCCCTCATTAGACTCCCCTCTGGAAGCGCTTTCACTGCAAGCTGCAGATTCCCTCCTAACAGCAAGCTTTAGGATAGGGTACTGAATTGTAACTTACTTTGGCCTAATAAAGCGATTTTAGCAAAGAGAGTATCTCCCGCAGGGAAGCTGCTACCATCAAATATTTGCCCTCGTTAGACTCCCCTCTGGAAGCGCTTTCATTGCAAGCTCCAGATTCCCTCCTAACAGCAAGCTTTAGGATAGGGTACTGAATTGTAACTTACTTTCGCCTAATAATGCGATTGTGGCAAAGAGAGTATCTCCCGCAGGGAAGCTGCTACCATCAAATGTTTGCCCTCATTAGACTCCCCTCTGGAAGCGCTTTCACTGCAAGCTGCAGATTCCTTCCTAACAGCAAGCTTTAGGATAGTGTACAGAATTGTAACTTACTTTCGCCTAATAATGCGATTTTGGCAAAGAGAGTATCTCCCGCAGGGAAGCTGCTACCATCAAATGTTTGCCCTCATTAGACTCCCCTCTGGAAGCGCTTTCACTGCAAGCTGCAGATTCCCTCCTGACAGCAAGCTTTAGGATAGGGTACTGAATTGTAACTTACTTTCGCCTAATAAGGCGATTGTGGCAAAGAGAGTATCTCCCGCAGGGAAGCTGCTACCATCAAATGTTTGCCCTCGTTAGACTCCCCTCTGGAAGCGCTTTCACTGCAAGCTGCAGATTCCCTCCTAACAGCAAGCTTTAGGATAGGGTACTGAATTGTAACTTACTTTCGCCTAATAATGCGATTTTGGCAAAGAGAGTATCTCCCGCAGGGAAGCTGCTACCATCAAATGTTTGCCCTCATTAGACTCCCCTCTGGAAGCGCTTTCACTGCAAGCTGCAGATTCCCTCCTAACAGCAAGCTTTAGGATAGGGTACTGAATTGTAACTTAACTGCGGCTAATAAGGCGATTTTGGCAAAGAGAATATCTCCCGCAGGGAAGCTGCTACCATCAAATGTTTGCCCTCATTAGACTCCCCTCTGGAAGCGCTTTCACTGCAAGCTGCAGATTCCTTCCTAACAGCAAGCTTTAGGATAGGGTACTGAATTGTAACTTACTTTCGCCTAATAATGCGATTTTGGCAAAGAGAGTATCTCCCGCAGGGAAGCTGCTACCACCAAATGTTTGCCCTCGTTAGACTCCCCTCTGGAAGCGCTTTCACTGCAAGCTTCAGATACCACCCTAACAGCAAGCTTTAGGATAGGATACTGAATTGTAACTTAACTGCGGCTAATAAGGCGATTTTGGCAAAGAGAGTATCTCCCGCAGGGAAGCTGCTACCATCAAATGTTTGCCCTCCTTAGACTCCCCTCTGGAAGCGCTTTCACTGCAAGCTGCAGATTCCACCCTAACAGCAAGCTTTAGGATAGGGTACTGAATTGTAACTTACTTTCGCCTAATAATGCGATTTTGGCAAAGAGACTATAACTCGCAGGGAAGCTCCTGCCATCAAATGTTTGCCCTCATTAGACTCCCCTCTGGAAGCTCTTTCACTGCAAGCTGCAGATTCCCTCCTAACAGCAAGCTTTAGGATAGGGTACTGAATTGTATCTTACTTTCGCCTAATAAGGCGATTTAGGGAAAGAGAGTATCTCCCGCAGGGAAGCTGCTACCATCAAACGTTTGCCCTCATTAGACTCCCCTCTGGAAGCGCTTTCACTGCAAGCTGCAGATTCCCTCCTAACAGCAAGCTTTAGGATAGGGTACTGAATTGTAACTTACTTTGGACTAATAAAGCGATTTTAGCAAAGAGAGTATCTCCCGCAGGGAAGCTGCTACCATCAAATATTTGCCCTCGTTAGACTCCCCTCTGGAAGCGCTTTCATTGCAAGCTCCAGATTCCCTCCTAACAGCAAGCTTTAGGATAGGGTACTGAATTGTAACTTCCTTTCGCCTAATAATGCGATTTTGGCAAAGAGAGTATCTCCCGCAGGGAAGCTGCTACCATCAAATGTTTGCCCTCATTAGACTCCCCTCTGGAAGCGCTTTCACTGCAAGCTGCAGATTCCTTCCTAACAGCAAGCTTTAGGATAGTGTACAGAATTGTAACTTACTTTCGCCTAATAATGCGATTTTGGCAAAGAGAGTATCTCCCGCAGGGAAGCTGCTACCATCAAATGTTTGCCCTCATTAGACTCCCCTCTGGAAGCGCTTTCACTGCAAGCTGCAGATTCCCTCCTGACAGCAAGCTTTAGGATAGGGTACTGAATTGTAACTTACTTTCGCCTAATAATGCGATTTTGGCAAAGAGAGTATCTCCCGCAGGGAAGCTGCTACCATCAAATGTTTGCCCTCGTTAGACTCCCCTCTGGAAGCGCTTTCACTGCAAGCTGCAGATTCCCTCCTAACAGCAAGCTTTAGGATAGGGTACTGAATTGTAACTTACTTTCGCCTAATAATGCGATTTTGGCAAAGACAGTATCTCCCGCAGGGAAGCTCCTGCCACCAAATGTTTGCCCTCATTAGACTCCCCTCTGGAAGCTCTTTCACTGCAAGCTGCAGATTCCCTCCTAACAGCATGCTTTAGGATAGGGTACTGAATTGTATCTTACTTTCGTCTAATAATGCGATTTTGGCAAAGAGATTATCTCCCGCAGGGAAGCTGCTACCATCAAATGTTGGCCCTCATTAGACTCCCCTCTGGAAGCGCTTTCACTGCAAGCTGCAGATTCCCTCCTAACAGCAAGCTTTAGGATAGGGTACTGAATTGTAACTTACTTTCGACTAATAATGCGATTTGGCAAAGAGACTATCTCCCGCAGGGAAGCTGCTACCATCAAATGTTTGCCCTCATTAGACTCCCCTCTGGAAGCGCTTTCACTGCAAGCTGCAGATTCCCTCCTAACAGCAAGCTTTAGCATAGGGTACTGAATTGTAACTTAACTGCGGCTAATAAGGCGATTTTAGCAAAGAGAGTATCTCCCGCAGGGAAGCTGCTACCATCAAATATTTGCCCTCATTAGACTCCCCTCTGGAAGCGCTTTCACTGCAAGCTGCAGATTCCCTCCTAACAGCAAGCTTTAGGATAGGGTACTGAATTGTAACTTAACTGCGGCTAATAAGGCGATTTTGGCAAAGAGACTATAACTCGCAGGGAAGCTCCTGCCACCAAATGTTTGCCCTCATTAGACTCCCCTCTGGAAGTTCTTTCACTGCAAGCTGCAGATTCCCTCCTAACAGCAAGCTTTAGGATAGGGTACTGAATTGTATCTTACTTTCGCCTAATAAGGCGATTTTGGGAAAGAGAGTATCTCCCGCAGGGAAGCTGCTACCATCAAACGTTTGCCCTCATTAGACTCCCCTCTGGAAGCGCTTTCACTGCAAGCTGCAGATTCCCTCCTAACAGCAAGCTTTAGGATAGGGTACTGAATTGTAACTTACTTTGGCCTAATAAAGCGATTTTAGCAAAGAGAGTATCTCCCGCAGGGAAGCTGCTACCATCAAATATTTGCCCTCGTTAGACTCCCCTCTGGAAGCGCTTTCATTGCAAGCTCCAGATTCCCTCCTAACAGCAAGCTTTAGGATAGGGTACTGAATTGTAACTTACTTTTGCCTAATAATGCGATTGTGGCAAAGAGAGTATCTCCCGCAGGGAAGCTGCTACCATCAAATGTTTGCCCTCATTAGACTCCCCTCTGGAAGCGCTTTCACTGCAAGCTGCAGATTCCTTCCTAACAGCAAGCTTTAGGATAGTGTACAGAATTGTATCTTACTTTCGCCTAATAATGCGATTTTGGCAAAGAGAGTATCTCCCGCAGGGAAGCTGCTACCATCAAATGTTTGCCCTCATTAGACTCCCCTCTGGAAGCGCTTTCACTGCAAGCTGCAGATTCCCTCCTGACAGCAAGCTTTAGGATAGGGTACTGAATTGTAACTTACTTTCGCCTAATAAGGCGATTGTGGCAAAGAGAGTATCTCCCGCAGGGAAGCTGCTACCATCAAATGTTTGCCCTCGTTAGACTCCCCTCTGGAAGCGCTTTCACTGCAAGCTGCAGATTCCCTCCTAACAGCAAGCTTTAGGATAGGGTACTGAATTGTAACTTACTTTCGCCTAATAATGCGATTTTGGCAAAGAGAGTATCTCCCGCAGGGAAGCTGCTACCATCAAATGTTTGCCCTCATTAGACTCCCCTCTGGAAGCGCTTTCACTGCAAGCTGCAGATTCCCTCCTAACAGCAAGCTTTAGGATAGGGTACTGAATTGTAACTTAACTGCGGCTAATAATGCGATTTTGGCAAAGAGAGTATCTCCCGCAGGGAAGCTGCTACCACCAAATGTTTGCCCTCGTTAGACTCCCCTCTGGAAGCGCTTTCACTGCAAGCTTCAGATACCACCCTAACAGCAAGCTTTAGGATAGGATACTGAATTGTAACTTAACTGCGGCTAATAAGGCGATTTTGGCAAAGAGAGTATCTCCCGCAGGGAAGCTGCTACCATCAAATGTTTGCCCTCCTTAGACTCCCCTCTGGAAGCGCTTTCACTGCAAGCTGCAGATTCCACCCTAACAGCAAGCTTTAGGATAGGGTACTGAATTGTAACTTACTTTCGCCTAATGATGTGATTATGGAAAAGAGAGTATCTCCCGCAGGGAAGCTGCTACCATCAAATGTTTGCCCTCATTAGACTCCCCTCTGGAAGCGCTTTCACTGCAAGCTGCAGATTCCCTCCTAACAGCAAGCTTTAGGATAGGGTACTGAATTGTAACTTAACTGCGGCTAATAAGGCGATTTTGGCAAAGAGAGTATCTCCCGCAGGGAAGCTGCTACCATCAAATGTTTGCCCTCATTAGACTCCCCTCTGGAAGCGCTTTCACTGCAAGCTGCAGATTCCCTCCTAACAGCAAGCTTTAGGATAGGGTACTGAATTGTAACTTACTTTCGCCTAATAATGCGATTTTGGCAAAGAGACTATAACTCGCAGGGAAGCTCCTGCCACCAAATGTTTGCCCTCATTAGACTCCCCTCTGGAAGCTCTTTCACTGCAAGCTGCAGATTCCCTCCTAACAGCAAGCTTTAGGATAGGGTACTGAATTGTATCTTACTTTCGCCTAATAAGGCGATTTAGGGAAAGAGAGTATCTCCCGCAGGGAAGCTGCTACCATCAAACGTTTGCCCTCATTAGACTCCCCTCTGGAAGCGCTTTCACTGCAAGCTGCAGATTCCCTCCTAACAGCAAGCTTTAGGATAGGGTACTGAATTGTAACTTCCTTTCGCCTAATAATGCGATTTTGGCAAAGAGAGTATCTCCCGCAGGGAAGCTGCTACCATCAAATGTTTGCCCTCATTAGACTCCCCTCTGGAAGCGCTTTCACTGCAAGCTGCAGATTCCTTCCTAACAGCAAGCTTTAGGATAGTGTACAGAATTGTAACTTACTTTCGCCTAATAATGCGATTTTGGCAAAGAGAGTATCTCCCGCAGGGAAGCTGCTACCATCAAATGTTTGCCCTCATTAGACTCCCCTCTGGAAGCGCTTTCACTGCAAGCTGCAGATTCCCTCCTGACAGCAAGCTTTAGGATAGGGTACTGAATTGTAACTTACTTTCGCCTAATAATGCGATTTTGGCAAAGAGAGTATCTCCCGCAGGGAAGCTGCTACCATCAAATGTTTGCCCTCGTTAGACTCCCCTCTGGAAGCGCTTTCACTGCAAGCTGCAGATTCCCTCCTAACAGCAAGCTTTAGGATAGGGTACTGAATTGTAACTTACTTTCGCCTAATAATGCGATTTTGGCAAAGAGAGTATCTCCCGCAGGGAAGCTTCTACCATCAAATGTTTGCCCTCATTAGACTCCCCTCTGGAAGCGATTTCACTGCAAGCTGCAGATTCCCTCCTAACAGCAAGCTTTAGGATAGGGTACTGAATTTTAACTTAACTGCGGATAATAAGGCGATTTTTGGAAAGAGAGTATCTCCCGCAGGGAAGCTGCTACCATCAAATGTTTGCCCTCATTAGACTCCCCTCTGGAAGCGCTTTCACTGCAAGCTGCAGATTCCCTCCTAACAGCAAGCTTCAGGATAGGGTACTGAATTGTAACTTACTTTCGCCTAATAATGCGATTTTGGCAAAGAGAGTATCTCCCGCAGGGAAGCTGCTACCATCAAATGTTTGCCCTCATTAGACTCCCCTCTGGAAGCGCTTTCACTGCAAGCTGCAGATTCCCTCCTAACAGCAAGCTTTAGTATAGGGTACTGAATTGTAACTTATTTTCGCCTAATAATGCGATTATGGAAAAGAGGGTATCTCCCGCAGGGAAGCTGCTACCATCAAATGTTTGCCCTCATTAGACTCCCCTCTGGAAGCGTTTTCACTGCAAGCTTCAGATTCCCTCCTAACAGCAAGCTTTAGGATAGGGTACTGAATTGAAAGTTAACTGCGGCTCATAAGGCGATTTTGGCAAAGAGAATATCTCCCGCAGGGAAGCTGCTACCATCAAATGTTTGCCCTCATTAGACTCCCCTCTGGAAGCGCTTTCACTGCAAGCTGCAGATTCCCTCCTAACAGCAAGCTTTAGGATAGGGTACTGAATTGTAACTTAACTGCGGATAATAAGGCGATTTTGGCAAAGAGAGTATCTCCCGCAGGGAAGCTGCTACCATCAAATGTTTGCCCTCATTAGACTCCCCTCTGGAAGCGCTTTCACTGCAAGCTGCAGATTCCCTCCTAACAGCAAGCTTTAGGATAGGGTACTGAATTGTAACTTATTTTCGCCTAATAATGCGATTTTGGCAAAGAGAGTATCTCCCGCAGGGAAGCTGCTACCATCAAATGTTTGCCCTCATTAGACTCCCCTCTGGAAGCGCTTTCACTGCAAGCTGCAGATTCCCTCCTAACAGCAAGCTTTAGGATAGGGTACTGAATTGTAACTTACTTTCGCCCAATAAAGCGATTTTGGAAAAGAGAGTATCTCCCGCAGGGAAGCTGCTACCATCAAATATTTGCCCTCGTTAGACGCCCCTCTGGAAGCGCTTTCACTGCAAGCTGCAGATTCCCTCCTAACAGCAAGCTTTAGGATAGGGTACTGAATTGTAACTTCCTTTCGCCTAATAATGCGATTTTGACAAAGAGACTATAACTCGCAGGGAAGCTGCTACCATCAAATGTTTGCCCTCATTAGACTCCCCTCTGGAAGCGCTTTCACTGCAAGCTGCAGATTCCCTCCTAACAGCAAGCTTTAGGATAGGGTACTGAATTGTAACTTAACTGCGGTTAATAAGGCGATTTTGGCAAAGAGACTATCTCCCGCAGGGAAGCTGCTACCATCAAATGTTTGCCCTCGTTAGACTCCCCTCTGGAAGCGCTTTCACTGCAAGCTGCAGATTCCCTCCTAACAGCAAGCTTTAGGATAGGGTACTGAATTGTAACTTATTTTCGCCTAATAATGCGATTTTGGCAAAGAGAGTATCTCCCACAGGGAAGCTGCTACCACCAAATGTTTGCCCTCGTTAGACTCCCCTCTGGAAGTGCTTTCACTGCAAGCTGCAGATTCCCTCCTAACAGCAAGCTTTAGGATAGGGTACTGAATTGTAACTTACTTTCGCCTAATAATGCGATTTTGGGAAAGAGAGTATCTCCCGCAGGGAAGCTGCTACCATCAAATGTTTGCCCTCATTAGACTCCCCTCTGGAAGCGCTTTCACTGCAAGCTGCAGATTCCCTCCTAACAGCAAGCTTTAGGATAGGGTACTGAATTGTAACTTACTTTCGCCCAATAATGCGATTTTGGCAAAGAGAGTATCTCCCGCAGGGAAGCTGCTACCATCCAATGTTTGCCCTCATTAGACTCCCCTCTGGAAGCGATTTCACTGCAAGCTGCAGATACCCTCCTAACAGCAAGCTTTAGGATAGGGTACTGAATTGTAACTTAACTGCGGCTAATAAGGCGATTTTGGCAAAGAGAGTATCTCCCGCAGGGAAGCTGCTACCATCAAATGTTTGCCCTCGTTAGACTCCCCTCTGGAAGCGCTTTCACTGCAAGCGGCAGATTCCCACCTAACAGCAAGCTTTAGGATAGGGTACTGAATTGTAACTTACTTTCGCTTAATAATGCGATTTTGGCAAAGAGAATATCTCCCGCAGGGAAGCTGCTACCATCAAATGTTTGCCCTCGTTAGACTTCCCTCTGGAAGCGCTTTCACTGCAAGCTGCAGATTCCCTCCTAACAGCAAGCTTTAGGATATTGTACTGAATTGTAAGTTAATTGCGGCTCATAAGGCGATTTTGGCAACGAGAATATTTCCCGCAGGGAATCTGCTACCATCAAAGTTTGCCCTCATTAGACTCCCCTCTGGAAGCGCTTTAACTGCAAGCTGCAGATTCCCTCCTAACAGCAAGCTGTAGGACAGGGTACTGAATTGTAACTTAACTGTGTCTAATAAGGCGATTTTGGCAAAGAGAATATCTCCCGCAGGGAAGCTGCTACCATAAAATGTTTGCCCTCATTAGACTCCCCTCTGGAAGCGCTTTCACTGCAAGCGGCAGATTCCCACCTAACAGCAAGCTTTAGGATAGGGTACTGAATTGTAACTTACTTTCGCCTAATAATGCGATTTTGGCAAAGAGAGTATCTCCCGCAGGGAAGCTGCTACCATCAAATGTTTTCCCTCGTTAGACTCCCCTCTGGAAGCGCTTTCACTGCAAGCGGCAGATTCCCACCTAACAGCAAGATTTAGGATAGGGTACTGAATTGTAACTTACTTTCGCCTAATAATGCGATTTTGGCAAAGAGAGTATCTCCCGCAGGGAAGCTGCTACCATCAAATGTTTGCCCTCATTAGACTCCCCTCTGGAAGCGCTTTCACTGCAAGCTGCAGATTCCCTCCTAACAGCAAGCTTTAGGATAGGGTACTGAATTGAAACTTACTTTCGCCTAATAATGCGATTTTGGCAAAGAGAATATCTCCCGCAGGGAAGCTGCTACCATCAAATGTTTGCCCTCATTAGACTCCCCTCTGGAAGCGCTTTCACTGCAAGCGGCAGATTCCCACCTAACAGCAAGCTTTAGGATAGGGTACTGAATTGTAACTTACTTTCGCCTAATAATGCGATTTTGGCAAAGAGAGTATCTCCCGCAGGGAAGCTGCTACCATCAAAGTTTGCCCTCATTAGACTCCCCTCTGGAAGCGCTTTAACTGCAAGCTGCAGATTCCCTCCTAACAGCAAGCTGTAGGACAGGGTACTGAATTGTAACTTAACTGTGTCTAATAAGGCGATTTTGGCAAAGAGAATATCTCCCGCAGGGAAGCTGCTACCATAAAATGTTTGCCCTCATTAGACTCCCCTCTGGAAGCGCTTTCACTGCAAGCGGCAGATTCCCACCTAACAGCAAGCTTTAGGATAGGGTACTGAATTGTAACTTACTTTCGCCTAATAATGCGATTTTGGCAAAGAGAGTATCTCCCGCTGGGAAGCTGCTACCATCAAATGTTTGCCCTCATTAGACTCCCCTCTGGAAGCGCTTTCACTGCAAGCTGCAGATTCCCTCCTAACAGCAAGCTTTAGGATAGGGTACTGAATTGTAACTTAACTGCAGCTAATAAGGCGATTTTGGCAAAGAGAGTATCTCCCGCAGGGAAGCTGCTACCATCAAATGTTTGCCCTCATTAGACTCCCCTCTGGAAGCGCTTTCACTGCAAGCTGCAGATTCCCTCCTAACAGCAAGCTTTAGGATAGGGTACTGAATTGTAACTTACTTTCGCCTAATAATGCGATTTTGGCAAAGAGACTATCTCCCGCAGGGAAGCTGCTACCATCAAATGTTTGCCCTCATTAGACTCCCCTCTGGAAGCGCTTTCACTGCAAGCTGCAGATTCCCTCCTAACAGCAAGCTTTAGGATAGGGTACTGAATTGTAACTTACTTTCGCCTAATAATGCGATTTTGGCAAAGAGAGTATCTCCCGCAGGGAAGCTGCTACCATCAAATGTTTGCCCTCATTAGACTCCCCTCTGGAAGCGCTTTCACTGCAAGCTGCAGATTCCCTCCTAACAGCAAGCTTTAGGATAGTGTACTGAATTGTAACTTACTTTCGCCTAATAATGCTATTTTGGAAAAGAGAATATCTCCCGCAGGGAAGCTGCTACCATCAAATGTTTGCCCTCATTAGAATCCCCTCTGGAAGCGCTTTCACTGCAAGCTGCAGATTCCCTCCTAACAGCAAGCTTTAGGATAGGGTACTGAACTGTAACTTAACTGCGGCTAATAAGGCGATTTTGGCAAAGAGAGTATCTCCCGCAGGGAAGCTGTTACCATCAAATATTTGCCCTCGTTAGACTCCCCTCTGGAAGCGCTTTCACTGCAAGCTGCAGATTCCCTCCTAACAGCAAGCTTTAGGATAGGGTACTGAATTGTAACTTAACTGCGGCTAATAAGGCGATTTTGGCAAAGAGAGTATCTCCCGCAGGGAAGCTGCTACCATCAAATGTTTGCCCTCCTTAGACTCCCCTCTGGAAGCGCTTTCACTGCAAGCTGCAGATTCCCTCCTAACAGCAAGCTTTAGGATAGGGTACTGAATTGTAACTTAACTGCGGCTAATAAGTCGATTATGGCAAAGAGAGTATCTCCCGCAGGGAAGCTGCTACCATCAAATGTTTGCCCTCGTTAGACTTCCCTCTGGAAGTGCTTTCACTGCAAGCTGCAGATTCACTCCTAACAGCAAGCTGTAGGACAGTGTACTGAATTGTAACTTAACTGCGGCTAATAAGTCGATTATGGCAAAGAGAGTATCTCCCGCAGGGAAGCTGCTACCATCAAATGTTTGCCCTCCTTAGACTCCCCTCTGGAAGCGCTTTCACTGCAAGTTGCAGATTCCCTCCTAACAGAAAGCTGAAGGACAGTGTACTGAATTGTAACTTACTTTCGCCTAATAATGCGATTTTGGCAAAGAGAGTATCTCCCGCAGGGAAGCTGCTACCATCAAATGTTTGCCCTCATTAGACTCCCCTCTGGAAGCGCTTTCACTGCAAGCTGCAGATTCCCTCCTAACAGCAAGCTTTAGGATAGGGTACTGAATTGAAACTTACTTTCGCCTAATAATGCGATTTTGGCAAAGAGAGTATCTCTCGCAGGGAAGCTGCTACCATCAAATATTTGCCCTCATTACACTCCCCTCTGGAAGCGCTTTCACTGCAAGCTGCAGATTCCCTCCTAACAGCAAGCTTTAGGATAGGGTACTGAATTGTAACTTACTTTCGCCTAATAATGCGATTTTGGAAAAGAGAATATCTCCCGCAGGGAAGCTGTTACCAACAAATGTTTGCCCTCATTAGACTCCCCTCTGGAAGCGCTTTCACTGCAAGCTGCAGATTCCCTCCTAACAGCAAGCTTTAGGATAGGGTACTGAATTGTAACTTACTTTCGCCTAATAATGCGATTTTGGAAAAGAGAATATCTCCCGCAGGGAAGCTGCTACCATCAAATGTTTGCCCTCATTAGAATCCCCTCTGGAAGCGCTTTCACTGCAAGCTGCAGATTCCCTCCTAACAGCAAGCTTTAGGATAGGGTACTGAATTGTAACTTAACTGCGGCTAATAAGGCGATTTTGGCAAAGAGAGTATCTCCCGCAGGGAAGCTGTTACCATCAAATGTTTGCCCTCGTTAGACTCCCCTCTGGAAGCGCTTTCACTGCAAGCTGCAGATTCCCTCCTAACAGCAAGCTTTAGGATAGGGTACTTAATCGTAAGTTAACTGCGGCTCATAAGGCGATTTTGGCAAAGAGAATACCTCCCGCAGGGAAGCTGCTACCATCAAATGTTTGCCCTCATTAGACTCCCCTCTGGAAGCGCTTTCACTGCAAGCTGCAGATTCCCTCCTAACAGCAAGCTTTAGGATAGGGTACTGAATTGTAACTTACTTTCGACTAATAATGCGATTTTGGCAAAGAGAGTATCTCCCGCAGGGAAGCTGCTACCATCAAATGTTTGCCCTCGTTAGATTTCCCTCTGGAAGTGCTTTCACTGCAAGCTGCAGATTCCCTCCTAACAGCAAGCTTTAGGACAGTGTACTGAATTGAAACATAACTGCGTCTAAAAAGGCGATTTTGGCAAAGAGAATATCTCCCGCAGGGAAGCTGCTACCATCAAATGTTTGCCCTCATTAGACTCCCCTCTGGAAGCGCTTTCACTGCAAGCTGCAGATTCCCTCCTAACAGCAAGCTGTAGGAAAGTGTACTGAATTCTAACTTAACTGCGGCTAATAAGGCGATTTTGGCAAAGAGAGTATCTCCCGCAGGGAAGCTGCTACCATCAAATGTTTGCCCTCATTAGACTCCCCTCTGGAAGCGCTTTCACTGCAAGCTGCAGATTCCCTCCTAACAGCAAGCTTTAGGATAGGGTACTGAATTGTAACTTAACTGCGGCTAATAAGGCGATTTTGGCAAAGAGAGTATCTCCCGCAGGGAAGCTGCTACCATCAAATGTTTGCCCTCATTAGACTTCCCTCTGGAAGTGCTTTCACTGCAAGCTGCAGATTCCCTCCTAACAGCAAGCTGTAGGACAGTGTACTGAATTGTAACTTAACTGCGGCTAATAAGGCGATTTTGGCAAAGAGAGTATCTCCCGCAGGGAAGCTGCTACCATCAAATGTTTGCCCTCATTAGACTCCCCTCTGGAAGCGCTTTCACTGCAAGTTGCAGATTCCCTCCTAACAGCAAGCTTTAGGATAGGGTACTGAATTGTAACTTACTTGCGCCTAATAAAGCGATTTTGGGAAAGAGAGTATCTCCCACAGGGAAGCTGCTACCATAAAATGTTTGCCCTCATTAGACTCCCCTCTGGAAGCGCTTTCACTGCAAGCTGCAGATTCCCTCCTAACAGCAAGCTTTAGGATAGAGTACTGAATTGTAACTTAACTGCGTCTAATAAGGCGATTATGGCAAAGAGAATATCTCCCGCAGGGAAGCTGCTACCATAAAATGTTTGCCCTCATTACACTCCCCTCTGGAAGCGCTTTCACTGCAAGCTGCAGATTCCCACCTAACAGCAAGCTTTAGGATAGGGTACTGAATTGTAACTTACTTTCGCCTAATAATGCGATTTTGGCAAAGAGAGTATCTCCCGCAGGGAAGCTGCTACCATCAAATGTTTGCCCTCATTAGACTCCCCTCTGGAAGCGCTTTCACTGCAAGCTGCAGATTCCCTCCTAACAGCAAGCTTTAGGATAGGGTACTGAATTGTAACTTAACTGCGGCTAATAAGGCGATTTTGTCAAAGAGAGTATCTCCCGCAGGGAAGCTGCTACCATCAAATGTTTGCCCTCATTAGACTCCCCTCTGGAAGCGCTTTCACTGCAAGCTGCAGATTCCCTCCTAACAGCAAGCTTTAGGATAGGGTACTGAATTGTAACTTACTTTCGCCTAATAATGCGATTTTGGCAAAGAGAGTATCTCCCGCAGGGAAGCTGCTAACATCAAATCTTTGCCCTCGTTATACTTCCCTCTGGAAGTGCTTTCACTGCAAGCTGCAGATTCCCTCCTAACAGCAAGCTGTAGGACACTGTACTGAATTGTAACTTACTTTCGCCTAATAATGCGATTTTGGGAAAGAGAGTATCTCCCGCAGGGAAGCTGCTACCATCAAATGTTTGCCCTCATTAGACTCCCCTCTGGAAGCGCTTTCACTGCAAGCTGCAGATTCCCTCCTAACAGCAAGCTGTAGGACAGTGTACTGAATTGTATCATAACTGCGTCTAATAAGGCGATTTTGGGAAAGAGAGTATCTCCCGCAGGGAAGCTGCTACCATAAAATGTTTGCCCTCATTAGACTCCCCTCTGGAAGCGCTTTCACTGCAAGCTGCAGATTCCCTCCTAACAGCAAGCTTTAGGATAGGGTACTTAATCGTAAGTTAACTGCGGCTCATAAGGCGATTTTGGCAAAGAGAATATCTCCCGCAGGGAAGCTGCTACCATCAAATGTTTGCCCTCATTAGACTCCCCTCTGGAAGCGCTTTCACTGCAAGCTGCAGATTCCCTCCTAACAGCAAGCTTTAGGATAGGGTACTGAATTGTAACTTACTTTCGCCTAATAATGCGATTTTGGCAAAGAGAGTATCTCCCGCAGGGAAGCTGCTACCATCAAATGTTTGCCCTCGTTAGACTTCCCTCTGGAAGTGCTTTCACTGCAAGCTGCAGATTCCCTCCTAACAGCAAGCTTTAGGATAGGGTACTGAATTGTAACTTACTTTCGCCTAATAATGCGATTTTGGGAAAGAGAGTATCTCCCGCAGGGAATCTGTTACCATCAAATGTTTGCCCTCATTAGACTCCCCTCTGGAAGCGCTTTCACTGCAAGCTGCAGATTCCCTCCTAACAGCAAGCTTTAGGACAGTGTACTGAATTGAAACATAACTGCGTCTAAAAAGGCGATTTTGGCAAAGAGAATATCTCCCGCAGGGAAGCTGCTACCATCAAATGTTTGCCCTCATTAGACTCCCCTCTGGAAGCGCTTTCACTGCAAGTGGCAGATTCCCACCTAACAGCAAGCTGTAGGACAGGGTACTGAATTGTAAGTTAACTGCGGCTCATAAGGCGATTTTGGGAAAGAGAGTATCTCCCGCAGGGAAGCTGCTACCATCAAATGTTTGCCCTCATTAGACTCCCCTCTGGAAGCGCTTTCACTGCAAGCTGCAGATTCCTTCCTAACAGCAAGCTTTAGGATAGGGTACTGAATTGTAACTTACTTTCGCCTAATAATGCGATTTTGGCAAAGAGAGTATCTCCCGCAGGGAAGCTGCTACCATCAAATGTTTGCCCTCATTAGACTCCCCTCTGGAAGCGCTTTCACTGCAAGCTGCAGATTCCCTCCTAACAGCAAGCTTTAGGATAGGGTACTGAATTGTAACTTAACTGCGGCTAATAAGGCGATTATGGCAAAGAGAATATCTCCCGCAGGGAAGCTGCTACCATCAAATATTTGCCCTCATTAGACTCCCCTCTGGAAGAGCTTTCACTGCAAGCTGCAGATTCCCTCCTAACAGCAAGCTTTAGGATAGGGTACTGAATTGTAACTTACTTTCGCCTAAGAATGCGATTTTGGCAAAGAGAGTATCTCCCGCAGGGAAGCTGCTACCATCAAATGTTTGCCCTCATTAGACTACCCTGTGGAAGCGCTTTCACTGCAAGCTGCAGATTCCCTCCTAACAGCAAGCTTTAGGATAGTGTCCTGAATTGTAACTTATTTTCGCCTAATAAAGCGATTTTGAAAAAGAGAATATCTCCCGCAGGGAAGCTGCTACCATCAAATGTTTGCCCTCATTAGACTCCCCTCTGGAAGCGCTTTCACTGCAAGCTGCAGATTCCCTCCTAACAGCAAGCTTTAGGATAGTGTACTGAATTGTAACTTACTTTCGCCTAATAATGCGATTTTGGCAAAGAGAGTATCTCCCGCAGGGAAGCTGCTACCATCAAATGTTTGCCCTCATTAGACTCCCCTCTGGAAGCGCTTTCACTGCAAGCTGCAGATTCCCTCCTAACAGCAAGCTTTAGGATAGGGTACTGAATTGTAACTTACTTTCGCCTAATAATGCGATTTTGGCAAAGAGAGTATCTCCCGCAGGGAAGCTGCTACCATCAAATGTTTGCCCTCATTAGACTCCCCTCTGGAAGCGCTTTCACTGCAAGCTGCAGATTCCTTCCTAACAGCAAGCTTTAGGATAGGGTACTGAATTGTAACTTACTTTCGCCTAATAATGCGATTTTGGCAAAGAGAGTATCTCCCGCAGGGAAGCTGCTACCATCAAATGTTTGCCCTCATTAGACTCCCCTCTGGAAGCGCTTTCACTGCAAGCTGCAGATTCCCTCCTAACAGCAAGCTTTAGGATAGGGTACTGAATTATAACTTACTTTCGCCTAAGAATGCGATTTTGGCAAAGAGAGTATCTCCCGCAGGGAAGCTGCTACCATCAAATGTTTGCCCTCGTTAGACTCCCCTCTGGAAGCGCTTTCACTGCAAGCTGCAGATTCCCTCCTAACAGCAAGCTTTAGGATAGGGTACTGAATTGTAACTTACTTTAGCCTAATAATGCGATTTTGGCAAAGAGAGTATCTCCCGCAGGGAAGCTGCTACCATCAAATGTTTGCCCTCATTAGACTCCCCTCTGGAAGCGCTTTCACTGCAAGCTGCAGATTCCCTCCTAACAGCAAGCTTTAGGATAGGGTCCTGAATTGTAACTTACTTTCGCCTAATAATGCGATTTTGGCAAAGAGAGTATCTCCCGCAGGGAAGCTGCTACCATCAAATGTTTGCCTTCATTAGACTCCCCTCTGGAAGCGCTTTCACTGCAAGCTGCAGATTCCCTCCTAACAGCAAGCTTTAGGATAGGGTACTGAATTGTAACTTACTTTCGCCTAATAATGCGATTTTGGAAAAGAGACTATCTCTCGCAGGGAAGCTGCTACCATCAAATCTTTGCCCTCATTAGACTCCCCTCTGGAAGCGCTTTCACTGCAAGCTGCAGATTCCCTCCTAACAGCAAGCTTTAGGATAGGGTACTGAATTGTAACTTACTTTCGCCTAATAATGCGATTATGGCAAAGAGAGTATCTCCTGCAGGGAAGCTGCTACCATCAAATGTTTGCCCTCATTAGACTCCCCTCTGGAAGCGCTTTCACTGCAAGCTGCAGATTCCCTCCTAACAGCAAGCTTTAGGATAGGGTACTGAATTGTAACTTACTTTCGCCTAATAATGCGATTTCGGCAAAGAGAGTATCTCCCGCAGGGAAGCTGCTACCATCAAATGTTTGCCCTCATTAGACTCCCCTCTGGAAGCGCTTTCACTGCAAGCTTCAGATTCCCTCCTAACAGCAAGCTTTAGGATAAGGTACTGAATTGTAACTTACTTTCGCCTAATAATGCGATTTTGGCAAAGAGACTATAACTCGCAGGGAAGCTGTTACCATCAAATGTTTGCCCTCGTTAGACTACCCTCTGGAAGCGCATTCACTTCAAGCTGCAGATTCCCTCCTAACAGCAAGCTTTAGGATAGGGTACTGAATTGTAACTTACTTTCGCCTAATAACGCGATTTTGGCAAAGAGAGTATCTCCCGCAGGGAAGCTGCTACCATCAAATGTTTGCCCTCATAAGACTACCCTGTGGAAGCGCTTTCACTGCAAGCTGCAGATTCCCTCCTAACAGCAAGCTTTAGGATAGGGTACTGAATTGTAACTTAAGTGCGGCTAATAATGCGATTTTGGCAAAGAGAGTATCTCCCGCAGGGAAGCTGCTACCATCAAATGTTTGCCCTCGTTAGACTCCCCTCTGGAAGCGCTTTCACTGCAAGCTGCAGATTCCCTCCTAACAGCAAGCTTTAATATAGGGTACTGAATTGTAACTTACTTTCGCCTAATAATGCGATTTTGGCAAAGAGAGTATCTCCCGCAAGGAATCTGCTACCATCAAATGTTTGCCCTCCTTAGACTCCCCTCTGGAAGCGCTTTCACTGCAAGCTGCAGATTCCCTCCTAACAGCAAGCTTTAGGATAGGGTACTGAATTGTAACTTACTTTCGCCTAATAATGCGATTTTGGAAAAGAGACTATCTCCCGCAGGGAAGCTGCTACCATCAAATGTTTGCCCTCATTAGACTCCCCTCTGGAAGCGCTTTCACTGCAAGCTGCAGATTCCCTCCTAACAGCAAGCTTTAGGATAGGGTACTGAATTGTAACTTACTTTCGCCTAAGAATGCGATTTTGGCAAAGAGAGTATCTCCCGCAGGGAAGCTGCTACCATCAAATGTTTGCCCTCATTAGACTACCCTGTGGAAGCGCTTTCACTGCAAGCTGCAGATTCCCTCCTAACAGCAAGCTTTAGGATAGTGTCCTGAATTGTAACTTATTTTCGCCTAATAAAGCGATTTTGACAAAGAGAATATCTCCCGCAGGGAAGCTGCTACCATCAAATGTTTGCCCTCATTAGACTCCCCTCTGGAAGCGCTTTCACTGCAAGCTGCAGATTCCCTCCTAACAGCAAGCTTTAGGATAGGGTACTGAATTGTAACTTACTTTCGCCTAATAATGCGATTTTGGCAAAGAGAGTATCTCCCGCAGGGAAGCTGCTACCATCAAATCTTTGCCCTCATTAGACTCCCCTCTGGAAGCGCTTTCACTGCAAGCTGCAGATTCCCTCCTAACAGCAAGCTTTAGGATAGGGTACTGAATTGTAACTTACTTTCGCCTAATAATGCGATTTTGGCAAAGAGAGTATCTCCCGCAGGGAAGCTGCTACCATCAAATGTTTGCCCTCATTAGACTCCCCTCTGGAAGCGCTTTCACTGCAAGCTGCAGATTCCTTCCTAACAGCAAGCTTTAGGATAGGGTACTGAATTGTAACTTACTTTCGCCTAATAATGCGATTTTGGCAAAGAGAGTATCTCCCGCAGGGAAGCTGCTACCATCAAATGTTTGCCCTCATTAGACTCCCCTCTGGAAGCGCTTTCACTGCAAGCTGCAGATTCCCTCCTAACAGCAAGCTTTAGGATAGGGTACTGAATTGTAACTTACTTTCGCCTAAGAATGCGATTTTGGCAAAGAGAGTATCTCCCGCAGGGAAGCTGCTACCATCAAATGTTTGCCCTCGTTAGACTCCCCTCTGGAAGCGCTTTCACTGCAAGCTGCAGATTCCCTCCTAACAGCAAGCTTTAGGATAGGGTACTGAATTGTAACTTACTTTCGCCTAATAATGCGATTTTGGCAAAGAGAGTATCTCCCGCAGGGAAGCTGCTACCATCAAATGTTTGCCCTCATTAGACTCCCCTCTGGAAGCGCTTTCACTGCAAGCTGCAGATTCCTTCCTAACAGCAAGCTTTAGGATAGGGTACTGAATTGTAACTTACTTTCGCCTAATAATGCGATTTTGGCAAAGAGAGTATCTCCCGCAGGGAAGCTGCTACCATCAAATGTTTGCCCTCATTAGACTCCCCTCTGGAAGCGCTTTCACTGCAAGCTGCAGATTCCCTCCTAACAGCAAGCTTTAGGATAGGGTACTGAATTGTAACTTACTTTCGCCTAAGAATGCGATTTTGGCAAAGAGAGTATCTCCCGCAGGGAAGCTGCTACCATCAAATGTTTGCCCTCGTTAGACTCCCCTCTGGAAGCGCTTTCACTGCAAGCTGCAGATTCCCTCCTAACAGCAAGCTTTAGGATAGGGTACTGAATTGTAACTTACTTTCGCCTAATAATGCGATTTTGGCAAAGAGAGTATCTCCCGCAGGGAAGCTGCTACCATCAAATGTTTGCCCTCATTAGACTCCCCTCTGGAAGCGCTTTCACTGCAAGCTGCAGATTCCCTCCTAACAGCAAGCTTTAGGATAGGGTACTGAATTGTAACTTACTTTCGCCTAATAATGCGATTTTGGCAAAGAGAGTATCTCCCGCAGGGAAGCTGCTACCATCAAACGCTTGCCCTCATTAGACTCCCCTCTGGAAACGCTTTCACTGCAAGCTGCAGATTCCCTCCTAACAGCAAGCTTTAGGATAGGGTACTTAATTGTAACTTACTTTCGCCTAATAATGCGATTTTGGCAAAGAGAATATCTCCCGCAGGGAAGCTGCTACCATCAAATGTTTGCCCTCATTAGACTCCCCTCTGGAAGCGCTTTCACTGCAAGCTGCAGATTCCCTCCTAACAGCAAGCTTTAGGATAGGGTACTGAATTGTAACTGAACTGCAGCTAATAAGGCGATTATGGCAAAGAGAATATCTCCCGCAGGGAAGCTGCTACCATCAAATATTTGCCCTCATTAGACTCCCCTCTGGAAGAGCTTTCACTGCAAGCTGCAGATTCCCTCCTAACAGCAAGCTTTAGGATAGGGTACTGAATTGTAACTTACTTTCGCCTAATAATGCGATTTTGGCAAAGAGAGTATCTCCCGCAGGGAAGCTGCTACCATCAAATGTTTGCCCTCATTAGACTCCCCTCTGGAAGCGCTTTCACTGCAAGCTGCAGATTCCCTCCTAACAGCAAGCTTTAGGATAGGGTACTGAATTGTAACTTACTTTCGCCTAATAATGCGATTTTGGCAAAGAGAGTATCTCCCGCAGGGAAGCTGCTACCATCAAATGTTTGCCCTCATTAGACTCCCCTCTGGAAGCGCTTTCACTGCAAGCTGCAGATTCCTTCCTAACAGCAAGCTTTAGGATAGGGTACTGAATTGTAACTTACTTTCGCCTAATAATGCGATTTTGGCAAAGAGAGTATCTCCCGCAGGGAAGCTGCTACCATCAAATGTTTGCCCTCATTAGACTCCCCTCTGGAAGCGCTTTCACTGCAAGCTGCAGATTCCCTCCTAACAGCAAGCTTTAGGATAGGGTACTGAATTGTAACTTAACTGCTGCTAATAAGGCGATTTTGGCAAAGAGACTATCGCCCGCAGGGAAGCTGCTACCATCAAATGTTTGCCCTCATTAGACTCCCCTCTGGAAGCGCTTTCACTGCAAGCTGCAGACTCCTTCCTAACAGCAAGCTTTAGGATAGGGTACTGAATTGTAACTTAACTGCTGCTAATAAGGCGATTTTGGCAAAGAGAGTATCTCCCGCAGGGAAGCTGCTACCATCAAATGTTTGCCCTCATTAGACTCCCCTCTGGAATTGCTTTCACTGCAAGCTGCAGATTCCCTCCTAACAGCAAGCTTTAGGATAGGGTACTGAATTGTAACTTACTTTCGCCTAATAATGCGATTTTGGCAAAGAGAGTATCTCCCGCAGGGAAGCTGCTACCATCAAATGTTTGCCCTCGTTAGACTCCCCTCTGGAAGCGCTTTCACTGCAAGCTGCAGATTCCCTCCTAACAGCAAGCTTTAGGATAGGGTACTGAATTGTAACTTACTTTCGCCTAATAATGCGATTTTGGCAAAGAGAGTATCTCCCGCAGGGAAGCTGCTACCATCAAATGTTTGCCCTCATTAGACTCCCCTCTGGAAGCGCTTTCACTGCAAGCTGCAGATTCCCTCCTAACAGCAAGCTTTAGGATAGTGTACTGAATTGTAACTTACTTTCGCCTAATAATGCGATTTTGGCAAAGAGAGTATCTCCCGCAGGGAAGCTGCTACCATCAAATGTTTGCCCTCATTAGACTCCCCTCTGGAAGCGCTTTCACTGCAAGCTGCAGATTCCCTCCTAACAGCAAGCTTTAGGATAGGGTACTGAATTGTAACTTACTTTCGCCTAATAATGCGATTTTGGCAAAGAGAGTATCTCCCGCAGGGAAGCTGCTACCATCAAATGTTTGCCCTCATTAGACTCCCCTCTGGAAGCGCTTTCACTGCAAGCTGCAGATTCCTTCCTAACAGCAAGCTTTAGGATAGGGTACTGAATTGTAACTTACTTTCGCCTAATAATGCGATTTTGGCAAAGAGAGTATCTCCCGCAGGGAAGCTGCTACCATCAAATGTTTGCCCTCATTAGACTCCCCTCTGGAAGCGCTTTCACTGCAAGCTGCAGATTCCCTCCTAACAGCAAGCTTTAGGATAGGGTACTGAATTATAACTTACTTTCGCCTAAGAATGCGATTTTGGCAAAGAGAGTATCTCCCGCAGGGAAGCTGCTACCATCAAATGTTTGCCCTCGTTAGACTCCCCTCTGGAAGCGCTTTCACTGCAAGCTGCAGATTCCCTCCTAACAGCAAGCTTTAGGATAGGGTACTGAATTGTAACTTACTTTAGCCTAATAATGCGATTTTGGCAAAGAGAGTATCTCCCGCAGGGAAGCTGCTACCATCAAATGTTTGCCCTCATTAGACTCCCCTCTGGAAGCGCTTTCACTGCAAGCTGCAGATTCCCTCCTAACAGCAAGCTTTAGGATAGGGTCCTGAATTGTAACTTACTTTCGCCTAATAATGCGATTTTGGCAAAGAGAGTATCTCCCGCAGGGAAGCTGCTACCATCAAATGTTTGCCTTCATTAGACTCCCCTCTGGAAGCGCTTTCACTGCAAGCTGCAGATTCCCTCCTAACAGCAAGCTTTAGGATAGGGTACTGAATTGTAACTTACTTTCGCCTAATAATGCGATTTTGGAAAAGAGACTATCTCTCGCAGGGAAGCTGCTACCATCAAATCTTTGCCCTCATTAGACTCCCCTCTGGAAGCGCTTTCACTGCAAGCTGCAGATTCCCTCCTAACAGCAAGCTTTAGGATAGGGTACTGAATTGTAACTTACTTTCGCCTAATAATGCGATTATGGCAAAGAGAGTATCTCCTGCAGGGAAGCTGCTACCATCAAATGTTTGCCCTCATTAGACTCCCCTCTGGAAGCGCTTTCACTGCAAGCTGCAGATTCCCTCCTAACAGCAAGCTTTAGGATAGGGTACTGAATTGTAACTTACTTTCGCCTAATAATGCGATTTCGGCAAAGAGAGTATCTCCCGCAGGGAAGCTGCTACCATCAAATGTTTGCCCTCATTAGACTCCCCTCTGGAAGCGCTTTCACTGCAAGCTTCAGATTCCCTCCTAACAGCAAGCTTTAGGATAAGGTACTGAATTGTAACTTACTTTCGCCTAATAATGCGATTTTGGCAAAGAGACTATAACTCGCAGGGAAGCTGTTACCATCAAATGTTTGCCCTCGTTAGACTACCCTCTGGAAGCGCATTCACTTCAAGCTGCAGATTCCCTCCTAACAGCAAGCTTTAGGATAGGGTACTGAATTGTAACTTACTTTCGCCTAATAACGCGATTTTGGCAAAGAGAGTATCTCCCGCAGGGAAGCTGCTACCATCAAATGTTTGCCCTCATAAGACTACCCTGTGGAAGCGCTTTCACTGCAAGCTGCAGATTCCCTCCTAACAGCAAGCTTTAGGATAGGGTACTGAATTGTAACTTAAGTGCGGCTAATAATGCGATTTTGGCAAAGAGAGTATCTCCCGCAGGGAAGCTGCTACCATCAAATGTTTGCCCTCGTTAGACTCCCCTCTGGAAGCGCTTTCACTGCAAGCTGCAGATTCCCTCCTAACAGCAAGCTTTAATATAGGGTACTGAATTGTAACTTACTTTCGCCTAATAATGCGATTTTGGCAAAGAGAGTATCTCCCGCAGGGAAGCTGCTACCATCAAATGTTTGCCCTCATTAGACTCCCCTCTGGAAGCGCTTTCACTGCAAGCTGCAGATTCCCTCCTAACAGCAAGCTTTAGGATAGGGTACTGAATTGTAACTTACTTTCGCCTAATAATGCGATTATGGCAAAGAGAGTATCTCCCGCAGGGAAGCTGCTAGCATCAAACGCTTGCCCTCATTAGACTCCCCTCTGGAAACGCTTTCACTGCAAGCTGCAGATTCCCTCCTATACAGCAAGCTTTAGGATAGGGTACTTAATTGTAACTTACATTCGCCTAATAATGCGATTTTGGCAAAGAGAATATCTCCCGCAAGGAATCTGCTACCATCAAATGTTTGCCCTCCTTAGACTCCCCTCTGGAAGCGCTTTCACTGCAAGCTGCAGATTCCCTCCTAACAGCAAGCTTTAGGATAGGGTACTGAATTGTAACTTACTTTCGCCTAATAATGCGATTTTGGAAAAGAGACTATCTCCCGCAGGGAAGCTGCTACCATCAAATGTTTGCCCTCATTAGACTCCCCTCTGGAAGCGCTTTCACTGCAAGCTGCAGATTCCCTCCTAACAGCAAGCTTTAGGATAGGGTACTGAATTGTAACTTACTTTCGCCTAAGAATGCGATTTTGGCAAAGAGAGTATCTCCCGCAGGGAAGCTGCTACCATCAAATGTTTGCCCTCATTAGACTACCCTGTGGAAGCGCTTTCACTGCAAGCTGCAGATTCCCTCCTAACAGCAAGCTTTAGGATAGTGTCCTGAATTGTAACTTATTTTCGCCTAATAAAGCGATTTTGACAAAGAGAATATCTCCCGCAGGGAAGCTGCTACCATCAAATGTTTGCCCTCATTAGACTCCCCTCTGGAAGCGCTTTCACTGCAAGCTGCAGATTCCCTCCTAACAGCAAGCTTTAGGATAGGGTACTGAATTGTAACTTACTTTCGCCTAATAATGCGATTTTGGCAAAGAGAGTATCTCCCGCAGGGAAGCTGCTACCATCAAATCTTTGCCCTCATTAGACTCCCCTCTGGAAGCGCTTTCACTGCAAGCTGCAGATTCCCTCCTAACAGCAAGCTTTAGGATAGGGTACTGAATTGTAACTTACTTTCGCCTAATAATGCGATTTTGGCAAAGAGAGTATCTCCCGCAGGGAAGCTGCTACCATCAAATGTTTGCCCTCATTAGACTCCCCTCTGGAAGCGCTTTCACTGCAAGCTGCAGATTCCTTCCTAACAGCAAGCTTTAGGATAGGGTACTGAATTGTAACTTACTTTCGCCTAATAATGCGATTTTGGCAAAGAGAGTATCTCCCGCAGGGAAGCTGCTACCATCAAATGTTTGCCCTCATTAGACTCCCCTCTGGAAGCGCTTTCACTGCAAGCTGCAGATTCCCTCCTAACAGCAAGCTTTAGGATAGGGTACTGAATTGTAACTGAACTGCAGCTAATAAGGCGATTATGGCAAAGAGAATATCTCCCGCAGGGAAGCTGCTACCATCAAATATTTGCCCTCATTAGACTCCCCTCTGGAAGAGCTTTCACTGCAAGCTGCAGATTCCCTCCTAACAGCAAGCTTTAGGATAGGGTACTGAATTGTAACTTACTTTCGCCTAATAATGCGATTTTGGCAAAGAGAGTATCTCCCGCAGGGAAGCTGCTACCATCAAATGTTTGCCCTCATTAGACTCCCCTCTGGAAGCGCTTTCACTGCAAGCTGCAGATTCCCTCCTAACAGCAAGCTTTAGGATAGGGTACTGAATTGTAACTTACTTTCGCCTAATAATGCGATTTTGGCAAAGAGAGTATCTCCCGCAGGGAAGCTGCTACCATCAAATGTTTGCCCTCATTAGACTCCCCTCTGGAAGCGCTTTCACTGCAAGCTGCAGATTCCTTCCTAACAGCAAGCTTTAGGATAGGGTACTGAATTGTAACTTACTTTCGCCTAATAATGCGATTTTGGCAAAGAGAGTATCTCCCGCAGGGAAGCTGCTACCATCAAATGTTTGCCCTCATTAGACTCCCCTCTGGAAGCGCTTTCACTGCAAGCTGCAGATTCCCTCCTAACAGCAAGCTTTAGGATAGGGTACTGAATTGTAACTTAACTGCTGCTAATAAGGCGATTTTGGCAAAGAGACTATCGCCCGCAGGGAAGCTGCTACCATCAAATGTTTGCCCTCATTAGACTCCCCTCTGGAAGCGCTTTCACTGCAAGCTGCAGACTCCTTCCTAACAGCAAGCTTTAGGATAGGGTACTGAATTGTAACTTAACTGCTGCTAATAAGGCGATTTTGGCAAAGAGAGTATCTCCCGCAGGGAAGCTGCTACCATCAAATGTTTGCCCTCATTAGACTCCCCTCTGGAATTGCTTTCACTGCAAGCTGCAGATTCCCTCCTAACAGCAAGCTTTAGGATAGGGTACTGAATTGTAACTTACTTTCGCCTAATAATGCGATTTTGGCAAAGAGAGTATCTCCCGCAGGGAAGCTGCTACCATCAAATGTTTGCCCTCGTTAGACTCCCCTCTGGAAGCGCTTTCACTGCAAGCTGCAGATTCCCTCCTAACAGCAAGCTTTAGGATAGGGTACTGAATTGTATCTTACTTTCGCCTAATAATGCGATTTTGGCAAAGAGAGTATCTCCCGCAGGGAAGCTGCTACCATCAAATGTTTGCCCTCATTAGACTCCCCTCTGGAAGCGCTTTCACTGCAAGCTGCAGATTCCCTCCTAACAGCAAGCTTTAGGATAGGGTACTGAATTGTAACTTACTTTCGCCTAATAATGCGATTTTGGCAAAGAGAGTATCTCCCGCTGGGAAGCTGCTACCATCAAATGTTTGCCCTCGTTAGACTCCCCTCTGGAAGCGCTTTAACTGCAAGCTGCAGATTCCCTCCTAACAGCAAGCTTTAGGATAGGGTACTGAATTGTATCTTACTTTCGCCTAATAATGCGATTGTGGCAAAGAGAGTATCTCCCGCAGGGAAGCTGTTACCATCAAACGTTTGCCCTCATTAGACTCCCCTCTGGAAGCGCTTTCACTGCAAGCTGCAGATTCCCTCCTAACAGCAAGCTTTAGGATAGGGTACTGAATTGTAACTTTCTTTCGCCTAATAATGCGATTTTAGCAAAGAGAGTATCTCCCGCAGGGAAGCTGCTACCATCAAATGTTTGCCCTCATTAGACTCCCCTCTGGAAGCGCTTTCACTGCAAGCTGCAGATTCCCTCCTAACAGCAAGCTTTAGGATAGGGTACTGAATTGTAACTTAACTGCGGCTAATAAGGCGATTTTGGCAAAGAGAGTATCTCCCGCAGGGAAGCTGCTACCATCAAATGTTTGCCCTCATTAGACTCCCCTCTGGAATTGCTTTCACTGCAAGCTGCAGATTCCTTCCTAACAGCAAGCTTTAGGATAGGGTACTGAATTGTATCTTACTTTCGCCTAATAAAGCGATTTTGGCAAAGAGAGTATCTCCCGCAGGGAAGCTGCTACCATCAAATGTTTGCCCTCATTAGACTCCCCTCTGGAAGCGCTTTCACTGCAAGCTGCAGATTCCCTCCTAACAGCAAGCTTTAGGATAGGGTACTGAATTGTAACTTACTTTCGCCTAATAATGCGATTTTGGCAAAGAGAGTATCTCCCGCACGGAAGCTGCTACCATCAAATGTTTGCCCTCATTAGACTCCCCTCTGGAAGCGCTTTCACTGCAAGCTGCAGATTCCCTCCTAACAGCAAGCTTTAGGATAGGGTACTGAATTGTAACTTACTTTCGCCTAATAATGCGATATTGGCAAAGAGAGTATCTCCCGCAGGGAAGCTGCTACCATCAAATGTTTGCCCTCATTAGACTCCCCTCTGGAAGCGCTTTCACTGCAAGCTGCAGATTCCCTCCTAACAGCAAGCTTTAGGATAGGGTACTGAATTGTAACTGAACTGCAGCTAATAAGGCGATTATGGCAAAGAGAATATCTCCCGCAGGGAAGCTGCTACCATCAAATATTTGCCCTCATTAGATTCCCCTCTGGAAGAGCTTTCACTGCAAGCTGCAGATTCCCTCCTAACAGCAAGCTTTAGGATAGGGTACTGAATTGTAACTTACTTTCGCCTAATAATGCGATTTTGGCAAAGAGAGTATCTCCCGCAGGGAAGCTGCTACCATCAAATGTTTGCCCTCATTAGACTCCCCTCTGGAAGCGCTTTCACTGCAAGCTGCAGATTCCCTCCTAACAGCAAGCTTTAGGATAGGGTACTGAATTGTAACTTACTTTCGCCTAATAATGCGATTTTGGCAAAGAGAGTATCTCCCGCAGGGAAGCTGCTACCATCAAATGTTTGCCCTCATTAGACTCCCCTCTGGAAGCGCTTTCACTGCAAGCTGCAGATTCCTTCCTAACAGCAAGCTTTAGGATAGGGTACTGAATTGTAACTTACTTTCGCCTAATAATGCGATTTTGGCAAAGAGAGTATCTCCCGCAGGGAAGCTGCTACCATCAAATGTTTGCCCTCATTAGACTCCCCTCTGGAAGCGCTTTCACTGCAAGCTGCAGATTCCCTCCTAACAGCAAGCTTTAGGATAGGGTACTGAATTGTAACTTACTTTCGCCTAATAATGCGATTTTGGAAAAGAGAGTATCTCCCGCAGGGAAGCTGCTACCATCAAACGTTTGCCCTCATTAGACTCCCCTCTGGAAGCGCTTTCACTGCAAGCTGCAGATTCCCTCCTAACAGCAAGCTTTAGGATAGGGTACTGAATTGTAACTTACTTTCGCCTAAGAATGCGATTTTGGCAAAGAGAGTATCTCCCGCAGGGAAGCTGCTACCATCAAATGTTTGCCCTCATTAGACTCCCCTCTGGAAGCGCTTTCACTGCAAGCTGCAGATTCCCTCCTAACAGCAAGCTTTAGGATAGGGTACTGAATTGTAACTTAACTGCTGCTAATAAGGCGATTTTGGCAAAGAGACTATCGCCCGCAGGGAAGCTGCTACCATCAAATGTTTGCCCTCATTAGACTCCCCTCTGGAAGCGCTTTCACTACAAGCTGCAGACTCCTTCCTAACAGCAAGCTTTAGGATAGGGTACTGAATTGTAACTTAACTGCTGCTAATAAGGCGATTTTGGCAAAGAGAGTATCTCCCGCAGGGAAGCTGCTACCATCAAATGTTTGCCCTCATTAGACTCCCCTCTGGAATTGCTTTCACTGCAAGCTGCAGATTCCCTCCTAACAGCAAGCTTTAGGATAGGGTACTGAATTGTAACTTACTTTCGCCTAATAATGCGATTTTGGCAAAGAGAGTATCTCCCGCAGGGAAGCTGCTACCATCAAATGTTTGCCCGCGTTAGACTCCCCTCTGGAAGCGCTTTCACTGCAAGCTGCAGATTCCCTCCTAACAGCAAGCTTTAGGATAGGGTACTGAATTGTAACTTACTTTCGCCTAATAATGCGATTTTGGCAAAGAGAGTATCTCCCGCAGGGAAGCTGCTACCATCAAATGTTTGCCCTCATTAGACTCCCCTCTGGAAGCGCTTTCACTGCAAGCTGCAGATTCCCTCCTAACAGCAAGCTTTAGGATAGGGTACTGAATTGTAACTTACTTTCGCCTAATAATGCGATTTTTGCAAAGAGAGTATCTCCCGCAGGGAAGCTGCTACCATCAAATATTTGCCCTCATTAGACTCTCCTCTGGAAGCTCTTTCACTGCAAGCTGCAGATTCCCTCCTAACAGCAAGCTTTAGGATAGGGTACTGAATTGTAACTTACTTTCGCCTATTAATGTGATTTTGGCAAAGAGAATATCTCCCGCAGGGAAGCTGCTACCATCAAATGTTTGCCCTCATTAGACTCCCCTCTGGAAGCGCTTTCACTGCAAGCTGCAGATTCCCTCCTAACAGCAAGCTTTAGGATAGGGTACTGAATTGTAACTTAACTGCGGCTAATAAGGCGATTATGGCAAAGAGAGTATCTCCCGCAGGGAAGCTGCTACCAATAAATGTTTGCCCTCATTAGACTCCTCTCTGGAAGCGCTTTCACTGCAAGCTGCAGATTCCCTCCTAACAGCAAGCTTTAGGATAGGGTACTGAATTGTAACTTACTTTCGACTAATAATGCGATTTTCGCAAAGAGAGTATCTCCCGCAGGGAAGCTGCTACCATCAAATGTTTGCCCTCATTAGACTACCCTGTGGAATCGCTTTCACTGCAAGTTGCAGATTCCCTCCTAACAGCAAGCTTTAGGATAGGGTACTGAATTGTAACTTACTTTCGCCTAATAATGCGATTTTGGCAAAGAGAATATCTCCCGCAGGGAAGCTGCTACCATCAAATGTTTGCCCTCATTAGACTCCCCTCTGGAAGCGCTTTCACTGCAAGCTGCAGATTCCCTCCTAACAGCAAGCTTTAGGATAGGGTACTGAATTGTAACTTAACTGCTGCTAATAAGGCGATTTTGGCAAAGAGAGTATCTCCCGCTGTGAAGCTGCTACCATCAAATGGTTGCCCTCATTAGACTCCCCTCTGGAAGCGCTTTCACTGCAAGCTGCAGATTCCCTCCTAACAGCAAGCTTTAGGATAGGGTACTGAATTGTATCTTACTTTCGCCTAATAATGCGATTTTGGCAAAGAGACTATCTCCCGCAGGGAAGCTGCTACCATCAAATGTTTGCCCTCATTAGACTCCCCTCTGGAAGCGCTTTCACTGCAAGCTGCAGATTCCCTCCTAACAGCAAGCTTTAGGATAGGGTACTGAATTGTAACTTACTTTCGCCTAATAATGCGATTTTGGAAAAGAGAGTATCTCCCGCAGGGAAGCTGCTACCATCAAATATTTGCCCTCATTAGACTCTCCTCTGGAAGCGCTTTCACTGCAAGCTGCAGATTCCCTCCTAACAGCAAGCTTTAGGATAGGGTACTGAATTGTATCTTACTTTCGCCTAAAAATGCGATTTTGGCAAAGAGACTATCTCCCGCAGGGAAGCTGCTACCATCAAATGTTTGCCCTCATTAGACTCCCCTCTGGAAGCGCTTTCACTGCAAGCTGCAGATTCCCTCCTAACAGCAAGCTTTAGGATAGGGTACTGAATTGTAACTTAACTGCTGCTAATAATGCGATTTTGGCAAAGAGAGTATCTCCCGCAGGGAAGCTGCTACCATCAAATGTTTGCCCTCATTAGACTCCCCTCTGGAAGCGCTTTCACTGCAAGCTGCAGATTCCCTCCTAACAGCAAGCTTTAGGATAGGGCACTGAATTGTAACTTACTTTTGCCTAATAATGTGACTTTGGCAAAGAGAGTATCTCCCGCAGGGAAGCTGCTACCATCAAATGTTTGCCATCATTAGACTCCCCTCTGGAAGCGCTTTCACTGCAAGCTGCAGATTCCCTCCTAACAGCAAGCTTAAGGATAGTGTACAGAATTGTATCTTACTTTCGCCTAATAATGCGATTTTGGCAATGAGAATATCTCCCGCAGGGAAGCTGCTACCATCAAATGTTTGCCCTCATTAGATTCCCCTCTGGAAGCGCTTTCACTGCAAGCTGCAGATTCCCTCCTAAGAGCAAGCTGTAGGACACTGTACTGAATTGTAACTTAACTGCGTCTAATAAGGCGATTTTGGCAAAGAGAATATCTCCCGCAGGGAAGCTGCTACCATCAAATGTTTGCCCTCCTTAGACTCCCCTCTGGAAGCGCTTTCACTGCAAGCTGCAGATTCCCTCCTAACAGCAAGCTTTAGGATAGGGTACTGAATTTTAACTTACTTTCGCCTAATAAGGCGATATTGGCAAAGAGAATATCTCCCGCAGGGAAGCTGTTACCATCAAATGTTTGCCCTCATTAGACTCCCCTCTGGAAGCGCTTTCACTGCAAGCGGCAGATTCCCTCCTAGCAGCAAGCTTTAGGATAGGGTACTGAATTGTAACTTACTTTCGCCTAATAATGCGATTTTGGCAAAGAGAGTATCTCCCGCAGGGAAGCTGCTACCATCAAATGTTTGCCCTCATTAGACTCCCCTCTGGAAGCGCTTTCACTGCAAGCTGCAGATTCCCTCCTAACAGCAAGCTTTAGGATAGGGTACTGAATTGTAACTTACTTTCGCATAATAATGCGATTTTGGAAAAGAGAGTATCTCCCGCAGGGAAGCTGCTACCATCAAATATTTGCCCTCATTAGACTCTCCTCTGGAAGCGCTTTCACTGCAAGCTGCAGATTCCCTCCTAACAGCAAGCTTTAGGATAGGGTACTGAATTGTATCTTACTTTCGCCTAATAATGCGATTTTGGCAAAGAGACTATCTCCCGCAGGGAAGCTGCTACCATCAAATGTTTGCCCTCATTAGACTCCCCTCTGGAAGCGCTTTCACTGCAAGCTGCAGATTCCCTCCTAACAGCAAGCTTTAGGATAGGGTACTGAATTGTAACTTAACTGCTGCTAATAAGGCTATTTTGGCAAAGAGACTATCTCCCGCAGGGAAGCTGCTACCATCAAATGTTTGCCCTCATTAGACTCCCCTCTGGAAGCGCTTTCACTGCAAGCTGCAGATTCCCTCCTAACAGCAAGCTTTAGGATAGGGCACTGAATTGTAACTTACTTTTGCCTAATAATGTGACTTTGGCAAAGAGAGTATCTACCGCAGGGAAGCTGCTACCATCAAATGTTTGCCATCATTAGACTCCCCTCTGGAAGCGCTTTCACTGCAAGCTGCAGATTCCCTCCTAACAGCAAGCTTTAGGATAGTGTACAGAATTGTATCTTACTTTCGCCTAATAATGCGATTATGGCAATGAGAATATCTCCCGCAGGGAAGCTGCTACCATCAAATGTTTGCCCTCATTAGACTCCCCTCTGGAAGCGCTTTCACTGCAAGCTGCAGATTCCCTCCTAAGAGCAAGCTGTAGGACACTGTACTGAATTGTAACTTAACTGCGTCTAATAAGGCGATTTTGGCAAAGAGAATATCTCCCGCAGGGAAGCTGCTACCATCAAATGTTTGCCCTCCTTAGACTCCCCTCTGGAAGCGCTTTCACTGCAAGCTGCAGATTCCCTCCTAACAGCAAGCTTTAGGATAGGGTACTGAATTGTAACTTACTTTCGCCTAATAATGCGATTTTTGCAAAGAGAATATCTCCCGCAGGGAAGCTGCTACCATCAAATGTTTGCCCTCATTAGACTCCCCTCTGGAAGCGCTTTCACTGCAAGCTGCAGATTCCCTCCTAACAGCAAGCTTTAGGATAGGGTACTGAATTGTAACTTACTTTCGCCTAATAATGCGATTTTGGCAAAGAGAGTATCTCCCGCAGGGAAGCTGCTACCATCAAATATTTGCCCTCATTAGACTCCCCTCTGGAAGCGCTTTCACTGCAAGCTGCAGATTCCCTCCTAACAGCAAGCTTTAGGATAGGGTACTGAATTGTAACTTACTTTCGCCTAATAATGCTATTTTGGCAAAGAGACTATCTCCCGCAGGGAAGCTGCTACCATCAAATATTTGCCCTCATTAGACTCTCCTCTGGAAGCGCTTTCACTGCAAGCTGCAGATTCCCTCCTAACAGCAAGCTTTAGGATAGGGTACTGAATTGTAACTTACTTTCGCCTAATAATGTAATTTTGAAAAAGAGACTATCTCCCGCAGGGAAGCTGCTACCATCAAATATTTGCCCTCATTAGACTCTCCTCTGGAAGCGCTTTCACTGCAAGCTGCAGATTCCCTCCTAACAGCAAGCTTTAGGATAGGGTACTGAATTGTATCTTACTTTCGCCTAAAAATGCGATTTTGGCAAAGAGACTATCTCCCGCAGGGAAGCTGCTACCATCAAATGTTTGCCCTCATTAGACTCCCCTCTGGAAGCGCTTTCACTGCAAGCTGCAGATTCCCTCCTAACAGCAAGCTTTAGGATAGGGTACTGAATTGTATCTTAACTGCTGCTAATAAGGCTATTTTGGCAAAGAGACTATCTCCCGCAGGGAAGCTGCTACCATCAAATGTTTGCCCTCATTAGACTCCCCTCTGGAAGCGCTTTCACTGCAAGCTGCAGATTCCCTCCTAACAGCAAGCTTTAGGATAGGGTACTGAATTGTAACTTACTTTCGCCTAATAATGCGATTATGGCAAAGAGAATATCTCCCGCAGGGAAGCTGCTACCATCAAATGTTTGCCCTCATTAGACTCCCCTCTGGAAGCGCTTTCACTGCAAGCTGCAGATTCCCTCCTAACAGCAAGCTTTAGGATAGGGTACTGAATTGTATCTTACTTTCGCCTAATAATGCGATTTTGGCAAAGAGAGTATCTCCCGCAGGGAAGCTGCTACCATCAAATGTTTGCCCTCATTAGACTCCCCTCTGGAAGCGCTTTCACTGCAAGCTGCAGATTCCGTCCTAACAGCAAGCTTTAGGATAGGGTATTGAATTGTAACTTAACTGCGGCTAATAATGCGATTTTGGCAAAGAGAATGTATCCCGCAGGGAAGCTGCTACCATCAAATATTTGCCCTCATTAGACTCCCCTCTGGAAGCGCTTTCACTGCAAGCTGCAGATTCCCTCCTAACAGCAAGCTTTAGGATAGGGTACTGAATTGTAACTTACTTTCACCTAGTAATGCGATTTTGGCAAAGAGAGTATCTCCCACAGGGAAGCTGCTACCATCAAATATTTGCCCTCATTAGACTCCCCTCTGGAAGCACTTTCACTGCAAGCTGCAGATTCCCTCCTAACAGCAAGCTTTAGGATAGGGTACTGAATTGAATCTTACTTTCGATCATTAATGCGATTTTGGCAAAGAGACTATCTCCCGCAGGGAAGCTGCTACCATCAGATGTTTGCCCTCGTTAGACTCCCCTCTGGAAGCGCTTTCACTGCAAGCTGCAGATTCCCTCCTAACAGCAATTTTTAGGATAGGGTACTGAATTGTATCTTAACTGCCGCTAATAAGGCGATTTTGGCAAAGAGAGTATCTCCCGCAGGGAAGCTGCTACCATCAAATGTTTGCCCTCATTAGACTCCCCTCTGGAAGCGCTTTCACTGCAAGCTGCAGATTCCCTCCTAACAGCAAGCTTTAGGATAGGGTACTGAATTGTAACTTACTTTCGCCTAATATTGCGATTTTGGCAAAGAGACTATCTCCCGCAGGTAAGCTGCTACCATCAAATGTTTGCCTTCATTAGACTCCCCTCTGGAAGCGCTTTCACTGCAAGCTGCAGATTCCCTCCTAACAGCAAGCTTTAGGATAGGGTACCGAATTGTAACTTACTTTCGCCTAATAATGCGATTTTGGCAAAGAGAGTATCTCCTGCAGGGAAGCTGCTACCATCAAATATTTGCCCTCATTAGACTCCCCTCTGGAAGCGCTTTCACTGCAAGCTGCAGATTCCCTCCTAACAGCAAGCTTTAGGATAGGGTACTGAATTGTAACTTACTTTCGCCTAATAATGCGATTTTGGCAAAGAGACTATCTCCCGCAGGGAAGCTGCTACCATCAAATGTTTGCCCTCATTAGACTCCCCTCTGGAAGCGCTTTCACTGCAAGCGGCAGATTCCCACCTAACAGCAAGCTTTAGGATAGGGTACTGAATTGTAACTTAACTGCTGCTAATAAGGCGATTTTGGCAAAGAGAGTATCTCCAGCAGGGAAGCTGCTACCATCAAATGTTTGCCCTCATTAGACTCCCCTCTGGAAGTGCTTTCACTGCAAGCTGCAGATTTCTTCCTAACAGCAAGCTTTAGGATAGGGTACTGAATTGTAAGTTACTTTCGCCTAATAATGCGATTTTGGCAAAGAGAGTATCTCCCGTAGGGAAGCTGCTACCATCAAATCTTTGCCCTCGTTAGACTCCCCTCTGGAAGCGCTTTCACTGCAAGCTGCAGATTCCCTCCTAACAGCAAGCTTTAGGATAGGGTACTGAATTGTATCTTACTTTTGCCTAATAATGTGACTTTGGCAAAGAGAGTATCTCCCGCAGGGAAGCTGCTACCATCAAATGTTTGCCATCATTAGACTCCCCTCTGGAAGCGCTTTCACTGCAAGCTGCAGATTCCCTCCTAACAGCAAGCTTTAGGATAGGGTACTGAATTGTATCTTACTTTCGCCTAATAATGCGATTTTGGCAATGAGAATATCTCCCGCAGGGAAGCTGCTACCATCAAATGTTTGCCCTCATTAGACTCCCCTCTGGAAGCGCTTTCACTGCAAGCTGCAGATTCCCTCCTAACAGCAAGCTTTAGGATAGGGTACTGAATTGTAACTTAACTGCTGCTAATAAGGCTATTTTGGCAAAGAGAGTATCTCCCGCAGGGAAGCTGCTACCATCAAATGTTTGCCCTCATTAGACTCCCCTCTGGAAGCGCTTTCACTGCAAGCTGCAGATTCCCTCCTAACAGCAAGCTTTAGGATAGGGTACTGAATTGTAACTTACTTTCGCCTAATAATGCGATTTTGGCAAAGAGAGTATCTCCCGCAGGGAAGCTGCTACCATCAAATGTTTGCCCTCGTTAGACTCCCCTCTGGAAGCGCTTTCACTGCAAGCTGCAGATTCCCTCCTAACAGCAAGCTTTAGGATAGGGTACTGAATTGTATCTTAACTGCGGCTAATAAGGCGATTTTGGCAAAGAGAGTATCTCCCGCAGGGAAGCTGCTACCATCAAATGTTTGCCCTCGATAGACTCCCCTCTGGAAGCGCTTTCACTGCAAGCTGCAGATTCCCTCCTAACAGCAAGCTTTAGGATAGGGTACTGAATTGTAACTTAACTGCGGCTAATAAGGCGATTTTGGCAAAGAGAATATCTCCCGCAGGGAAGCTGCTACCATCAAATGTTTGCCCTCATTAGATTCCCCTCTGGAAGCGCTTTCACTGCAAGCTGCAGATTCCCTCCTAACAGCAAGCTTTAGGATAGGGTACTGAATTGTAACTTACTTTCGCCTAATAATGCGATTATGGCAAAGAGAATATCTCCCGCAGGGAAGCTGCTACCATCAAATGTTTGCCCTCATTAGATTCCCCTCTGGAAGCGTTTCACTGCAAGCTGCAGATTCCGTCCTAACAGCAAGCTTTAGGATAGGGTACTGAATTGTAACTTACTTTCGCCTAAAAATGCGATGGTGGCAAAGAGAGTATCTCCCGCAGGGAAGCTGCTACCATCAAATGTTTGCCCTCATTAGACTCCCCTCTGGAAGCGCTTTCACTGCAAGCTGCAGATTCCCTCCTAACAGCAAGCTTTAGGATAGGGTACTGAATTGTAACTTACTTTCGCCTAATAATGCGATTTTGGCAAAGAGAGTATCTCCCGCAGGGAAGCTGTTACCATCAAATATTTGCCCTCATTAGACTACCCTGTGGAATCGCTTTCACTGCAAGCTGCAGATTCCCTCCTAACAGCAAGCTTTAGGATAGGGTACTGAATTGTAACTTACTTTCGCCTAATAATGCGATTTTGGCAAAGAGAGTATCTCCCGCAGGGAAGCTGCTACCATCAAATGTTTGCCCTCATTAGACTCCCCTCTGGAAGCGCTTTCACTGCAAGCTGCAGATTCCCTCCTAACAGCAAGCTTTAGGATAGGGTACTGAATTGTAACTTACTTTCGCCTAATAATGCGATTTTGGCAAAGAGAGTATCTCCCGCAGGGAAGCTGCTACCATCAAATGTTTGCCCTCATTAGACTCCCCTCTGGAAGCGCTTTCACTGCAAGCTGCAGATTCCCTCCTAACAGCAAGCTGTAGGACAGTGTACTGAATTGTAACTTAACTGCGTCTAATAAGGCGATTTTGGCAAAGAGAATATCTCCCGCAGGGAAGCTGCTACCATCAAATGTTTGCCCTCATTAGACTTCCCTCTGGAAGCGCTTTCACTGCAAGCTGCAGATTCCCTCCTAACAGCAAGCTTTAGGATAGGGTACTGAATTGTAACTTAACTGCTGCTAATAATGCGATTTTGGCAAAGAGAGTATCTCCCGCAGGGAAGCTGCTACCATCAAATATTTGCCATCATTAGACTCCCCTCTGGAAGCGCTTTCACTGCAAGCTGCAGATTCCCTCCTAACAGCAAGCTTTAGGATAGGGTACTGAATTGTAACTTAACTGCGGCGAATAATGCAATTTTGGCAAAGAGAGTATCTCCAGCAGGGAAGCTGCTACCATGAAATGTTTGCCCTCATTAGACTCCCCTCTGGAAGTGCTTTCACTGCAAGCTGCAGATTTCTTCCTAACAGCAAGCTTTAGGATAGGGTACTGAATTGTAAGTTACTTTCGCCTAATAATGCGATTTTGGCAAAGAGAGTATCTCCCGCAGGGAAGCTGCTACCATCAAATCTTTGCCCTCGTTAGACTCCCCTCTGGAAGCGCTTTCACTGCAAGCTGCAGATTCCCTCCTAACAGCAAGCTTTAGGATAGGGTACTGAATTGTAACTTATTTTGCCTAATAATGTGACTTTGGCAAAGAGAGTATCTCCCGCAGGGAAGCTGCTACCATCAAATGTTTGCCCTCATTAGACTTCCCTCTGGAAGCGCTTTCACTGCAAGCTGCAGATTCCCTCCTAACAGCAAGCTTTAGGATAGTGTACAGAATTGTATCTTACTTTAGCCTAATAATGAGATTTTGGCAATGAGAATATCTCCCGCAGGGAAGCTTCTACCATCAAATGTTTGCCCTCATTAGACTCCCCTCTGGAAGCGCTTTCACTGCAAGCTGCAGATTCCCTCCTAAGAGCAAGCTGTAGGACACTGTACTGAATTGTAACTTAACTGCGTCTAATAAGGCGATTTTGGCAAAGAGAATATCTCCCGCAGGGAAGCTGCTACCATCAAATGTTTGCCCTCCTTAAACTCCCCTCTGGAAGCGCTTTCACTGCAAGCTGCAGATTCCCTCCTAACAGCAAGCTTTAGGATAGGGTACTGAATTGTAACTTACTTTCGCCTAATAATGCGATTTTGGCAAAGAGAATATCTCCCGTAGGGAAGCTGCTACCATCAAATGTTTGCCCACATGAGACTCCCCTCTGGAAGCGCTTTCACTGCAAGCTGCAGATTCCCTCCTAACAGCAAGCTTTAGGATAGGGTACTGAATTGTAACTTACTTTCGCCTAATAAGGCGATATTGGCAAAGAGAATATCTCCCGCAGGGAAGCTGTTACCATCAAATGTTTGCCCTCATTAGACTCCCCTCTGGAAGCGCTTTCACTGCAAGCGGCAGATTCCCTCCTAACAGCAAGCTTTAGGATAGGGTACTGAATTGTAACTTACTTTCGCCTAATAATGCGATTTTTGCAAAGAGATTATCTCCCGCAGGGAAGCTGCTACCATCAAATGTTTGCCCTCATTAGACTCCCCTCTGGAAGCGCTTTCACTGCAAGCTGCAGATTCCCTCCTAACAGCAAGCTTTAGGATAGGGTACTGAATTGTATCTTAATTTCGACTAATAATGCGATTTTGGCAAAGAGAGTATCTCCCGCAGGGAAGCTGCTACCATCAAATATTTGCCCTCATTAGACTCCCCTCTGGAAGCGCTTTCACTGCAAGCTGCAGATTCCCTCCTAACAGCAAGCTTTACGATAGGGTACTGAATTGTAACTTAACTGCGGCGAATAATGCGATTTTGGCAAAGAGAATATCTCCCGCAGGGAAGCTGCTACCATCAAATGTTTGCCCTCCTTAAACTCCCCTCTGGAAGCGCTTTCACTGCAAGCGGCAGATTCCCTCCTAACAGCAAGCTTTAGGATAGGGTACGGAATTGTAACTTACTTTCGCCTAATAAGGCGATATTGGCAAAGAGAATATCTCCCGCAGGGAAGCTGTTACCATCAAATGTTTGCCCTCATTAGACTCCCCTCTGGAAGCGCTTTCACTGCAAGCGGCAGATTCCCTCCTAACAGCAAGCTTTAGGATAGGGTACTGAATTGTAACTTACTTTCGCCTAATAATGCGATTTTTGCAAAGAGAATATCTCCCGCAGGGAAGCTGCTACCATCAAATGTTTGCCCTCATTAGACTCCCCTCTGGAAGCGCTTTCACTGCAAGCTGCAGATTCCCTCCTAAGAGCAAGCTTTAGGATAGGCTACTGAATTGTAACTTACTTTCGCCTAATAATGCTATTTTGGCAAAGAGACTATCTCCCGCAGGGAAGCTGCTACCATCAAATGTTTGCCCTCATTAGACTCCCCTCTGGAAGCGCTTTCACTGCAAGCTGCAGATTCCCTCCTAACAGCAAGCTTTAGGATAGGGTACTGAATTGTAACTTACTTTCGCCTAATAATGCGATTTTGGCAAAGAGAGTATCTCCCGCAGGGAAGCTGCTACCATCAAATGTTTGCCCTCATTAGACTCCCCTCTGGAAGCGCTTTCACTGCAAGCTGCAGATTCCCTCCTAACAGCAAGCTTTAGGATAGGGTACTGAATTGTAACTTACTTTCGCATAATAATTCGATTTTGGCAAAGAGACTATCTCCCGCAGGGAAGCTGCTACCATCAAATATTTGCCCTCATTAGACTCTCCTCTGGAAGCTCTTTCACTGCAAGCTGCAGATTCCCTCCTAACAGCAAGCTTTAGGATAGGGTACTGAATTGTATCTTACTTTCGCCTAATAATGCGATTTTGGCAAAGAGAGTATCTCCCGCAGGGAAGCTGCTACCATCAAATGTTTGCCCTCATTAGACTCCCCTCTGGAAGCGCTTTCACTGCAAGCTGCAGATTCCCTCCTAAGAGCAAGCTGTAGGACACTGTACTGAATTGTAACTTAACTGCGTCTAATAAGGCGATTTTGGCAAAGAGAATATCTCCCGCAGGGAAGCTGCTACCATCAAATGTTTGCCCTCCTTAAACTCCCCTCTGGAAGCGCTTTCACTGCAAGCTGCAGATTCCCTCCTAACAGCAAGCTTTAGGATAGGGTACTGAATTGTAACTTACTTTCGCCTAATAATGCGATTATGGCAAAGAGAATATCTCCCGTAGGGAAGCTGCTACCATCAAATGTTTGCCCACATTAGACTCCCCTCTGGAAGCGCTTTCACTGCAAGCTGCAGATTCCCTCCTAACAGCAAGCTTTAGGATAGGGTACTGAATTGTATCTTACTTTCGCCTAATAAGGCGATATTGGCAAAGAGAATATCTCCCGCAGGGAAGCTGTTACCATCAAATGTTTGCCCTCATTAGACTCCCCTCTGGAAGCGCTTTCACTGCAAGCGGCAGATTCCCTCCTAACAGCAAGCTTTAGGATAGGGTACTGAATTGTAACTTACTTTCGCCTAATAATGCGATTTTTGCAAAGAGAATATCTCCCGCAGGGAAGCTGCTACCATCAAATGTTTGCCCTCATTAGACTCCCCTCTGGAAGCGCTTTCACTGCAAGCTGCAGATTCCCTCCTAAGAGCAAGTTTTAGGATAGGGTACTGAATTGTAACTTACTTTCGCCTAATAATGCTATTTTGGCAAAGAGACTATCTCCCGCAGGGAAGCTGCTACCATCAAATATTTGCCCTCATTAGACTCTCCTCTGGAAGCGCTTTCACTGCAAGCTGCAGATTCCCTCCTAAGAGCAAGCTTTAGGATAGGGTACTGAATTGTAACTTACTTTCGCCTAATAATGCGATTTTGGCAAAGGGACTATCTCCCGCAGGGAAGCTGCTACCATCAAATGTTTGCCCTCATTAGACTCCCCTCTGGAAGCGCTTTCACTGCAAGCTGCAGATTCCCTCCTAACAGCAAGCTTTAGGATAGGGTACTGAATTGTAACTTACTTTCGCCTAATAATGCGATTTTGGCAAAGAGAGTATCTCCCGCAGGGAAGCTGCTACCATCAAATGTTTGCCCTCATTAGACTCCCCTCTGGAAGCGCTTTCACTGCAAGCTGCAGATTCCCTCCTAACAGCAAGCTTTAGGATAGGGTACTGAATTGTAACTTACTTTCGCCTAATAATGCGATTTTTGCAAAGAGAGTATCTCCCGCAGGGAAGCTGCTACCATCAAATATTTGCCCTCATTAGACTCTCCTCTGGAAGCTCTTTCACTGCAAGCTGCAGATTCCCTCCTAACAGCAAGCTTTAGGATAGGGTACTGAATTGTAACTTACTTTCGCCTATTAATGCGATTTTGGCAAAGAGAGTATCTCCCGCAGGGAAGCTGCTACCATCAAATGTTTGCCCTCATTAGACTCCCCTCTGGAAGCGCTTTCACTGCAAGCTGCAGATTCCCTCCTAACAGCAAGCTTTAGGATAGGGTACTGAATTGTAACTTAACTGCTGCTAATAAGGCGATTTTGGCAAAGAGAGTATCTCCCGCAGTGAAGCTGCTACCATCAAATGGTTGCCCTCATTAGACTCCCCTCTGGAAGCGCTTTCACTGCAAGCTGCAGATTCCCTCCTAACAGCAAGCTTTAGGATAGGGTACTGAATTGTATCTTACTTTCGCCTAATAATGCGATTTTGGCAAAGAGACTATCTCCCGCAGGGAAGCTGCTACCATCAAATGTTTGCCCTCATTAGACTCCCCTCTGGAAGCGCTTTCACTGCAAGCTGCAGATTCCCTCCTAACAGCAAGCTTTAGGATAGGGTACTGAATTGTAACTTACTTTCGCCTAATAATGCGATTTTGGAAAAGAGAGTATCTCCCGCAGGGAAGCTGCTACCATCAAATATTTGCCCTCATTAGACTCTCCTCTGGAAGCGCTTTCACTGCAAGCTGCAGATTCCCTCCTAACAGCAAGCTTTAGGATAGGGTACTGAATTGTATCTTACTTTCGCCTAAAAATGCGATTTTGGCAAAGAGACTATCTCCCGCAGGGAAGCTGCTACCATCAAATGTTTGCCCTCATTAGACTCCCCTCTGGAAGCGCTTTCACTGCAAGCTGCAGATTCCCTCCTAACAGCAAGCTTTAGGATAGGGTACTGAATTGTAACTTAACTGCTGCTAATAAGGCTATTTTGGCAAAGAGACTATCTCCCGCAGGGAAGCTGCTACCATCAAATGTTTGCCCTCATTAGACTCCCCTCTGGAAGCGCTTTCACTGCAAGCTGCAGATTCCCTCCTAACAGCAAGCTTTAGGATAGGGCACTGAATTGTAACTTACTTTTGCCTAATAATGTGACTTTGGCAAAGAGAGTATCTCCCGCAGGGAAGCTGCTACCATCAAATGTTTGCCATCATTAGACTCCCCTCTGGAAGCGCTTTCACTGCAAGCTGCAGATTCCCTCCTAACAGCAAGCTTAAGGATAGTGTACAGAATTGTATCTTACTTTCGCCTAATAATGCGATTTTGGCAATGAGAATATCTCCCGCAGGGAAGCTGCTACCATCAAATGTTTGCCCTCATTAGATTCCCCTCTGGAAGCGCTTTCACTGCAAGCTGCAGATTCCCTCCTAAGAGCAAGCTGTAGGACACTGTACTGAATTGTAACTTAACTGCGTCTAATAAGGCGATTTTGGCAAAGAGAATATCTCCCGCAGGGAAGCTGCTACCATCAAATGTTTGCCCTCCTTAGACTCCCCTCTGGAAGCGCTTTCACTGCAAGCTGCAGATTCCCTCCTAACAGCAAGCTTTAGGATAGGGTACTGAATTGTAACTTACTTTCGCCTAATAAGGCGATATTGGCAAAGAGAATATCTCCCGCAGGGAAGCTGTTACCATCAAATGTTTGCCCTCATTAGACTCCCCTCTGGAAGCGCTTTCACTGCAAGCGGCAGATTCCCTCCTAGCAGCAAGCTTTAGGATAGGGTACTGAATTGTAACTTACTTTCGCCTAATAATGCGATTTTGGCAAAGAGAGTATCTCCCGCAGGGAAGCTGCTACCATCAAATGTTTGCCCTCATTAGACTCCCCTCTGGAAGCGCTTTCACTGCAAGCTGCAGATTCCCTCCTAACAGCAAGCTTTAGGATAGGGTACTGAATTGTAACTTACTTTCGCATAATAATGCGATTTTGGAAAAGAGAGTATCTCCCGCAGGGAAGCTGCTACCATCAAATATTTGCCCTCATTAGACTCTCCTCTGGAAGCGCTTTCACTGCAAGCTGCAGATTCCCTCCTAACAGCAAGCTTTAGGATAGGGTACTGAATTGTATCTTACTTTCGCCTAATAATGCGATTTTGGCAAAGAGACTATCTCCCGCAGGGAAGCTGCTACCATCAAATGTTTGCCCTCATTAGACTCCCCTCTGGAAGCGCTTTCACTGCAAGCTGCAGATTCCCTCCTAACAGCAAGCTTTAGGATAGGGTACTGAATTGTAACTTAACTGCTGCTAATAAGGCTATTTTGGCAAAGAGACTATCTCCCGCAGGGAAGCTGCTACCATCAAATGTTTGCCCTCATTAGACTCCCCTCTGGAAGCGCTTTCACTGCAAGCTGCAGATTCCCTCCTAACAGCAAGCTTTAGGATAGGGCACTGAATTGTAACTTACTTTTGCCTAATAATGTGACTTTGGCAAAGAGAGTATCTACCGCAGGGAAGCTGCTACCATCAAATGTTTGCCATCATTAGACTCCCCTCTGGAAGCGCTTTCACTGCAAGCTGCAGATTCCCTCCTAACAGCAAGCTTTAGGATAGTGTACTGAATTGTATCTTACTTTCGCCTAATAATGCGATTTTGGCAATGAGAATATCTCCCGCAGGGAAGCTGCTACCATCAAATGTTTGCCCTCATTAGACTCCCCTCTGGAAGCGCTTTCACTGCAAGCTGCAGATTCCCTCCTAAGAGCAAGCTGTAGGACACTGTACTGAATTGTAACTTAACTGCGTCTAATAAGGCGATTTTGGCAAAGAGAATATCTCCCGCAGGGAAGCTGCTACCATCAAATGTTTGCCCTCCTTAGACTCCCCTCTGGAAGCGCTTTCACTGCAAGCTGCAGATTCCCTCCTAACAGCAAGCTTTAGGATAGGGTACTGAATTGTAACTTACTTTCGCCTAATAATGCGATTTTTGCAAAGAGAATATCTCCCGCAGGGAAGCTGCTACCATCAAATGTTTGCCCTCATTAGACTCCCCTCTGGAAGCGCTTTCACTGCAAGCTGCAGATTCCCTCCTAACAGCAAGCTTTAGGATAGGGTACTGAATTGTAACTTACTTTCGCCTAATAATGCGATTTTGGCAAAGAGAGTATCTCCCGCAGGGAAGCTGCTACCATCAAATATTTGCCCTCATTAGACTCCCCTCTGGAAGCGCTTTCACTGCAAGCTGCAGATTCCCTCCTAACAGCAAGCTTTAGGATAGGGTACTGAATTGTAACTTACTTTCGCCTAATAATGCTATTTTGGCAAAGAGACTATCTCCCGCAGGGAAGCTGCTACCATCAAATATTTGCCCTCATTAGACTCTCCTCTGGAAGCGCTTTCACTGCAAGCTGCAGATTCCCTCCTAACAGCAAGCTTTAGGATAGGGTACTGAATTGTAACTTACTTTCGCCTAATAATGTAATTTTGGAAAAGAGACTATCTCCCGCAGGGAAGCTGCTACCATCAAATATTTGCCCTCATTAGACTCTCCTCTGGAAGCGCTTTCACTGCAAGCTGCAGATTCCCTCCTAACAGCAAGCTTTAGGATAGGGTACTGAATTGTATCTTACTTTCGCCTAAAAATGCGATTTTGGCAAAGAGACTATCTCCCGCAGGGAAGCTGCTACCATCAAATGTTTGCCCTCATTAGACTCCCCTCTGGAAGCGCTTTCACTGCAAGCTGCAGATTCCCTCCTAACAGCAAGCTTTAGGATAGGGTACTGAATTGTATCTTAACTGCTGCTAATAAGGCTATTTTGGCAAAGAGACTATCTCCCGCAGGGAAGCTGCTACCATCAAATGTTTGCCCTCATTAGACTCCCCTCTGGAAGCGCTTTCACTGCAAGCTGCAGATTCCCTCCTAACAGCAAGCTTTAGGATAGGGTACTGAATTGTAACTTACTTTCGCCTAATAATGCGATTATGGCAAAGAGAATATCTCCCGCAGGGAAGCTGCTACCATCAAATGTTTGCCCTCATTAGACTCCCCTCTGGAAGCGCTTTCACTGCAAGCTGCAGATTCCCTCCTAACAGCAAGCTTTAGGATAGGGTACTGAATTGTAACTTACTTTCGCCTAATAATGCGATTTTGGCAAAGAGAGTATCTCCCGCAGGGAAGCTGCTACCATCAAATGTTTGCCCTCATTAGACTCCCCTCTGGAAGCGCTTTCACTGCAAGCTGCAGATTCCCTCCTAACAGCAAGCTTTAGGATAGGGTATTGAATTGTAACTTAACTGCGGCTAATAATGCGATTTTGGCAAAGAGAATGTATCCCGCAGGGAAGCTGCTACCATCAAATATTTGCCCTCATTAGACTCCCCTCTGGAAGCGCTTTCACTGCAAGCTGCAGATTCCCTCCTAACAGCAAGCTTTAGGATAGGGTACTGAATTGTAACTTACTTTCGCCTAGTAATGCGATTTTGGCAAAGAGAGTATCTCCCACAGGGAAGCTGCTACCATCAAATGTTTGCCCTCGTTAGACTCCCCTCTGGAAGCGCTTTCACTGCAAGCTGCAGATTCCCTCCTAACAGCAAGCTTTAGGATAGGGTACTGAATTGAATCTTACTTTCGATTAATAATGCGATTTTGGCAAAGAGACTATCTCCCGCAGGGAAGCTGCTACCATCAGATGTTTGCCCTCGTTAGACTCCCCTCTGGAAGCGCTTTCACTGCAAGCTGCAGATTCCCTCCTAACAGCAATTTTTAGGATAGGGTACTGAATTGTATCTTAACTGCCGCTAATAAGGCGATTTTGGCAAAGAGAGTATCTCCCGCAGGGAAGCTGCTACCATCAAATGTTTGCCCTCATTAGACTCCCCTCTGGAAGCGCTTTCACTGCAAGCTGCAGATTCCCTCCTAACAGCAAGCTTTAGGATAGGGTACTGAATTGTAACTTACTTTCGCCTAATAATGCGATTTTGGCAAAGAGACTATCTCCCGCAGGTAAGCTGCTACCATCAAATGTTTGCCTTCATTAGACTCCCCTCTGGAAGCGCTTTCACTGCAAGCTGCAGATTCCCTCCTAACAGCAAGCTTTAGGATAGGGTACCGAATTGTAACTTACTTTCGCCTAATAATGCGATTTTGGCAAAGAGAGTATCTCCTGCAGGGAAGCTGCTACCATCAAATATTTGCCCTCATTAGACTCCCCTCTGGAAGCGCTTTCACTGCAAGCTGCAGATTCCCTCCCAACAGCAAGCTTTAGGATAGGGTACTGAATTGTAACTTACTTTCGCCTAATAATGCGATTATGGCAAAGAGACTATCTCCCGCAGGGAAGCTGCTACCATCAAATGTTTGCCCTCATTAGACTCCCCTCTGGAAGCGCTTTCACTGCAAGCGGCAGATTCCCTCCTAGCAGCAAGCTTTAGGATAGGGTACTGAATTGTAACTTACTTTCGCCTAATAATGCGATTTTGGCAAAGAGAGTATCTCCCGCAGGGAAGCTGCTACCATCAAATGTTTGCCCTCATTAGACTCCCCTCTGGAAGCGCTTTCACTGCAAGCTGCAGATTCCCTCCTAACAGCAAGCTTTAGGATAGGGTACTGAATTGTAACTTACTTTCGCCTAATAATGCGATTTTGGAAAAGAGAGTATCTCCCGCAGGGAAGCTGCTACCATCAAATATTTGCCCTCATTAGACTCTCCTCTGGAAGCGCTTTCACTGCAAGCTGCAGATTCCCTCCTAACAGCAAGCTTTAGGATAGGGTACTGAATTGTATCTTACTTTCGCCTAATAATGCGATTTTGGCAAAGAGACTATCTCCCGCAGGGAAGCTGCTACCATCAAATGTTTGCCCTCATTAGACTCCCCTCTGGAAGCGCTTTCACTGCAAGCTGCAGATTCCCTCCTAACAGCAAGCTTTAGGATAGGGTACTGAATTGTAACTTAACTGCTGCTAATAAGGCTATTTTGGCAAAGAGACTATCTCCCGCAGGGAAGCTGCTACCATCAAATGTTTGCCCTCATTAGACTCCCCTCTGGAAGCGCTTTCACTGCAAGCTGCAGATTCCCTCCTAACAGCAAGCTTTAGGATAGGGCACTGAATTGTAACTTACTTTTGCCTAATAATGTGACTTTGGCAAAGAGAGTATCTACCGCAGGGAAGCTGCTACCATCAAATGTTTGCCATCATTAGACTCCCCTCTGGAAGCGCTTTCACTGCAAGCTGCAGATTCCCTCCTAACAGCAAGCTTTAGGATAGTGTACTGAATTGTATCTTACTTTCGCCTAATAATGCGATTTTGGCAATGAGAATATCTCCCGCAGGGAAGCTGCTACCATCAAATGTTTGCCCTCATTAGACTCCCCTCTGGAAGCGCTTTCACTGCAAGCTGCAGATTCCCTCCTAAGAGCAAGCTGTAGGACACTGTACTGAATTGTAACTTAACTGCGTCTAATAAGGCGATTTTGGCAAAGAGAATATCTCCCGCAGGGAAGCTGCTACCATCAAATGTTTGCCCTCCTTAGACTCCCCTCTGGAAGCGCTTTCACTGCAAGCTGCAGATTCCCTCCTAACAGCAAGCTTTAGGATAGGGTACTGAATTGTAACTTACTTTCGCCTAATAATGCGATTTTTGCAAAGAGAATATCTCCCGCAGGGAAGCTGCTACCATCAAATGTTTGCCCTCATTAGACTCCCCTCTGGAAGCGCTTTCACTGCAAGCTGCAGATTCCCTCCTAACAGCAAGCTTTAGGATAGGGTACTGAATTGTAACTTACTTTCGCCTAATAATGCGATTTTGGCAAAGAGAGTATCTCCCGCAGGGAAGCTGCTACCATCAAATATTTGCCCTCATTAGACTCCCCTCTGGAAGCGCTTTCACTGCAAGCTGCAGATTCCCTCCTAACAGCAAGCTTTAGGATAGGGTACTGAATTGTAACTTACTTTCGCCTAATAATGCTATTTTGGCAAAGAGACTATCTCCCGCAGGGAAGCTGCTACCATCAAATATTTGCCCTCATTAGACTCTCCTCTGGAAGCGCTTTCACTGCAAGCTGCAGATTCCCTCCTAACAGCAAGCTTTAGGATAGGGTACTGAATTGTAACTTACTTTCGCCTAATAATGTAATTTTGGAAAAGAGACTATCTCCCGCAGGGAAGCTGCTACCATCAAATATTTGCCCTCATTAGACTCTCCTCTGGAAGCGCTTTCACTGCAAGCTGCAGATTCCCTCCTAACAGCAAGCTTTAGGATAGGGTACTGAATTGTATCTTACTTTCGCCTAAAAATGCGATTTTGGCAAAGAGACTATCTCCCGCAGGGAAGCTGCTACCATCAAATGTTTGCCCTCATTAGACTCCCCTCTGGAAGCGCTTTCACTGCAAGCTGCAGATTCCCTCCTAACAGCAAGCTTTAGGATAGGGTACTGAATTGTATCTTAACTGCGGCTAATAAGGCTATTTTGGCAAAGAGACTATCTCCCGCAGGGAAGCTGCTACCATCAAATGTTTGCCCTCATTAGACTCCCCTCTGGAAGCGCTTTCACTGCAAGCTGCAGATTCCCTCCTAACAGCAAGCTTTAGGATAGGGTACTGAATTGTAACTTACTTTCGCCTAATAATGCGATTATGGCAAAGAGAATATCTCCCGCAGGGAAGCTGCTACCATCAAATGTTTGCCCTCATTAGACTCCCCTCTGGAAGCGCTTTCACTGCAAGCTGCAGATTCCCTCCTAACAGCAAGCTTTAGGATAGGGTACTGAATTGTAACTTACTTTCGCCTAATAATGCGATTTTGGCAAAGAGAGTATCTCCCGCAGGGAAGCTGCTACCATCAAATGTTTGCCCTCATTAGACTCCCCTCTGGAAGCGCTTTCACTGCAAGCTGCAGATTCCCTCCTAACAGCAAGCTTTAGGATAGGGTATTGAATTGTAACTTAACTGCGGCTAATAATGCGATTTTGGCAAAGAGAATGTATCCCGCAGGGAAGCTGCTACCATCAAATATTTGCCCTCATTAGACTCCCCTCTGGAAGCGCTTTCACTGCAAGCTGCAGATTCCCTCCTAACAGCAAGCTTTAGGATATGGTACTGAATTGTAACTTACTTTCGCCTAGTAATGCGATTTTGGCAAAGAGAGTATCTCCCACAGGGAAGCTGCTACCATCAAATGTTTGCCCTCGTTAGACTCCCCTCTGGAAGCGCTTTCACTGCAAGCTGCAGATTCCCTCCTAACAGCAAGCTTTAGGATAGGGTACTGAATTGAATCTTACTTTCGATTAATAATGCGATTTTGGCAAAGAGACTATCTCCCGCAGGGAAGCTGCTACCATCAGATGTTTGCCCTCGTTAGACTCCCCTCTGGAAGCGCTTTCACTGCAAGCTGCAGATTCCCTCCTAACAGCAATTTTTAGGATAGGGTACTGAATTGTATCTTAACTGCCGCTAATAAGGCGATTTTGGCAAAGAGAGTATCTCCCGCAGGGAAGCTGCTACCATCAAATGTTTGCCCTCATTAGACTCCCCTCTGGAAGCGCTTTCACTGCAAGCTGCAGATTCCCTCCTAACAGCAAGCTTTAGGATAGGGTACTGAATTGTAACTTACTTTCGCCTAATAATGCGATTTTGGCAAAGAGACTATCTCCCGCAGGTAAGCTGCTACCATCAAATGTTTGCCTTCATTAGACTCCCCTCTGGAAGCGCTTTCACTGCAAGCTGCAGATTCCCTCCTAACAGCAAGCTTTAGGATAGGGTACCGAATTGTAACTTACTTTCGCCTAATAATGCGATTTTGGCAAAGAGAGTATCTCCTGCAGGGAAGCTGCTACCATCAAATATTTGCCCTCATTAGACTCCCCTCTGGAAGCGCTTTCACTGCAAGCTGCAGATTCCCTCCTAACAGCAAGCTTTAGGATAGGGTACTGAATTGTAACTTACTTTCGCCTAATAATGCGATTATGGCAAAGAGACTATCTCCCGCAGGGAAGCTGCTACCATCAAATGTTTGCCCTCATTAGACTCCCCTCTGGAAGCGCTTTCACTGCAAGCGGCAGATTCCCACCTAACAGCAAGCTTTAGGATAGGGTACTGAATTGTAACTTAACTGCTGCTAATAAGGCGATTTTGGCAAAGAGAGTATCTCCAGCAGGGAAGCTGCTACCATCAAATGTTTGCCCTCATTAGACTCCCCTCTGGAAGTGCTTTCACTGCAAGCTGCAGATTTCTTCCTAACAGCAAGCTTTAGGATAGGGTACTGAATTGTAAGTTACTTTCGCCTAATAATGCGATTTTGGCAAAGAGAGTATCTCCCGTAGGGAAGCTGCTACCATCAAATCTTTGCCCTCGTTAGACTCCCCTCTGGAAGCGCTTTCACTGCAAGCTGCAGATTCCCTCCTAACAGCAAGCTTTAGGATAGGGTACTGAATTGTAACTTACTTTTGCCTAATAATGTGACTTTGGCAAAGAGAGTATCTCCCGCAGGGAAGCTGCTACCATCAAATGTTTGCCATCATTAGACTCCCCTCTGGAAGCGCTTTCACTGCAAGCTGCAGATTCCCTCCTAACAGCAAGCTTTAGGATAGGGTACTGAATTGTATCTTACTTTCGCCTAATAATGCGATTTTGGCAATGAGAATATCTCCCGCAGGGAAGCTGCTACCATCAAATGTTTGCCCTCATTAGACTCCCCTCTGGAAGCGCTTTCACTGCAAGCTGCAGATTCCCTCCTAACAGCAAGCTTTAGGATAGGGTACTGAATTGTAACTTACTTTCGCCTAATAATGCGATTTTGGCAAAGAGAATATCTCCCGCAGGGAAGCTGCTACCATCAAATATTTGCCCTCATTAGACTCCCCTCTGGAAGCGCTTTCACTGCAAGCTGCAGATTCCCTCCTAACAGCAAGCTTTAGGATAGGCTACTGAATTGTAACTTACTTTAGCCTAAAAATGCGATGGTGGCAAAGAGAGTATCTCCCGCAGGGAAGCTGCTACCATCAAATATTTGCCCTCATTAGACTCTCCTCTGGAAGCGCTTTCACTGCAAGCGGCAGATTCCCTCCTAACAGCAAGCTTTAGGATAGGGTACTGAATTGTAACTTACTTTCGCCTAATAATGCGATTTTGGCAAAGAGACTATCTCCCGCAGGGAAGCTGCTACCATCAAATGTTTGCCCTCATTAGACTCCCCTCTGGAAGCGCTTTCACTGCAAGCTGCAGATTCCCTCCTAACAGCAAGCTTTAGGATAGTGTACTGAATTGTAACTTACTTTCGCCTAATAATGCGATTTTGGCAAAGAGAGTATCTCCCGCAGGGAAGCTGCTACCATCAAATGTTTGCCCTCATTAGACTCCCCTCTGGAAGCGCTTTCACTGCAAGCTGCAGATTCCCTCCTAACAGCAAGCTTTAGGATAGGGTACTGAATTGTAACTTACTTTCGCATAATAATGTGAATTTGGAAAAGAGAGTATCTCCCGCAGGGAAGCTGCTACCATCAAATATTTGCCCTCATTAGACTCTCCTCTGGAAGCGCTTTCACTGCAAGCTGCAGATTCCCTCCTAACAGCAAGCTTTAGGATAGGGTACTGAATTGTATCTTACTTTCGCCTAATAATGCGATTTTGGCAAAGAGAGTATCTCCCACAGGGAAGCTGCTACCATCAAATGTTTGCCCTCATTAGACTCCCCTCTGGAAGCGCTTTCACTGCAAGCTGCAGATTCCCTCCTAACAGCAAGCTTTAGGATAGGGTACTGAATTGTAACTTAACTGCGGCTAATAAGGCGATTATGGCAAAGAGAGTATCTCCCGCAGGGAAGCTGCTACCAATAAATGTTTGCCCTCATTAGACTCCTCTCTGGAAGCGCTTTCACTGCAAGCTGCAGATTCCCTCCTAACAGCAAGCTTTAGGATAGGGTACTGAATTGTAACTTACTTTCGCCTAATAATGCGATTTTCGCAAAGAGAGTATCTCCCGCAGGGAAGCTGCTACCATCAAATGTTTGCCCTCATTAGACTACCCTGTGGAATCGCTTTCACTGCAAGCTGCAGATTCCCTCCTAACAGCAAGCTTTAGGATAGGGTACTGAATTGAATCTTACTTTCGATTAATAATGTGATTTTGGCAAAGAGACTATCTCCCGCAGGGAAGCTGCTACCATCAGATGTTTGCCCTCTTTAGACTCCCCTCTGGAAGCGCTTTCACTGCAAGCTGCAGATTCCCTCCTAACAGCAATTTTTAGGATAGGGTACCGAATTGTATCTTAACTGCAGCTAATAAGGCGATTTTGGCAAAGAGAGTATCTCCCGCAGGGAAGCTGCTACCATCAAATGTTTGCCCTCATTAGACTCCCCTCTGGAAGCGCTTTCACTGCAAGCTGCAGATTCCCTCCTAACAGCAAGCTTTAGGATAGGGTACTGAATTGTAACTTACTTTCGCCTAATAATGCGATTTTGGCAAAGAGAATATCTCCCGCAGGGAAGCTGCTACCATCAAATGTTTGCCCTCATTAGACTCCCCTCTGGAAGCGCTTTCACTGCAAGCTGCAGATTCCCTCCTAACAGCAAGCTTTAGGATAGGGTACTGAATTGTAACTTAACTGCTGCTAATAAGGCGATTTTGGCAAAGAGAGTATCTCCCGCAGGGAAGCTGCTACCATCAAATGTTTGCCCTCATTAGACTCCCCTCTGGAAGCGCTTTCACTGCAAGCTGCAGATTCCCTCCTAACAGCAAGCTTTAGGATAGGGTACTGAATTGTAACTTACTTTCGCCTAATAAGGCGATTTTAGCAAAGAGAGTATCTCCCGCAGGGAAGCTGCTACCATCAAATATTTGCCCTCATTAGACTCTCCTCTGGAAGCGCTTTCACTGCAAGCTGCAGATTCCCTCCTAACAGCAAGCTTTAGGATAGGGTACTGAATTGTATCTTACTTTCGCCTAAAAATGCGATTTTGGCAAAGAGACTATCTCCCGCAGGGAAGCTGCTACCATCAAATGTTTGCCCTCATTAGACTCCCCTCTGGAAGCGCTTTCACTGCAAGCTGCAGATTCCCTCCTAACAGCAAGCTTTAGGATAGGGTACTGAATTGTAACTTACTTTCGCCTAATAATGCGATTTTGGCAAAGAGAGTATCTCCCGCAGGGAAGCTGCTACCATCAAATGTTTGCCCTCATTAGACTCCCCTCTGGAAGCGCTTTCACTGCAAGCTGCAGATTCCCTCCTAACAGCAAGCTTTAGGATAGGGTACTGAATTGTAACTTACTTTCGCCTAATAAGGCGATTTTGGCAAAGAGAGTATCTCCCGCAGGGAAGCTGCTACCATCAAATATTTGCCCTCATTAGACTCTCCTCTGGAAGCGCTTTCACTGCAAGCTGCAGATTCCCTCCTAACAGCAAGCTTTAGGATAGGGTACTGAATTGTATCTTACTTTCGCCTAAAAATGCGATTTGGCAATGAGACTATCTCCCGCAGGGAAGCTGCTACCATCAAATGTTTGCCCTCATTAGACTCCCCTCTGGAAGCGCTTTCACTGCAAGCTGCAGATTCCCTCCTAACAGCAAGCTTTAGGATAGGGTACTGAATTGTAACTTACTTTCGCCTAATAATGCGATTTTGGCAAAGAGAGTATCTCCCGCAGGGAAGCTGCTACCATCAAATGTTTGCCCTCATTAGACTCCCCTCTGGAAGCGCTTTCACTGCAAGCTGCAGATTCCCTCCTAACAGCAAGCTTTAGGATAGGGTACTGAATTGTAACTTACTTTCGCCTAATAATGCGATTTTTGCAAAGAGAGTATCTCCCGCAGGGAAGCTGCTACCATCAAATATTTGCCCTCATTAGACTCTCCTCTGGAAGCTCTTTCACTGCAAGCTGCAGATTCCCTCCTAACAGCAAGCTTTAGGATAGGGTACTGAATTGTAACTTACTTTCGCCTATTAATGCGATTTTGGCAAAGAGAGTATCTCCCGCAGGGAAGCTGCTACCATCAAATGTTTGACCTCATTAGACTCCCCTCTGGAAGCGCTTTCACTGCAAGCTGCAGATTCCCTCCTAACAGCAAGCTTTAGGATAGGGTACTGAATTGTAACTTAACTGCGGCTAATAAGGCGATTATGGCAAAGAGAGTATCTCCCGCAGGGAAGCTGCTACCAATAAATGTTTGCCCTCATTAGACTCCTCTCTGGAAGCGCTTTCACTGCAAGCTGCAGATTCCCTCCTAACAGCAAGCTTTAGGATAGGGTACTGAATTGTAACTTACTTTCGCCTAATAATGCGATTTTCGCAAAGAGAGTATCTCCCGCAGGGAAGCTGCTACCATCAAATGTTTGCCCTCATTAGACTACCCTGTGGAATCGCTTTCACTGCAAGTTGCAGATTCCCTCCTAACAGCAAGCTTTAGGATAGGGTACTGAATTGTAACTTACTTTCGCCTAATAATGCGATTTTGGCAAAGAGAATATCTCCCGCAGGGAAGCTGCTACCATCAAATGTTTGCCCTCATTAGACTCCCCTCTGGAAGCGCTTTCACTGCAAGCTGCAGATTCCCTCCTAACAGCAAGCTTTAGGATAGGGTACTGAATTGTAACTTAACTGCTGCTACTAAGGCGATTTTGGCAAAGAGAGTATCTCCCGCAGTGAAGCTGCTACCATCAAATGGTTGCCCTCATTAGACTCCCCTCTGGAAGCGCTTTCACTGCAAGCTGCAGATTCCCTCCTAACAGCAAGCTTTAGGATAGGGTACTGAATTGTATCTTACTTTCGCCTAATAATGCGATTTTGGCAAAGAGAGTATCTCCCGCAGGGAAGCTGCTACCATCAAATGTTTGCCCTCATTAGACTCCCCTCTGGAAGCGCTTTCACTGCAAGCTGCAGATTCCCTCCTAACAGCAAGCTTTAGGATAGGGTACTGAATTGTAACTTACTTTCGCCTAATAATGCGATTTTGGAAAAGAGAGTATCTCCCGCAGGGAAGCTGCTACCATCAAATATTTGCCCTCATTAGACTCTCCTCTGGAAGCGCTTTCACTGCAAGCTGCAGATTCCCTCCTAACAGCAAGCTTTAGGATAGGGTACTGAATTGTATCTTACTTTCGCCTAAAAATGCGATTTTGGCAAAGAGACTATCTCCCGCAGGGAAGCTGCTACCATCAAATGTTTGCCCTCATTAGACTCCCCTCTGGAAGCGCTTTCACTGCAAGCTGCAGATTCCCTCCTAACAGCAAGCTTTAGGATAGGGTACTGAATTGTAACTTAACTGCTGCTAATAAGGCTATTTTGGCAAAGAGACTATCTCCCGCAGGGAAGCTGCTACCATCAAATGTTTGCCCTCATTAGACTCCCCTCTGGAAGCGCTTTCACTGCAAGCTGCAGATTCCCTCCTAACAGCAAGCTTTAGGATAGGGCACTGAATTGTAACTTACTTTTGCCTAATAATGTGACTTTGGCAAAGAGAGTATCTCCCGCAGGGAAGCTGCTACCATCAAATGTTTGCCATCATTAGACTCCCCTCTGGAAGCGCTTTCACTGCAAGCTGCAGATTCCTCCTAACAGCAAGCTTAAGGATAGTGTACAGAATTGTATCTTACTTTCGCCTAATAATGCGATTTTGGCAATGAGAATATCTCCCGCAGGGAAGCTGCTACCATCAAATGTTTGCCCTCATTAGATTCCCCTCTGGAAGCGCTTTCACTGCAAGCTGCAGATTCCCTCCTAAGAGCAAGCTGTAGGACACTGTACTGAATTGTAACTTAACTGCGTCTAATAAGGCGATTTTGGCAAAGAGAATATCTCCCGCAGGGAAGCTGCTACCATCAAATGTTTGCCCTCCTTAGACTCCCCTCTGGAAGCGCTTTCACTGCAAGCTGCAGATTCCCTCCTAACAGCAAGCTTTAGGATAGGGTACTGAATTGTAACTTACTTTCGCCTAATAAGGCGATATTGGCAAAGAGAATATCTCCCGCAGGGAAGCTGTTACCATCAAATGTTTGCCCTCATTAGACTCCCCTCTGGAAGCGCTTTCACTGCAAGCGGCAGATTCCCTCCTAGCAGCAAGCTTTAGGATAGGGTACTGAATTGTAACTTACTTTCGCCTAATAATGCGATTTTCGCAAAGAGAGTATCTCCCGCAGGGAAGCTGCTACCATCAAATGTTTGCCCTCATTAGACTCCCCTCTGGAAGCGCTTTCACTGCAAGCTGCAGATTCCCTCCTAACAGCAAGCTTTAGGATAGGGTACTGAATTGTAACTTACTTTCGCATAATAATGCGATTTTGGAAAAGAGAGTATCTCCCGCAGGGAAGCTGCTACCATCAAATATTTGCCCTCATTAGACTCTCCTCTGGAAGCGCTTTCACTGCAAGCTGCAGATTCCCTCCTAACAGCAAGCTTTAGGATAGGGTACTGAATTGTATCTTACTTTCGCCTAATAATGCGATTTTGGCAAAGAGACTATCTCCCGCAGGGAAGCTGCTACCATCAAATGTTTGCCCTCATTAGACTCCCCTCTGGAAGCGCTTTCACTGCAAGCTGCAGATTCCCTCCTAACAGCAAGCTTTAGGATAGGGTACTGAATTGTAACTTAACTGCTGCTAATAAGGCTATTTTGGCAAAGAGACTATCTCCCGCAGGGAAGCTGCTACCATCAAATGTTTGCCCTCATTAGACTCCCCTCTGGAAGCGCTTTCACTGCAAGCTGCAGATTCCCTCCTAACAGCAAGCTTTAGGATAGGGCACTGAATTGTAACTTACTTTTGCCTAATAATGTGACTTTGGCAAAGAGAGTATCTACCGCAGGGAAGCTGCTACCATCAAATGTTTGCCATCATTAGACTCCCCTCTGGAAGCGCTTTCACTGCAAGCTGCAGATTCCCTCCTAACAGCAAGCTTTAGGATAGTGTACAGAATTGTATCTTACTTTCGACTAATAATGCGATTTTGGCAATGAGAATATCTCCCGCAGGGAAGCTGCTACCATCAAATGTTTGCCCTCATTAGACTCCCCTCTGGAAGCGCTTTCACTGCAAGCTGCAGATTCCCTCCTAAGAGCAAGCTGTAGGACACTGTACTGAATTGTAACTTAACTGCGTCTAATAAGGCGATTTTGGCAAAGAGAATATCTCCCGCAGGGAAGCTGCTACCATCAAATGTTTGCCCTCCTTAGACTCCCCTCTGGAAGCGCTTTCACTGCAAGCTGCAGATTCCCTCCTAACAGCAAGCTTTAGGATAGGGTACTGAATTGTAACTTACTTTCGCCTAATAATGCGATATTGGCAAAGAGAATATCTCCCGCAGGGAAGCTGTTACCATCAAATGTTTGCCCTCATTAGACTCCCCTCTGGAAGCGCTTTCACTGCAAGCGGCAGATTCCCTCCTAACAGCAAGCTTTAGGATAGGGTACTGAATTGTAACTTACTTTCGCCTAATAATGCGATTTTTGCAAAGAGAATATCTCCCGCAGGGAAGCTGCTACCATCAAATGTTTGCCCTCATTAGACTCCCCTCTGGAAGCGCTTTCACTGCAAGCTGCAGATTCCCTCCTAACAGCAAGCTTTAGGATAGGGTACTGAATTGTAACTTACTTTCGCCTAATAATGCGATTTTGGCAAAGAGAGTATCTCCCGCAGGGAAGCTGCTACCATCAAATATTTGCCCTCATTAGACTCCCCTCTGGAAGCGCTTTCACTGCAAGCTGCAGATTCCCTCCTAACAGCAAGCTTTAGGATAGGGTACTGAATTGTAACTTACTTTCGCCTAATAATGCTATTTTGGCAAAGAGACTATCTCCCGCAGGGAAGCTGCTACCATCAAATATTTGCCCTCATTAGACTCTCCTCTGGAAGCGCTTTCACTGCAAGCTGCAGATTCCCTCCTAACAGCAAGCTTTAGGATAGGGTACTGAATTGTATCTTACTTTCGCCTAAAAATGCGATTTTGGCAAAGAGAGTATCTCCCGCAGGGAAGCTGCTACCATCAAATGTTTGCCCTCATTAGACTCCCCTCTGGAAGCGCTTTCACTGCAAGCTGCAGATTCCCTCCTAACAGCAAGCTTTAGGATAGGGTACTGAATTGTATCTTAACTGCTGCTAATAAGGCTATTTTGGCAAAGAGACTATCTCCCGCAGGGAAGCTGCTACCATCAAATGTTTGCCCTCATTAGACTCCCCTCTGGAAGTGCTTTCACTGCAAGCTGCAGATTCCCTCCTAACAGCAAGCTTTAGGATAGGGTACTGAATTGTAACTTACTTTCGCCTAATAATGCGATTTTGGCAAAGAGACTATCTCCCGCAGGGAAGCTGCTACCATCAAATGTTTGCCCTCATTAGACTCCCCTCTGGAAGCGCTTTCACTGCAAGCTGCAGATTCCCTCCTAACAGCAAGCTTTAGGATAGGGTACTGAATTGTAACTTACTTTCGCCTAATAATGCGATTTTGGCAAAGAGAGTATCTCCTGCAGGGAAGCTGCTACCATCAAATGTTTGCCCTCATTAGACTCCCCTCTGGAAGCGCTTTCACTGCAAGCTGCAGATTCCCTCCTAACAGCAAGCTTTAGGATAGGGTATTGAATTGTAACTTAACTGCGGCTAATAATGCGATTTTGGCAAAGAGAATGTATCCCGCAGGGAAGCTGCTACCATCAAATATTTGCCCTCATTAGACTCCCCTCTGGAAGCGCTTTCACTGCAAGCTGCAGATTCCCTCCTAACAGCAAGCTTTAGGATAGGGTACTGAATTGTAACTTACTTTCGCCTAGTAATGCGATTTTGGCAAAGAGAGTATCTCCCACAGGGAAGCTGCTACCATCAAATGTTTGCCCTCGTTAGACTCCCCTCTGGAAGCGCTTTCACTGCAAGCTGCAGATTCCCTCCTAACAGCAAGCTTTAGGATAGGGTACTGAATTGAATCTTACTTTCGATTAATAATGCGATTTTGGCAAAGAGACTATCTCCCGCAGGGAAGCTGCTACCATCAGATGTTTGCCCTCGTTAGACTCCCCTCTGGAAGCGCTTTCACTGCAAGCTGCAGATTCCCTCCTAACAGCAATTTTTAGGATAGGGTACTGAATTGTATCTTAACTGCCGCTAATAAGGCGATTTTGGCAAAGAGAGTATCTCCCGCAGGGAAGCTGCTACCATCAAATGTTTGCCCTCATTAGACTCCCCTCTGGAAGCGCTTTCACTGCAAGCTGCAGATTCCCTCCTAACAGCAAGCTTTAGGATAGGGTACTGAATTGTAACTTACTTTCGCCTAATAATGCGATTTTGGCAAAGAGACTATCTCCCGCAGGTAAGCTGCTACCATCAAATGTTTGCCTTCATTAGACTCCCCTCTGGAAGCGCTTTCACTGCAAGCTGCAGATTCCCTCCTAACAGCAAGCTTTAGGATAGGGTACCGAATTGTAACTTACTTTCGCCTAATAATGCGATTTTGGCAAAGAGAGTATCTCCTGCAGGGAAGCTGCTACCATCAAATATTTGCCCTCATTAGACTCCCCTCTGGAAGCGCTTTCACTGCAAGCTGCAGATTCCCTCCTAACAGCAAGCTTTAGGATAGGGTACTGAATTGTAACTTACTTTCGCCTAATAATGCGATTTTGGCAAAGAGACTATCTCCCGCAGGGAAGCTGCTACCATCAAATGTTTGCCCTCATTAGACTCCCCTCTGGAAGCGCTTTCACTGCAAGCGGCAGATTCCCACCTAACAGCAAGCTTTAGGATAGGGTACTGAATTGTAACTTAACTGCTGCTAATAAGGCGATTTTGGCAAAGAGAGTATCTCCAGCAGGGAAGCTGCTACCATCAAATGTTTGCCCTCATTAGACTCCCCTCTGGAAGTGCTTTCACTGCAAGCTGCAGATTTCTTCCTAACAGCAAGCTTTAGGATAGGGTACTGAATTGTAAGTTACTTTCGCCTAATAATGCGATTTTGGCAAAGAGAGTATCTCCCGCAGGGAAGCTGCTACCATCAAATCTTTGCCCTCGTTAGACTCCCCTCTGGAAGCGCTTTCACTGCAAGCTGCAGATTCCCTCCTAACAGCAAGCTTTAGGATAGGGTACTGAATTGTAACTTACTTTTGCCTAATAATGTGACTTTGGCAAAGAGAGTATCTCCCGCAGGGAAGCTGCTACCATCAAATGTTTGCCATCATTAGACTCCCCTCTGGAAGCGCTTTCACTGCAAGCTGCAGATTCCCTCCTAACAGCAAGCTTTAGGATAGGGTACTGAATTGTATCTTACTTTCGCCTAATAATGCGATTTTGGCAATGAGAATATCTCCCGCAGGGAAGCTGCTACCATCAAATGTTTGCCCTCATTAGACTCCCCTCTGGAAGCGCTTTCACTGCAAGCTGCAGATTCCCTCCTAAGAGCAAGCTGTAGGACACTGTACTGAATTGTAACTTAACTGCGTCTAATAAGGCGATTTTGGCAAAGAGAATATCTCCCGCAGGGAAGCTGCTACCATCAAATGTTTGCCCTCCTTAGACTCCCCTCTGGAAGCGCTTTCACTGCAAGCTGCAGATTCCCTCCTAACAGCAAGCTTTAGGATAGGGTACTGAATTGTAACTTACTTTCGCCTAATAATGCGATTTTGGCAAAGAGAGTATCTCCCGCAGGGAAGCTGCTACCATCAAATGTTTGCCCACATTAGACTCCCCTCTGGAAGCGCTTTCACTGCAAGCTGCAGATTCCCTCCTAACAGCAAGCTTTAGGATAGGGTACTGAATTGTAACTTACTTTCGCCTTATAAGGCGATATTGGCAAAGAGAATATCTCCCGCAGGGAAGCTGTTACCATCAAATGTTTGCCCTCATTAGACTCCCCTCTGGAAGCGCTTTCACTGCAAGCGGCAGATTCCCTCCTAACAGCAAGCTTTAGGATAGGGTTCTGAATTGTAACTTACTTTCGCCTAATAATGCGATTTTTGCAAAGAGAATATCTCCCGCAGGGAAGCTGCTACCATCAAATGTTTGCCCTCATTAGACTCCCCTCTGGAAGCGCTTTCACTGCAAGCTGCAGATTCCCTCCTAACAGCAAGCTTTAGGATAGGGTACTGAATTGTAACTTACTTTCGCCTAATAATGCGATTTTGGCAAAGAGACTATCTCCCGCAGGGAAGCTGCTACCATCAAATATTTGCCCTCATTAGACTCCCCTCTGGAAGCGCTTTCACTGCAAGCTGCAGATTCCCTCCTAACAGCAAGCTTTAGGATAGGGTACTGAATTGTAACTTACTTTCGCCTAAAAATGCGATGGTGGCAAAGAGAGTATCTCCCGCAGGGAAGCTGCTACCATCAAATATTTGCCCTCATTAGACTCTCCTCTGGAAGCGCTTTCACTGCAAGCGGCAGATTCCCTCCTAACAGCAAGCTTTAGGATAGGGTACTGAATTGTAACTTACTTTCGCCTAATAATGCGATTTTGGCAAAGAGAGTATCTCCCGCAGGGAAGCTGCTACCATCAAATGTTTGCCCTCATTAGACTCCCCTCTGGAAGCGCTTTCACTGCAAGCTGCAGATTCCCTCCTAACAGCAAGCTTTAGGATAGTGTACTGAATTGTAACTTACTTTCGCCTAATAATGCGATTTTGGCAAAGAGACTATCTCCCGCAGGGAAGCTGCTACCATCAAATGTTTGCCCTCATTAGACTCCCCTCTGGAAGCGCTTTCACTGCAAGCTGCAGATTCCCTCCTAACAGCAAGCTTTAGGATAGGGTACTGAATTGTAACTTACTTTCGCATAATAATGTGAATTTGGAAAAGAGAGTATCTCCCGCAGGGAAGCTGCTACCATCAAATATTTGCCCTCATTAGACTCTCCTCTGGAAGCGCTTTCACTGCAAGCTGCAGATTCCCTCCTAACAGCAAGCTTTAGGATAGGGTACTGAATTGTATCTTACTTTCGCCTAATAATGCGATTTTGGCAAAGAGAGTATCTCCCACAGGGAAGCTGCTACCATCAAATGTTTGCCCTCATTAGACTCCCCTCTGGAAGCGCTTTCACTGCAAGCTGCAGATTCCCTCCTAACAGCAAGCTTTAGGATAGGGTACTGAATTGTAACTTAACTGCGGCTAATAAGGCGATTATGGCAAAGAGAGTATCTCCCGCAGGGAAGCTGCTACCAATAAATGTTTGCCCTCATTAGACTCCTCTCTGGAAGCGCTTTCACTGCAAGCTGCAGATTCCCTCCTAACAGCAAGCTTTAGGATAGGGTACTGAATTGTAACTTACTTTCGCCTAATAATGCGATTTTCGCAAAGAGAGTATCTCCCGCAGGGAAGCTGCTACCATCAAATGTTTGCCCTCATTAGACTCCCCTCTGGAAGCGCTTTCACTGCAAGCTGCAGATTCCCTCCTAACAGCAAGCTTTAGGATAGGGTACTGAATTGAATCTTACTTTCGATTAATAATGCGATTTTGGCAAAGAGACTATCTCCCGCAGGGAAGCTGCTACCATCAGATGTTTGCCCTCTTTAGACTCCCCTCTGGAAGCGCTTTCACTGCAAGCTGCAGATTCCCTCCTAACAGCAATTTTTAGGATAGGGTACTGAATTGTATCTTAACTGCAGCTAATAAGGCGATTTTGGCAAAGAGAGTATCTCCCGCAGGGAAGCTGCTACCATCAAATGTTTGCCCTCATTAGACTCCCCTCTGGAAGCGCTTTCACTGCAAGCTGCAGATTCCCTCCTAACAGCAAGCTTTAGGATAGGGTACTGAATTGTAACTTACTTTCGCCTAATAATGCGATTTTGGCAAAGAGAATATCTCCCGCAGGGAAGCTGCTACCATCAAATGTTTGCCCTCATTAGACTCCCCTCTGGAAGCGCTTTCACTGCAAGCTGCAGATTCCCTCCTAACAGCAAGCTTTAGGATAGGGTACTGAATTGTAACTTAACTGCTGCTAATAAGGCGATTTTGGCAAAGAGAGTATCTCCCGCAGGGAAGCTGCTACCATCAAATGTTTGCCCTCATTAGACTCCCCTCTGGAAGCGCTTTCACTGCAAGCTGCAGATTCCCTCCTAACAGCAAGCTTTAGGATAGGGTACTGAATTGTAACTTACTTTCGCCTAATAAGGCGATTTTAGCAAAGAGAGTATCTCCCGCAGGGAAGCTGCTACCATCAAATATTTGCCCTCATTAGACTCTCCTCTGGAAGCGCTTTCACTGCAAGCTGCAGATTCCCTCCTAACAGCAAGCTTTAGGATAGTGTACTGAATTGTATCTTACTTTCGCCTAAAAATGCGATTTTGGCAAAGAGACTATCTCCCGCAGGGAAGCTGCTACCATCAAATGTTTGCCCTCATTAGACTCCCCTCTGGAAGCGCTTTCACTGCAAGCTGCAGATTCCCTCCTAACAGCAAGCTTTAGGATAGGGTACTGAATTGTAACTTACTTTCGCCTAATAATGCGATTTTGGCAAAGAGAGTATCTCCCGCAGGGAAGCTGCTACCATCAAATGTTTGCCCTCATTAGACTCCCCTCTGGAAGCGCTTTCACTGCAAGCTGCAGATTCCCTCCTAACAGCAAGCTTTAGGATAGGGTACTGAATTGTAACTTACTTTCGCCTAATAAGGCGATTTTGGCAAAGAGAGTATCTCCCGCAGGGAAGCTGCTACCATCAAATATTTGCCCTCATTAGACTCTCCTCTGGAAGCGCTTTCACTGCAAGCTGCAGATTCCCTCCTAACAGCAAGCTTTAGGATAGGGTACTGAATTGTATCTTAACTGCGGCTAATAAGGCTATTTTGGCAAAGAGACTATCTCCCGCAGGGAAGCTGCTACCATCAAATGTTTGCCCTCATTAGACTCCCCTCTGGAAGCGCTTTCACTGCAAGCTGCAGATTCCCTCCTAACAGCAAGCTTTAGGATAGGGTACTGAATTGTAACTTAACTGCTGCTAATAAGGCTATTTTGGCAAAGAGACTATCTCCCGCAGGGAAGCTGCTACCATCAAATGTTTGCCCTCGATAGACTCCCCTCTGGAAGCACTTTCACTGCAAGCTGCAGATTCCCTCCTAACAGCAAGCTTTAGGATAGGGTACTGATTTGTAACTTACTTTCGCCTAATAATGCGATTTTGGCAAAGAGAATATCTCCCGCAGGGAAGCTGCTACCATCAAATGTTTGCCCTCATTAGACTCCCCTCTGGAAGCGCTTTCACTGCAAGCTGCAGATTCCCTCCTAACAGCAAGCTTTAGGATAGGGTACTGAATTGTAACTTACTTTCACCTAATAATGCGATTTTGGCAAAGAGAATATCTCCCGCAGGGAAGCTGCTACCATCAAATGTTTGCCCTCATTAGACTCCCCTCTGGAAGCGCTTTCACTGCAAGCTGCAGATTCCCTCCTAAGAGCAAGCTTTAGGATAGGGTACTGAATTGTAACTTACTTTCGCCTATTAATGCGATTTTGGCAAAGAGAGTATCTCCCGCAGGGAAGCTGCTACCATCAAATATTTGCCCTCATTAGACTCCCCTCTGGAAGCGCTTTCACTGCAAGCTGCAGATTCCCTCCTAACAGCAAGCTTTAGGATAGGGTACTGAATTGTAACTTAACTGCGGCTAATAATGCGATTATGGCAAAGAGAGTATCTCCCGCAGGGAAGCTGCTACCAATAAATGTTTGTACTCATTAGACTCCTCTCTGGAAGCGCTTTCACTGCAAGCTGCAGTTTCCCTCCTTACAGCAAGCTTTAGGATAGGGTACTGAATTGTAACTTACTTTCGCCTAATAAGGCGATTTTGGCAAAGAGAGTATCTCCCGCAGGGAAGCTGCTACCATCAAATGTTTGCCCTCATTAGACTCCCCTCTGGAAGCGCTTTCACTGCAAGCTGCAGATTCCCTCCTAACAGCAAGCTTTAGGATAGGGTACTGAATTGTAACTTACTTTCGCCTAATAATGCGATTTTGGCAAAGAGAGTATCTCCCGCAGGGAAGCTGCTACCATCAAATGTTTGCCCTCATTAGACTCCCCTCTGGAAGCGCTTTCACTGCAAGCTGCAGATTCCCTCCTAACAGCAAGCTTTAGGATAGGGTACTGAATTGTATCTTACTTTCGCCTAATAATGCGATTTTGGCAAAGAGAGTATCTCCCGCAGGGAAGCTGCTACCATCAAATGTTTGCCCTCATTAGACTCCCCTCTGGAAGCGCTTTCACTGCAAGCTGCAGATTCCCTCCTAACAGCAAGCTTTAGGATAGGGTACTGAATTGTAACTTACTTTCGCCTAATAATGCGATTTTGGAAAAGAGAGTATCTCCCGCAGGGAAGATGCTACCATCAAATATTTGCCCTCATTAGACTCTCCTCTGGAAGCGCTTTCACTGCAAGCTGCAGATTTCCTCCTAACAGCAAGCTTTAGGATAGGGTACTGAATTGTATCTTACTTTCGCCTAAAAATGCGATTTTGGCAAAGAGACTATCTCCCGCAGGGAAGCTGCTACCATCAAATGTTTGCCCTCATTAGACTCCCCTCTGGAAGCGCTTTCACTGCAAGCTGCAGATTCCCTCCTAACAGCAAGCTTTAGGATAGGGTACTGAATTGAATCTTACTTTCGATTAATAATGCGATTTTGGCAAAGAGACTATCTCCCGCAGGGAAGCTGCTACCATCAGATGTTTGCCCTCTTTAGACTCCCCTCTGGAAGCGCTTTCACTGCAAGCTGCAGATTCCCTCCTAACAGCAAGCTTTAGGATAGGGTACTGAATTGTATCTTAACTGCAGCTAATAAGGCGATTTTGTCAAAGAGAGTATCTCCCGCAGGGAAGCTGCTACCATCAAATGTTTGCCCTCATTAGACTCCCCTCTGGAAGCGCTTTCACTGCAAGCTGCAGATTCCCTCCTAACAGCAAGCTTTAGGATAGGGTACTGAATTGTAACTTAACTGCTGATAATAAGGCGATTTTGGCAAAGAGAGTATCTCCCGCAGGGAAGCTGCTACCATCAAATGTTTGCCCTCATTAGACTCCCCTCTGGAAGCGCTTTCACTGCAAGCTGCAGATTCCCTCCTAACAGCAAGCTTTAGGATAGGGTACTGAATTGTAACTTACTTTCGCCTAATAAGGCGATTTTAGCAAAGAGAGTATCTCCCGCAGGGAAGCTGCTACCATCAAATATTTGCCCTCATTAGACTCTCCTCTGGAAGCGCTTTCACTGCAAGCTGCAGATTCCCTCCTAACAGCAAGCTTTAGGATAGGGTACTGAATTGTATCTTACTTTCGCCTAAAAATGCGATTTTGGCAAAGAGACTATCTCCCGCAGGGAAGCTGCTACCATCAAATGTTTGCCCTCATTAGACTCCCCTCTGGAAGCGCTTTCACTGCAAGCTGCAGATTCCCTCCTAACAGCAAGCTTTAGGATAGGGTACTGAATTGTAACTTACTTTCGCCTAATAATGCGATTTTGGCAAAGAGAGTATCTCCCGCAGGGAAGCTGCTACCATCAAATGTTTGCCCTCATTAGACTCCCCTCTGGAAGCGCTTTCACTGCAAGCTGCAGATTCCCTCCTAACAGCAAGCTTTAGGATAGGGTACTGAATTGTAACTTACTTTCGCCTAATAAGGCGATTTTGGCAAAGAGAGTATCTCCCGCAGGGAAGCTGCTACCATCAAATATTTGCCCTCATTAGACTCTCCTCTGGAAGCGCTTTCACTGCAAGCTGCAGATTCCCTCCTAACAGCAAGCTTTAGGATAGGGTACTGAATTGTAACTTAACTGCTGCTAATAAGGCTATTTTGGCAAAGAGACTATCTCCCGCAGGGAAGCTGCTACCATCAAATGTTTGCCCTCATTAGACTCCCCTCTGGAAGCGCTTTCACTGCAAGCTGCAGATTCCCTCCTAACAGCAAGCTTTAGGATAGGGTACTGAATTGTAACTTACTTTCGCCTAATAATGCGATTTTGGCAAAGAGAGTATCTCCCGCAGGGAAGCTGCTACCATCAAATGTTTGCCCTCGTTAGACTCCCCTCTGGAAGCGCTTTCACTGCAAGCTGCAGATTCCCTCCTAACAGCAAGCTTTAGGATAGGGTACTGAATTGTATCTTAACTGCGGCTAATAAGGCGATTTTGGCAAAGAGAGTATCTCCCGCAGGGAAGCTGCTACCATCAAATGTTTGCCCTCGATAGACTCCCCTCTGGAAGCACTTTCACTGCAAGCTGCAGATTCCCTCCTAACAGCAAGCTTTAGGATAGGGTACTGATTTGTAACTTACTTTCGCCTAATAATGCGATTTTGGCAAAGAGAATATCTCCCGCAGGGAAGCTGCTACCATCAAATGTTTGCCCTCATTAGACTCCCCTCTGGAAGCGCTTTCACTGCAAGCTGCAGATTCCCTCCTAACAGCAAGCTTTAGGATAGGGTACTGAATTGTAACTTACTTTCACCTAATAATGCGATTTTGGCAAAGAGAATATCTCCCGCAGGGAAGCTGCTACCATCAAATGTTTGCCCTCATTAGACTCCCCTCTGGAAGCGCTTTCACTGCAAGCTGCAGATTCCCTCCTAACAGCAAGCTTTAGGATAGGGTACTGAATTGTAACTTACTTTCGCCTATTAATGCGATTTTGGCAAAGAGAGTATCTCCCGCAGGGAAGCTGCTACCATCAAATATTTGCCCTCATTAGACTCCCCTCTGGAAGCGCTTTCACTGCAAGCTGCAGATTCCCTCCTAACAGCAAGCTTTAGGATAGGGTACTGAATTGTAACTTAACTGCGGCTAATAAGGCGATTATGGCAAAGAGAGTATCTCCCGCAGGGAAGCTGCTACCAATAAATGTTTGTCCTCATTAGACTCCTCTCTGGAAGCGCTTTCACTGCAAGCTGCAGTTTCCCTCCTTACAGCAAGCTTTAGGATAGGGTACTGAATTGTAACTTACTTTCGCCTAATAAGGCGATTTTGGCAAAGAGAGTATCTCCCGCAGGGAAGCTGCTACCATCAAATGTTTGCCCTCATTAGACTCCCCTCTGGAAGCGCTTTCACTGCAAGCTGCAGATTCCCTCCTAACAGCAAGCTTTAGGATAGGGTACTGAATTGTAACTTACTTTCGCCTAATAATGCGATTTTGGCAAAGAGAGTATCTCCCGCAGGGAAGCTGCTACCATCAAATGTTTGCCCTCATTAGACTCCCCTCTGGAAGCGCTTTCACTGCAAGCTGCAGATTCCCTCCTAACAGCAAGCTTTAGGATAGGGTACTGAATTGTATCTTACTTTCGCCTAATAATGCGATTTTGGCAAAGAGAGTATCTCCCGCAGGGAAGCTGCTACCATCAAATGTTTGCCCTCATTAGACTCCCCTCTGGAAGCGCTTTCACTGCAAGCTGCAGATTCCCTCCTAACAGCAAGCTTTAGGATAGGGTACTGAATTGTAACTTACTTTCGCCTAATAATGCGATTTTGGAAAAGAGAGTATCTCCCGCAGGGAAGCTGCTACCATCAAATATTTGCCCTCATTAGACTCTCCTCTGGAAGCGCTTTCACTGCAAGCTGCAGATTTCCTCCTAACAGCAAGCTTTAGGATAGGGTACTGAATTGTATCTTACTTTCGCCTAAAAATGCGATTTTGGCAAAGAGACTATCTCCCGCAGGGAAGCTGCTACCATCAAATGTTTGCCCTCATTAGACTCTCCTCTGGAAGCGCTTTCACTGCAAGCTGCAGATTCCCTCCTAACAGCAAGCTTTAGGATAGGGTACTGAATTGTATCTTAACTGCTGCTAATAAGGCTATTTTGGCAAAGAGACTATCTCCCGCAGGGAAGCTGCTACCATCAAATGTTTGCCCTCATTAGACTCCCCTCTGGAAGCGCTTTCACTGCAAGCTGCAGATTCCCTCCTAACAGCAAGCTTTAGGATAGGGTACTGAATTGTAACTTACTTTCGCCTAATAATGCGATTTTGGCAAAGAGAGTATCTCCCGCAGGGAAGCTGCTACCGTCAAATGTTTGCCCTCGTTAGACTCCCCTCTGGAAGCGCTTTCACTGCAAGCTGCAGATTCCCTCCTAACAGCAAGCTTTAGGATATGGTACTGAATTGTAACTTACTTTCGCCTAATAATGCGATTTTGGCAAAGAGAGTATCTCCCGCAGGGAAGCTGCTACCATCAAATGTTTGCCCTCGTTAGACTCCCCTCTGGAAGCGCTTTCACTGCAAGCTGCAGATTCCCTCCTAACAGCAAGCTTTAGGATAGGGTACTGAATTGTATCTTAACTGCGGCTAATAAGGCGATTTTGGCAAAGAGAGTATCTCCCGCAGGGAAGCTGCTACCATCAAATGTTTGCCCTCGATAGACTCCCCTCTGGAAGCGCTTACACTGCAAGCTGCAGATTCCCTCCTAACAGCAAGCTTTAGGATAGGGTACTGAATTGTAACTTAACTGCGGCTAATAAGGCGATTTTGGCAAAGAGAGTATCTCCCGCAGGGAAGCCTCTACCATCAAATGTTTGCCCTCGATAGACTCCCCTCTGGAAGCGCTTTCACTGCAAGCTGTAGATTCCCTCCTAACAGCAAGCTTTAGGATAGGGTACTGAATTGTAACTTACTTTCGCCTAATAATGCGATTATGGCAAAGAGAATATCTCCCGCAGGGAAGCTGCTACCATCAAATGTTTGCCCTCATTAGATTCCCCTCTGGAAGCGCTTTCACTGCAAGCTGCAGATTCCCTCCTAACAGCAAGCTTTAGGATAGGGTACTGAATTGTAACTTACTTTCGCCTAATAATGCGATTATGGCAAAGAGAATATCTCCCGCAGGGAAGCTGCTACCATCAAATGTTTGCCCTCATTAGATTCCCCTCTGGAAGCGCTTTCACTGCAAGCTGCAGATTCCCTCCTAACAGCAAGCTTTAGGATAGGGTACTGAATTGTAACTTACTTTCGCCTAAAAATGCGATGTTAGCAAAGAGAGTATCTCCCGCAGGGAAGCTGCTACCATCAAATGTTTGCCCTCATTAGACTCCCCTCTGGAAGCGCTTTCACTGCAAGCTGCAGATTCCCTCCTAAGAGCAAGCTGTAGGACACTGTACTGAATTGTATCTTAACTGCGTCTAATAAGGCGATTTTGGCAAAGGAATATCTCCCTCCGGGAAGCTGTTACCATCAAATGTTTGCCCTCATTAGACTCCCCTCTGGAAGCGCTTTCACTGCAAGCTGCAGATTCCCTCCTAACAGCAAGCTTTAGGATAGGGTACTGAATTGTATCTTACTTTCGCCTAATAATGCGATTTTGGCAAAGAGAGTATCTCCCGCAGGGAAGCTGCTACCATCAAATGTTTGCCCTCATTAGACTCCCCTCTGGAAGCGCTTTCACTGCAAGCTGCAGATTCCCTCCTAACAGCAAGCTGTAGGACAGGGTACTGAATTGTAACTTAACTGCGGCTAATAAGGCGATTTTGGCAAAGAGAGTATCTCCCGCAGGGAAGCTGCTACCATCAAATGTTTGCCCTCGTTAGACTCCCCTCTGGAAGCGCTTTCACTGCAAGCTGCAGATTCCCTCCTAACAGCAATTTTTAGGATAGGGTACTGAATTGTAACTTAACTGCAGCTAATAAGGCGATTTTGGCAAAGAGACTATCTCCCGCAGGGAAGCTGCTACCATCAAATGTTTGCCCTCATTAGACTCCCCTCTGGAAGCGCTTTCACTGCAAGCTGCAGATTCCCTCCTAACAGCAAGCTTTAGGATAGGGTACTGAATTGTAACTTACTTTCGCCTAATAATGCGATTTTGGCAAAGAGAGTATCTCCCGCAGGGAAGCTGCTACCATCAAATGTTTGCCCTCATTAGACTCCCCTCTGGAAGCGCTTTCACTGCAAGCTGCAGATTCCCTCCTAACAGCAAGCTTTAGGATAGGGTACTGAATTGTAACTTACTTTCGCCTAATAATGCGATTTTGGCAAAGAGAGTATCTCCCGCAGGTAAGCTGCTACCATCAAATGTTTGCCCTCATTAGACTCCCCTCTGGAAGCGCTTTCACTGCAAGCTGCAGATTCCCTCCTAACAGCAAGCTTTAGGATAGTGTACTGAATTGTAACTTACTTTCGCCTAATAATTCGATTTTGGCAAAGAGAGTATCTCCCGCAGGGAAGCTGCTAACATCAAATATTTGCCCTCATTAGACTCCCCTCTGGAAGCGCTTTCACTGCAAGCTGCAGATTCCCTCCTAACAGCAAGCTTTAGGATAGGGTACTGAATTGTAACTTACTTTCGCCTAATAATGCGATTTTGGCAAAGAGAGTATCTCCCGCAGGGAAGCTGCTACCATCAAATGTTTGCCCTCATTAGACTCCCCTCTGGAAGCGCTTTCACTGCAAGCTGCAGATTCCCTCCTAACAGCAAGCTTTAGGATAGGGTACTGAATTGTAACTTAACTGCTGCTAATAATGCGATTTTGGCAAAGAGACTATCTCCCGCAGGGAAGCTGCTACCATCAAATGTTTGCCCTCATTAGACTCCCCTCTGGAAGCGCTTTCACTGCAAGCTGCAGATTCCCTCCTAACAGCAAGCTTTAGGATAGGGTACTGAATTGTAACTTAACTGCTGCTAATAATGTGATTTTGGCAAAGAGACTATCTCCCGCAGGGAAGCTGCTACCATCAAATGTTTGCCCTCATTAGACTCCCCTATGGAAGCGCTTTCACTGCAAGCTGCAGATTCCCTCCTAACAGCAAGCTTTAGGATAGGGTACTGAATTGTAACTTAACTGCGGCTAATAAGGCGATTTTGGCAAAGAGAGTATCTCCCGCAGGGAAGCTGCTACCATCAAATGTTTGCCCTCGATAGACTCCCCTCTGGAAGCGCTTTCACTGCAAGCTGCAGATTCCCTCCTAACAGCAAGCTTTAGGATAGGGTACTGAATTGTAACTTACTTTCGCCTAATAATGCGATTATGGCAAAGAGAATATCTCCCGCAGGGAAGCTGCTACCATCAAATGTTTGCCCTCATTAGATTCCCCTCTGGAAGAGCTTTCACTGCAAGCTGCAGATTCCCTCCTAACAGCAAGCTTTAGGATAGGGTACTGAATTGTAACTTACTTTCGCCTAATAAAGCGATTTTGCCAAAGAGAGTATCTCCCGCAGGGAAGCTGCTACCATCAAATATTTGCCCTCATTAGACTCCCCTCTGGAAGCGCTTTCACTGCAAGCTGCAGATTCCCTCCTTACAGCAAGCTTTAGGATAGGGTACTGAATTGTAACTTAACTGCGGTTAATAAGGCGATTATGGCAAAGAGAATATCTCCCGCAGGGAAGCTGCTACCATCAAATGTTTGCCCTCATTAGACTCCCCTCTGGAAGCGCTTTCACTGCAAGCTGCAGATTCCCTCCTAACAGCAAGCTTTAGGATAGGGTACTGAATTGTAACTTAACTGCGGCTAATAAGGCGATTTTTGCAATGAGAATATCTCCCGCAGGGAAGCTGCTACCATCAAATGTTTGCCCTCATTAGACTCCCCTCTGGAAGCGCTTTCACTGCAAGCTGCAGATTCCCTCCTAACAGCAAGCTTTAGGATAGATTACTGAATTGTAACTTATTTTCGCCTAAAAATGCGATTTTGGCAAAGAGAGTATCTCCCGCAGGGAAGCTGCTACCATCAAATGTTTGCCCTCATTAGACTCCCCTCTGGAAGCGCTTTCACTGCAAGCTGCAGATTCCCTCCTAACAGCAAGCTTTAGGATAGGGTACTGAATTGTAACTTAACTGCTGCTAATAAGGCGATTTTGGCAAAGAGACTATCTCCCGCAGGGAAGCTGCTACCATCAAATGTTTGCCCTCATTAGACTCCCCTCTGGAAGCGCTTTCACTGCAAGCTGCAGATTCCCTCCTAACAGCAAGCTTTAGGATAGGGTACTGAATTGTAACTTACTTTCGCCTAATAATGCGATTTTGGCAAAGAGAGTATCTCCCGCAGGGAAGCTGCTACCGTCAAATGTTTGCCCTCGTTAGACTCCCCTCTGGAAGCGCTTTCACTGCAAGCTGCAGATTCCCTCCTAACAGCAAGCTTTAGGATAGGGTACTGAATTGTAACTTAACTGCGGCTAATAAGGCGATTTTGGCAAAGAGACTATCTCCCGCAGGGAAGCTGCTACCATCAAATGTTTGCCCTCATTAGACTCCCCTCTGGAAGCGCTTTCACTGCAAGCTGCAGATTCCCTCCTAACAGCAAGCTTTAGGATAGGGTACTGAATTGTAACTTAACTGCGGCTAATAAGGCGATTTTTGCAATGAGAATATCTCCCGCAGGGAAGCTGCTACCATCAAATGTTTGCCCTCATTAGACTCCCCTCTGGAAGCGCTTTCACTGCAAGCTGCAGATTCCCTCCTAACAGCAAGCTTTAGGATAGGGTACTGAATTGTAACTTAACTGCGGCTAATAAGGCGATTTTTGCAAAGAGAATATCTCCCGCAGGGAAGCTGCTACCATCAAATGTTTGCCCTCATTAGACTCCCCTCTGGAAGCACTTTCACTGCAAGCTGCAGATTCCCTCCTAACAGCAAGCTTTAGGATAGAGTGCTGAATTGTAACTTACTTTCGCCTAAAAATGCGATTTTGGCAAAGAGAGTATCTCCCGCAGGGAAGCTGCTACCATCAAATGTTTGCCCTCATTAGACTCCCCTCTGGAAGCGCTTTCACTGCAAGCTGCAGATTCCCTCCTAAGAGCAAGCTGTAGGACACTGTACTGAATTGTAACTTAACTGCGTCTAATAAGGCGATTTTGGCAAAGAGAATATCTCCCGCCGGGAAGCTGCTACCATCAAATGTTTGCCCTCATTAGACTCCCCTCTGGAAGCGCTTTCACTGCAAGCTGCAGATTCCCTCCTAACAGCAAGCTTTAGGACAGGGTACTGAATTGTAACTTAACTGCGTCTAAAAAGGCGATTTTGGCAAAGAGAGTATCTCCCGCAGGGAAGCTGCTACCATCAAATGTTTGCCCTCGTTAGACTCCCCTCTGGAAGCGCTTTCACTGCAAGCTGCAGATTCCCTCCTAACAGCAAGCTTTAGGATAGGGTACTGAATTGTAACTTACTTTCGCCTAATAATGCGATTTTGGAAAAGAGACTATCTCCCGCAGGGAAGCTGCTACCATCAAATATTTGCCCTCATTAGACTCTCCTCTGGAAGCGCTTTCACTGCAAGCTGCAGATTCCCTCCTAACAGCAAGCTTTAGGATAGGGTACTGAATTGTATCTTACTTTCGCCTAAAAATGTGATTTTGGCAAAGAGACTATCTCCCGCAGGGAAGCTGCTACCATCAAATGTTTGCCCTCATTAGACTCCCCTCTGGAAGCGCTTTCACTGCAAGCTGCAGATTCCCTCCTAACAGCAAGCTTTAGGATAGGGTACTGAATTGTAACTTAACTGCTGCTAATAAGGCTATTTTAGCAAAGAGACTATCTCCTGCAGGGAAGCTGCTACCATCAAATGTTTGCCCTCATTAGACTCCCCTCTGGAAGCGCTTTCACTGCAAGCTGCAGATTCCCTCCTAACAGCAAGCTTTAGGATAGGGTACTGAATTGTAACTTACTTTCGCCTAATAATGCGATTTTGGCAAAGAGAGTATCTCCCGCAGGGAAGCTGCTACCGTCAAATGTTTGCCCTCGTTAGACTCCCCTCTGGAAGCGCTTTCACTGCAAGCTGCAGATTCCCTCCTAACAGCAAGCTTTAGGATAGGGTACTGAATTGTAACTTAACTGCGGCTAATAAGGCGATTTTGGCAAAGAGAGTATCTCCCGCAGGGAAGCTGCTACCATCAAATGTTTGCCCTCATTAGACTCCCCTCTGGAAGCGCTTTCACTGCAAGCTGCAGATTCCCTCCTAACAGCAAGCTTTAGGATAGGGTACTGAATTGTAACTTAACTACGGCTAATAAGGCGATTTTGGCAAAGAGAGTATCTCCCGCAGGGAAGCTGCTACCATCAAATGTTTGCCCTCATTAGACTCCCCTCTGGAAGCGCTTTCACTGCAAGCTGCAGATTCCCTCCTAAGAGCAAGCTGTAGGACACTGTACTGAATTGTAACTTAACTGCGTCTAATAAGGCGATTTTGGCAAAGAGAATATCTCCCGCCGGGAAGCTGTTACCATCAAATGTTTGCCCTCATTAGACTCCCCTCTGGAAGCGCTTTCACTGCAAGCTGCAGATTCCCTCCTAACAGCAAGCTTTAGGATAGGGTACTGAATTGTATCTTACTTTCGCCTAATAATGCGATTTTGGCAAAGAGAGTATCTCCCGCAGGGAAGCTGCTACCATCAAATGTTTGCCCTCATTAGACTCCCCTCTGGAAGCGCTTTCACTGCAAGCTGCAGATTCCCTCCTAACAGCAAGCTGTAGGACAGTGTACTGAATTGTAACTTAACTGCGTCTAATAAGGCGATTTTGGCAAAGAGAATATCTCCCGCAGGGAAGCTGTTACCATCAAATGTTTGCCCTCATTAGACTCCCCTCTGGAAGCGCTTTCACTGCAAGCGGCAGATTCCCTCCTAACAGCAAGCTTTAGGATAGGGTACTGAATTGTAACTTACTTTCGCCTAATAATGCGATTTTGGCAAAGAGAGTATATCCCGCAGGGAAGCTGCTACCATCAAATGTTTGCCCACATTAGACTCCCCTCTGGAAGCGCTTTCACTGCAAGCTGCAGATTCCCTCCTAACAGCAAGCTGTAGGACAGGGTACTGAATTGTAACTTAACTGCGTCTAATAAGGCGATTTTGGCAAAGAGAATATCTCCCGCAGGGAAGCTGTTACCATCAAATGTTTGCCCTCATTAGACTCCCCTCTGGAAGCGCTTTCACTGCAAGCGGCAGATTCCCTCCTAACAGCAAGCTTTAGGAAAGGGTACTGAATTGTAATTAACTGCGGCTAATAAGGCGATTTCGGAAAAGAGAGTATATCCTGCAGGGAAGCTACTACCATCAAATGTTTGCCCTCGGTAGACTCCCCTCTGGAAGCGCTTTCACTGCAAGCTGCAGATTCCCTCCTAACAGCAAGCTTTAGGATAGGGTACTGAATTGTAACTTAACTGCGGCTAATAAGGCGATTTTGGCAAAGAGAGTATCTCCCGCAGGGAAGCTGCTACCATCAAATGTTTGCCCTCATTAGACTCCCCTCTGGAAGCGCTTTCACTGCAAGCTGCAGATTCCTTCCTAACAGCAAGCTTTAGGATAGGGTACTGAATTGTAACTTACTTTCGCCTAATAATGCGATTTTGGCAAAGAGAATATCTCCCGCAGGGAAGCTGCTACCATCAAATGTTTGCCCTCATTAGACTCCCCTCTGGAAGCGCTTTCACTGCAAGCTGCAGATTCCCTCCTAACAGCAAGCTTTAGGATAGGGTACTGAATTGTAACTTACTTTCGCCTAATAATGCGATTTTGGCAAAGAGAGTATCTCCCGCAGGGAAGCTGCTACCATCAAATGTTTGCCCTCATTAGACTCCCCTCTGGAAGCGCTTTCACTGCAAGCTGCAGATTCCCTCCTAACAGCAAGCTTTAGGATAGGCTACTGAATTGTAACTTACTTTCGCCTAATAATGCGATTTTCGCAAAGAGAGTATCTCCCGCAGGGAAGTTGCTACCATCAAATGTTTGCCCTCATTAGACTCCCCTCTGGAAGCGCTTTCACTGCAAGCTGCAGATTCCCTCCTAACAGCAAGCTTTAGGATAGGGTACTGAATTGTAACTTAATTTCGCCTAATAATGCGATTTTGGCAAAGAGAGTATCTCCCGCAGGGAAGCTGCTACCATCAAATGTTTGCCCTCATTAGACTACCCTCTGGAAGCGCATTCACTGCAAGCTGCAGATTCCCTCCTAACAGCAAGCTTTAGGATAGGGTACTGAATTGTAACTTACTTTCGCCTAATAATGCGATTTTGGCAAAGAGAATATCTCCCGCAGGGAAGCTGCTACCATCAAATGTTTGCCCTCATTAGACTCCCCTCTGGAAGCGTTTTCACTGCAAGCTGCAGATTCCCTCCTAAGAGCAAGCTTTAGGATAGGGTACTGAATTGTAACTTACTTTCGCCTAATAATGCGATTTTGGCAAAGAGAGTATCTCCCGCAGGGAAGCTGCTACCATCAAATATTTGCCCTCATTAGACTCCCCTCTGGAAGCGCTTTCACTGCAAGCTGCAGATTCCCTCCTAACAGCAAGCTTTAGGATAGCGTACTGAATTGTAACTTAACTGCGTCTAATAAGGCGATTTTGGCAAAGAGAGTATCTCCCACAGGGAAGATGCTACCATCAAATGTTTGCCCTCGTTAGACTCCCCTCTGGAAGCGCATTCACTGCAAGGTGCAGATTCCCTCCTAACAGCAAGCTTTAGGATAGGGTACTGAATTGAATCTTACTTTCGATTAATAATGCGTTTTTTGCAAAGAGACTATCTCCCGCAGGGAAGCTGCTACCATCAGATGTTTGCCCTCGTTAGACTCCCCTCTGGAAGCGCTTTCACTGCAAGCTGCAGATTCCCTCCTAACAGCAATTTTTAGGATAGGGTACTGAATTGTAACTTAACTGCAGCTAATAAGGCGATTTTGGCAAAGAGACTATCTCCCGCAGGGAAGCTGCTACCATCAAATGTTTGCCCTCATTAGACTCCCCTCTGGAAGCGCTTTCACTGCAAGCTGCAGATTCCCTCCTAACAGCAAGCTTTAGGATAGGGTACTGAATTGTAACTTACTTTTGCCTAATAATGCGATTTTGGCAAAGAGAGTATCTCCCGCAGGGAAGCTGCTACCATCAAATGTTTGCCCTCATTAGACTCCCCTCTGGAAGCGCTTTCACTGCAAGCTGCAGATTCCCTCCTAACAGCAAGCTTTAGGATAGGGTACTGAATTGTAACTTACTTTCGCCTAATAATGCGATTTTGGCAAAGAGAGTATCTCCCGCAGGTAAGCTGCTACCATCAAATGTTTGCCTTCATTAGACTCCCCTCTGGAAGCGCTTTCACTGCAAGCTGCAGATTCCCTCCTAACAGCAAGCTTTAGGATAGTGTACTGAATTGTAACTTACTTTCGCCTAATAATGCGATTTTGGCAAAGAGAGTATCTCCCGCAGGGAAGCTGCTACCATCAAATATTTGCCCTCATTAGACTCCCCTCTGGAAGCGCTTTCACTGCAAGCTGCAGATTCCCTCCTAACAGCAAGCTTTAGGATAGGGTACTGAATTGTAACTTACTTTCGCCTAATAATGCGATTTTGGCAAAGAGAGTATCTCCGCAGGGAAGCTGCTACCATCAAATGTTTGCCCTCATTAGACTCCCCTCTGGAAGCGCTTTCACTGCAAGCTGCAGATTCCCTCCTAACAGCAATCTTTAGGATAGGGTACTGAATTGTAACTTAACTGCTGCTAATAATGCGATTTTGGCAAAGAGACTATCTCCCGCAGGGAAGCTGCTACCATCAAATGTTTGCCCTCATTAGACTCCCCTATGGAAGCGCTTTCACTGCAAGCTGCAGATTCCCTCCTAACAGCAAGCTTTAGGATAGGGTACTGAATTGTAACTTACTTTCGCCTAATAATGCGATTTTGGCAAAGAGAGTATCTCCCGCAGGGAAGCTGCTACCATCAAATCTTTGCCCTCATTAGACTCCCCTCTGGAAGCGCTTTCACTGCAAGCTGCAGATTCCCTCCTAACAGCAAGCTGTAGGACAGTGTACTGAATTGTAACTTAACTGCGTCTAATAATGCGATTTTGGCAAAGAGAATATCTCCCGCAGGGAAGCTGTTACCATCAAATGTTTGCCCTCATTAGACTCCCCTCTGGAAGCGCTTTCACTGCAAGCGGCAGATTCCCTCCTAACAGCAAGCTTTAGGATAGGGTACTGAATTGTAACTTACTTTCGCCTAATAATGCGATTTTGGCAAAGAGAGTATATCCCGCAGGGAAGCTGCTACCATCAAATGTTTGCCCACATTAGACTCCCCTCTGGAAGCGCTTTCACTGCAAGCTGCAGATTCCCTCCTAACAGCAAGCTGTAGGACAGGGTACTGAATTGTAACTTAACTGCGTCTAATAAGGCGATTTTGGCAAAGAGAATATCTCCCGCAGGGAAGCTGTTACCATCAAATGTTTGCCCTCATTAGACTCCCCTCTGGAAGCGCTTTCACTGCAAGCGGCAGATTCCCTCCTAACAGCAAGCTTTAGGAAAGGGTACTGAATTGTAATTAACTGCGGCTAATAAGGCGATTTCGGAAAAGAGAGTATATCCTGCAGGGAAGCTACTACCATCAAATGTTTGCCCTCGGTAGACTCCCCTCTGGAAGCGCTTTCACTGCAAGCTGCAGATTCCCTCCTAACAGCAAGCTTTAGGATAGGGTACTGAATTGTAACTTAACTGCGGCTAATAAGGCGATTTTGGCAAAGAGAGTATCTCCCGCAGGGAAGCTGCTACCATCAAATGTTTGCCCTCATTAGACTCCCCTCTGGAAGCGCTTTCACTGCAAGCTGCAGATTCCTTCCTAACAGCAAGCTTTAGGATAGGGTACTGAATTGTAACTTACTTTCGCCTAATAATGCGATTTTGGCAAAGAGAATATCTCCCGCAGGGAAGCTGCTACCATCAAATGTTTGCCCTCATTAGACTCCCCTCTGGAAGCGCTTTCACTGCAAGCTGCAGATTCCCTCCTAACAGCAAGCTTTAGGATAGGGTACTGAATTGTAACTTACTTTCGCCTAATAATGCGATTTTGGCAAAGAGAGTATCTCCCGCAGGGAAGCTGCTACCATCAAATGTTTGCCCTCATTAGACTCCCCTCTGGAAGCGCTTTCACTGCAAGCTGCAGATTCCCTCCTAACAGCAAGCTTTAGGATAGGCTACTGAATTGTAACTTACTTTCGCCTAATAATGCGATTTTCGCAAAGAGAGTATCTCCCGCAGGGAAGTTGCTACCATCAAATGTTTGCCCTCATTAGACTCCCCTCTGGAAGCGCTTTCACTGCAAGCTGCAGATTCCCTCCTAACAGCAAGCTTTAGGATAGGGTACTGAATTGTAACTTAATTTCGCCTAATAATGCGATTTTGGCAAAGAGAGTATCTCCCGCAGGGAAGCTGCTACCATCAAATGTTTGCCCTCATTAGACTACCCTCTGGAAGCGCATTCACTGCAAGCTGCAGATTCCCTCCTAACAGCAAGCTTTAGGATAGGGTACTGAATTGTAACTTACTTTCGCCTAATAATGCGATTTTGGCAAAGAGAATATCTCCCGCAGGGAAGCTGCTACCATCAAATGTTTGCCCTCATTAGACTCCCCTCTGGAAGCGTTTTCACTGCAAGCTGCAGATTCCCTCCTAAGAGCAAGCTTTAGGATAGGGTACTGAATTGTAACTTACTTTCGCCTAATAATGCGATTTTGGCAAAGAGAGTATCTCCCGCAGGGAAGCTGCTACCATCAAATATTTGCCCTCATTAGACTCCCCTCTGGAAGCGCTTTCACTGCAAGCTGCAGATTCCCTCCTAACAGCAAGCTTTAGGATAGCGTACTGAATTGTAACTTAACTGCGTCTAATAAGGCGATTTTGGCAAAGAGAGTATCTCCCACAGGGAAGATGCTACCATCAAATGTTTGCCCTCGTTAGACTCCCCTCTGGAAGCGCATTCACTGCAAGGTGCAGATTCCCTCCTAACAGCAAGCTTTAGGATAGGGTACTGAATTGAATCTTACTTTCGATTAATAATGCGTTTTTTGCAAAGAGACTATCTCCCGCAGGGAAGCTGCTACCATCAGATGTTTGCCCTCGTTAGACTCCCCTCTGGAAGCGCTTTCACTGCAAGCTGCAGATTCCCTCCTAACAGCAATTTTTAGGATAGGGTACTGAATTGTAACTTAACTGCAGCTAATAAGGCGATTTTGGCAAAGAGACTATCTCCCGCAGGGAAGCTGCTACCATCAAATGTTTGCCCTCATTAGACTCCCCTCTGGAAGCGCTTTCACTGCAAGCTGCAGATTCCCTCCTAACAGCAAGCTTTAGGATAGGGTACTGAATTGTAACTTACTTTTGCCTAATAATGCGATTTTGGCAAAGAGAGTATCTCCCGCAGGGAAGCTGCTACCATCAAATGTTTGCCCTCATTAGACTCCCCTCTGGAAGCGCTTTCACTGCAAGCTGCAGATTCCCTCCTAACAGCAAGCTTTAGGATAGGGTACTGAATTGTAACTTACTTTCGCCTAATAATGCGATTTTGGCAAAGAGAGTATCTCCCGCAGGGAAGCTGCTACCATCAAATGTTTGCCTTCATTAGACTCCCCTCTGGAAGCGCTTTCACTGCAAGCTGCAGATTCCCTCCTAACAGCAAGCTTTAGGATAGTGTACTGAATTGTAACTTACTTTCGCCTAATAATGCGATTTTGGCAAAGAGAGTATCTCCCGCAGGGAAGCTGCTACCATCAAATATTTGCCCTCATTAGACTCCCCTCTGGAAGCGCTTTCACTGCAAGCTGCAGATTCCCTCCTAACAGCAAGCTTTAGGATAGGGTACTGAATTGTAACTTACTTTCGCCTAATAATGCGATTTTGGCAAAGAGAGTATCTCCCGCAGGGAAGCTGCTACCATCAAATGTTTGCCCTCATTAGACTCCCCTCTGGAAGCGCTTTCACTGCAAGCTGCAGATTCCCTCCTAACAGCAAGCTTTAGGATAGGGTACTGAATTGTAACTTAACTGCTGCTAATAATGCGATTTTGGCAAAGAGACTATCTCCCGCAGGGAAGCTGCTACCATCAAATGTTTGCCCTCATTAGACTCCCCTATGGAAGCGCTTTCACTGCAAGCTGCAGATTCCCTCCTAACAGCAAGCTTTAGGATAGGGTACTGAATTGTAACTTACTTTCGCCTAATAATGCGATTTTGGCAAAGAGAGTATCTCCCGCAGGGAAGCTGCTACCATCAAATCTTTGCCCTCATTAGACTCCCCTCTGGAAGCGCTTTCACTGCAAGCTGCAGATTCCCTCCTAACAGCAAGCTTTAGGATAGGGTACTGAATTGTAACTTACTTTCGCCTAATAATGCGATTTTGGCAAAGAGAACATCTCCCGCAGGGAAGCTGCTACCATCAAATGTTTGCCCTCATTAGACTCCCCTCTGGAAGCGCTTTCACTGCAAGCTGCAGATTCCCTCCTAACAGCAAGCTTTAGGATAGGGTACTGAATTGTAACTTAACTGCTGCTAATAATGCGATTTTGGCAAAGAGACTATCTCCCGCAGGGAAGCTGCTACCATCAAATGTTTGCCCTCATTAGACTCCCCTATGGAAGCGCTTTCACTGCAAGCTGCAGATTCCCTCCTAACAGCAAGCTTTAGGATAGGGTACTGAATTGTAACTTACTTTCGCCTAATAATGCGATTTTGGCAAAGAGAGTATCTCCCGCAGGGAAGCTGCTACCATCAAATCTTTGCCCTCATTAGACTCCCCTCTGGAAGCGCTTTCACTGCAAGCTGCAGATTCCCTCCTAACAGCAAGCTTTAGGATAGGGTACTGAATTGTAACTTACTTTCGCCTAATAATGCGATTTTGGCAAAGAGAACATCTCCCGCAGGGAAGCTGCTACCATCAAATGTTTGCCCTCATTAGACTCCCCTCTGGAAGCGCTTTCACTGCAAGCTGCAGATTCCCTCCTAACAGAAATTTTTAGGATAGGGTACTGAATTGTAACTTAACTGCAGCTAATAATGCGATTTTGGCAAAGAGAGTATCTCCCGCAGGGAAGCTGCTACCATCAAATGTTTGCCCTCATTAGACTCCCCTCTGGAAGCGCTTTCACTGCAAGCTGCAGATTCCCTCCTAACAGCAAGCTTTAGGATAGGGTACTGAATTGTAACTTACTTTCGCCTAATAATGCGATTTTGGCAAAGAGACTATCTCCCGCAGGGAAGCTGCTACCATCAAATGTTTGCCCTCGTTAGACTCCCCTCTGGAAGCGCTTTCACTGCAAGCTGCAGATTCCCTCCTTACAGCAAGCTTTAGGATAGGGTACTGAATTGTAACTTACTTTCGCCTAATAATGCGATTTTGGCAAAGAGAGTATCTCCCGCAGGGAAGCTGCTACCATCAAATGTTTGCCCTCGTTAGACTCCCCTCTGGAAGCGCTTTCACTGCAAGCTGCAGATTCCCTCCTAACAGCAAGCTTTAGGATAGGGTACTGAATTGTAACTTACTTTCGCCTAATAATGCGATTTTGGCAAAGAGAGTATCTCCCGCAGGGAAGCTGCTACCATCAAATGTTTGCCCTCATTAGACTCCCCTCTGGAAGCGCTTTCACTGCAAGCTGCAGATTCCCTCCTAACAGCAAGCTTTAGGATAGGGTACTGAATTGTAACTTAACTGCTGCTAATATGGCGATTTTGGCAAAGAGACTATCTCCCGCAGGGAAGCTGCTACCATCAAATGTTTGCCCTCGTTAGACTCCCCTCTGGAAGCGCTTTCCCTGCAAGCTGCAGATTCCCTCCTAACAGCAAGCTTTAGGATAGGGTACTGAATTGTATCTTACTTTCGCCTAATAATGCGATTGTGGCAAAGAGAGTATCTCCCGCAGGGAAGCTGCTACCATCAAATGTTTGCCCTCATTAGATTCCCCTCTGGAAGCGCTTTCACTGCAAGCTGCAGATTTCTTCCTAACAGCAAGCTTTAGGATAGGGTACTGAATTGTAACTTACTTTCTCATAATAATGCGATTTTGGCAAAGAGAGTATCTCCCGCAGGGAAGCTGCTACCATCAAATGTTTGCCCTCATTAGACTCCCCTCTGGAAGCGCTTTCACTGCAAGCTGTAGATTTCTTCCTAACAGCAAGCTTTAGGATAGGGTACTGAATTGTAACTTACTTTCGCCTAATAATGCGATTTTGGCAAAGAGAGTATCTCCCGCAGGGAAGCTGCTACCATCAAATGTTTGCCCTCATTAGACTCCCCTCTGGAAGCGCTTTCACTGCAAGCTGCAGATTCCCTCCTAACAGCAAGCTTTAGGATAGGGTACTGAATTGTAACTTAACTGCTGCTAATAATGCGATTTTGGCAAAGAGAGTATCTCCCGCAGGGAAGCTGCTACCATCAAATGTTTGCCCTCATTAGACTCCCCTCTGGAAGCGCTTTCACTGCAAGCTGCAGATTTCTTCCTAACAGCAAGCTTTAGGATAGGGTACTGAATTGTAACTTACTTTCGCCTAATAATGCGATTTTGGCAAAGAGAGTATCTCCCGCAGGGAAGCTGCTACCATCAAATGTTTGCCCTCGTTAGACTCCCCTCTGGAAGCGCTTTCACTGCAAGCTGCAGATTCCTTCCTAACAGCAAGCTTTAGGATAGGGTACTGAATTGTAACGCACTTTCGCCTAATAATGCTATTTTGGCAAAGAGAGTATCTCCCGCAGGGAAGCTGCTACCATCAAATGTTTGCCCTCATTAGACTCCCCTCTGGAAGCGCTTTCACTGCAAGCTGCAGATTCCCTCCTAACAGCAAGCTTTAGTATAGGGTACTGAATTGTAACTTACTTTCGCCTAATAATGCGATTTTGGCAAAGAGAGTATCTCCCGCAGGGAATCTACTACCATCAAATGTTTGCCCTCATTAGACTCCCCTCTGGAAGCGCTTTCACTGCAAGCTGCAGATTCCCTCCTAACAGCAAGCTTTAGGATAGGGTACTGAATTGTAACGCACTTTCGCCTAATAATGCGACTTTGACAAAGAGAGTATCTCCCGCAGGGAAGCTACTACCATCAAATGTTTGCCATCATTAGACTCCCCTCTGGAAGCGCTTTCACTGCAAGCTGCAGATTCCCTCCTAACAGCAATCTTTAGGATAGGGTACTGAATTGTAACTTAACTGCAGCTAATAAGGCGATTTTGGCAAAGAGAGTATCTCCCGCAGGGAAGCTGCTACCATCAGATATTTGCCCTCATTAGACTCCCCTCTGGAAGCGCTTTCACTGCAAGCTGCAGATTCCCTCCTAACAGCAAGCTTTAGGATAGGGTACTGAATTGTAACTTACTTTCGCCTAATAATGCGATTATGGCAAAGAGAGTATCTCCGGCAGGGAAGCTGCTACCATCAAATGTTTGCCCTCATTAGACTCCCCTCTGGAAGCGCTTTCACTGCAAGCTGCAGATTCCCTCCTAACAGCAAGCTTTAGGATAGGGTACTGAATTGTAACTTACTTTCGCCTAATAATGCGATTTTGGCAAAGAGAGTATCTCCCGCAGGGAAGCTTCTACCATCAAATGTTTGCCCTCATTAGACTCCCCTCTGGAAGCGCTTTCACTGCAAGCTGCAGATTCCCTCCTAACAGCAAGCTTTAGGATAGGGTACTGAATTGTATCTTACTTTCGCCTAATAATGCGATTTTGGCAAAGAGAATATCTCCCGCAGGGAAGCTGCTACCATCAAATGTTTGCCCTCATTAGACTCCCCTCTGGAAGCGCTTTCACTGCAAGCTGCAGATTCCCTCCTAACAGCAAGCTTTAGGATAGGGTATTGAATTGTAACTTAACTGCGGCTAATAAGGCGATTTTGGCAAAGAGAATGTATCCCGAAGGGAAGCTGCTACCATCAAATATTTGCCCTCATTAGACTCCCCTCTGGAAGCGCTTTCACTGCAAGCTGCAGATTCCCTCCTAACAGCAAGCTTTAGGATAGGGTACTGAATTGTAACTTACTTTCGCCTAGTAATGCGATTTTGGCAAAGAGAGTATCTCCCACAGGGAAGCTGCTACCATCAAATGTTTGCCCTCGTTAGACTCCCCTCTGGAAGCGCTTTCACTGCAAGCTGCAGATTCCCTCCTAACAGCAATTTTTAGGATAGGGTACTGAATTGAATCTTACTTTCGATTAATAATGCGATTTTGGCAAAGAGACTATCTCCCGCAGGGAAGCTGCTACCATCAGATGTTTGCCCTCGTTAGACTCCCCTCTGGAAGCGCTTTCACTGCAAGCTGAAGATTCCCTCCTAACAGCAATTTTTAGGATAGGGTACTGAATTGTAACTTAACTGCAGCTAATAAGGCGATTTTTGCAAAGAGACTATCTCCAGCAGGGAAGCTGCTACCATCAAATGTTTGCCCTCATTAGACTCTCCTCTGGAAGTGCTTTCACTGCAAGCTGCAGATTTCTTCCTAACAGCAAGCTTTAGGATACGGTACTGAATTGTAACTTACTTTCGCCTAATAATGCGATTTTGGCAAAGAGTGTATCTCCCGCAGGGAAGCTGCTACCATCAAATGTTTGCCCTCATTAGACTCCCCTCTGGAAGCGCTTTCCCTGCAAGCTGCAGATTCCCTCCTAACAGCAAGCTTTAGGATAGGGTACTGAATTGTAACTTACTTTCGCCTAATAATGCGATTTTGGCAAAGAGAGTATCTCCCGCAGGGAAGCTGCTACCATCAAATGTTTGCCCTCATTAGACTCCCCTCTGGAAGCGCTTTCACTGCAAGCTGCAGATTCCCTCCTAACAGCAAGCTTTAGGATAGGGTACTGAATTGTAACTTAACTGCGGCTAATAAGGCGATTTTGGCAAAGAGACTATCTCCCGCAGGGAAGCTGCTACCATCAAATGTTTGCCCTCATTAGACTCCCCTCTGGAAGCGCTTTCACTGCAAGCTGCAGATTCCCTCCTAACAGCAAGCTTTAGGATAGGGTACTGAATTGTAACTTACTTTCGCCTAATAATGCGATTTTGGCAAAGAGAGTATCTCCCGCAGGGAAGCTGCTACCATCTAATGTTTGCCCTCATTAGACTCCCCTCTGGAAGCGCTTTCACTGCAAGCGGCAGATTCCCACCTAACAGCAAGCTTTAGGATAGGGTACTGAATTGTAACTTAACTGCGTCTAATAAGGCGATTTGGGCAAAGAGAGTATCTCCCGCAGGGAAGCTGCTACCATCAAATGTTTGCCCTCATTAGACTCCCCTCTGGAAGCGCTTTCACTGCAAGCTGCAGATTCCCTCCTATGAGCAAGCTGTAGGACACTGTACTGAATTGTAACTTAACTGCGTCTAATAAGGCGATTTTGGCAAAGAGAATATCTCCCGCCGGGAAGCTGCTACCATCAAATGTTTGCCCTCATTAGACTCCCCTCTGGAAGCGCTTTCACTGCAAGCTGCAGATTTCTTCCTAACAGCAAGCTTTAGGATAGGGTACTGAATTGTAACTTACTTTCGCCTAATAATGCGATTTTGGCAAAGAGAGTATCTCCCGCAGGGAAGCTGCTACCATCAAATGTTTGCCCTCATTAGACTCCCCTCTGGAAGCGCTTTCACTGCAAGCTGCAGATTCCCTCCTAACAGCAAGCTTTAGGATAGGGTACTGAATTGTAACTTAACTGCGGCTAATAAGGCGATTTTGGCAAAGAGAGTATCTCCCGCAGGGAAGCTGCTACCATCAAATGTTTGCCCTCATTAGACTCCCCTCTGGAAGCGCTTTCACTGCAAGCTGCAGATTCCCTCCTAACAGCAAGCTTTAGGATAGGGTACTGAATTTTAACTTACTTTCGCCTATTAATGCGATTTTGGGAAAGAGAGTATCTCCCGCAGGGAAGCTGCTACCATCAAATGTTTGCCCTCATTAGACTCCCCTCTGGACGCGCTTTCACTGCAAGCAGCAGATTCCCACCTAACAGCAAGCTTTAGGATAGGGTACTGAATTGTAACTTAACTGCGTCTAATAAGGCGATTTTGGCAAAGAGAATATCTCCCGCAGGGAAGCTGCTACCATCAAATGTTTGCCCTCATTAGACTCCCCTCTGGAAGCGCTTTCACTGCAAGCTGCAGATTCCCTCCTAACAGCAAGCTTTAGGATAGGGTACTGAATTGTAACTTAACTGCGGCTAATAAGGCGATTTTGGCAAAAAGAGTATCTCCCGCAGGGAAGCTGCTACCATCAAATGTTTGCCCTCATTAGACTCCCCTCTGGAAGCGCTTTCACTGCAATCGGCAGATTCCCTCCTAACAGCAAGCTGTAGGACAGTGTACTGAATTGTAACTTAACTGCGGCTAATAAGGCGATTTTGGCAATGAGAATATCTCCCGCAGGGAAGCTGCTACCATCAAATGTTTGCCCTCATTAGACTCCCCTCTGGAAGCGCTTTCACTGCAAGCTGCAGATTCCCTCCTAACAGCAAGCTTTAGGATATGGTACTGAATTGTATCTTACTTTCGCATAATAATGCGATTTTGGCAAAGAGAGTATCTCCCGCAGGGAAGCTGCTACCATCAAATGTTTGCCCTCATTAGACTCCCCTCTGGAAGCGCTTTCACTGCAAGCTGCAGATTCCCTCCTAACAGCAAGCTTTAGGATAGTGTACTGAATTGTATCTTACTTTCACCTAATAATGCGATTTTGGCAAAGAGAGTATCTCCCGCAGGGAAGCTGCTACCATCAAATGTTTGCCCTCATTAGACTCCCCTCTGGAAGCGCTTTCACTGCAAGCTGCAGATTCCCTCCTAACAGCAAGCTTTAGCATAGGGTACTGAATTGTCACTTAACTTCGGGGAATAATGCGATTTTGGCAAAGAGAGTATCTCCCGCAGGGAAGCTGCTACCATCAAATGTTTGCCCTCGTTAGACTCCCCTCTGGAAGCGCTTTCACTGCAAGCTGCAGATTCCCTCCTAACAGCAAGCTTTAGGATAGGGTACTGAATTGTAACTTACTTTCGCCTAATAATGCGATTTTGGCAAAGAGAGTATCTCCCACAGGGAAGCTGCTACCATCAAATGTTTGCCCTCATTAGACTCCCCTCTGGAAGCGCTTTCACTGCAAGCTGCAGATTCCCTCCTAACAGCAAGCTTTAGGATAGGGTACTGAATTGTAACTTACTTTCGCCTAATAATGCGATTTTGGCAAAGAGAGTATCTCCCGCAGGGAAGCTGCTACCATCAAATGTTTGCCCTCATTATACTCCCCTCTGGAAGCGCTTTCACTGCAAGCTGCAGATTCCCTCCTAACAGCAAGATTTAGGATAGGGTACTGAATTGTAGCTTACTTTCGCCAAATAATGCGATTTTGGCAAAGAGATTATCTCCCGCAGGGAAGCTGCTACCATCAGATGTTTGCCCTCGTTAGACTCCCCTCTGGAAGCGCTTTCACTGCAAGCTGCAGATTCCCTCCTAACAGCAAGCTTTAGGATAGGGTACTGAATTGTAACTTAACTGCGTCTAATAAGGCGATTTTGGCAAAGAGAGTATCTCCCGCAGGGAAGCTGCTACCATCAAATGTTTGCCCTCATTAGACTCCCCTCTGGAAGCGCTTTCACTGCAAGCTGCAGATTCCTTCCTAACAGCAAGCTTTAGGATAGGGTACTGAATTGTAACTTATTTTCGCCTAATAATGCGATTTTGGCAAAGAGAGTATCTCCCACAGGGAAGCTGCTACCATCAAATGTTTGCCCTCATTAGACGCCCCTCTGGAAGCGCTTTCACTGCAAGCTGCAGATTCCCTCCTAACAGCGAGCTTTAGGATAGGGTACTGAATTGTAACTTAACTGCGGCTAATAATGCGATTTTGGCAAAGAGAGTATCTCCCGCAGGGAAGGTGCTACCATCAAATGTTTGCCCTCATTAGACTCCCCTCTGGAAGCGCTTTCACTGCAAGCTGCAGATTCCCTCCTAACAGCAAGCTTTAGGATAGGGTACTGAATTGTAACTTACTTTCGCCTATTAATGCGATTTTGGCAAAGAGAGTATCTCCCGCAGGGAAGATGCTACCATCAAATATTTGCCTTCATTAGACTCCCCTCTGGAAGCGCTTTCACTGCAAGCTGCAGATTCCCTCCTAACAGCAAGCTTTAGCATAGGGTACTGAATTGTAACTTACTTTCGCCTAATAATGCGATTTTGGCAAAGAGAGTATCTCCCGCAGGGAAGCTGCTACCATCAAATGTTTGCCCTCATTAGACTCCCCTCTGGAAGCGCTTTCACTGCAAGCTGCAGATTCCCTCCTAACAGCAAGCTTTAGGATAGGGTACTGAATTGTAACTTACTTTCGCCTAATAATGCGATTTTGGCAAAGAGAGTATCTCCCGCAGGGAAGCTGCTACCATCAAATGTTTGCCCTCATTAGACTCCCCTCTGGAAGCGCTTTCACTGCAAGCTGCAGATTCCCTCCTAACAGCAAGCTTTAGGATAGGGTACTGAATTGTATCTTAACTGCGGCTAATAAGGCGATTTTGGCAAAGAGAGTATCTCCCGCAGGGAAGCGGCTACCATCAAATGTTTGCCCTCATTAGACTCCCCTCTGGAAGCGCTTTCACTGCAAGCTGCAGATTCCCTCCTAACAGCAAGCTTTAGGATAGGGTACTGAATTGTAACTTAACTGCGGCTAATAAGGCGATTATGGCAAAGAGACTATCTCCCGCAGGGAAGCTGCTACCATCAAATGTTTGCCCTCATTAGACTCCCCTCTGGAAGCGCTTTCACTGCAAGCTGCAGATTCCCTCCTAACAGCAAGCTTTAGGATAGGGTACTGAATTGTATCTTACTTTCGCCTAATAAAGCGATTTTGGCAAAGAGAGTATCTCCCGCAGGGAAGCTGCTACCATCAAATGTTTGCCCTCGTTAGACTCCCCTCTGGAAGCGCTTTCACTGCAAGCTGCAGATTCCCTCCTAACAGCAAGCTTTAGGATAGGGTACTGAATTGTATGTTAACTGCGGCTCAAAAGGCGATTTTGGCAAAGAGAGTATCTCCCGCAGGGAAGCTGCTACCATCAAATGTTTGCCCTCATTAGACTCCCCTCTGGAAGCGCTTTCACTGCAAGCTGCAGATTCCCTCCTAACAGCAAGCTTTAGCATAGGGTAGTGAATTGTAATTTATCTGCGGCTAATAAGGCGATTTTGGCAAAGAGAGTATCTCCCGCAGGGAAGCTGCTACCATCAAATGTTTGCCCTCATTAGACTCCCCTCTGGAAGCGCTTTCACTGCAAGCTGCAGATTCCCTCCTAACAGCAAGCTTTAGGATAGGGTACTGAATTGTATCTTACTTTCGCCTAATAATGCGATTTTGGCAAAGAGACTATCTCCCGCAGGGAAGCTGCTACCATCAAATGTTTGCACTCATTAGACTCCCCTCTGGAAGCGCTTTCACTGCAAGCTGCAGATTCCCCCCTAACAGCAAGCTTTAGGATAGGGTACTGAATTGTAACTTGCTTTCGCCTAATAATGCGATTTCGGCAAAGAGAGAATCTCCCGCAGGGAAGCTGCTACCATCAAATGTTTGCCCTCGATAGACTCCCCTCTGGAAGCGCTTTCACTGCAAGCTGCAGATTCCCTCCTAACAGCAAGCTTTAGCATAGGGTACTGAATTGTATCTTAACTGCGGCTAATAATGCGATTTTGGCAAAGAGAGTATCTCCCGCAGGGAAGCTGCTACCATCAAATGTTTGCCCTCATTAGACTCCCCTCAGGAAGCGCTTTCACTGCAAGCTGCAGATTCCCTCCTAACAGCAAGCTTTAGGATAGGGTACTGAATTGTAACTTACTTTCGCCTAATAATGCGATTTTGGCAAAGAGAGTATCTCCCGCAGGGAAGCTGCTACCATCAAATATTTGCCCTCATTAGACTCCCCTCTGGAAGCGCTTTCACTGCAAGCTGCAGATTCCCTCCTAACAGCAAGCTTTAGGATAGGGTACTGAATTGTAACTTAACTGCGGCTAATAAGGCGATTTTGGCAAAGAGAGTATCTCCCGCAGGGAAGCTGCTACCATCAAATGTTTGCCCTCATTAGACTCCCCTCTGGAAGCGCTTTCACTGCAAGCTGCAGATTCCCTCCTAACAGCAAGCTTTAGGATAGGGTACTGAATTGTAACTTACTTTCGCCTATTAATGCGTTTGTGGGAAATAGAGTATCTCCCGCAGGGAAGCTGCTACCATCTAATGTTTCCCCTCATTAGACTCCCCTCTGGAAGCGCTTTCACTGCAAGCGGCAGATTCCCACCTAACAGCAAGCTTTAGGATAGGGTACTGAATTGTAACTTAACTGCGTCTAATAAGGCGATTTTGGCAAAGAGAATATCTCCCGCAGGGAAGCTGCTACCATCAAATGTTTGCCCTCATTAGACTCCCCTCTGGAAGCGCTTTCACTGCAAGCTGCAGATTCCCTCCTAACAGCAAGCTTTAGGATAGGGTACTGAATTGTAACTTAACTGCGGCTAATAAGGAGATTTTGGCAAAGAGAGTATCTCCCGCAGGGAAGCTGCTACCATCAAATGTTTGCCCTCATTAGACTCCCCTCTGGAAGCGCTTTCACTGCAAGCTGCAGATTCCCTCCTAACAGCAAGCTTTAGGATAGGGTACTGAATTGTAACTTACTTTCGTCTATTAATGCGTTTTTGGGAAAGAGAATATCTCCCGCAGGGAAGCTGCTACCATCTAATGTTTGCCCTCATTAGACTCCCCTCTGGAAGCGCTTTCACTGCAAGCGGCAGATTCCCTCCTAACAGCAAGCTTTAGGATAGGGTACTGAATTGTAACTTAACTGCGTCTAATAAGGCGATTTTGGCAAAGAGACTATCTCTCGCAGGGAAGCTGCTACCATCAAATGTTTGCCCTCATTAGACTCCCCTCTGGAAGCGCTTTCACTGCAAGCGGCAGATTCCCACCTAACAGCAAGCTTTAGGATAGGGTACTGAATTGTAACTTACTTTCGCCTAATAATGCGATTTTGGAAAAGAGACTATCTCCCGCAGGGAAGCTGCTACCATCAAATGTTTGCCCTCATTAGACTCCCCCCTGGAAGCGCTTTCACTGCAAGCTGCAGATTCCCTCCTAACAGCAAGCTTTAGGATAGGGTACTGAATTGTAACTTAACTGTGGCTAATAAGGCGATTTTGGCAAAGAGAATATCTCCCGCAGGGAAGCTGCTACCATCAAATATTTGCCCTCATTAGACTCCCCTCTGGAAGCGCTTTCACTGCAAGCTGCAGATTCCCTCCTAACAGCAAGCTTTAGGATAGGGTACTGAATTGTAACTTACTTTCGCCTAATAATGCGATTTTAGCAAAGAGACTATCTTCCGCAGGGAAGCTGCTACCATCAAATGTTTGCCCTCATTAGACTCCCCTCTGGAAGCGCTTTCACTGCAAGCTGCAGATTCCCTCCTAACAGCAAGCTTTAGGATAGGGTACTGAATTGTAACTTACTTTCGCCTAATAATGCGATTTTGGCAAAGAGACTATCTCCCGCAGGGAAGCTGCTACCATCAAATGTTTGCCCTCATTAGACTCCCCTCTGGAAGCGCTTTCACTGCAAGCTGCAGATTCCCTCCTAACAGCAAGCTTTAGGATAGGGTACTGAATTGTAACTTACTTTCGCCTAATAATGCGATTTTGGCAAAGAGAATATCTCCCGCAGGGAAGCTGCTACCATCAAATGTTTGCCCTCATTAGACTCCCCTCTGGAAGCGCTTTCACTGCAAGCTGCAGATTCCCTCCTAACAGCAAGCTTTAGGATAGGGTACTGAATTGTAACTTAACTGCGGCTCATAAGGAGATTATGGCAAAGAGAATATCTCCCGCAGGGAAGCTGCTACCATCAAATGTTTGCCCTCATTAGACTACCCTGTGGAAGCGCTTTCACTGCAAGTGCCAGATTCCCACCTAACGGCAAGCTGTAGGACAGGGTACTGAATTGTATCTTAACTGCGTCTAATACGGCGATTTTGGCAAAGAGAATATCTCCCGCAGGGAAGCTGCTACCATAAAATGTTTGCCCTCATTAGACTCCCCTCTGGAAGCGCTTTCACTGCAAGCTGCAGATTCCCTCCTAACAGCAAGCTTTAGCATAGGGTACTGAATTGTAACTTACTTTCGCCTAATAATGCGATTTTGGCAAAGAGAGTATCTCCCGCAGGGAAGCTGCTACCATCAAATGTTTGCCCTCATTAGACTCCCCTCTGGAAGCGCTTTCACTGCAAGCTGCAGATTCCCTCCTAACAGCAAGCTTTAGGATAGGGTACTGAATTGTAACTTAACTGCGGCTAATAAGGCGATTTTGGCAAAGAGAATATCTCCCGCAGGGAAGCTGCTACCATCAAATATTTGCCCTCATTAGACTCCCCTCTGGAAGCGCTTTCACTGCAAGCTGCAGATTCCCTCCTAACAGCAAGCTTTAGGATAGAGTACTGAATTGTAACTTACTTTCGCCTAATAATGCGATTTTGGCAAAGAGAGTATCTCCCGCAGGGAAGCTGCTACCATCAAATCTTTGCCCTCGTTAGACTCCCCTCTGGAAGCGCTTTCACTGCAAGCTGCAGATTCCCTCCTAACAGCAAGCTTTAGGATAGGGTACTGAATTGTAACTTACTTTCGCCTAATAATGCGATTTTGGCAAAGAGACTATCTCCCGCAGGGAAGCTGCTACCATCAAATATTTGCCCTCATTAGACTCCCCTCTGGAAGCGCTTTCACTGCAAGCTGCAGATTCCCTCCTAACAGCAAGCTTTAGGATAGGGTACTGAATTGTAACTTACTTTCGCCTAATAATGCGATTTTGGCAAAGAGAGTATCTCCCGCAGGGAAGCTGCTACCATCAAATGTTTGCCCTCGTTAGACTCCCCTCTGGAAGCGCTTTCACTGCAAGCTGCAGATTCCCTCCTAACAGCAAGCTTTAGGATAGGGTACTGAATTGTAACTTACTTTCACCTAATAATGCGATTTTGGCAAAGAGAGTATCTCCCGCAGGGAAGCTGCTACCATCAAATCTTTGCCCTCATTAGACTCCCCTCTGGAAGCGCTTTCACTGCAAGCTGCAGATTCCCTCCTAACAGCAAGCTTTAGGATAGGGTACTGAATTGTAACTTAACTGCGGCTAATAAGGAGAATTTGGCAAAGAGAATATCTCCCGCAGGGAAGCTGCTACCATCAAATGTTTGCCCTCATTAGACTCCCCTCTGGAAGCGCTTTCACTGCAAGCTGCAGATTCCCTCCTAACAGCAAGCTTTAGGATAGGGTACTGAATTGTAACTTAACTGCGGCTAATAAGGCGATTTTAGCAAAGATACTATCTCCCCCAGGGAAGCTGTTACCATCAAATGTTTGCCCTCATTAGACTCCCCTCTGGAAGCTCTTTCACTGCAAGCTCCAGATTCCCTCCTAACAGCAAGCTTTAGGATAGGGTACTGAATTGTAACTTACTTTCGCCTAATAATGCGATATTGGCAAAGAGACTATCTCCCGCAGGGAAGCTGCTACCATCAAATGTTTGCCCTCATTAGACTCCCCTCTGGAAGCGCTTTCACTGCAAGCTGCAGATTCCCTCCTAACAGCAAGCTTTAGGATAGGGTACTGAATTGTAACTTAACTGCGGCTAATAACGCGATTTTGGCAAAGAGAGTATCTCCCGCAGGGAAGCTGCTACCATCAAATGTTTGCCCTCATTAGACTCCCCTCTGGAAGCGCTTTCACTGCAAGCTGCAGATTCCCTCCTAACAGCAAGCTTTAGGATAGGGTACTGAATTGTAACTTAACTGCGGCTAATAAGGAGAATTTGGCAAAGAGAATATCTCCCGCAGGGAAGCTGCTACCATCAAATGTTTGCCCTCATTAGACTCCCCTCTGGAAGCGCTTTCACTGCAAGCTGCAGATTCCCTCCTAACAGCAAGCTTTAGGATAGGGTACTGAATTGTAACTTAACTGCGGCTAATAAGGCGATTTTGGCAAAGAGAGTATCTCCCGCAGGGAAGCTGCTACCATCAAATGCTTGCCCTCATTAGACACCCCTCTGGAAGCGCTTTCACTGCAAGCTGCAGATTCCCTCCTAACAGCAAGCTTTAGGATAGGGTACTGAATTGTAACTTAACTGCGGCTAATAAGGCGATTTTGGCAAAGAGAGTATCTCCCGCAGGGAAGCTGCTACCATCAAATGTTTGCCCTCATTAGACTCCCCTCTGGAAGCGCTTTCACTGCAAGCTGCAGATTCCCTCCTAACAGCAAGCTTTAGGAAAGGGTAGTGAATTGTAACTTACTTTCGCCTAATAATGCGATTTTGGCAAAGAGACTATCTCCCGCAGGGAAGCTGCTACCATCAAATGTTTGCCCTCATTAGACTCCCCTCTGGAAGCGCTTTCACTGCAAGCTGCAGATTCCCTCCTAACAGCAAGCTTTAGGATAGGGTACTGAATTGTAACTTACTTTCGCCTAATAATGCGATTTTGGCAAAGAGAGTATCTCCCGCAGGGAAGCTGCTACCATCAAATGTTTGCCCTCATTAGATTCCCCTCTGGAAGCGCTTTCACTGCAAGCTGCAGATTCCCTCCTAACAGCAAGCTTTAGGATAGGGTACTGAATTGTAACTTAACTGCGGCTAATAAGGCGATTTTGGCAAAGAGAGTATCTCCCGCAGGGAAGCTGCTACCATCAAATGTTTGCCCTCATTAGACTCCCCTCTGGAAGCGCTTTCACTGCAAGCTGCAGATTCCCTCCTAACAGCAAGCTTTAGGATAGGGTACTGAATTGTAACTTACTTTCGCCTAATAATGCGATTATGGCAAAGAGAATATCTCCCGCAGGGAAGCTGCTACCATCAAATGTTTGCCCTCATTAGACTCCCCTCTGGAAGCGCTTTCATTGCAAGCTGCAGATTCCCTCCTAACAGCAAGCTTTAGGATAGGGTACTGAATTGTAACTTAACTGCGGCTAATAAGGCGATTTTGGCAAAGAGAGTATCTCCCGCAGGGAAGCTGCTACCATCAAATATTTGCCCTCATTAGACTCCCCTCTGGAAGCGCTTTCACTGCAAGCTGCAGATTCCCTCCTAACAGCAAGCTTTAGGATAGGGTACTGAATTGTAACTTACTTTCGCCTAATAATGCGATTTTGGCAAAGAGAGTATCTCCCGCAGGGAAGCTGCTACCATCAAATGTTTGCCCTCATTAGACTCCCCTCAGGAAGCGCTTTCACTGCAAGCTGCAGATTCCCTCCTAACAGCAAGCTTTAGGATAGGGTACTGAATTGTAACTTACTTTCGCCTAATAATGCGATTTTGGCAAAGAGAGTATCTCCCGCAGGGAAGCTGCTACCATCAAATGTTTGCCCTCGTTAGACTCCCCTCTGGAAGCGCTTTCACTGCAAGCTGCAGATTCCCTCCTAACAGCAAGCTTTAGGATAGGGTACTGAATTGTAACTTACTTTCGCCTAATAATGCGATTTTGGCAAAGAGAGTATCTCCCGCAGGGAAGGTGCTACCATCAAATGTTTGCCCTCATTAGACTCCCCTCTGGAAGCGCTTTCACTGCAAGCTGCAGATTCCCTCCTAACAGCAATCTTTAGGATAGGGTACTGAATTGTAACTTAACTGCGGCTAATAAGGAGAATTTGGCAAAGAGAATATCTCCCGCAGGGAAGCTGCTACCATCAAATGTTTGCCCTCATTAGACTCCCCTCTGGAAGCGCTTTCACTGCAAGCTGCAGATTCCCTCCTAACAGCAAGCTTTAGGATAGGGTACTGAATTGTAACTTAACTGCGGCTAATAAGGCGATTTTGGCAAAGAGAGTATCTCCCGCAGGGAAGCTGCTACCATCAAATGTTTGCCCTCATTAGACTCCCCTCTGGAAGCGCTTTCACTGCAAGCTGCAGATTCCCTCCTAACAGCAAGCTTTAGGATAGGGTCCTGAATTGTAACTTACTTTCGCCTAATAATGCGATTTTGGCAAAGAGACTATCTCCCGCAGGGAAGCTGCTACCATCAAATATTTGCCCTCATTAGACTCCCCTCTGGAAGCGCTTTCACTGCAAGCTGCAGATTCCCTCCTAACAGCAAGCTTTAGGATAGGGTACTGAATTGTAACTTACTTTCGCCTAATAATGCGATTTTGGCAAAGAGAGTATCTCCCGCAGGGAAGGTGCTACCATCAAATGTTTGCCCTCGTTAGACTCCCCTCTGGAAGCGCTTTCACTGCAAGCTGCAGATTCCCTCCTAACAGCAAGCTTTAGGATAGGGTACTGAATTGTAACTTACTTTCGCCTAATAATGCGATTTTGGCAAAGAGAGTATCTCCCGCAGGGAAGCTGCTACCATCAAATGTTTGCCCTCGTTAGACTCCCCTCTGGAAGCGCTTTCACTGCAAGCTGCAGATTCCCTCCTAACAGCAAGCTTTAGGATAGGGTACTGAATTGTAACTTACTTTCGCCTAATAATGCGATTTTGGCAAAGAGAGTATCTCCCGCAGGGAAGCTGCTACCATCAAATGTTTGCCCTCATTAGACTCCCCTCTGGAAGCGCTTTCACTGCAAGCTGCAGATTCCCTCCTAACAGCAAGCTTTAGGATAGGGTACTGAATTGTAACTTAACTGCGGCTAATAAGGCGATTGTGGCAAAGAGAGTATCACCCGCAGGGAAGCTGCTACCATCAAATGCTTGCCCTCATTAGACTCCCCTCTGGAAGCGCTTTCACTGCAAGCTGCAGATTCCCTCCTAACAGCAAGCTTTAGGATAGGGTACTGAATTGTAACTTAACTGCGGATAATAAGGCGATTTTTGCAAAGATACTATCTCCCCCAGGGAAGCTGTTACCATCAAATGTTTGCCCTCATTAGACTCCCCTCTGGAAGCGCTTTCACTGCAAGCTGCAGATTCCCTCCTAACAGCAAGCTTTAGGATAGGGTACTGAATTGTAACTTACTTTCGCCTAATAAGGCGATTTTGGCAAAGAGAGTATCTCCCGCAGGGAAGCTGCTACCATCAAATGTTTGCCCTCATTAGACTCCCCTCTGGAAGCGCTTTCACTGCAAGCTGCAGATTCCCTCCTAACAGCAAGCTTTAGGATAGGGTACTGAATTGCATCTTACTTTCGCCTAATAATGCGATTTTGGCAAAGAGAGTATCTCCCGCAGGGAAGCTGCTACCATCAAATGTTTGCCCTCATTAGACTCCCCTCTGGAAGCGCTTTCACTGCAAGCTGCAGATTCCTTCCTAAGAGCAAGCTTTAGGATAGGGTACTGAATTGTAACTTACTTTCGCCTAATAATGCGATTTTGGCAAAGAGAGTATCTCCCGCAGGGAAGCTGCTACCATCAAATGTTTGCCCTCGTTAGACTCCCCTCTGGAAGCGCTTTCACTGCAAGCTGCAGATTCCCTCCTAACAGCAAGCTTTAGGATAGGGTACTGAATTGTAACTTACTTTCGCCTAATAATGCGATTTTGGCAAAGAGAGTATCTCCCGCAGGGAAGCTGCTAACATCAAATGTTTGCCCTCATTAGACTCCCCTCTGGAAGCGCTTTCACTGCAAGCTGCAGATTCCCTCCTAACAGCAAGCTGTAGGATAGGGTACTGAATTGTAACTTACTTTCGCCTAATAATTCGATTTTGGCAAAGAGAGTATCTCCCGCAGGGAAGCTGCTACCATCAAATGTTTGCCCTCATTAGACTCCCCTCTGGAAGCGCTTTCACTGCAAGCTGCAGATTCCCTCCTAACAGCAAGCTGTAGGACAGTGTACTGAATTGTAACTTAACTGCGGCTAATAAGGCGATTTTGGCAAAGAGAGTATCTCCCACAGGGAAGCTGCTACCATCAAATGTTTGCCCTCATTAGACTCCCCTCTGGAAGCGCTTTCACTGCAAGCTGCAGATTCCCTCCTAACAGCAAGCTTTAGGATAGGGTACTGAATTGTAACTTACTTTCGCCTAATAATGCGATTTTGGCAAAGAGAGTATCTCCCGCAGGGAAGCTGCTACCATCAAATGTTTGCCCTCGTTAGACTCCCCTCTGGAAGCGCTTTCACTGCAAGCTGCAGATTCCCTCCTAACAGCAAGCTGTAGGACAGTGTACTGAATTGTAACTTAACTGCGGCTAATAAGGCGATTTTGGCAAAGAGAGTATCTCCCGCAGGGAAGCTGCTACCATCAAATGTTTGCCCTCATTAGACTCCCCTCTGGAAGAGCTTTCACTGCAAGCTGCAGATTCCCTCCTAACAGCAAGCTTTAAGATAGGGTACTGAATTGTAACTTAACTGCGGCTAATAATGCGATTTTGGCAAAGAGAGTATCTCCCGCAGGGAAGCTGCTACCATCAAATGTTTGCCCTCGTTAGACTCCCCTCTGGAAGCGCTTTCACTGCAAGCTGCAGATTCCCTCCTAACAGCAAGCTTTAGGATAGTGTACTGAATTGTAACTTACTTTCGCCTAATAATGCGATTTTGGCAAAGAGAGTATCTCCCGCAGGGAAGCTGCTACCATCAAATGTTTGCCCTCATTAGACTCCCCTCTGGAAGCGCTTTCACTGCAAGCTGCAGATTCCCTCCTAACAGCAAGCTTTAGGATAGGGTACTGAATTGTAACTTAACTGCGGCTAATAAGGCGATTGTGGCAAAGAGAGTATCACCCGCAGGGAAGCTGCTACCATCAAATGCTTGCCCTCATTAGACTCCCCTCTGGAAGCGCTTTCACTGCAAGCTGCAGATTCCCTCCTAACAGCAAGCTTTAGGATAGGGTACTGAATTGTAACTTAACTGCGGATAATAAGGCGATTTTTGCAAAGATACTATCTCCCCCAGGGAAGCTGTTACCATCAAATATTTGCCCTCATTAGACTCCCCTCTGGAAGCGCTTTCACTGCAAGCTGCAGATTCCCTCCTAACAGCAAGCTTTAGGATAGGGTACTGAATTGTAACTTACTTTCGCCTAATAAGGCGATTTTGGCAAAGAGAGTATCTCCCGCAGGGAAGCTGCTACCATCAAATGTTTGCCCTCATTAGACTCCCCTCTGGAAGCGCTTTCACTGCAAGCTGCAGATTCCCTCCTAACAGCAAGCTTTAGGATAGGGTACTGAATTGCATCTTACTTTCGCCTAATAATGCGATTTTGGCAAAGAGAGTATCTCCCGCAGGGAAGCTGCTACCATCAAATGTTTGCCCTCATTAGACTCCCCTCTGGAAGCGCTTTCACTGCAAGCTGCAGATTCCTTCCTAAGAGCAAGCTTTAGGATAGGGTACTGAATTGTAACTTACTTTCGCCTAATAATGCGATTTTGGCAAAGAGAGTATCTCCCGCAGGGAAGCTGCTACCATCAAATGTTTGCCCTCGTTAGACTCCCCTCTGGAAGCGCTTTCACTGCAAGCTGCAGATTCCCTCCTAACAGCAAGCTTTAGGATAGGGTACTGAATTGTAACTTACTTTCGCCTAATAATGCGATTTTGGCAAAGAGAGTATCTCCCGCAGGGAAGCTGCTACCATCAAATGTTTGCCCTCATTAGACTCCCCTCTGGAAGCGCTTTCACTGCAAGCTGCAGATTCCCTCCTAACAGCAAGCTGTAGGATAGGGTACTGAATTGTAACTTACTTTCGCCTAATAATGCGATTTTGGCAAAGAGAGTATCTCCCGCAGGGAAGCTGCTACCATCAAATCTTTGCCCTCATTAGACTCCCCTCTGGATGCGCTTTCACTGCAAGCTGCAGATTCCCTCCTAACAGCAAGCTTTAGGATAGGGTACTGAATTGTAACTTAACTGCGGCTAATAAGGCGATTTTGGCAAAGAGAGTATCTCCCGCGGGGAAGCTGCTACCATCAAATGTTTTCCCTCATTAGACTCCCCTCTGGAAGCGCTTTCACTGCAAGCTGCAGATTCCCTCTTAACAGCAAGCTTTAGGATAGGGTACTGAATTGTAACTTACTTTCGCCTAATAATGCGATTATGGCAAAGAGAGTATCTCCCGCAGGGAAGCTGCTACCATCAAATGTTTGCCCTCATTAGACTCCCCTCTGGAAGCGCTTTCACTGCAAGCTGCAGATTCCCTCCTAACAGCAAGCTTTAGGATAGGGTACTGAATTGTAACTTACTTTCGCCTAATAATGCGATTTTGGCAAAGAGACTATCTCCCGCAGGGAAGCTGTTACAATCAAATGTTTGCCCTCGTTAGACTCCCCTCTGGAAGCGCTTTCACTTCAAGCTGCAGATTCCCTCCTAACAGCAAGCTTTAGGATAGGGTACTGAATTGTAACTTACTTTCGCCTAATAATGCGATTTTGGCAAAGAGACTATCTCCCGCAGGGAAGCTGCTACCATCAAATCTTTGCCCTCATTAGACTCCCCTCTGGAAGCGCTTTCACTGCAAGCTGCAGATTCCCTCCTAACAGCAAGCTTTAGGATAGGGTCCTGAATTGTAACTTACTTTCGCCTAATAATGCGATTTTGGCAAAGAGAGTATCTCCCGCAGGGAAGCTGCTACCATCAAATATTTGCCCTCATTAGACTCCCCTCTGGAAGCGCTTTCACTGCAAGCTGCAGATTCCCTCCTAACAGCAAGCTTTAGGATAGGGTACTGAATTGTAACTTAACTGCGGCTAATAAGGCGATTATGGCAAAGAGAGTATCTCCCGCAGGGAAGCTGCTACCATCAAATGTTTGCCCTCATTAGACTCCCCTCTGGAAGCGCTTTCACTGCAAGCTGCAGATTCCCTCCTAACAGCAAGCTTTAGGATAGGGTACTGAATTGTAACTTAACTGCGGCTAATAATGCGATTTTGGCAAAGAGAATATCTCCCGCAGGGAAGCTGCTACCATCAAATATTTGCCCTCATTAGACCCCCCTGGAAACGCTTTCACTGCAAGCTGCAGATTCCCTCCTAACAGCAAGCTTTAGGATAGGGTACTGAATTGTAACTTACTTTCGCCTAATAATGCGATTTTGGCAAAGAGAGTATCTCCCGCAGGGAAGCTGCTACCATCAAATGTTTGCCCTCATTAGACTCCCCTCTGGAAGCGCTTTCACTGCAAGCTGCAGATTCCCTCCTAACAGCAAGCTTTAGGATAGGGTACTGAATTGTAACTTACTTTCGTCTAATAATGCGATTTTGGCAAAGAGATTATCTCCCGCAGGGAAGCGGCTACCATCAAATGTTTGCCCTCATTAGACTCCCCTCTGGAAGCGCTTTCACTGCAAGCTGCAGATTCCCTCCTAACAGCAAGCTTTAGGATAGGGTACTGAATTGTATCTTACTTTCGCCTAATAATGCGATTTTGGCAAAGAGAGTATCTCCCGCAGGGAAGCTGCTACCATCAAATCTTTGCCCTCATTAGACTCCCCTCTGGAAGCGCTTTCACTGCAAGCTGCAGATTCCCTCCTAACAGCAAGCTTTAGGATAGGGTACTGAATTGTAACTTACTTTCGCCTAATAATGCGATTTTGGCAAAGAGAGTATCTCCCGCAGGGAAGCTGCTACCATCAAATATTTGCCCTCATTAGACTCCCCTCTGGAAGCGCTTTCACTGCAAGCTGCAGATTCCCTCCTAACAGCAAGCTTTAGGATAGGGTACTGAATTGTAACTTAACTGCGGCTAATAAGGCGATTATGGCAAAGAGAGTATCTCCCGCAGGGAAGCTGCTACCATCAAATGTTTGCCCTCATTAGACTCCCCTCTGGAAGCGCTTTCACTGCAAGCTGCAGATTCCCTCCTAACAGCAAGCTTTAGGATAGGGTACTGAATTGTAACTTAACTGCGGCTAATAATGCGATTTTGGCAAAGAGAATATCTCCCGCAGGGAAGCTGCTACCATCAAATATTTGCCCTCATTAGACCCCCCTGGAAACGCTTTCACTGCAAGCTGCAGATTCCCTCCTAACAGCAAGCTTTAGGATAGGGTACTGAATTGTAACTTACTTTCGCCTAATAATGCGATTTTGGCAAAGAGAATATCTCCCACAGGGAAGCTGCTACCATCAAATGTTTGCCCTCATTAGACTCCCCTCTGGAAGCGCTTTCACTGCAAGCTGCAGATTCCCTCCTAACAGCAAGCTTTAGGATAGGGTACTGAATTGTAACTTACTTTCGCCTAATAATGCGATTTTGGCAAAGAGATTATCTCCCGCAAGGAAGCTACCATCAAATGTTTGCCCTCATTAGACTCCCGTCTGGAAGCGCTTTCACTGCAAGCTGCAGATTCCCTCCTAACAGCAAGCTTTAGGATAGGGTACTGAATTGTAACTTACTTTCGCCTAATAATGCGATTTTGGCAAAGAGAGTATCTCCCGCAGGGAAGCTGCTACCATCAAATGTTTGCCCTCATTAGACTCCCCTCTGGAAGCGCTTTCACTGCAAGCTGCAGATTCCCTCCTAACAGCAAGCTTTAGGATAAGGTACTGAATTGTAACTTAACTGCGGATAATAAGGCGATTTGGGCAAAGAGAATATCTCCCGCAGGGAAGCTGCTACCATCAAATGCTTGCCCTCATTAGACTCCCCTCTGGAAGCGCTTTCACTGCAAGCTGCAGATTCCCTCCTAACAGCAAGCTTTAGGATAAGGTACTGAATTGTAACTTACTTTCGTCTAATAATGCGATTTTGGCAAAGAGATTATCTCCCGCAGGGAAGCGGCTACCATCAAATGTTTGCCCTCATTAGACTCCCCTCTGGAAGCGCTTTCACTGCAAGCTGCAGATTCCCTCCTAACAGCAAGCTTTAGGATAGGGTACTGAATTGTAACTTACTTTCGCCTAATAATGCGATTTTGGCAAAGAGAGTATCTCCCGCAGGGAAGCTGTTACAATCAAATGTTTGCCCTCGTTAGACTACCCTCTGGAAGCGCATTCACTTCAAGCTGCAGATTCCCTCCTAACAGCAAGCTTTAGGATAGGGTACTGAATTGTAACTTACTTTCGCCTAATAATGCGATTTTGGCAAAGAGACTATCTCCCGCAGGGAAGCTGCTACCATCAAATCTTTGCCCTCATTAGACTCCCCTCTGGAAGCGCTTTCACTGCAAGCTGCAGATTCCCTCCTAACAGCAAGCTTTAGGATAGGGTCCTGAATTGTAACTTACTTTCGCCTAATAATGCGATTTTGGCAAAGAGAGTATCTCCCGCAGGGAAGCTGCTACCATCAAATATTTGCCCTCATTAGACTCCCCTCTGGAAGCGCTTTCACTGCAAGCTGCAGATTCCCTCCTAACAGCAAGCTTTAGGATAGGGTACTGAATTGTAACTTAACTGCGGCTAATAAGGCGATTATGGCAAAGAGAGTATCTCCCGCAGGGAAGCTGCTACCATCAAATGTTTGCCCTCATTAGACTCCCCTCTGGAAGCGCTTTCACTGCAAGCTGCAGATTCCCTCCTAACAGCAAGCTTTAGGATAGGGTACTGAATTGTAACTTAACTGCGGCTAATAATGCGATTTTGGCAAAGAGAATATCTCCCGCAGGGAAGCTGCTACCATCAAATATTTGCCCTCATTAGACTCCCCCCTGGAAACGCTTTCACTGCAAGCTGCAGATTCCCTCCTAACAGCAAGCTTTAGGATAGGGTACTGAATTGTAACTTACTTTCGCCTAATAATGCGATTTTGGCAAAGAGAGTATCTCCCGCAGGGAAGCTGCTACCATCAAATGTTTGCCCTCATTAGACTCCCCTCTGGAAGCGCTTTCACTGCAAGCTGCAGATTCCCTCCTAACAGCAAGCTTTAGGATAGGGTACTGAATTGTAACTTACTTTCGCCTAATAATGCGATTTTGGCAAAGAGATTATCTCCCGCAAGGAAGCTACCATCAAATGTTTGCCCTCATTAGACTCCCGTCTGGAAGCGCTTTCACTGCAAGCTGCAGATTCCCTCCTAACAGCAAGCTTTAGGATAGGGTACTGAATTGTAACTTACTTTCGCCTAATAATGCGATTTTGGCAAAGAGAGTATCTCCCGCAGGGAAGCTGCTACCATCAAATGTTTGCCCTCATTAGACTCCCCTCTGGAAGCGCTTTCACTGCAAACTGCAGATTCCCTCCTAACAGCAAGCTTTAGGATAAGGTACTGAATTGTAACTTAACTGCGGATAATAAGGCGATTTGGGCAAAGAGAATATCTCCCGCAGGGAAGCTGCTACCATCAAATGCTTGCCCTCATTAGACTCCCCTCTGGAAGCGCTTTCACTGCAAGCTGCAGATTCCCTCCTAACAGCAAGCTTTAGGATAAGGTACTGAATTGTAACTTACTTTCGTCTAATAATGCGATTTTGGCAAAGAGATTATCTCCCGCAGGGAAGCGGCTACCATCAAATGTTTGCCCTCATTAGACTCCCCTCTGGAAGCGCTTTCACTGCAAGCTGCAGATTCCCTCCTAACAGCAAGCTTTAGGATAGGGTACTGAATTGTAACTTACTTTCGCCTAATAATGCGATTTTGGCAAAGAGACTATCTCCCGCAGGGAAGCTGCTACCATCAAATCTTTGCCCTCATTAGACTCCCCTCTGGATGCGCTTTCACTGCAAGCTGCAGATTCCCTCCTAACAGCAAGCTTTAGGATAGGGTACTGAATTGTAACTTAGCTGCGGCTAATAAGGCGATTTTGGCAAAGAGAATATCTCCCGCAGGGAAGCTGCTACCATCAAATGTTTGCCCTCATTAGACTCCCCTCTGGAAGCGCTTTCACTGCAAGCTGCAGATTCCCTCCTAACAGCAAGCTTTAGGATAGGGTACTGAATTGTAACTTACTTTCGCCTAATAATGCGATTTTGGCAAAGAGATTATCTCCCGCAGGGAAGCTGCTACCATCAAATGTTTGCCCTCATTAGACTCCCCTCTGGAAGTGCTTTCACTGCAAGCTGCAGATTCCCTCCTAACAGCAAGCTTTAGGATAGGGTACTGAATTGTAACTTAACTGCGGCTAATAAGGCGATAATGGCAAAGAGAATATCTCCCACAGGGAAGCTGCTACCATCAAATATTTGCCCTCATTAGACTCCCCTCTGGAAGCGCTTTCACTGCAAGCTGCAGATTCCCTCCTAACAGCAAGCTTTAGGATAGGGTTCTGAATTGTAACTTACTTTCGCCTAATAATGCAATTTTAGAAAAGAGAATATCTCCCGCAGGGAAGCTGCTACCATCAAATGTTTGCCCTCATTAGACTCCCGACTGGAAGTGCTTTCACTGCAAGCTGAAGATTCCCTCCTAACAGCAAGCTTTAGGATAGGGTACTGAATTGTAACTTACTTTCGCCTAATAATGCGATTTTGGCAAAGAGAGTATCTCCCGCAGGGAAGCTGCTACCATCAAATGTTTGCCCTCATTAGACTCCCCTCTGGAAGCGCTTTCACTGCAAGCTGCAGATTCCCTCCTAACAGCAAGCTTTAGGATAGGGTACTGAATTGTAACTTAACTGCGGCTAATAAGGCGATAATGGCAAAGAGAATATCTCCCGCAGGGAAGCTGCTACCATCAAATATTTGCCCTCATTATACTCCCCTCTGGAAGCGCTTTCACTGCAAGCTGCAGATTCCCTCCTAACAGCAAGCTTTAGGATAGGGTTCTGAATTGTAACTTACTTTCGCCTAATAACGCGATTTTGGAAAAGAGAATATCTCCCGCAGGGAAGCTGCTACCATCAAATCTTTGCCCTCATTAGACTCCCCTCTGGAAGCGCTTTCACTGCAAGCTGCAGATTCCCTCCTAACAGCAAGCTTTAGGATAGGGTACTGAATTGTAACTTACTTTCGCCTAATAATGCGATTTTGGCAAAGAGAGTATCTCCCGCAGGGAAGCTGCTACCATCAAATCTTTGCCCTCATTAGACTCCCCTCTGGAAGCGCTTTCACTGCAAGCTGCAGATTCCCTCCTAACAGCAAGCTTTAGGATAGGGTACTGAATTGTAACTTAACTGCGGCTAATAAGGCGATTTTGGCAAAGAGAATATCTCCCGCAGGGAAGCTGCTACCATCAAATGTTTGCCCTCATTATACTCCCCTCTGGAAGCGCTTTCACTGCAAGCTGCAGATTCCCTCCTAACAGCAAGCTTTAGGATAAGGTACTGAATTGTAACTTACTTTCGCCTAATAATGCGATTTTGGCAAAGAGATTATCTCCCGCAGGGAAGCTGCTACCATCAAATGTTTGCCCTCATTAGACTCCCCTCTGGAAGCGCTTTCACTGCAAGCTGCAGATTCCCTCCTAACAGCAAGCTTTAGGATAGGGTACTGAATTGTAACTTACTTTCGCCTAATTATGCGATTTTGGCAAAGAGACTATCTCCCGCAGGGAAGCTGCTACCATCAAATGTTTGCCCTCATTAGACTCCCCTCTGGAAGCGCTTTCACTGCAAGCTGCAGATTCCCTCCTAACAGCAAGCTTTAGGATAGGGTACTGAATTGTAACTTACTTTCGCCTAATAAGGCGATTTTGGCAAAGAGACTATCTCCCGCAGGGAAGCTGCTACCATCAAATGTTTTCCCTCATTAGACTCCCCTCTGGAAGCGCTTTCACTGCAAGCTGCAGATTCCCTCCTAACAGCAAGCTTTAGGATAGGGTACTGAATAGTAACTTACTTTCGCCTAATAAAGCGATTTTGGCAAAGAGAATACCTCCCGCAGGGAAGCTGCTACCATCAAATGCTTGCCCTCATTAGACTCCCCTCTGGAAGCGCTTTCACTGCAAGCTGCAGATTCCCTCCTAACAGCAAGCTTTAGCATAGGGTACTGAATTGTAACTTACTTTTGCCTAATAAAGCGATTTTGGCAAAGAGAGTATCTCCCGCAGGGAAGCTGCTACCATCAAATGCTTGCCCTCATTAGACTCCCCTCAGGAAGCGCTTTCACTGCAAGCTGCAGATTCCCTCCTAACAGCAAGCTTTAGGATAGGGTACTGAATTGTAACTTACTTTCGCCTAATAATGCGATTTTGGCAAAGAGAGTATCTCCCGCAGGGAAGCTGCTACCATCAAATATTTGCCCTCATTAGACTCTCCTCTGGAAGCGCTTTCACTGCAAGCTGCAGATTCCTTCGTAACAGCAAGCTTTAGGATAGGGTACTGAATTGTAACTTACTTTCGCCTAGTAATGCGATTTTGGCAAAGAGACTATCTCCCGCAGGGAAGCTGCTACCATCAAATCTTTGCCCTCATTAGACTCCCCTCTGGAAGCGCTTTCACTGCAAGCTGCAGATTCCCTCCTAACAGCAAGCTTTAGGATAGGGTACTGAATTGTAACTTAACTGCTGCTAATAAGGCGATTTTGGCAAAGAGAGTATCTCCCGCAGGGAAGCTGCTACCATCAAATGTTTGCCCTCATTAGACTCCCCTCTGGAAGCGCTTTCACTGCAAGCTGCAGATTCCCTCCTAACAGCAAGCTTTAGGATAGGGTACTGAATTGTAACTTACTTTCGCCTAATAAAGCGATTTTGGCAAAGAGAATACCTCCCGCAGGGAAGCTGCTACCATCAAATGTTTGCCCTCATTAGACTCCCGTCTGGAAGCGCTTTCACTGCAAGCTGCAGATTCCCTCCTAACAGCAAGCTTTAGGATAGGGTACTGAATTGTAACTTACTTTCGCCTAATAATGCGATTTTGGCAAAGAGAGTATCTCACGCAGGGAAGCTGCTACCATCAAATATTTGCCCTCATTAGACTCTCCTCTGGAAGCGCTTTCACTGCAAGCTGCAGATTCCTTCGTAACAGCAAGCTTTAGGATAGGGTACTGAATTGTATCTTACTTTCGCCTAATAATGCGATTTTGGCAAAGAGAATATCTCCCACAGGGAAGCTGCTACCATCAAATGTTTGCCCTCATTAGACTCCCCTCTGGAAGCGCTTTCACTGCAAGCTGCAGATTCCCTCCTAACAGCAAGCTTTAGGATAGGGTACTGAATTGTAACTTAACTGCGGCTAGTAAGGCGATAATGGCAAACAGAATATCTCCCGCAGGGAAGCTGCTACCATCAAATATTTGCCCTCATTATACTCCCCTCTGGAAGCGCTTTCACTGCAAGCTGCAGATTCCCTCCTAACAGCAAGCTTTAGGATAGGGTTCTGAATTGTAACTTACTTTCGCCTAATAACGCGATTTTGGAAAAGAGAATATCTCCCGCAGGGAAGCTGCTACCATCAAATCTTTGCCCTCATTAGACTCCCCTCTGGAAGCGCTTTCACTGCAAGCTGCAGATTCCCTCCTAACAGCAAGCTTTAGGATAGGGTACTGAATTGTAACTTACTTTCGCCTAATAATGCGATTTTGGCAAAGAGACTATCTCCCGCAGGGAAGCTGCTACCATCAAATATTTGCCCTCATTAGACTCCCCTCTGGAAGCGCTTTCACTGCAAGCTGCAGATTCCCTCCTAACAGCAAGCTTTAGGATAGGGTACTGAATTGTAACTTAACTGCGGCTAATAAGGCGATTTTGGCAAAGAGAATATCTCCCGCAGGGAAGCTGCTACCATCAAATGTTTGCCCTCATTAGACTCCCCTCTGGAAGCGCTTTCACTGCAAGCTGCAGATTCCCTCCTAACAGCAAGCTTTAGGATAAGGTACTGAATTGTAACTTACTTTCGCCTAATAATGCGATTTTGGCAAAGAGATTATCTCCCGCAGGGAAGCTGCTACCATCAAATGTTTGCCCTCATTAGATTCCCGTCTGGAAGTGCTTTCACTGCAAGCTGCAGATTCCCTCCTAACAGCAAGCTTTAGGATAGGGTACTGAATTGTAACTTACTTTCGCCTAATTATGCGATTTTGGCAAAGAGACTATCTCCCGCAGGGAAGATGCTACCATCAAATGTTTGCCCTCATTAGACTCCCCTCTGGAAGCGCTTTCACTGCAAGCTGCAGATTCCCTCCTAACAGCAAGCTTTAGGATAGGGTACTGAATTGTAACTTACTTTCGCCTAATAATGCGATTTTGGCAAAGAGACTATCTCCCGCAGGGAAGCTGCTACCATCAAATGTTTGCCCTCATTAGACTCCCCTCTGGAAGCGCTTTCACTGCAAGCTGCAGATTCCCTCCTAACAGCAAGCTTTAGGATAGGGTACTGAATTGTAACTTACTTTCGCCTAATAAAGCGATTTTGGCATAGAGAATACCTCCCGCAGGGAAGCTGCTACCATCAAATGCTTGCCCTCATTAGACTCCCCTCTGGAAGCGCTTTCACTGCAAGCTGCAGATTCCCTCCTAACAGCAAGCTTTAGCATAGGGTACTGAATTGTAACTTACTTTTGCCTAATAAAGCGATTTTGGCAAAGAGAGTATCTCCCGCAGGGAAGCTGCTACCATCAAATGCTTGCCCTCATTAGACTCCCCTCTGGAACGCTTTCACTGCAAGCTGCAGATTCCCTCCTAACAGCAAGCTTTAGGATAGGGTACTGAATTGTAACTTACTTTCGCCTAATAATGCGATTTTGGCAAAGAGAGTATCTCCCGCAGGGAAGCTGCTACCATCAAATATTTGCCCTCATTAGACTCTCCTCTGGAAGCGCTTTCACTGCAAGCTGCAGATTCCTTCGTAACAGCAAGCTTTAGGATAGGGTACTGAATTGTATCTTACTTTCGCCTAATAATGAGATTTTGGCAAAGAGAATATCTCCCACAGGGAAGCTGCTACCATCACATGTTTGCCCTCATTAGACTCCCCTCTGGAAGCGCTTTCACTGCAAGCTGCAGATTCCCTCCTAACAGCAAGCTTTAGGATAGGGTACTGAATTGTAACTTAACTGCGTCTAATAAGGCGATAATGGCAAAGAGAATATCTCCCGCAGGGAAGCTGCTACCATCAAATATTTGCCCTCATTAGACTCCCCTCTGGAAGCGCTTTCACTGCAAGCTGCAGATTCCCTCCTAACAGCAAGCTTTAGGATAGGGTTCTGAATTGTAACTTACTTTCGCCTAATAATGCGATTTGGCAAAGAGAATATCTCCCGCTGGGAAGCTGCTACCATCAAATGTTTGCCCTCATTAGACTCCCCTCTGGAAGCGCTTTCACTGCAAGCTGCAGATTCCCTCCTAACAGCAAGCTTTAGGATAGGGTACTGAATTGTAACTTACTTTCGCCTAATAATGCGATTTTGGCAAAGAGACTATCTCCCGCAGGGAAGCTGCTACCATCAAATCTTTGCCCTCATTAGACTCCCCTCTGGAAGCGCTTTCACTGCAAGCTGCAGATTCCCTCCTAACAGCAAGCTTTAGGATAGGGTACTGAATTGTAACTTAACTGCTGCTAATAAGGCGATTTTGGCAAAGAGACTATCTCCCGCAGGGAAGCTGCTACCATCAAATGTTTGCCCTCATTATACTCACCTCTGGAAGCGCTTTCACTGCAAGCTGCAGATTCCTTCCTAACAGCAAGCTTTAGGATAGGGTACTGAATTGTAACTTACTTTCGCCTAATAAAGCGATTTTGGCAAAGAGAATACCTCCCGCAGGGAAGCTGCTACCATCAAATGTTTGCCCTCATTAGACTCCCCTCTGGAAGCGCTTTCACTGCAAGCTGCAGATTCCCTCCTAACAGCAAGCTTTAGGATAGGGTACTGAATTGTAACTTAACTGCGGCTAATAAGGCGATTTTGGCAAAGAGAATATCTCCCGCAGGGAAGCTGCTACCATCAAATGTTTGCCCTCATTAGACTCCCCTCTGGAAGCGCTTTCACTGCAAGCTGCAGATTCCCTCCTAACAGCAAGCTTTAGGATAAGGTACTGAATTGTAACTTACTTTCGCCTAATAATGCGATTTTGGCAAAGAGATTATCTCCCGCAGGGAAGCTGCTACCATCAAATGTTTGCCCTCATTAGATTCCCGTCTGGAAGTGCTTTCACTGCAAGCTGCAGATTCCCTCCTAACAGCAAGCTTTAGGATAGGGTACTGAATTGTAACTTACTTTCGCCTAATTATGCGATTTTGGCAAAGAGACTATCTCCCGCAGGGAAGCTGCTACCATCAAATGTTTGCCCTCATTAGACTCCCCTCTGGAAGCGCTTTCACTGCAAGCTGCAGATTCCCTCCTAACAGCAAGCTTTAGGATAGGGTACTGAATTGTAACTTACTTTCGCCTAATAATGCGATTTTGGCAAAGAGACTATCTCCCGCAGGGAAGCTGCTACCATCAAATGTTTGCCCTCATTAGACTCCCCTCTGGAAGCGCTTTCACTGCAAGCTGCAGATTCCCTCCTAACAGCAAGCTTTAGGATAGGGTACTGAATTGTAACTTACTTTCGCCTAATAAAGCGATTTTGGCAAAGAGAATACCTCCCGCAGGGAAGCTGCTACCATCAAATGCTTGCCCTCATTAGACTCCCCTCTGGAAGCGCTTTCACTGCAAGCTGCAGATTCCCTCCTAACAGCAAGCTTTAGCATAGGGTACTGAATTGTAACTTACTTTTGCCTAATAAAGCGATTTTGGCAAAGAGAGTATCTCCCGCAGGGAAGCTGCTACCATCAAATGCTTGCCCTCATTAGACTCCCCTCTGGAACGCTTTCACTGCAAGCTGCAGATTCCCTCCTAACAGCAAGCTTTAGGATAGGGTACTGAATTGTAACTTACTTTCGCCTAATAATGCGATTTTGGCAAAGAGAGTATCTCCCGCAGGGAAGCTGCTACCATCAAATATTTGCCCTCATTAGACTCTCCTCTGGAAGCGCTTTCACTGCAAGCTGCAGATTCCTTCGTAACAGCAAGCTTTAGGATAGGGTACTGAATTGTATCTTACTTTCGCCTAATAATGAGATTTTGGCAAAGAGAATATCTCCCACAGGGAAGCTGCTACCATCACATGTTTGCCCTCATTAGACTCCCCTCTGGAAGCGCTTTCACTGCAAGCTGCAGATTCCCTCCTAACAGCAAGCTTTAGGATAGGGTACTGAATTGTAACTTAACTGCGTCTAATAAGGCGATAATGGCAAAGAGAATATCTCCCGCAGGGAAGCTGCTACCATCAAATATTTGCCCTCATTAGACTCCCCTCTGGAAGCGCTTTCACTGCAAGCTGCAGATTCCCTCCTAACAGCAAGCTTTAGGATAGGGTTCTGAATTGTAACTTACTTTCGCCTAATAATGCGATTTGGCAAAGAGAATATCTCCCGCTGGGAAGCTGCTACCATCAAATGTTTGCCCTCATTAGACTCCCCTCTGGAAGCGCTTTCACTGCAAGCTGCAGATTCCCTCCTAACAGCAAGCTTTAGGATAGGGTACTGAATTGTAACTTACTTTCGCCTAATAATGCGATTTTGGCAAAGAGACTATCTCCCGCAGGGAAGCTGCTACCATCAAATGTTTGCCCTCATTAGACTCCCCTCTGGAAGCGCTTTCACTGCAAGCTGCAGATTCCCTCCTAACAGCAAGCTTTAGGATAGGGTACTGAATTGTAACTTAACTGCTGCTAATAAGGCGATTTTGGCAAAGAGACTATCTCCCGCAGGGAAGCTGCTACCATCAAATGTTTGCCCTCATTATACTCCCCTCTGGAAGCGCTTTCACTGCAAGCTGCAGATTCCTTCCTAACAGCAAGCTTTAGGATAGGGTACTGAATTGTAACTTACTTTCGCCTAATAAAGCGATTTTGGCAAAGAGAATACCTCCCGCAGGGAAGCTGCTACCATCAAATGTTTGCCCTCATTAGACTCCCCTCTGGAAGCGCTTTCACTGCAAGCTGCAGATTCCCTCCTAACAGCAAGCTTTAGGATAGGGTACTGAATTGTAACTTACTTTCGCCTAATAATGCGATTTTGGCAAAGAGAGTATCTCACGCAGGGAAGCTGCTACCATCAAATATTTGCCCTCATTAGACTCTCCTCTGGAAGCGCTTTCACTGCAAGCTGCAGATTCCTTCGTAACAGCAAGCTTTAGGATAGGGTACTGAATTGTATCTTACTTTCGCCTAATAATGAGATTCTGGCAAAGAGAATATCTCCCACAGGGAAGCTGCTACCATCAAATGTTTGCCCTCATTAGACTCCCCTCTGGAAGCGCTTTCACTGCAAGCTGCAGATTCCCTCCTAACAGCAAGCTTTAGGATAGGGTACTGAATTGTAACTTAACTGCGGCTAATAAGGCGATAATGGCAAAGAGAATATCTCCCGCAGGGAAGCTGCTACCATCAAATATTTGCCCTCATTAGACTCCCCTCTGGAAGCGCTTTCACTGCAAGCTGCAGATTCCCTCCTAACAGCAAGCTTTAGGATAGGGTTCTGAATTGTAACTTACTTTCGCCTAATAATGCGATTTTGGAAAAGAGAATATCTCCCGCAGGGAAGCTGCTACCATCAAATGTTTGCCCTCATTAGACTCCCCTCCGGAAGCGCTTTCACTGCAAGCTGCAGATTCCCTCCTAACAGCAAGCTTTAGGATAGGGTACTGAATTGTAACTTACTTTCGCCTAATAATGCGATGTTGGCAAAGAGACTATCTCCCGCAGGGAAGCTGCTACCATCAAATCTTTGCCCTCATTAGACTCCCCTCAGGAAGCGCTTTCACTGCAAGCTGCAGATTCCCTCCTAACAGCAAGCTTTAGGATAGGGTACTGAATTGTAACTTACTTTCGCCTAATAATGCGATTTTGGCAAAGAGAGTATCTCCCGAAGGGAAGCTGCTACCATCAAATATTTGCCCTCATTAGACTCTCCTCTGGAAGCGCTTTCACTGCAAGCTGCAGATTCCTTCGTAACAGCAAGCTTTAGGATAGGGTACTGAATTGTATCTTACTTTCGCCTAATAATGCGATTTTGGCAAAGAGAATATCTCCCACAGGGAAGCTGCTACCATCAAATGTTTGCCCTCATTAGACTCCCCTCTGGAAGCGCTTTCACTGCAAGCTGCAGATTCCCTCCTAACAGCAAGCTTTAGGATAGGGTTCTGAATTGTAACTTACTTTCGCCTAATAATGCGATTTTGGCAAAGAGAATATCTCCCGCAGGGAAGCTGCTACCATCAAATGTTTGCCCTCATTAGACTCCCCTCTGGAAGCGCTTTCACTGCAAGCTGCAGATTCCCTCCTAACAGCAAGCTTTAGGATAGGGTTCTGAATTGTAACTTACTTTCGCCTAATAATGCGATTTTGGAAAAGAGAATATCTCCCGCAGGGAAGCTGCTACCATCAAATGTTTGCCCTCATTAGACTCCCCTCTGGAAGCGCTTTCACTGCAAGCTGCAGATTCCCTCCTAACAGCAAGCTTTAGGATAGGGTACTGAATTGTAACTTACTTTCGCCTAATAATGCGATGTTGGCAAAGAGACTATCTCCCGCAGGGAAGCTGCTACCATCAAATGTTTGCCCTCATTAGACTCCCCTCTGGAAGCGCTTTCACTGCAAGCTGCAGATTCCCTCCTAACAGCAAGCTTTAGGATAGGGTACTGAATTGTAACTTAACTGCGGCTAATAAGGCGATAATGGCAAAGAGAGTATCTCCCGCAGGGAAGCTGCTACCATCAAATATTTGCCCTCATTAGACTCCCCTCTGGAAGCGCTTTCACTGCAAGCTGCAGATTCCCTCCTAACAGCAAGCTTTAGGATATGTTTCTGAATTGTAACTTACTTTCGCCTAATAATGCGATTTTGGAAAAGAGAATATCTCCCGCAGGGAAGCTGCTACCATCAAATGTTTGCCCTCATTAGACTCCCCTCTGGAAGCGCTTTCACTGCAAGCTGCAGATTCCCTCCTAACAGCAAGCTTTAGGATAGGGTACTGAATTGTAACTTACTTTCGCCTAATAATGCGATTTTGGCCAAGAGACTATCTCCCGCAGGGAAGCTGCTACCATCAAATCTTTGCCCTCATTAGACTCCCCTCTGGAAGCGCTTTCACTGCAAGCTGCAGATTCCCTCCTAACAGCAAGCTTTAGGATAGGGTACTGAATTGTAACTTAACTGCGGCTAATAAGGCGATAATGGCAAAGAGAATATCTCCCGCAGGGAAGCTGCTACCATCAAATATTTGCCCTCATTAGACTCCCCTCTGGAAGCGCTTTCACTGCAAGCTGCAGATTCCCTCCTAACAGCAAGCTTTAGGATAGGGTTCTGAATTGTAACTTACTTTCGCCTAATAATGCGATTTTGGAAAAGAGAATATCTCCCGCAGGGAAGCTGCTACCATCAAATGTTTGCCCTCATTAGACTCCCCTCCGGAAGCGCTTTCACTGCAAGCTGCAGATTCCCTCCTAACAGCAAGCTTTAGGATAGGGTACTGAATTGTAACTTACTTTCGCCTAATAATGCGATGTTGGCAAAGAGACTATCTCCCGCAGGGAAGCTGCTACCATCAAATCTTTGCCCTCATTAGACTCCCCTCAGGAAGCGCTTTCACTGCAAGCTGCAGATTCCCTCCTAACAGCAAGCTTTAGGATAGGGTACTGAATTGTAACTTACTTTCGCCTAATAATGCGATTTTGGCAAAGAGAGTATCTCCCGCAGAGAAGCTGCTACCATCAAATATTTGCCCTCATTAGACTCTCCTCTGGAAGCGCTTTCACTGCAAGCTGCAGATTCCTTCGTAACAGCAAGCTTTAGGATAGGGTACTGAATTGTATCTTACTTTCGCCTAATAATGCGATTTTGGCAAAGAGAATATCTCCCACAGGGAAGCTGCTACCATCAAATGTTTGCCCTCATTAGACTCCCCTCTGGAAGCGCTTTCACTGCAAGCTGCAGATTCCCTCCTAACAGCAAGCTTTAGGATAGGGTTCTGAATTGTAACTTACTTTCGCCTAATAATGCGATTTTGGCAAAGAGAATATCTCCCGCAGGGAAGCTGCTACCATCAAATATTTGCCCTCATTAGACTCCCCTCTGGAAGCGCTTTCACTGCAAGCTGCAGATTCCCTCCTAACAGCAAGCTTTAGGATAGGGTTCTGAATTGTAACTTACTTTCGCCTAATAATGCGATTTTGGAAAAGAGAATATCTCCCGCAGGGAAGCTGCTACCATCAAATGTTTGCCCTCATTAGACTCCCCTCTGGAAGCGCTTTCACTGCAAGCTGCAGATTCCCTCCTAACAGCAAGCTTTAGGATAGGGTTCTGAATTGTAACTTACTTTCGCCTAATAATGCGATTTTGGAAAAGAGAATATCTCCCGCAGGGAAGCTGCTACCATCAAATGTTTGCCCTCATTAGACTCCCCTCTGGAAGCGCTTTCACTGCAAGCTGCAGATTCCCTCCTAACAGCAAGCTTTAGGATAGGGTACTGAATTGTAACTTACTTTCGCCTAATAATGCGATGTTGGCAAAGAGACTATCTCCCGCAGGGAAGCTGCTACCATCAAATGTTTGCCCTCATTAGACTCCCCTCTGGAAGCGCTTTCACTGCAAGCTGCAGATTCCCTCCTAACAGCAAGCTTTAGGATAGGGTACTGAATTGTAACTTAACTGCGGCTAATAAGGCGATAATGGCAAAGAGAATATCTCCCGCAGGGAAGCTGCTACCATCAAATATTTGCCCTCATTAGACTCCCCTCTGGAAGCGCTTTCACTGCAAGCTGCAGATTCCCTCCTAACAGCAAGCTTTAGGATAGGTTTCTGAATTGTAACTTACTTTCGCCTAATAATGCGATTTTGGAAAAGAGAATATCTCCCGCAGGGAAGCTGCTACCATCAAATGTTTGCCCTCATTAGACTCCCCTCTGGAAGCGCTTTCACTGCAAGCTGCAGATTCCCTCCTAACAGCAAGCTTTAGGATAGGGTACTGAATTGTAACTTACTTTCGCCTAATAATGCGATTTTGGCAAAGAGACTATCTCCCGCAGGGAAGCTGCTACCATCAAATCTTTGCCCTCATTAGACTCCCCTCTGGAAGCGCTTTCACTGCAAGCTGCAGATTCCCTCCTAACAGCAAGCTTTAGGATAGGGTTCTGAATTGTAACTTACTTTCGCCTAATAATGCGATTTTGGAAAAGAGAATATCTCCCGCAGGGAAGCTGCTACCATCAAATGTTTGCCCTCATTAGACTCCCCTCCGGAAGCGCTTTCACTGCAAGCTGCAGATTCCCTCCTAACAGCAAGCTTTAGGATAGGGTACTGAATTGTAACTTACTTTCGCCTAATAATGCGATGTTGGCAAAGAGACTATCTCCCGCAGGGAAGCTGCTACCATCAAATCTTTGCCCTCATTAGACTCCCCTCAGGAAGCGCTTTCACTGCAAGCTGCAGATTCCCTCCTAACAGCAAGCTTTAGGATAGGGTACTGAATTGTAACTTACTTTCGCCTAATAATGCGATTTTGGCAAAGAGAGTATCTCCCGCAGGGAAGCTGCTACCATCAAATATTTGCCCTCATTAGACTCTCCTCTGGAAGCGCTTTCACTGCAAGCTGCAGATTCCTTCGTAACAGCAAGCTTTAGGATAGGGTACTGAATTGTATCTTACTTTCGCCTAATAATGCGATTTTGGCAAAGAGAATATCTCCCACAGGGAAGCTGCTACCATCAAATGTTTGCCCTCATTAGACTCCCCTCTGGAAGCGCTTTCACTGCAAGCTGCAGATTCCCTCCTAACAGCAAGCTTTAGGATAGGGTACTGAATTGTAACTTAACTGCGGCTAATAAGGCGATAATGGCAAAGAGAATATCTCCCGCAGGGAAGCTGCTACCATCAAATATTTGCCCTCATTAGACTCCCCTCTGGAAGCGCTTTCACTGCAAGCTGCAGATTCCCTCCTAACAGCAAGCTTTAGGATAGGGTTCTGAATTGTAACTTACTTTCGCCTAATAATGCGATTTTGGAAAAGAGAATATCTCCCGCAGGGAAGCTGCTACCATCAAATGTTTGCCCTCATTAGACTCCCCTCTGGAAGCGCTTTCACTGCAAGCTGCAGATTCCCTCCTAACAGCAAGCTTTAGGATAGGGTTCTGAATTGTAACTTACTTTCGCCTAATAATGCGATTTTGGAAAAGAGAATATCTCCCGCAGGGAAGCTGCTACCATCAAATGTTTGCCCTCATTAGACTCCCCTCTGGAAGCGCTTTCACTGCAAGCTGCAGATTCCCTCCTAACAGCAAGCTTTAGGATAGGGTACTGAATTGTAACTTACTTTCGCCTAATAATGCGATGTTGGCAAAGAGACTATCTCCCGCAGGGAAGCTGCTACCATCAAATGTTTGCCCTCATTAGACTCCCCTCTGGAAGCGCTTTCACTGCAAGCTGCAGATTCCCTCCTAACAGCAAGCTTTAGGATAGGGTACTGAATTGTAACTTAACTGCGGCTAATAAGGCGATAATGGCAAAGAGAATATCTCCCGCAGGGAAGCTGCTACCATCAAATATTTGCCCTCATTAGACTCCCCTCTGGAAGCGCTTTCACTGCAAGCTGCAGATTCCCTCCTAACAGCAAGCTTTAGGATAGGTTTCTGAATTGTAACTTACTTTCGCCTAATAATGCGATTTTGGAAAAGAGAATATCTCCCGCAGGGAAGCTGCTACCATCAAATGTTTGCCCTCATTAGACTCCCATCTGGAAGCGCTTTCACTGCAAGCTGCAGATTCCCTCCTAACAGCAAGCTTTAGGATAGGGTACTGAATTGTAACTTACTTTCGCCTAATAATGCGATTTTGGCAAAGAGACTATCTCCCGCAGGGAAGCTGCTACCATCAAATCTTTGCCCTCATTAGACTCCCCTCTGGAAGCGCTTTCACTGCAAGCTGCAGATTCCCTCCTAACAGCAAGCTTTAGGATAGGGTACTGAATTGTAACTTAACTGCGGCTAATAAGGCGATAATGGCAAAGAGAGTATCTCCCGCAGGGAAGCTGCTACCATCAAATGTTTGCCCTCATTAGACTCCCCTCTGGAAGCGCTTTCACTGCAAGCTGCAGATTCCCTCCTAACAGCAAGCTTTAGGATAGGGTACTGAATTGTATCTTACTTTCACCTAATAATGCGATTTTGGCAAAGAGACTATCTCCCGCAGGGAAGCTGCTACCATCAAATGTTTGCCCTCATTAGACTCCCCTCTGGAAGCGCTTTCACTGCAAGCTGCAGATTCCCTCCTAACAGCAAGCTTTAGGATAGGGTATTGAATTGTATCTTAACTGCGGCTAATAAGGCGATTTTGGCAAAGAGAATGTGTCCCGCAGGGAAGCTGCTACCATCAAATATTTGCCCTCATTAGACTCCCCTCTGGAAGCGCTTTCACTGCAAGCTGCAGATTCCCTCCTAACAGCAAGCTTTAGGATAGGGTACTGAATTGTAACTTACTTTCGCCTAATAATGAAATTTTGGCAAAGAGAGTATCTCCCGCAGGGAAGCTGCTACCATCAAATGTTTGCCCTCATTAGACTCCCCTCTGGAAGCGCTTTCACTGCAAGCTGCAGATTCCCTCCTAACAGCAAGCTTTAGGATAGGGTGCTGAATTGTAACTTACTTTCGCCTAATAATGAAATTTTGGCAAAGAGAGTATCTCCCACAGGGAAGCTGCTACCATCAAATGTTTGCCCTCGTTAGACTCCCCTCTGGAAGCGCTTTCACTGCAAGCTGCAGATTCCCTCCTAACAGCAAGCTTTAGGATAGGGTACTGAATTGTAACTTAACTGCAGCTAATAATGCGATTTTGGCAAAGAGACTATCTCCTGCAGGGAAGCTGCTACCATCAAATGTTTGCCCTCATTAGACTCCCCTCTGGAAGCGCTTTCACTGCAAGCTGCAGATTCCTTCCTAACAGCAAGCTTTAGGATAGGGTACTGAATTGTAACTTACTTTCGCCTAATAATGCGATTTTGGCAAAGAGAGTATATCCCGCAGGGAAGCTGCTACCATCAAATGTTTGCCCTCCTTAGACTCCCCTCTGGAAGCGCTTTCACTGCAAGCTGCAGATTCCCTCCTAACAGCAAGCTTTAGGATAGGGTACTGAATTGTAACTTACTTTCGCCTAATAATGCGATTTTGGCAAAGAGAATATCTCCCACAGGGAAGCTGCTACCATCAAATGTTTGCCCTCGTTAGACTCCCCTCTGGAAGCGCTTTCACTGCAAGCAGCAGATTCCCTCCTAACAGCAAGCTTTAGGATAGGGTACTGAATTGAATCTTACTTTCGATTAATAATGCGATTTTGGTCAAGAGAGTATCTCCCGCAGGGATGCGGCTACCATTAAATGTTTGCCCTCATTAGACTCCCCTCTGGAAGCGCTTTCACTGCAAGCTGCAGATTCCCTCCTAACAGCAAGCTTTAGGATAGTGTGCCTAATTGTAACTTACTTTCGCCTAATAATGCGATTTTGGCAAAGAGACTATCTCCCGCAGGGAAGCTGCTACCATCAGATGTTTGCCCTCGTTAGACTCCCCTCTGGAAGCGCTTTCACTGCAAGCTGCAGATTCCCTCCTAACAGCAAGCTTTAGGATAGGGTACTGAATTGTATCTTCACTGCAGCTAATAAGGCGATTTTGGCAAAGAGACTATCTCCCGCAGGGAAGCTGCTACCATCAAATGTTTGCCCTCATTAGACTCCCGTCTGGAAGCGCTTTCACTGCAATCTGCAGATTCCCTCCTAACAGCAAGCTTTAGGATAGGGTACTGAATTGTAACTTACTTTCGCCTAATAATGCGATTTTGGCAAAGAGAGTATCTCCCGCAGGGAAGCTGCTACCATCAAATGTTTGCCCTCATTAGACTCCCCTCTGGAAGCGCTTTCACTGCAAGCTGCAGATTCCCTCCTAACAGCAAGCTTTAGGATAGGGTACTGAATTGTAACTTATTTTCGCCTAATAATGCGATTTTGTCAAAGAGAGTATCTCCCACAGGGAAGCTGCTACCATCAAATGTTTGCCCTCATTAGACGCCCCTCTGGAAGCGCTTTCACTGCAAGCTGCAGATTCCCTCCTAACAGCGAGCTTTAGGATAGGGTACTGAATTGTAACTTAACTGCGGCTAATAAGGCGATTTTGGCAAAGAGAGTATCTCCCGCAGGGAAGGTGCTACCATCAAATGTTTGCCCTCATTAGACTCCCCTCTGGAAGAGCTTTCACTGCAAGCTGCAGATTCCCTCCTAACAGCAAGCTTTAGGATAGGGTACTGAATTGTATCTTACTTTCGCCTAATAAAGCGAATTTGGCAAAGAGATTATCTCCCGCAGGGAAGCTGCTACCATCACATATTTGCCTTCTATTAGACTCCCCTCTGGAAGCGCTTTCACTGCAAGCTGCAGATTCCCTCCTAACAGCAAGCTTTAGCTTAGGGTACTGAATTGTAACTTACTTTCGCCTAATAATGCGATTTTGGCAAAGAGAGTATCTCCCGCAGGGAAGCTGCTACCATCAAATGTTTGCCCTCGTTAGACTCCCCTCTGGAAGCGCTTTCACTGCAAGCTGCAGATTCCCTCCTAACAGCAAGCTTTAGGATAGGGTACTGAATTGTAACTTACTTTCGCCTAATAATGCGATTTTGGCAAAGAGACTATCTCCCGCAGGGAAGCTGCTACCATCAAATGTTTGCCCTCATTAGACTCCCCTCTGGAAGCGCTTTCACTGCAAGCAGCATATTCCCTCCTAACAGCAAGCTTTAGGATAGGGTACTGAATTGTAACTTACTTTTGCCTTATAATGCGATTTTGGCAAAGAGAGTATCTCCCGCAGGGAAGCTGCTACCATCAAATGTTTGCCCTCATTAGACTCCCCTCTGGAAGCGCTTTCACTGCAAGCTGCAGATTCCCTCCTAACAGCAAGCTTTAGGATAGGGTACTGAATTGTAACTTACTTTCGCCTAATAATGCGATTTTGGCAAAGAGAGTATCTCCCGCAGGGAAGCTGCTACCATCAAATGTTTGCCCTCATTAGACTCCCCTCTGGAAGCGCTTTCACTGCAAGCTGCAGATTCCCTCCTAACAGCAAGCTTTAGGATAGGGTACTGAATTGTAACTTAACTGCGCCTAATAAGGAGATTTTGGCAAAGAGAGTATCTCCCGCAGGGAAGCTGCTACCATCAAATGTTTGCCCTCATTAGACTCCCCTCTGGAAGCGCTTTCACTGCAAGCTGCAGATTCCCTCCTAACAGCAAGCTTTAGGATAGGGTACTGAATTGTAACTTAACTGCGGCTAATAACGCGATTTTGGCAAAGAGAGTATCTCCCGCAGGGAAGCTGCTACCATCAAATGTTTGACCTCGATAGACTCCCCTCTGGAAGCGCTTTCACTGCAAGCTGCAGATTCCCTCCTAACAGCAAGCTTTAGGATAGGGTACTGAATTGTAACTTACTTTCGCCTAATAATGCGATTTTGGCAAAGAGAGTATCTCCCGCAGGGAAGCTGCTACCATCAAATGTTTGCCCTCATTAGACTCCCCTCTGGAAGCGCTTTCACTGCAAGCAGCATATTCCCTCCTAACAGCAAGCTTTAGGATACGGTACTGAATTGTAACTTACTTTTGCCTAATAATGCGATTTTGGCAAAGAGAGTATCTCCCGCAGGGAAGCTGCTACCATCAAATGTTTGCCCTCATTAGACTCCCCTCTGGAAGCGCTTTCACTGCAAGCTGCAGATTCCCTCCTAACAGCAAGCTTTAGGATAGGGTACTGAATTGTAATTTAACTGCGGCTAATAAGGCGATTTTGGCAAAGAGAGTACCTCCCGCAGGGAAGCTGCTACCATCAAATGTTTGCCCTCATTAGACTCCCCTCTGGAAGCGCTTTCACTGCAAGCTGCAGATTCCCTCCTAACAGCAAGCTTTAGGATAGGGTACTGAATTGTAACTTACTTTTGCCTAATAATGCGATTTTGGCAAAGAGAGTATCTCCCGCAGGGAAGCTGCTACCATCAAATGTTTGCCCTCATTAGACTCCCCTCTGGAAGCGCTTTCACTGCAAGCAGCATATTCCCTCCTAACAGCAAGCTTTAGGATAGGGTCCTGAATTGTAACTTACTTTTGCCTAATAATGCGATTTTGGCAAAGAGAGTATCTCCCGCAGGGAAGCTGCTACCATCAAATGTTTGCCCTCATTAGACTCCCCTCTGGAAGCGCTTTCACTGCAAGCTGCAGATTCCCTCCTAACAGCAAGCTTTAGGATAGGGTACTGAATTGTAGCTTACTTTCGCCTAATAATGTGATTTTGGCAAAGAGAGTATCTCCCGCAGGGAAGCTGCTACCATCAAATGTTTGCCCTCATTAGACTCCCCTCTGGAAGCGCTTTCACTGCAAGCTGCAGATTCCCTCCGAACAGCAAGCTTTAGGATAGGGTACTGAATTGTAACTTACTTTCGCCTAATAATGCGATTTTGGCAAAGAGACTATCTCCCGCAGGGAAGCTGCTACCATCAAATCTTTGCCCTCATTAGACTCCCCTCTGGAAGCGCTTTCACTGCAAGCTGCAGATTCCCTCCTAACAGCAAGCTTTAGGATAGGGTACTGAATTGTAATTTAACTGCGGCTAATAATGCGATTTTGGCAAAGAGAGTACCTCCCGCAGGGAAGCTGCTACCATCAAATGTTTGCCCTCATTAGACTCCCCTCTGGAAGCGCTTTCACTGCAAGCTGCAGATTCCCTCCTAACAGCAAGCTTTAGGATAGGGTACTGAATTGTAACTTACTTTTGCATAATAATGCGATTTTGGCAAAGAGAGTATCTCCCGCAGGGAAGCTGCTACCATCAAATGTTTGCCCTCATTAGACTCCCCTCTGGAAGCGCTTTCACTGCAAGCTGCAGATTCCCTCCTAACAGCAAGCTTTAGGATAGGGTACTGAATTGTAACTTAACTGCGGCTAATAAGGCGATTTTGGCAAAGAGAGTATCTCCCGCAGGGAAGCTGCTACCATCAAATGCTTGCCCTCATTAGACTCCCCTCTGGAAGCGCTTTCACTGCAAGCTGCAGATTCCCTCCTAACAGCAAGCTTTAGGATAGGGTACTGAATTGTAACTTACTTTCGCCTATTAATGCGTTTTTGGGAAAGAGGGTATCTCCCGCAGGGAAGCTGCTACCATCTAATGTTTACCCTCATTAGACTCCCCTCTGGAAGCGCTTTCACTGCAAGCGGCAGATTCCCACCTAACAGCAAGCTTTAGGATAGGGTACTGAATTGTAACTTAACTGCGTATAATAAGGCGATTTTGGCAAAGAGAATATCTCCCGCAGGGAAGCTGCTACCATCAAATGTTTGCCCTCATTAGACTCCCCTCTGGAAGCGCTTTCACTGCAAGCTGCAGATTCCCTCCTAACAGCAAGCTTTAGGATAGGGTACTGAATTGTAACTTAACTGCGGCTAATAAGGCGATTTTGGCAAAGAGAGTATCTCCCGCAGGGAAGCTGCTACCATCAAATGTTTGCCCTCGTTAGACTCCCCCCTGGAAGCGCTTTCACTGCAAGCTGCAGATTCCCTCCTAACAGCAAGCTTTAGGATAGGGTACTGAATTGTAACTTACTTTTGCCTAATAATGCGATTTTGGCAAAGAGAGTATCTCCCGCAGGGAAGCTGCTACCATCAAATGTTTGCCCTCGATAGACTCCCCTCTGGAAGCGCTTTCACTGCAAGCTGCAGATTCCCTCCTAACAGCAAGCTTTAGGATAGGGTACTGAATTGTAACTTACTTTCGCCTAATAATGCGATTTTGGCAAAGAGAGTATCTCCCGCAGGGAAGCTGCTACCATCAAATGTTTGCCCTCATTAGACTCCCCTCTGGAAGCGCTTTCACTGCAAGCAGCATATTCCCTCCTAACAGCAAGCTTTAGGATAGGGTACTGAATTGTAACTTACTTTTGCCTAATAATGCGATTTTGGCAAAGAGAGTATCTCCCGCAGGGAAGCTGCTACCATCAAATGTTTGCCCTCATTAGACTCCCCTCTGGAAGCGCTTTCACTGCAAGCTGCAGATTCCCTCCTAACAGCAAGCTTTAGGATAGGGTACTGAATTGTAACTTACTTTTGCCTAATAATGCGATTTTGGCAAAGAGAGTATCTCCCGCAGGGAAGCTGCTACCATCAAATGTTTGCCCTCATTAGACTCCCCTCTGGAAGCGCTTTCACTGCAAGCAGCATATTCCCTCCTAACAGCAAGCTTTAGGATAGGGTCCTGAATTGTAACTTACTTTTGCCTAATAATGCGATTTTGGCAAAGAGAGTATCTCCCGCAGGGAAGCTGCTACCATCAAATGTTTGCCCTCATTAGACTCCCCTCTGGAAGCGCTTTCACTGCAAGCTGCAGATTCCCTCCTAACAGCAAGCTTTAGGATAGGGTACTGAATTGTAGCTTACTTTCGCCTAATAATGTGATTTTGGCAAAGAGAGTATCTCCCGCAGGGAAGCTGCTACCATCAAATGTTTGCCCTCATTAGACTCCCCTCTGGAAGCGCTTTCACTGCAAGCTGCAGATTCCCTCCTAACAGCAAGCTTTAGGATAGGGTACTGAATTGTAACTTACTTTCGCCTAATAATGCGATTTTGGCAAAGAGACTATCTCCCGCAGGGAAGCTGCTACCATCAAATGTTTGCCCTCATTAGACTCCCCTCTGGAAGCGCTTTCACTGCAAGCTGCAGATTCCCTCCTAACAGCAAGCTTTAGGATAGGGTACTGAATTGTATTTTAACTGCGGCTAATAAGGCGATTTTGGCAAAGAGAGTACCTCCCGCAGGGAAGCTGCTACCATCAAATGTTTGCCCTCATTAGACTCCCCTCTGGAAGCGCTTTCACTGCAAGCTGCAGATTCCCTCCTAACAGCAAGCTTTAGGATAGGGTACTGAATTGTAACTTACTTTTGCATAATAATGCGATTTTGGCAAAGAGAGTATCTCCCGCAGGGAAGCTGCTACCATCAAATGTTTGCCCTCATTAGACTCCCCTCTGGAAGCGCTTTCACTGCAAGCTGCAGATTCCCTCCTAACAGCAAGCTTTAGGATAGGGTACTGAATTGTAACTTAACTGCGGCTAATAAGGCGATTTTGGCAAAGAGAGTATCTCCCGCAGGGAAGCTGCTACCATCAAATGTTTGCCCTCATTAGACTCCCCTCTGGAAGCGCTTTCACTGCAAGCTGCAGATTCCCTCCTAACAGCAAGCTTTAGGATAGGGTACTGAATTGTATCTTACTTTCGCCTAATAATGCGATTTTGGGAAAGAGGGTATCTCCCGCAGGGAAGCTGCTACCATCTAATGTTTGCCCTCATTAGACTCCCCTCTGGAAGCGCTTTCACTGCAAGCGGCAGATTCCCACCTAACAGCAAGCTTTAGGATAGGGTACTGAATTGTAACTTAACTGCGTATAATAAGGCGATTTTGGCAAAGAGAATATCTCCCGCAGGGAAGCTGCTACCATCAAATGTTTGCCCTCATTAGACTCCCCTCTGGAAGCGCTTTCACTGCAAGCTGCAGATTCCCTCCTAACAGCAAGCTTTAGGATAGGGTACTGAATTGTAACTTAACTGCGGCTAATAAGGCGATTTTGGCAAAGAGAGTATCTCCCGCAGGGAAGCTGCTACCATCAAATGTTTGCCCTCGTTAGACTCCCCCCTGGAAGCGCTTTCACTGCAAGCTGCAGATTCCCTCCTAACAGCAAGCTTTAGGATAGGGTACTGAATTGTAACTTACTTTCGCCTATTAATGCGTTTTTGGGAAAGAGAGTATCTCCCGCAGGGAAGCTGCTACCATCTAATGTTTGCCCTCATTAGACTCCCCTCTGGAAGCGCTTTCACTGCAAGCGGCAGATTCCCACCTAACAGCAAGCTTTAGGATAGGGTACTGAATTGTAACTTAACTGCGTCTAATAAGGCGATTTTGGCAAAGAGAATATCTCCCGCAGGGAAGCTGCTACCATCAAATGTTTGCCCTCATTAGACTCCCCTCTGGAAGCGCTTTCACTGCAAGCTGAAGATTCCCTCATAACAGCAAGCTTTAGGATAGGGTACTGAATTGTATCTTAACTGCGGCTAATAAGGCGATTTTGGCAAAGAGAGTATCTCCCGCAGGGAAGCTGCTACCATCAAATGTTTTCCCTCATTAGACTCCCCTCTGGAAGCGCTTTCACTGCAATCGGCAGATTCCCTCCTAACAGCAAGCTTTAGGATAGGGTACTGAATTGTAACTTACTTTCGCCTAATAATGCGATTTTGGCAAAGAGACTATCTTCCGCAGGGAAGCTGCTACCATCAAATGTTTGCCCTCATTAGACTCCCCTCTGGAAGCGCTTTCACTGCAAGCTGCAGATTCCCTCCTAACAGCAAGCTTTAGGATAGGGTACTGAATTGTAACTTACTTTCGCCTAATAATGCGATTTTGGCAAAGAGAGTATCTCCCGCAGGGAAGCTGCTACCATCAAATGTTTGCCCTCATTAGACTCCCCTCTGGAAGCGCTTTCACTGCAAGCTGCAGATTCCCTCCTAACAGCAAGCTTTAGGATAGGGTACTGAATTGTAACTTAACTGCTGCTAATAAGGCGATTTTGGCAAAGAGACTATCTCCCGCAGGGAAGCTGCTACCATCAAATGTTTGCCCTCATTAGACTCCCCTCTGGAAGCGCTTTCACTGCAAGCTGCAGATTCCCTCCTAACAGCAAGCTTTAGGATAGGGTACTGAATTGTAACTTAACTGCGGCTCATAAGGAGATTATGGCAAAGAGAATATCTCCCGCAGGGAAGCTGCTACCATCAAATGTTTGCCCTCATTAGACTACCCTGTGGAAGCGCTTTCACTGCAAGCTGCAGATTCCCTCCTAACAGCAAGCTTTAGGATAGGGTACTGAATTGTAACTTACTTTCGACTAATAATGCGATTTTGGCAAAGAGACTATCTCCCGCAGGAAAGCTGCTACCATCAAATGTTTGCCCTCGTTAGACTCCCCTCCGGAAGCGCTTTCACTGCAAGCTGCAGATTCCCTCCTAACAGCAAGCTTTAGGATAGGGTACTGAATTGTAACTTAACTGCGGCTAATAAGGCGATTATGGCAAAGAGAATATCTCCCGCAGGGAAGCTGCTACCATCAAATGTTTGCCCTCATTAGACTCCCCTCTGGAAGCGCTTTCACTGCAAGTGGCAGATTCCCACCTAACAGCAAGATGTAGGACAGGGTACTGAATTGTAACTTAACTGCGGCTAATAAGGCGATAATGGCAAAGAGAATATCTCCCGCAGGGAAGCTGCTACCATCAAATGTTTGCCCTCATTAGACTCCCCTCTGGAAGCGCTTTCACTGCAAGCTGCAGATTCCCTCCTAACAGCAAGCTTTAGGATAGGGTACTGAATTGTAACTTACTTTCGCCTAATAATGTGATTATGGCAAAGAGAGTATCTCCCGCAGGGAAGCTGCTACCATCAAATGTTTGCCCTCATTAGACTCCCCTCTGGAAGCGCTTTCACTGCAAGCTGCAGATTCCTTCCTAACAGCAAGCTTTAGGATAGGGTACTGAATTGTAACTTAACTGCGGCTAACAAGGCGATTTTGGCAAAGAGAATATCTCCGGCAGAGAAGCTGCTACCATCAAATATTTGCCCTCATTAGACTCCCCTCTGGAAGCGCTTTCACTGCAAGCTGCAGATTCCCTCCTAACAGCAAGCTTTAGGATAGAGTACTGAATTGTAACTTACTTTCGCATAATAATGCGATTTTGGCAAAGAGAGTATCTCCCGCAGGGAAGCTGCTACAATCAAATCTTTGCCCTCGTTAGACTCCCCTCTGGAAGCGCTTTCACTGCAAGCTGCAGATTCCCTCCTAACAGCAAGCTTTAGGATAGGGTACTGAATTGTAACTTACTTTCGCCTATTAATGCGTTTTTGGGAAAGAGAGTATCTCCCGCAGGGAAGCTGCTACCATCTAATGTTTGCCCTCATTAGACTCCCCTCTGGAAGCGCTTTCACTGCAAGCGGCAGATTCCCACCTAACAGCAAGCTTTAGGATAGGGTACTGAATTGTAACTTAACTGCGTCTAATAAGGCGATTTTGGCAAAGAGAATATCTCCCGCAGGGAAGCTGCTACCATCAAATGTTTGCCCTCATTAGACTCCCCTCTGGAAGCGCTTTCACTGCAAGCTGAAGATTCCCTCCTAACAGCAAGCTTTAGGATAGGGTACTGAATTGTAACTTAACTGCGGCTAATAAGGCGATTTTGGCAAAGAGAGTATCTCCCGCAGGGAAGCTGCTACCATCAAATATTTGCCCTCATTAGACTCCCCTCTGGAAGCGCTTTCACTGCAATCGGCAGATTCCCTCCTAACAGCAAGCTTTAGTATAGGGTACTGAATTGTAACTTACTTTCGCCTAATAATGCGATTTTGGCAAAGAGACTATCTTCCGCAGGGAAGCTGCTACCATCAAATGTTTGCCCTCATTAGACTCCCCTCTGGAAGCGCTTTCACTGCAAGCTGCAGATTCCCTCCTAACAGCAAGCTTTAGGATAGGGTACTGAATTGTAACTTACTTTCGCCTAATAATGCGATTTTGGCAAAGAGAGTATCTCCCGCAGGGAAGCTGCTACCATCAAATGTTTGCCCTCATTAGACTCCCCTCTGGAAGCGCTTTCACTGCAAGCTGCAGATTCCCTCCTAACAGCAAGCTTTAGGATAGGGTACTGAATTGTAACTTACTTTCGCCTAATAATGCGATTTTGGCAAAGAGACTATCTTCCGCAGGGAAGCTGCTACCATCAAATGTTTGCCCTCATTAGACTCCCCTCTGGAAGCGCTTTCACTGCAAGCTGCAGATTCCCTCCTAACAGCAAGCTTTAGGATAGGGTACTGAATTGTAACTTACTTTCGCCTAATAATGCGATTTTGGCAAAGAGAGTATCTCCCGCAGGGAAGCTGCTACCATCAAATGTTTGCCCTCATTAGACTCCCCTCTGGAAGCGCTTTCACTGCAAGCTGCAGATTCCCTCCTAACAGCAAGCTTTAGGATAGGGTACTGAATTGTAACTTAACTGCGGCTAAAAAGGCGATTATGGCAAAGAGAATATCTCCCGCAGGGAAGCTGCTACCATCAAATGTTTGCCCTCATTAGACTCCCCTCTGGAAGCGCTTTCACTGCAAGCGGCAGATTCCCACCTAACAGCAAGCTTTAGGATAGGGTACTGAATTGTAACTTACTTTCGCCTAATAATGCGATTTTGGCAAAGAGACTATCTCCCGCAGGGAAGCTGCTACCATCAAATGTTTGCCCTCATTAGACTCCCCTCTGGAAGCGCTTTCACTGCAAGCTGCAGATTCCCTCCTAACAGCAAGCTTTAGGATAGGGTACTGAATTGTAACTTACTTTCGCGTAATAACGCGATTTTGGCAAAAAGACTATCTCCAACAGGGAAGCTGCTACCATCAAATGTTTGCCCTCATTAGACTCCCCTCTGGAAGCGCTTTCACTGCAAGCTGCAGATTCCCTCCTAACAGCAAGCTTTAGGATAGGGTACTGAATTGTAACTTACTTTCGCGTAATAACGCGATTTTGGCAAAAAGACTATCTCCAACAGGGAAGCTGCTACCATCAAATCTTTGCCCTCATTAGACTCCCCTCTGGAAGCGCTTTTACTGCAATCCGCAGATTCCCTCCTAACAGCAAGCTGTAGGACAGTGTACTGAATTGTAACTTAACTGCGTCTAATAAGGCGATTTTGGCAAAGAGAATATCTCCCGCAGGGAAGCTGCTACCATCAAATGTTTGCCCTCATTAGACTCCCCTCTGGAAGCGCTTTCACTGCAAGCTGCAGATTCCCTCCTAACAGCAAGCTTTAGGATATGGTACTGAATTGTATCTTACTTCCGCCTAATAAAGCGATTTTGGCAAAGAGAGTATCTCCCGCAGGGAAGCTGCTACCATCAAATGTTTGCCCTCATTAGACTCCCCTCTGGAAGCGCTTTCACCGCAAGCGGCAGATTCCCACCTAACAGCAAGCTTTAGGATAGGGTACTGAATTGTAACTTACTTTCGCCTAATAATGCGATTTTGGCAAAGAGAATATCTCCCGCAGGGAAGCTGCTACCATCAAATGTTTGCCCTCATTAGAATCCCCTCTGGAAGCGCTTTCACTGCAAGCTGCAGATTCCCTCCTAACAGCAAGCTTTAGGATAGGGTACTGAATTGTAACTTAACTGCGGCTAATAAGGCGATTTTGGCAAAGAGAATATCTCCCGCAGGGAAGCTGCTACCATCAAATATTTGCCCTCATTAGACTCCCCTCTGGAAGCGCTTTCACTGCAAGCTGCAGATTCCCTCCTAACAGCAAGCTTTAGGATAGGGTACTGAATTGTAACTTACTTTCGCCTAATAACGCGATTTTGGCAAAGAGACTATCTCCAACAGGGAAGCTGTTACCATCAAATGTTTGCCGTCATTAGACTCCCCTCTGGAAGCGCTTTCACTGCAAGCTGAAGATTCCCTCATAACAGCAAGCTTTAGGATAGGGTACTGAATTGTAACTTAACTGCGGCTAATAAGGCGATTTTGGCAAAGAGAGTATCTCCCGCAGGGAAGCTGCTACCATCAAATGTTTGCCCTCATTAGACTCCCCTCTGGAAGCGCTTTCACTGCAAGCTGCAGATTCCCTCCTAACAGCAAGCTTTAGGATAGGGTACTGAATTGTAACTTAACTGCGGCTAATAAGGCGATTTTGGCAAAGAGACTATCTCCCGCAGGGAAGCTGCTACCATCAAATGTTTGCCCTCATTAGACTCCCCTCTGGAAGCGCTTTCACTGCAAGCTGCAGATTCCCTCCTAACAGCAAGCTTTAGGATAGGGTACTGAATTGTAACTTAACTGCGGCTAATAAGGCGATTTTGGCAAAGAGAATATCTCCCGCAGGGAAGCTGCTACCATCAAATATTTGCCCTCATTAGACTCCCCTCTGGAAGCGCTTTCACTGCAAGCTGCAGATTCCCTCCTAACAGCAAGCTTTAGGATAGGGTACTGAATTGTAACTTACTTTCGCCTAATAACGCGATTTTGGCAAAGAGACTATCTCCAACAGGGAAGCTGTTACCATCAAATGTTTGCCCTCATTAGACTCCCCTCTGGAAGCGCTTTCACTGCAAGCTGAAGATTCCCTCCTAACAGAAAGCTTTAGGATAGGGTACTGAATTGTAACTTACTTTCGCCTAATAATGCGATTTTGGCAAAGAGAGTATCTCCCGCAGGGAAGCTGCTACCATCAAATGTTTTCCCTCATTAGACTCCCCTCTGGAAGCGCTTTCACTGCAAGCTGCAGATTCCCTCCTAACAGCAAGCTGTAGGACAGTGTACTGAATTGTAACTTAACTGCGTCTAATAAGGCGATTTTGGCAAAGAGAATATCTCCCGCAGGGAAGCTGCTACCATCAAATGTTTGCCCTCATTAGACTCCCCTCTGGAAGCGCTTTCACTGCAAGCTGCAGATTCCCTCCTAACAGCAAGCTTTAGGATATGATACTGAATTGTATCTTACTTCCGCCTAATAAAGCGATTTTGGCAAAGAGAGTATCTCCCGCAGGGAAGCTGCTACCATCAAATGTTTGCCCTCATTAGACTCCCCTCTGGAAGCGCTTTCACTGCAAGCGGCACATTCCCACCTAACAGCAAGCTTTAGGATAGGGTACTGAATTGTAACTTACTTTCGCCTAATAATGCGATTTTGGCAAAGAGACTATCTCCCGCAGGGAAGCTGCTACCATCAAATGTTTGCCCTCATTAGACTCCCCTCTGGAAGCGCTTTCACTGCAAGCTGCAGATTCCCTCCTAACAGCAAGCTTTAGGATAGGGTACTGAATTGTAACTTAACTGCGGCTAATAAGGCGATTTTGGCAAAGAGACTATCTCCCGCAGGGAAGCTGCTACCATCAAATGTTTGCCATCATTAGACTCCCCTCTGGAAGCGCTTTCACTGCAAGCTGCAGATTCCCTCCTAACAGCAAGCTTTAGGATAGGGTACTGAATTGTAACTTACTTTCGCCTAATAATGCGATTTTGGGAAAGAGAGTATCTCCCGCAGGGAAGGTGCTACCATCAAATGTTTGCCCTCATTAGACTCCTCTCTGGAAGCGCTTTCACTGCAAGCTGCAGATTCCCTCCTAACAGCAAGCTTTAGGATAGGGTACTGAATTGTAACTTAACTGCCGCTAATAAGGCGATTTTGGCAAAGAGAGTATCTCCCGCAGGGAAGCTGCTACCATCAAATGTTTGCCCTCATTAGACTCCCCTCTGGAAGCGCTTTCACTGCAAGCTGCAGATTCCCTCCTAACAGCAAGCTTTAGGATAGGGTACTGAATTGTAACTTAACTGCGGCTCATAAGGAGATTATGGCAAAGAGAATATCTCCCGCAGGGAAGCTGCTACCATCAAATGTTTGCCCTCATTAGACTACCCTGTGGAAGCGCTTTCACTGCAAGCTGCAGATTCCCTCCTAACAGCAAGCTTTAGGATAGGGTACTGAATCGTAACTTACTTTCGTGTAATAAAGAGATTTTGGCAAAGAGAATATCTCCCGCAGGGAAGCTGCTACCATCAAATGTTTGCCCTCATTAGACTCCCCTCTGGAAGGGCTTTCACTGCAAGCTGCAGATTCCCTCCTAACAGCAAGCTTTAGGATAGGGTACTGAATTGTAACTTACTTTCGACTAATAATGCGATTTTGGCAAAGAGAGTATCTCCCGCAGGGAAGCTGCTACCATCAAATGTTTGCCCTCATTAGACTCCCCTCTGGAAGCGCTTTCACTGCAAGCTGCAGATTCCCTCCTAACAGCAAGCTTTAGGATAGGGTACTGAATTGTAACTTAACTGCGGCTAATAAGGCGATTATGGCAAAGAGAATATCTCCCGCAGGGAAGCTGCTACCATCAAATATTTGCCCTCATTAGACTCCCCTCTGGAAGCGCTTTCACTGCAAGTGGCAGATTCCCACCTAACAGCAAGCTGTAGGACAGGGTACTGAATTGTAACTTAACTGCGGCTAATAAGGCGATTATGGCAAAGAGAATATCTCCCGCAGGGAAGCTGCTACCATCAAATGTTTGCCCTCATTAGACTCCCCTCTGGAAGCGCTTTCACTGCAAGCTGCAGATTCCTTCCTAACAGCAAGCTTTAGGATAGGGTACTGAATTGTATCTTAACTGCGTCTAATAAGGCGATTTTGGCAAAGAGAATATCTCCCGCAGGGAAGCTGCTACCATCAAATATTTGCCCTCATTAGACTCCCCTCTGGAAGCGCTTTCACTGCAAGCTGCAGATTCCCTCCTAACAGCAAGCTTTAGGATAGAGTACTGAATTGTAACTTACTTTCGCCTAATAATGCGATTTTGGCAAAGAGAGTATCTCCCGCAGGGAAGCTGCTACCATCAAATCTTTGCCCTCGTTAGACTCCCCTCTGGAAGCGCTTTCACTGCAAGCTGCAGATTCCCTCCTAACAGCAAGCTTTAGGATAGGGTACTGAATTGTAACTTACTTTCGCCTAATAATGCGATTTTGGCAAAGAGAATATCTCCCGCAGGGAAGCTGTTACCATCAAATGTTTGCCCTCGTTAGACTCCCCTCTGGAAGCGCATTCACTGCAAGCTGCAGATTCCCTCCTAACAGCAAGCTTTAGGATAAGGTACTGAATTGTAACTTACTTTCGCCTAATAATGCGATTTTGGCAAAGAGAATATCTCCCGCAGGGAAGCTGTTACCATCAAATGTTTGCCCTCGTTAGACTCCCCTCTGGAAGCGCATTCACTGCAAGCTGCAGATTCCCTCCTAACAGCAAGCTTTAGGATAGGGTACTGAATTGTAACTTACTTTCGCCTAATAACGCGATTTTGGCAAAGAGAGTATCTCCCGCAGGGAACCTGCTACCATCAAATGTTTGCCCTCATTAGACTACCCTGTGGAAGCGCTTTCACTGCAAGCTGCAGATTCCCTCCTAACAGCAAACTTTAGGATAGGGTCCTGAATTGTAACTTACTTTCGCCTAATAATGCGATTTTGGCAAAGAGAATATCTCCCGCAGGGAAGCTGCTACCATCAAATGTTTGCCCTCATTAGACTCCCCTCTGGAAGCGCTTTCACTGCAAGCTGCAGATTCCCTCCTAACAGCAAGTTGTAGGACACTGTACTAAATTGTAACTTAACTGCGTCTAATAAGGCGATTTTGGCAAAGAGAGTATCTCCCGCAGGGAAGCTGCTACCATCAAATGTTTGCCCTCATTAGACTCCCCTCTGGAAGCGCTTTCACTGCAAGCTGCAGATTCCCTCCTAACAGCAAGCTTTAGGATAGGGTACTGAATTGTAACTTACTTTCGCCTAATAATGCGATTATGGCAAAGAGAGTATCTCCCGCAGGGAAGCTGCTACCATCAAATCTTTGCCCTCATTAGACTCCCCTCTGGAAGCGCTTTCACTGCAAGCTGCAGATTCCCTCCTAACAGCAAGCTTTAGGATAGGGTACTGAATTGTAACTTACTTTCGCCTAATAATGCGATTTTGGCAAAGAGAGTATCTCCCGCAGGGAAGCTGCTACCATCAAATCTTTGCCCTCATTAGACTCCCCTCTGGAAGCGCTTTCACTGCAAGCTGCAGATTCCCTCCTAACAGCAAGCTTTAGGATAGGGTACTGAATTGTAACTTACTTTCGCCTAATAATGCGATTTTGGCAAAGAGAGTATCTCCCGCAGGGAAGCTGCTACCATCAAATGTTTGCCCTCATTAGACTCCCCTCTGGAAGCGCTTTCACTGCAAGCTGCAGATTCCCTCCTAACAGCAAGCTTTAGGACAGTGTACTGAATTGTAACTTAACTGCGGCTAATAAGGCGATTTTGGCAAAGAGAGTATCTCCCGCAGGGAAGCTGCTACCATCAAATGTTTGCCCTCATTAGACTCCCCTCTGGAAGCGCTTTCACTGCAAGCTGCAGATTCCCTCCTAACAGCAAGCTTTAGGATAGGGTACTGAATTGTAACTTACTTTCGCCTAATAATGCGATTATGGCAAAGAGAATATCTCCCGCAGGGAAGCTGCTACCATCAAATGTTTGCCCTCGTTAGACTCCCCTCTGGAAGCGCTTTCACTGCAAGCTGCAGATTCCCTCCTAACAGCAAGCTTTAGGATAGGGTACTGAATTGTAACTTACTTTCGCCTAATAATGCGATTTTGGCAAAGAGAGTATCTCCCGCAGGGAAGCTGCTACCATCAAATGTTTGCCCTCATTAGACTCCCCTCTGGAAGCGCTTTCACTGCAAGCTGCAGATTCCCTCCTAACAGCAAGCTTTAGGATAGGGTACTGAATTGTAACTTAACTGCGGCTAATAAGGCGATTTTGGCAAAGAGAATATCTCCCGCAGGGAAGCTGCTACCATCTAATGTTTGCCCTCATTAGACTCCCCTCTGGAAGCGCTTTCACTGCAAGCTGCAGATTCCCTCCTAACAGCAAGCTTTAGGATAGGGTACTGAATTGTAACTTAAGTGCGGCTAATAAGGCGATTTTAGCAAAGAGAATATCTTCCGCAGGGAAGCTGCTACCATCAAATGTTTGCCCTCATTAGACTCCCCTCTGGAAGCACTTTCACTGCAAGCTGCAGATTCCCTCCTAACAGCAAGCTTTAGGATAGGGTACTGAATTGTAACTTACTTTCGCCTAATAATGCGATTTTGGCAAAGAGAGTATCTCCCGCAGGGAAGCTGTTACCATCAAACGCTTGCCCTCATTAGACTCCCCTCTGGAAACGCTTTCACTGCAAGCTGCAGATTCCCTCCTAACAGCAAGCTTTAGGATAGGGTACTGAATTGTAACTTACTTTCGCCTAATAAAGCGATTTTGGCAAAAAGAGTATCTCCCGCAGGGAAGCTGCTACCATCACATGCTTGCCCTCATTAGACTCCCCTCTGGAAGCGCTTTCACTGCAAGCTGCAGATTCCCTCCTAACAGCAAGCTTTAGGATAGGGTACGGAATTGTAACTTACTTTAGCCTAATAAAGCGATTTTGGCAAAGAGAGTATCTCCCGCAGGGAAGCTGCTACCATCAAATGTTTGCTCTCATTAGACTCCCCTCTGGAAGCGCTTTCACTGCAAGCTGCAGATTCCCTCCTAACAGCAAGCTTTAGGATATGGTACTGAATTGTAACTTACTTTCGCCTAATAATGCGATTCTGACAAAGAGAGTATCTCCCGCAGGGAAGCTGCTACCATCAAATGTTTGCCCTCATTAGACTCCCCTCTGGAAGCGCTTTCACTGCAAGCTGCAGATTCCCTCCTAATAGCAAGCTTTAGGATAGGGTACTGAATTGTAACTTACTTTCGCCTAATAATGCGATTTTGGCAAAGAGAGTATCTCCCGCAGGGAAGCTGCTACCATCAAATCTTTGCCCTCATTAGACTCCCCTCTGGAAGCGCTTTCACTGCAAGCTGCAGATTCCCTCCTAACAGCAAGCTTTAGGATAGGGTACTGAATTGTAACTTAACTGTGGCTAATAAGGCGATTTTGGCAAAGAGAGTATCTCCCGCAGGGAAGCTGCTACCATCAAATGTTTGCCCTCATTAGACTCCCCTCTGGAAGCGCTTTCACTGCAAGCTGCAGATTCCCTCCTAACAGCAAGCTTTAGGATAGGGTCCTGAATTGTATCTTAACTGCGGCTAATAAGGAGATTATGGCAAAGAGAGTATCTCCCGCAGGGAAGCTGCTACCATCAAATGTTTGCCCTCGTTAGACTCCCCTCTGGAAGCGCTTTCACTGCAAGCTGCAGATTCCCTCCTAACAGCAAGCTTTAGTATAGGGTACTGAATTGTAACTTACTTTCGCCTAATAATGCGATTTTGGCAAAGAGAGTATCTCCCGCAGGGAAGCTGCTACCATCAAATGTTTGCCCTCATTAGACTCCCCTCTGGAAGCGCTTTCACTGCAAGCTGCAGATTACCTCCTAACAGCAAGCTTTAGGATAGGGTACTGAATTGTAACTTACTTTCGCCTAATAATGAGATTTTGGAAAGGAGACTATCTCCCGCAGGAAAGCTGCTACCATCAAATGTTTGCCCTCATTAGACTACCCTGTGGAAGCGCTTTCACTGCAAGCTGCAGATTCCCTCCTAACAGCAAGCTTTAGGATAGGGTCCTGAATTGTAACTTACTTTCGCCTAATAATGCGATTTTGGCAAAGAGAGTATCTCCCGCAGGGAAGCTGCTACCATCAAATCTTTGCCCTAGTTAGACTCCCCTCTGGAAGCGCTTTCACTGCAAGCTGCAGATTCCCTCCTAACAGCAAGCTTTAGGATAGGGTACTGAATTGTAACTTACTTTCGCCTAATAATGCGATTTTGGCAAAGAGAGTATCTCCCGCAGGGAAGCTGCTACCATCAAATCTTTGCCCTCATTGGACTCCCCTCTGGAAGCGCTTTCACTGCAAGCTGCAGATTCCCTCCTAACAGCAAGCTTTAGGATAGGGTCCTGAATTGTAACTTACTTTCGCCTAATAATGCGATTTTGGCAAAGAGAGTATCTCCCGCAGGGAAGCTGCTACCATCAAATGTTTGCCCTCATTAGACTCCCCTCTGGAAGCGCTTTCACTGCAAGCTGCAGATTCCCTCCTAACAGCAAGCTTTAGGATAGGGTACTGAATTGTAACTTACTTTCGCCTAATAATGCGATTTTGGCAAAGAGACTATCTCCCGCAGGGAAGCTGCTACCATCAAATGTTTGCCCTCATTAGACTCCCCTCTGGAAGCGCTTTCACTGCAAGCTGCAGATTCCCTCCTAACAGCAAGCTTTAGGATAGGGTACTGAATTGTAACTTACTTTCGCCTAATAATGCGATTTTGGCAAAGAGAGTATCTCCCGCAGGGAAGCTGCTACCATCAAATGTTTGCCCTCATTACACTCCTCTCTGGAAGCGCTTTCACTGCAAGCTGCAGATTCCCTCCTAACAGCAAGCTTTAGGATAGGGTACTGAATTGTAACTTACTTTCGCCTAATAATGCGATTTTGGCAAAGAGACTATCTCCCGCAGGGAAGCTGCTACCATCAAATCTTTACCCTCATTACACTCCCCTCTGGAAGCGCTTTCACTGCAAGCTGCAGATTCCCTCCTAACAGCAAGCTTTAGGATAGGGTACTGAATTGTAACTTAAGAGCGGCTAATAAGGCGATTTTAGCAAAGAGAATATCTTCCGCAGGGAAGCTGTTACCATCAAATGTTTGCCCTCATTAGACTCCCCTCTGGAAGCGCTTTCACTGCAAGCTGCAGATTCCCTCCTAACAGCAAGCTTTAGGATAGGGTACTGAATTGTAACTTACTTTCGCCTAATAATGCGATTTTGGCAAATAGAGTATCTCCTGCAGGGAAGATGTTACCATCAAACGCTTGCCCTCATTAGACTCCCCTCTGGAAGCGCTTTCACTGCAAGCTGCAGATTCCCTCCTAACAGCAAGCTTTAGGATAGGGTACTGAATTGTAACTTACTTTCGCCTAATAATGCGATTTTGGCAAAGAGAATATCTCCCGCAGGGAAGCTGCTACAATCAAATGTTTGCCCTCATTAGACTCCCCTCTGGAAGCGCTTTCACTGCAAGCTGCAGATTCCCTCCTAACAGGAAGCTTTAGGATAGGGTACTGAATTGTAACTTACTTTCGCCTAATAATGCGATTTTGGCAAAGAGACTATCTCCCGCAGGGAAGCTGCTACTATCAAATGTTTGCCCTCATTAGACTCCCCTCTGGAAGCGCTTTCACTGCAAGCTGCAGATTCCCTCCTAACAGCAAGCTTTAGGATAGGGTACTGAATTTTAACTTAACTGTGGCTAATAAGGCGATTATGGCAAAGAGAATATCTCCCGCAGGGAAGCTGCTACCATCAAATATTTGCCCTCGTTAGACTCCCCTCTGGAAGAGCTTTCAATGCAAGCTGCAGATTCCCTCCTAACAGCAAGCTTTAGGATAGTGTACTGAATTGTAACTTAACTGCGGCTAATAAGGGAATTTTGGCAAAGAGACTATCTCCCGCAGGGAAGCTGCTACCATCAAATGTTTGCCCTCATTAGACTCCCCTCTGGAAGCGCTTTCACTGCAAGCTGCAGATTCCCTCCTAACAGCAAGCTTTAGGATAGGGTACTGAATTGTAACTTACTTTCGCCTAATAATGCGATTTTGGCAAAGAGAGTATCTCCCGCAGGGAAGCTGCTACCATCAAATGTTTGCCCTCATTAGACTCCCCTCTGGAAGCGCTTTCACTGCAAGCTGCAGATTCCCTCCTAACAGCAAGCTTTAGGATAGGGTACTGAATTGTAACTTAACTGTGGCTAATAAGGCGATTATGGCAAAGAGAATATCTCCCGCAGGGAAGCTGCTACCATCAAATATTTGCCCTCGTTAGACTCCCCTCTGGAAGAGCTTTCAATGCAAGCTGCAGATTCCCTCCTAACAGCAAGCTTTAGGATAGTGTACTGAATTGTAACTTAACTGCGTCTAATAAGGCGATTTTGGCAAAGAGACTATCTCCCGCAGGGAAGCTGCTACCATCAAATGTTTGCCCTCATTAGACTCCCCTCTGGAAGCGCTTTCACTGCAAGCTGCAGATTCCCTCCTAACAGCAAGCTTTAGGATAGGGTACTGAATTGTAACTTACTTTCGCCTAATAATGCGATTATGGCAAAGAGACTATCTCCCGCAGGGAAGCTGCTACCATCAAATGTTTGCCCTCATTAGACTCCCCTCTGGAAGCGCTTTCACTGCAAGCTGCAGATTCCTTCCTAACAGCAAGCTTTAGGATAGGGTACTGAATTGTAACTTACTTTCGCCTAATAATGCGATTTTGGCAAAGAGAGTATCTCCCGCAGGGAAGCTGCTACCATCAAATGTTTGCCCTCGTTAGACTCCCCTCTGGAAGCGCTTTCACTGCAAGCTGCAGATTCCCTCCTAACAGCAAGCTTTAGGATAGGGTACTGAATTGTAACTTAAGTGCGGCTAATAAGGCGATTTTAGCAAAGAGAATATCTTCCGCAGGGAAGCTGTTACCATCAAATGTTTGCCCTCATTAGACTCCCCTCTGGAAGCGCTTTCACTGCAAGCTGCAGATTCCCTCCTAACAGCAAGCTTTAGGATAGGGTACTGAATTGTAACTTACTTTCGCCTAATAATGAGATTTGGCAAAGAGACTATCTCCCGCAGGGAAGCTGCTACCATCAAATATTTGCCCTCATTAGACTCTCCTCTGGAAGCGCTTTCACTGCAAGCTGCAGATTCCCTCCTAACAGCAAGCTTTAGGATAGGGTACTGAATTGTAACTTACTTTCGCCTAATAATGCGATTTTGGCAAAGAGAGTATCTCCCGCAGGGAAGCTGCTACCATCAAATGTTTGCCCTCATTAGACTCCCCTCTGGAAGCGCTTTCACTGCAAGCTGCAGATTCCCTCCTAACAGCAAGCTTTAGGATAGGGTACTGAATTGTAACTTACTTTCGCCTAATAATGCGATTCTGACAAAGAGAGTATCTCCCGCAGGGAAGCTGCTACCATCAAATGTTTGCCCTCATTAGACTCCCCTCTGGAAGCGCTTTCACTGCAAGCTGCAGATTCCCTCCTAACAGCAAGCTTTAGGATAGGGTACTGAATTGTAACTTACTTTCGCCTAATAATGCGATTCTGACAAAGAGAGTATCTCCCGCAGGGAAGCTGCTACCATCAAATGTTTGCCCTCATTAGACTCCCCTCTGGAAGCGCTTTCACTGCAAGCTGCAGATTCCCTCCTAACAGCAAGCTTTAGGATAGGGTACTGAATTGTAACTTACTTTCGCCTAATAATGAGATTTGGCAAAGAGACTATCTCCCGCAGGGAAGCTGCTACCATCAAATATTTGCCCTCATTAGACTCTCCTCTGGAAGCGCTTTCACTGCAAGCTGCAGATTCCCTCCTAACAGCAAGCTTTAGGATAGGGTACTGAATTGTAACTTACTTTCGCCTAATAATGCGATTTTGGCAAAGAGACTATCTCCCGCAGGGAAGCTGCTACCATCAAATGTTTGCCCTCATTAGACTCCCCTCTGGAAGCGCTTTCACTGCAAGCTGCAGATTCCCTCCTAACAGCAAGCTTTAGGATAGGGTACTGAATTGTAACTTACTTTCGCCTAATAATGCGATTCTGACAAAGAGAGTATCTCCCGCAGGGAAGCTGCTACCATCAAATGTTTGCCCTCATTAGACTCCCCTCTGGAAGCGCTTTCACTGCAAGCTGCAGATTCCCTCCTAACAGCAAGCTTTAGGATAGGGTACTGAATTGTAACTTACTTTCGCCTAATAATGCGATTTTGGCAAAGAGAGTATCTCCCGCAGGGAAGCTGCTACCATCAAATGTTTGCCCTTTTAGACTCCTCTCTGGAAGCGCTTTCACTGCAAGCTGCAGATTCCCTCCTAACAGCAAGCTTTAGGATAGGGTACTGAATTGTAACTTAACTGCGGCTAATAAGGCGATTATGGCAAAGAGAATATCTCCCGCAGGGAAGCTGCTACCATCAAATATTTGCCCTTATTAGACTCCCCTCTGGAAGAGCTTTCACTGCAAGCTGCAGATTCCCTCCTAACAGCAAGCTTTAGGATAGCGTACTGAATTGTAACTTAACTGCGGCTAATAAGGGAATTTTGTCAAAGAGACTATCTCCCGCAGGGAAGCTGCTACCATCAAATGTTTGCCCTCATTAGACTCCCCTCTGAAGCCCTTCACTGCAAGCTACAGATTCCCCTCCTAACACCCCCCCCCCCCCCCCCCCACCCCCCCCCCATTCGGATAGGGCTACTGAATTGTAACTTACTTTCGCCTAATAATGCGATTCTGACAAAGAGAGTATCTCCCGCAGGGAAGCTGCTACCATCAAATGTTTGCCCTCATTAGACTCCCCTCTGGAAGCGCTTTCACTGCAAGCTGCAGATTCCCACCTAACAGCAAGCTTTAAGATAGGGTACTGAATTGTAACTTACTTTCGCCTAATAATGCGATTTTGGCAAAGAGAGTATCTCCCGCAGGGAAGCTGCTACCATCAAATGTTTGCCCTCATTAGACTCCCCTCTGGAAGCGCTTTCACTGCAAGCTGCAGATTCCCACCTAACAGCAAGCTTTAAGATAGGGTACTGAATTGTAACTTACTTTCGCCTAATAATGCGATTTTGGCAAAGAGAGTATCTCCCGCAGGGAAGCTGCTACCATCAAATGTTTGCCCTCATTAGACTCCCCTCTGGAAGCGCTTTCACTGCAAGCTGCAGATTCCCTCCTAACAGCAAGCTTTAGGATAGGGTACTGAATTGTAACTTAACTGTAGCTAATAAGACGATTATGGCAAAGAGAATATCTCCCGCAGGGAAGCTGCTACCATCAAATATTTGCCCTCGTTAGACTCCCCTCTGGAAGAGCTTTCAATGCAAGCTGCAGATTCCCTCCTAACAGCAAGCTTTAGGATAGTGTACTGAATTGTAACTTAACTGCGGCTAATAAGGGAATTTTGGCAAAGAGACTATCTCCCGCAGGGAAGCTGCTACCATCAAATGTTTGCCCTCATTAGACTCCCCTCTGGAAGCGCTTTCACTGCAAGCTGCAGATTCCCTCCTAACAGCAAGCTTTAGGATAGGGTACTGAATTGTAACTTACTTTCGCATAATAATGCGATTATGGCAAAGAGACTATCTCCCGCAGGGAAGATGCTACCATCAAATGTTTGCCCTCATTAGACTCCCCTCTGGAAGCGCTTTCACTGCAAGCTGCAGATTCCTTCCTAACAGCAAGCTTTAGGATAGGGTACTGAATTGTAACTTACTTTCGCCTAATAATGCGATTTTGGCAAAGAGAGTATCTCCCGCAGGGAAGCTGTTACCATCAAATGTTTGCCCTCGTTAGACTCCCCTCTGGAAGCGCATTCACTGCAAGCTGCAGATTCCCTCCTAACAGCAAGCTTTAGGATAGGGTACTGAATTGTAACTTACTTTCGCCTAAAAACGCGATTTTGGCAAAGAGAGTATCTCCCGCAGGGAAGCTGCTACCATCAAATGTTTGCCCTCATTAGACTACCCTCTGGAAGCGCTTTCACTGCAAGCTGCAGATTCCCTCCTAACAGCAAACTTTAGGATAAGGTCCTGAATTGTAACTTACTTTCGCCTAATAATGCGATTTTGGCAAAGAGAATATCTCCCGCAGGGAAGCTGCTACCATCAAATGTTTGCCCTCATTAGACTCCCCTCTGGAAGCGCTTTCACTGCAAGCTGCAGATTCCCTCCTAACAGCAAGCTGTAGGACACTGTACTGAATTGTAACTTAACTGCGTCTAATAAGGCGATTTTGGCAAAGAGAGTATCTCCCGCAGGGAAGCTGCTACCATCAAATGTTTGCCCTCATTAGACTCCCCTCTGGAAGCGCTTTCACTGCAAGCTGCAGATTCCCTCCTAACAGCAAGCTTTAGGATAGGGTCCTGAATTGTATCTTAACTGCGGCTAATAAGGAGATTATGGCAAAGAGAATATCTCCCGCAGGGAAGCTGCTACCATCAAATATTTGCCCTCATTAGACTCCCCTCTGGAAGCGCTTTCACTGCAAGCTGCAGATTCCCTCCTAACAGCAAGCTTTAGGATAGGGTACTGAATTGTAACTTACTTTCGCCTAATAATGAGATTTTGGAAAAGAGACTATCTCCCGCAGGGAAGCTGCTACCATCAAATGTTTGCCCTCATTAGACTCCCCTCTGGAAGCGCTTTCACTGCAAGCTGCAGATTCCCTCCTAACAGCAAGCTTTAGGATAGGGTACTGAATTGTAACTTAACTGCGGCTCATAAGGAGATTATGGCAAAGAGAATATCTCCCGCAGGGAAGCTGCTACCATCAAATGTTTGCCCTCGTTAGACTCCCCTCTGGAAGCGCTTTCACTGCAAGCTGCAGATTCCCTCCTAACAGCAAGCTTTAATATAGGGTACTGAATTGTAACTTACTTTCGCCTAATAATGCGATTTTGGCAAAGAGAATATCTCCCGCAGGGAAGCTGCTACCATCAAATGTTTGCCCTTATTAGACTCCCCTCTGGAAGCGCTTTCACTGCAAGATGCAGATTCCCTCCTAACAGCAAGCTTTAGGATAGGGTACTGAATTGTAACTTAACTGCGGCTAATAAGGCGATTATGGCAAAGAGAATATCTCCCGCAGGGAAGCTGCTACCATCAAATATTTGCCCTCGTTAGACTCCCTTCTGGAAGAGCTTTCACTGCAAGCTGCAGATTCCCTCCTAACAGCAAGCTTTAGGATAGTGTACTTAATTGTATCTTAACTGCGGCTAATCAGGGAATTTTGGCAAAGAGACTATCTCCCGCAGGGAAGCTGCTACCATCAAATGTTTGCCCTCATTAGACTCCCCTCTGGAAGCGCTTTCACTGCAAGCTGCAGATTCCTTCCTAACAGCAAGCTTTAGGATAGGGTACTGAATTGTAACTTACTTTCGCCTAATAATGCGATTTTGGCAAAGAGAGTATCTCCCGCAGGGAAGCTGCTACCATCAAATGTTTGCCCTCGTTAGACTCCTCTCTGGAAGTGCTTTCACTGCAAGCTGCAGATTCCCTCCTAACAGCAAGCTTTAGGATAGGGTACTGAATTGTAACTTACTTTCGCCTAATAATGCGATTTTGGCAAAGAGAGTATCTCCCGCAGGGAAGCTGTTACCATCAAACGTTTGCCCTCATTAGACTCCCCTCTGGAAGTGCTTTCACTGCAAGCTGCAGATTCCCTCCTAACAGCAAGCTTTAGGATAGGGTACTGAATTGTAACTTACTTTCGCCTAATAATGCGATTTTGGCAAAGAGAGTATCTCCCGCAGGGAAGCTGCTACCATCAAATGTTTGCCCTCATTAGACTCCCCTCTGGAAGCGCTTTCACTGCAAGCTGCAGATTCCCTCCTAACAGCAAGCTTTAGGATAGGGTACTGAATTGTAACTTACTTTCGCCTAATAATGCGATTTTGGAAAATTGACTATATCCCGCAGGGAAGCTGCTACCATCAAATGTTTGCCCTCATTAGACTCCCCTCTGGAAGCGCTTTCACTGCAAGCTGCAGATTCCCTCCTAACAGCAAGCTTTAGGATAGGGTACTGAATTGTAACTTACTTTCGCCTAATAATGCGATTTTGGCAAAGAGACTATCTCCCGCAGGGAAGCTGCTACCATCAAATGTTTGCCCTCGTTAGACTCCCCTCTGGAAGCGCTTTCACTGCAAGCTGCAGATTCCCTCCTAACAGCAAGCTTTAGGATAGGGTTCTTAATTGTATCTTACTTTCGCCTAATAATGCGATTTTGGCAAAGAGAATATCTCCCGCAGGGAAGCTGCTACCATCAAATGTTTGCCCTCATTAGACTCCCCTCTGGAAGCGCTTTCACTGCAAGCTGCAGATTCCCTCCTAACAGCAAGCTTTAGGATAGGGTACTGAATTGTAACTTACTTTCGCCTAATAATGCGATTTTGGCAAAGAGACTATAACTCGCAGGGAAGCTGCTGCCACCAAGTGTTTGCCCTCATTAGACTCCCCTCTGGAAGCGCTTTCACTGCAAGCTGCAGATTCCCTCCTAACAGCAAGCTTTAGGATAGGGTACTGAATTGTAACTTACTTTCGCCTAATAATGCGATTTTGGCAAAGAGAGTATCTCCCGCAGGGAAGCTGTTACCATCAAACGTTTGCCCTCATTAGACTCCCCTCTGGAAGCGCTTTCACTGCAAGCTGCAGATTCCCTCCTAACAGCAAGCTTTAGGATAGGGTACTGAATTGTAACTTACTTTCGCCTAATAAAGCGATTTTGGCAAAGAGAGTATCTCCCGCAGGGAAGCTGCTACCATCAAATGTTTGCCCTCATTAGACTCCCCTCTGGAAGCGCTTTCACTGCAAGCTGCAGATTCCCTCCTAACAGCAAGCTTTAGGATAGGGTACTGAATTGTAACTTAACTGCGGCTAATAAGGCGATTTTGGCAAAGAGACTATCTCCCGCAGGGATGCTGCTACCATCAAATGTTTGCCCTCATTAGACTCCCCTCTGGAATTGCTTTCACTGCAATTTGCAGATTCCTACCTAACAGCAAGCTTTAGGATAGGGTACTGAATTGTAACTTACTTTCGCCTAATAATGCGATTTTGGCAAAGAGAGTATCTCCCGCAGGGAAGCTGCTACCATTAAATGTTTGCCCTCGTTAGACTCCCCTCTGGAAGCGCTTTCACTGCAAGCTGCAGATTCCCTCCTAACTGCAAGCTTTAGGATAGGGTACTGAATTGTAACTTAACTGCGGCTAATAAGGGAATTTTTGCAAATAGACTATCTCCCGCAGGGAAGCTGCTACCATCAAATGTTTGCCCTCATTAGACTCCCCTCTGGAAGCGCTTTCACTGCAAGCTGCAGACTCCTTCCTAACAGCAAGCTTTAGGATAGGGTACTGAATTGTAACTTAACTGCTGCTAATAATGCGATTTTGGCAAAGAGAGTATCTCCCGCAGGGAAGCTGCTACCATCAAATGTTTGCCCTCATTAGACTCCCCTCTGGAAGCGCTTTCACTGCAAGCTGCAGATACCTTCCTAACAGCAAGCTTTAGAATAGGGTACTGAATTGTAACTTAACTGCGGCTAATAAGGCGATTTTGGCAAAGAGAGTATCTCCCGCAGGGAAGCTGCTACCATCAAATGTTTGCCCTCATTAGACTCCCCTCTGGAAGCGCTTTCACTGCAAGCTGCAGATTCCCTCCTAACAGCAAGCTTTAGGAAAGGGTACTGAATTGTATCTTACTTTCGCCTAATAATGCGATTTTGGCAAAGAGAGTATCTCCCGCAGGGAAGCTGCTACCATCAAATATTTGCCCTCGTTAGACTCCCCTCTGGAAGCGCTTTCACTGCAAGCTGCAGATTCCCTCCTAACAGCAAGCTTTAGGATAGGGTACTGAATTGTAACTTACTTTCGCCTAATAATGCGATTTTGGCAAAGATAGTATCTCCCGCAGGGAAGCTGCTACCATCAAATGTTTGCCCTCATTAGACTCCCCTCTGGAAGCGCTTTCACTGCAAGCTGCAGATTCCCTCCTAACAGCAAGCTTTAGGACAGTGTACTGAATTGTAACTTAACTGCGGCTAATAAGACGATTTTGGCAAAGAGAGTATCTCCCGCAGGGAAGCTGCTACCATCAAATGTTGGCCCTCATTAGACTCCCCTCTGGAAGCGCTTTCACTGCAAGCTGCAGATTCCCTCCTAACAGCAAGCTTTAGGATAGGGTACTGAATTGTAACTTACTTTCGCCTAATAATGCGATTATGGCAAAGAGAATATCTCCCGCAGGGAAGCTGCTACCATCAAATGTTTGCCCTCGTTAGACTCCCCTCTGGAAGCGCTTTCACTGCAAGCTGCAGATTCCCTCCTAACAGCAAGCTTTAGGATAGGGTACTGAATTGTAACTTACTTTCGCCTAATAATGCGATTTTGGCAAAGAGACTATCTCCCGCAGGGAAGCTGCTACCATCAAATGTTTGCCCTCATTAGACTCCCCTCTGGAAGCGCTTTCACTGCAAGCTGCAGATTCCCTCCTAACAGCAACCTTTAGGATAGGGTACTGAATTGTAACTTACTTTCGCCTAATAAAGCGATTTTGGCAAAGAGAGTATCTCCCGCAGGGAAGCTGCTACCATCAACTATTTGCCCTCATTAGACTCCCCTCTGGAAGCGCTTTCACTGCAAGCTGCAGATTCCCTCCTAACAGCAAGCTTTAGGATATGGTACTGAATTGTAACTTACTTTCGCCTAATAATGCGATTTTGGCAAAGAGAGTATCTCCCGCAGGGAAGCTGCTACAATCAAATGTTTGCCCTCGTTAGACTCCCCTCTGGAAGCGCTTTCACTGCAAGCTGCAGATTCCCTCCTAACAGCAAGCTTTAGGATAGGGTACTGAATTGTAACTTAACTGCGGCTAATAAGGCGATTTTAGCAAAGATACTATCTCCCGCAGGGAAGCTGTTACCATCAAATGTTTGCCCTCATTAGACTCCCCTCTGGAAGCGCTTTCACTGCAAGCTGCAGATTCCCTCCTAACAGCAAGCTTTAGGATAGGGTACTGAATTGTAACTTACTTTCGCCTAATAATGCGATATTGGCAAAGAGACTATCTCCCGCAGGGAAGCTGCTACCATCAAATGTTTGCCCTCATTAGACTCCCCTCTGGAAGCGCTTTCACTGCAAGCTGCAGATTCCCTCCTAACAGCAAGCTTTAGGATAGGGTACTGAATTGTAACTTAACTGCGGCTAATAAGGCGATTTTGGCAAAGAGAATATCTCCCGCAGGGAAGCTGCTACCATCAAATGTTTGCCCTCATTAGACTCCCCTCTGGAAGCGCTTTCACTGCAAGCTGCAGATTCCCTCCTAACAGCAAGCTTTAGGATAGGGTACTGAATTGTAACTTACTTTCGCCTAATAATGCGATTTTGGCAAAGAGAGTATCTCCCGCAGGGAAGCTGCTACCATCAAATGTTTGCCCTCATTAGACTCCCCTCTGGAAGCGCTTTCACTGCAAGCTGCAGATTCCCTCCTAACAGCAAGATTTAGGATAAGGTACTGAATTGTAACTTAACTGCGGATAATAAGGCGATTTGGGCAAAGAGAATATCTCCCGCAGGGAAGCTGCTACCATCAAATGTTTGCCCTCATTAGACTCCCCTCTGGAAGCGCTTTCACTGCAAGCTGCAGATTCCCTCCTAACAGCAAGCTTTAGGATAAGGTACTGAATTGTAACTTACTTTCGCCTAATAATGCGATTTTGGCAAAGAGATTATCTCCCGCAGGGAAGCGGCTACCATCAAATGTTTGCCCTCATTAGACTCCCCTCTGGAAGCGCTTTCACTGCAAGCTGCAGATTCCCTCCTAACAGCAAGCTTTAGGACAGTGTACTGAATTGTAACTTACTTTCGCCTAATAATGCAATTTTGGCAAAGAGACTATCTACCGCAGGGAAGCTGCTACCATCAAATCTTTGCCCTCATTAGACTCCCCTCTGGATGCGCTTTCACTGCAAGCTGCAGATTCCCTCCTAACAGCAAGCTTTAGGATAGGGTACTGAAGTGTAACTTAACTGCGGCTAATAAGGCGATTATGGCAAAGAGAATATCTCCCGCAGGGAAGCTGCTACCATCAAATGTTTGCCCTCATTAGACTCCCCTCTGGAAGCGCTTTCACTGCAAGCTGCAGATTCCCTCCTAACAGCAAGCTTTAGGATAGGGTTCAGAATGGTAACTTACTTTCGCCTAATAATGCGATTTTGGAAAAGAGAATATCTCCCGCAGGGAAGCTGCTACCATCAAATGTTTGCCCTCATTAGACTCCCCTCTGGAAGCGCTTTCACTGCAAGCTGCAGATTCCCTCCTAACAGCAAGCTTTAGGATAGGGTACTGAATTGTAACTTACTTTCGCCTAATAATGCGATTTTGGCAAAGAGACTATCTCCCGCAGGGAAGCTGCTACCATCAAATCTTTGCCCTCATTAGACTCCCCTCTGGAAGCGCTTTCACTGCAAGCTGCAGATTCCCTCCTAACAGCAAGCTTTAGGATAGGGTACTGAATTGTAACTTACTTTCGCCTAATAATGCGATTTTGGCAAAGAGAGTATCTCCCGCAGGGAAGCTGCTACCATCAAATGTTTGCCCTCATTAGACTCCCCTCTGGAAGCGCTTTCACTGCAAGCTGCAGATTCCCTCCTAACAGCAAGCTTTAGGATAGGGTACTGAATTGTAACTTACTTTCGCCTAATAATGCGATTTTGGCAAAGAGAGTATCTCCCGCAGGGAAGCTTCTACCATCAAATGTTTGCCCTCATTAGACTCCCCTCTGGAAGCGCTTTCACTGCAAGCTGCAGATTCCCTCCTAACAGCAACCTTTAGGATAGGGTACTGAATTGTAACTTAACTGCGGCTAATAAGGCGATTATGGCAAAGAGAGTATCTCCCGCAGGGAAGCTGCTACCATCAAATGTTTGCCCTCATTAGACTCCCCTCTGGAAGCGCTTTCACTGCAAGCTGCAGATTCCCTCCTAACAGCAAGCTTTAGGATAGGGTACTGAATTGTAACTTAACTGCGGCTAATAAGGCGATAATGGCAAAGAGAATATCTCCCGCAGGGAAGCTGCTACCATCAAATATTTGCCCTCATTAGACTCCCCTCTGGAAGCGCTTTCACTGCAATCTGCAGATTCCCTCCTAACAGCAAGCTTTAGGATAGGGTCCTGAATTGTAACTTACTTTCGCCTAATTATGCGATTTTGGCAAAGAGAATATCTCCCGCAGGGAAGCTGCTACCATCAAATGTTTGCCCTCATTAGACTCCCCTCTGGAAGCGCTTTCACTGCAAGCTGCAGATTCCCTCCTAACAGCAAGCTTTACGATAAGGTACTGAATTGTAACTTACTTTCGCCTAATAATGCGATTTTGGCAAAGAGATTATCTCCCGCAGGGAAGCGGCTACCATCAAATGTTTGCCCTCATTAGACTCCCCTCTGGAAGCGCTTTCACTGCAAGCTGCAGATTCCCTCCTAACAGCAAGCTTTAGGATAGGGTACTGAATTGTAACTTACTTTCGCCTAATAATGCGATTTTGGCAAAGAGAGTATCTCCCGCAGGGAAGCTGCTACCATCAAATGTTTGCCCTCATTAGACTCCCCTCTGGAAGCGCTTTCACTGCAAGCTGCAGATTCCCTCCTAACAGCAAGCTTTAGGACAGTGTACTGAATTGTAACTTAACTGCGGCTAATAAGGCGATTTTGGCAAAGAGACTATCTCCCGCAGGGAAGCTGCTACCATCAAATGTTTTCCCTCATTAGACTCCCCTCTGGAAGCGCTTTCACTGCAAGCTGCAGATTCCCTCCTAACAGCAAGCTTTAGGATAGGGTACTGAATTGTAACTTCCTTTCGCCTAATAAGGCGATTTTGGCAAAGAGACTATCTACCGCAGGGAAGCTGCTACCATCAAATCTTTGCCCTCATTAGACTCCCCTCTGGAAGCGCTTTCACTGCAAGCTGCAGATTCCCTCCTAACAGCAAGCTTTAGCATAGGGTACTGAATTGTAACTTACTTTCGCCTAAAAATGCGATTTGGCAAAGAGAATATCTCCCGCAGGGAAGCTGCTACCATCAAATGCTTGCCCTCATTAGACTCCCCTCAGGAAGCGCTTTCACTGCAAGCTGCAGATTCCCTCCTAACAGCAAGCTTTAGGATAGGGTACTGAATTGTAACTTACTTTCGCCTAATAATGCGATTTTGGCAAAGAGAGTATCTCCCGCAGGGAAGCTGCTACCATCAAATGTTTGCCCTCATTAGACTCCCCTCTGGAAGCGCTTTCACTGCAAGCTGCAGATTCCCTCCTAACAGCAAGCTTTAGGATAAGGTACTGAATTGTATCTTAACTGCGGATAATAAGGCGATTTGGGCAAAGAGAATATCTCCCGCAGGGAAGCTGCTACCATCAAATGTTTGCCCTCATTAGACTCCCCTCTGGAAGCGCTTTCACTGCAAGCTGCAGATTCCCTCCTAACAGCAAGCTTTAGGATAAGGTACTGAATTGTATCTTACTTTCGCCTAATAATGCGATTTTGGCAAAGAGATTATCTCCCGCAGGGAAGCGGCTACCATCAAATGTTTGCCCTCATTAGACTCCCCTCTGGAAGCGCTTTCACTGCAAGCTGCAGATTCCCTCCTAACAGCAAGCTTTAGGATAGGGTACTGAATTGTAACTTACTTTCGCCTAATAATGCAATTTTGGCAAAGAGACTATCTCCCGCAGGGAAGCTGCTACCATCAAATCTTTGCCCTCATTAGACTCCCCTCTGGATGCGCTTTCACTGCAAGCTGCAGATTCCCTCCTAACAGCAAGCTTTAGGATAGGGTACTGAATTGTAACTTAACTGCGGCTAATAAGGCGATTTTGGCAAAGAGAATATCTCCCGCAGGGAAGCTGCTACCATCAAATGTTTTCCCTCATTAGACTCCCCTCTGGAAACGCTTTCACTGCAAGCTGCAGATTCCCTCCTAACAGCAAGCTTTAGGATAGGGTACTGAATTGTAACTTACTTTCGCCTAATAATGCGATTTTGGCAAAGAGATTATCTCCCGCAGGGAAGCTGCTACCATCAAATGTTTGCCCTCATTAGACTCCCGTCTGGAAGTGCTTTCACTGCAAGCTGAAGATTCCCTCCTAACAGCAAGCTTTAGGATAGGGTCCTGAATTGTAACTTACTTTCGCCTAATAATGCGATTATGGCAAAGAGACTATCTCCCGCAGGGAAGCTGCTACCATCAAATGTTTGCCCTCATTAGACTCCCATCTGGAAGCGCTTTCACTGAAAGCTGCAGATTCCCTCCTAACAGCAAGCTTTAGGATAGGGTACTGAATTGTAACTTAACTGCGGCTAATAAGGCGATAATGGCAAAGAGAATGTGTCCCGCAGGGAAGCTGCTACCATCAAATATTTGCCCTCATTAGACTCCCCTCTGGAAGCGCTTTCACTGCAAGCTGCAGATTCCCTCCTAACAGCAAGCTTTAGGATAGGGTACTGAATTGTAACTTACTTTCGCCTAATAATGCGATTTTGGCAAAGAGACTATCTCCCGCAGGGAAGCTGCTACCATCAAATGTTTGCCCTCATTAGACTCCCCTCTGGAAGCGCTTTCACTGCAAGCTGCAGATTCCCTCCTAACAGCAAGCTTTAGGATAGGGTACTGAATTGTAACTTACTTTCGCCTAATAATGCGATTTTGGCAAAGAGATTATCTCCCGCAGGGAAGCTGCTACCATCAAATGTTTGCCCTCATTAGACTACCCTGTGGAAGCGCTTTCACTGCAAGCTGCAGATTCCCTCCTAACAGCAAGCTTTAGGATAGGGTCCTGAATTGTAACTTACTTTCGCCTAATAAAGCGATTTTGGCAAAGAGAATACCTCCCGCAGGGAAGCTGCTACCATCAAATGTTTGCCCTCATTAGACTCCCGTCTGGAAGCGCTTTCACTGCAAGCTGCAGATACCCTCCTAACAGCAAGCTTTAGGACAGTGTACTGAATTGTAACTTAACTGCGGCTAATAAGGCGATTATGGCAAAGAGAATATCTCCCGCAGGGAAGCTGCTACCATCAAATGCTTGCCCTCATTAGACTCCCCTCTGGAAGTGCTTTCACTGCAAGCTGCAGATTCCCTCCTAACAGCAAGCTTTAGGATAGGGTACTGAATTGTAACTTACTTTCGCCTAATAATGCGATTTTGGCAAAGAGAGTATCTCCCGCAGGGAAGCTGCTACCATCAAATGTTTGCCCTCATTAGACTCCCCTCTGGAAGCGCTTTCACTGCAAGCTGCAGATTCCTTCGTAACAGCAAGCTTTAGGATGGGGTACTGAATTGTATCTTACTTTCGCCTAATAATGCGATTCTAGCAAAGAGAATATCTCCCGCAGGGAAGCTGCTACCATCAAATGTTTGCCCTCATTAGACTCCCCTCTGGAAGCGCTTTCACTGCAAGCTGCAGATTCCCTCCTAAGAGCAAGCTTTTGGATAGGGTACTAAATGGTAACCCACTTTCGCCTAATAAAGCGATTTTGGAAAAGAGAGTATCTCCCGCAGGGAAGCTGCTACCATCAAATGTTTGCCCTCATTAGACTCCCCTCTGGAAGCGCTTTCACTGCAAGCTGCAGATTCCCTCCTAACAGCAAGCTTTAGGATAGGGTACTGAATTGTAACTTAACTGCGGCTAATAAGGCGATTTTAGCAAAGAGAGTATCTCCCGCAGGGAAGCTGCTACCATCAAATGTTTGCCCTCATTAGACTCCCGTCTGGAAGCGCTTTCACTGCAAGCTGCAGATTCCCTCCTAACAGCAAGCTTTAGGATAGTGTAATGAATTGTAACTTACTATCGCCTAATAAAGCGATTTTGGAAAAGAGAGTATCTCCCGCAGGGAAGCTGCTACCATCAAATGTTTGCCCTCATTAGACTCCCCTCTGGAAGCGCTTTCACTGCAAGCTGCAGATTCCCTCCTAACAGCAAGCTTTAGGATAGGGTACTGAATTGTAACTTACTTTCGCCTAATAATGCGATTTTGGCAAAGAGAGTATCACCCGCAGGGAAGCTGCTACCATCAAATGTTTGCCCTCATTAGACTCCCGTCTGGAAGCGCTTTCACTGCAAGCTGCAGATTCCCTCCTAACAGCAAGCTTTAGGATAAGGTACTGAATTGTAACTTACTTTCGCCTAATAATGCGATTTTGGCAAAGAGATTATCTCCCGCAGGGAAGCTGCTACCATCAAATGTTTGCCCTCATTAGACTCCCCTCTGGAAGTGCTTTCACTGCAAGCTGCACATTCCCTCCTAACAGCAAGCTTTAGGATAGGGTACTGAATTGTAACTTACTTTCGCCTAATAATGCGATTTTGGCAAAGAGAGTATCTCCCGCAGGGAAGCTGCTACCATCAAATGTTTGCCCTCATTAGACTACCCTGTGGAAGCGCTTTCACTGCAAGCTGCAGATTCCCTCCTAACAGCAAGCTTTAGGATAGGGTCCTGAATTGTAACTTACTTTCGCCTAATAAAGCGATTTTGGCAAAGAGAATATCTCCCGCAGGGAAGCTGCTACCATCAAATGTTTGCCCTCATTAGACTCCCCTCTGGAAGCGCTTTCACTGCAAGCTGCAGAATCCCTCCTAACAGCAAGCTTTAGGATAGGGTACTGAATTGCAACTTACTTTCGCCTAATAATGCGATTTTGGCAAAGAGAATATCTCCCGCAGGGAAGCTGCTACCATCAAATGCTTGCCCACATTAGACTCCCCTCTGGAAGCGCTTTCACTGCAAGCTGCAGATTCCCTCCTAACAGCAAGCTTTAGGATAGGGTACTGAATTGTAACTTACTTTCGCCTAATAATGCGATTTTGGCAAAGAGAGTATCTCCCGCAGGGAACCTGCTACCATCATATGTTTGCCCTCATTAGACTACCCTGTGGAAGCGCTTTCACTGCAAGCTGCAGATTCCCTCCTAACAGCAAGCTTTAGGATAGGGTCCTGAATTGTAACTTACTTTCGCCTAATAAAGCGATTTTGGCAAAGAGAATATCTCCCGCAGGGAAGCTGCTACCATCAAATGTTTGCCCTCCTTAGACTCCCCTCTGGAAGCGCTTTCACTGCAAGCTGCAGATTCCCTCCTAACAGCAAGCTTTAGGATAGTGTACTGAATTGTAACTTACTTTCGCCTAATAATGCGATTTTAGAAAAGAGAGTATCACCCGCAGGGAAGCTGCTACCATCAAATGTTTGCCCTCATTAGACTCCCGTCTGGAAGCGCTTTCACTGCAAGCTGCAGATTCCCTCCTAACAGCAAGCTTTAGGACAGTGTACTGAATTGTAACTTAACTGCGGCTAATAAGGCGATTTTGGCAAAGAGAGTATCTCCCGCAGGGAAGCTGCTAACATCAAATGTTTGCCCTCATTAGACTCCCCTCTGGAAGCGCTTTCACTGCAAGCTGCAGATTCCCTCCTAACACCAAGCTTTAGGATAGGGTACTGAATTGTAACTTAACTGCGGCTAATAAGGCGATTATTGCAAAGAGAATATCTCCCCCGCAGGGAAGCTGCTACCATCAAATATTTGCCCTCATTAGACTCCCCTCTGGAAGCGCTTTCACTGCAAGCTGCAGATTCCCTCCTAACAGCAAGCTTTAGGATAGGGTACTGAATTGTAACTTACTTTCGCCTAATAATGCGATTTTGGCAAAGAGAGTATCTCCCGCAGGGAAGCTGCTACCATCAAATGTTTGCCCTCATTAGACTCCCCTCTGGAAGCGCTTTCACTGCAAGCTGCAGATTCCCTCCTAACAGCAAGCTTTAGGATAGGGTACTGAATTGTAACTTACTTTCGCCTAATAATGCGATTTTGGCAAAGAGAGTATCTCCCGCAGGGAAGCTGCTACCATCAAATGTTTGCCCTCGTTAGACTCCCCTCTGGAAGCGCTTTCACTGCAAGCTGCAGATTCCCTCCTAACAGCAAGCTGTAGGACAGGGTACTGAATTGTAACTTACTTTCGCCTAATAATGCGATTTTGGCAAAGAGAGTATCACCCGCAGGGAAGCTGCTAACATCAAATGTTTGCCCTCATTAGACTCCCGTCTGGAAGCGCTTTCACTGCAAGCTGCAGATTCCCTCCTAACAGCAAGCTTTAGGACAGTGTACTGAATTGTAACTTAACTGCGGCTAATAAGGCGATTTTGGCAAAGAGAGTATCTCCCGCAGGGAAGCTGCTACCATCAAATGTTTGCCCTCATTAGACTCCCCTCTGGAAGCGCTTTCACTGCAAGCTGCAGATTCCCTCCTAACAGCAAGCTTTAGGATAGGGTACTGAATTGTAACTTACTTTCGCCTAATAATGCAATTTTGGCAAAGAGAATATCTCCCGCAGGGAAGCTGCTACCATCAAATGTTTGCCCTCATTAGACTCCCCTCTGGAAGCGCTTTCACTGCAAGCTGCAGATTCCCTCCTAACAGCAAGCTTTAGGATAGGGTACTGAATTGTAACTTACTTTCGCCTAATAATGCGATTTTGGCAAAGAGAGTATCTCCCGCAGGGAAGCTGCTACCATCAAATCTTTGCCCTCATTAGACTCTCCTCTGGAAGCGCTTTCACTGCAAGCTGCAGATTCCCTCCTAACAGCAAGCTTTAGGATAGGGTACTGAATTGTAACTTACTTTCGCCTAATAATGCGATTTTGGCAAAGAGAGTATCTCCCGCAGGGAAGCTGCTACCATCAAATGTTTGCCCTCATTAGACTCCCCTCTGGAAGCGCTTTCACTGCAAGCTGCAGATTCCCTCCTAACAGCAAGCTTTAGGATAGGGTGCTGAATTGTAACTTACTTTCGCCTAATAAGGCGATTTTGGCAAAGAGAATATCTCCCGCAGGGAAGCTGCTACCATCAAATGCTTGCCCTCATTAGACTTTCCTCTGGAAGCGCTTTCACTGCAAGCTGCAGATTCCCTCCTAACAGCAAGCTTTAGCATAGGGTACTGAATTGTAACCTACTTTCGCCTAATAAAGCGATTTTGGCAAAGAGAGTATCTCCCGCAGGGAAGCTGCTACCATCAAATCTTTGCCCTCATTAGACTCTCCTCTGGAAACGCTTTCACTGCAAGCTGCAGATTCCCTCCTAACAGCAAGCTTTAGGATAGGGTACTGAATTGTAACTTACTTTCGCCTAATAATGCGATTTTGGCAAAGAGAGTATCTCCCGCAGGGAAGCTGCTACCATCAAATCTTTGCCCTCATTAGACTCCCCTCTGGAAGCGCTTTCACTGCAAGCTGCAGATTCCCTCCTAACAGCAAGCTTTAGGATAGGGTACTGAATTGTATCTTACTTTCGCCTAATAATGCTATTTTGGCAAAGAGACTATCCCCGCAGGGAAGCTGCTACCATCAAATGTTTGCCCTCATTAGACTCCCCTCTGGAAGCGCTTTCACTGCAAGCTGCAGATTCCCTCCTAACAGCAAGCTTTAGGATAGGGTACTTAATTGTAACTTAACTGCGGCTAATAAGGCGATTTTGGCAAAGAGAATATCTCCCGCAGGGAAGCTGCTACCATAAAATGTTTGCCCTCCTTAGACTCCCCTCTGGAAGCGCTTTCACTGCAAGCTGCAGATTCCCTCCTAACAGCAAGCTTTAGGATAGTGTACTGAATTGTAACTTACTTTCGCCTAATAAAGCGATTTTGGCAAAGAGAGTATCTCCCGTAGGGAAGCTGCTACCATCAAATGTTTGCCCTCATTAGACTCCCCTCTGGAAGCGCTTTCACTGCAAGCTGCAGATTCCCTCCTAACAGCAAGCTTTAGGATAGTGTAATGAATTGTATCTTACTATAGCATAATAATGCGATTTTGGCAAAGAGAGTATCTCCAGCAGGGAAGCTGCTACCATCAAATCTTTGCCCTCATTAGACTCCCCTCTGGAAGCGCATTCACTTCAAGCTGTAGATTCCCTCCTAACAGCAAGCTTTAGGATAGGGTACTGAATTGTAACTTACTTTCGCCTAATAATGCGATTTTGGAAAAGAGAGTATCTCCCGCAGGGAAGCTGCTACCATCAAATGTTTGCCCTCATTAGACTACCCTGTCGAATCGCTTTCACTGCAAGCTGCAGATTCCCTCCTAACAGCAAGCTTTAGGATAGGGTCCTGAATTGTAACTTACTTTCGCCTAATAATGCGATTTTGGCAAAGAGAATATCTCCCGCATGGAAGATGCTACCATCAAATCTTTGCCCTCCTTAGACTCCCCTCTGGAAGCGCTTTCACTGCAAGCTGCAGATTCCCTCCTAACAGCAAGCTTTAGGATAGGGTACTGAATTGTAACTTACTTTCGCCTAATAATGCGATTTTTGCAAAGAGAGTATCACGCGCAGGGAAGCTGCTAACATCAAATGTTTGCCCTCATTAGACTCCCGTCTGGAAGCGCTTTCACTGCAAGCTGCAGATTCCCTCCTAACAGCAAGCTTTAGGACAGTGTACTGAATTGTAATTTAACTGCGGCTAATAAGGCGATTTTGGCAAAGAGAGTATCTCCCGCAGGGAAGCTGCTACCATCAAATGTTTGCCCTCATTAGACTCCCCTCTGGAAGCGCTTTCACTGCAAGCTGCAGATTCCCTCCTAACAGCAAGCTTTAGGATAGTGTACTTAATTGTAACTTAACTGCGGCTAATAAGGCGATTTTGGCAAAGAGTATATCTCCCGCAGGGAAGCTGCTACCATAAAATGTTTGCCCTCATTAGACTCCCCTCTGGAAGCGCTTTCACTGCAAGCTGTAGATTCCCTCCTAACAGCAAGCTTTAGGATAGGGTACTGAATTGTAACTTACTTTCGCCTAATAATGCGATTTTGGCAAAGAGAGTATCTCCCGCATGGAAGATGCTACAATCAAATCTTTGCCCTCATTAGACTCCCCTCTGGAAGCGCTTTCACTGCAAGCTGCAGATTCCCTCCTAACAGCAAGCTTTAGGATAGGGTACTGAATTGTAACTTACTTTCGCCTAATAATGCGATTTTGGCAAAGAGAGTATCTTCCGCAGGGAAGCTGCTACCATCAAATGTTTGCCCTCATTAGACTACCCTGTCGAATCGCTTTCACTGCAAGCTGCAGATTCCCTCCTAACAGCAAGCTTTAGGATAGGGTCCTGATTTGTAACTTATTTTCGCCTAATAATGCGATTTTGGCAAAGAGAGTATCTCCGGCAGGGAAGCTGCTACCATCAAATGTTTGCCCTCATTAGACTCCCCTCTAGAAGCGCTTTCACTGCAAGCTGCAGGTTCCCTCCTAACAGCAAGCTTTAAGATAGGGTACTGAATTGTAACTTAACTGCGGCTAATAAGGAGAATATGGCGAAGAGAATATCTCCCGCAGGGAAGCTGCTACCATCAAATGTTTGCCCTCATTAGACTCCCCTCTGGAAGCGCTTTCACTGCAAGCTGCAGATTCCCTCCTAACAGAAAGCTTTAGGATAGGGTACTGAATCGTAACTTACTTTCGCCTAATAATGAGATTTTGGCAAAGAGAGTATCTCCCGCAGGGAAGCTGCTACCATCAAATGCTTGCCCTCATTAGGCTCTCTTCTGGAAGCACTTTCACTGCAAGCTGCAGATTCCCTCCTAACAGCAAGCTTTAGGATAGGGTACTGAATTGTAACTTAACTGCGGCTAATAAGGCGATTTTGGCAAAGAGAATATCTCCCGCAGGGAAGCTGTTCCCATCAAATGTTGGCCCTCATTAGACTCCCCTCTGGAAGCGCTTTCACTGCAAGCTGCAGATTCCCTCCTAACAGCAAGCTTTAGGATAGGGTACTGAATTGTAACTTACTTTCGCCTAATAATGCGGTTTTGGCAAAGAGAGTATCTCCCGCAGGGAAGCTGCTACCATCAAATGTTTGCCCTCATTAGACTCCCCTCTGGAAGCGCTTTCACTGCAAGCTGCAGATTCCCTCCTAACAGCAAGCTTTAGGATAGGGTACTGAATTTTATCTTAACTGCGGCTAACAAGGCGATGTTGGCAAAGAGAGTATCTCCCGCAGGGAAGCTGCTACCATCAAAGTTTTGCCCTCATTAGACTCCCCTCTGGAAGCGCTTTCACTGCAAGCTGCAGATTCCCTCCTAACAGCAAGCTTTAGGATAGGGTACTGAATTGTAACTTACTATCGCCTAATAAAGCGATTTTGGCAAAGAGAGTATCTCCCGCAGGGAAGCTGCTACCATCAAATGTTTGCCCTCATTAGACTCCCCTCTGGAAGCGCTTTCACTGCAAGCTGCAGATTCCCTCCTAACAGCAAGCTTTAGGATAGGGTACTGAATTGTAACTAACTTTCGCATAATAATGCGATTTTGGCAAAGAGAGTATCTCCCGCAGGGAAGCTGCTACCATCAAATGTTTGCCCTCATTAGACTCCCCTCTGGAAGCGCTTTCACTGCAAGCTGCAGATTCCCTCCTAACAGCAAGCTTTAGGATAGGGTACTGAATTTTAACTTACTTTCGCCTAATAATGCGATTTTGGCAAAGAGAGTATCTCCCGCAGGGAACCTGCTACCATCAAATGTTTGCCCTCATTAGACTACCCTGTGGAAGCGCTTTCACTGCAAGCTGCAGATACCCTCCTAACAGCAAGCTTTAGGATAGGGTCCTGAATTGTAACTTACTTTCGCCTAATAATGCGATTTTTGCAAAGAGAATATCTCCCGCAGGGAAGCTGCTACCATCAAATGTTTGCCCTCATTAGACTCCCCTCTGGAAGCGCTTTCACTGCAAGCTGCAGATTCCCTCCTAACAGCAAGCTTTAGGATAGTGTACTTAATTGTAACTTAACTGCGGCTAATAAGGCGATTTTGGCAAAGAGAATATCTCCCGCAGGGAAGCTGCTACCATCAAATGTTTGCCCTCATTAGACTCCCCTCTGGAAGCGCTTTCACTGCAAGCTGTAGATTCCCTCCTAACAGCAAGCTTTAGGATAGGGTACTGAATTGTAACTTACTTTCGCCTAATAATGCGATTTTGGCAAAGAGAGTATCTCCCGCAGGGAAGCTGCTACCATCAAATGTTTGCCCTCATTAGACTCCCCTCTGGAAGCGCTTTCACTGCAAGCTGCAGATTCCCTCCTAACAGCAAGCTTTAGGATAGGGTACTGAATTGTAACTTACTTTTGCCTAATAAAGCGATTTTGGCAAAGAGAGTATCTCCCGCAGGGAAGCTGCTACCATCAAATGTTTGCCCTCATTAGACTCCCCTCTGGAAGCGCTTTCACTGCAAGCTGCAGATTCCCTCCTAACAGCAAGCTTTAGGATAGGGTACTGAATTGTAACTTACTTTCGCCTAATAATGCGATTTTGGCAAAGAGAATATCTCCCGCAGGGAAGCTGCTACCATCAAATGTTTGCCCTCGTTAGACTACCCTATGGAAGGGCATTCACTTCAAGCTGCAGATTCCCTCCTAACAGCAAGCTTTAGGATAGGGTACTGAATTGTAACTTACTTTCGCCTAATAATGCGATTTTGGCAAAGAGAGTATCTCCCGCAGGGAACCTGCTACCATCAAATGTTTGCCCTCATTAGACTACCCTGTCGAATCGCTTTCACTGCAAGCTGCAGATTCCCTCCTAACAGCAAGCTTTAGGATAGGGTCCTGAATTGTAACTTACTTTCGCCTAATAATGCGATTTTGGCAAAGAGAATATCTCCCGCAGGGAAGCTGCTACCATCAAATGTTTGCCCTCATTAGACTCCCCTCTGGAAGCGCTTTCACTGCAAGCTGCAGATTCCCTCCTAACAGAAAGCTTTAGGATAGGGTACTGAATTGTAACTTAACTGCGGCTAATAAGGCGATATTGGCAAAGAGAATATCTCCCGCAGGGAAGCTGCTACCATCAAATGCTTGCCCTCATTAGACTCTCCTCTGGAAGCGCTTTCACTGCAAGCTGCAGATTCCCTCCTAACAGCAAGCTTTAGGATAGGGTACTGAATTGTAACTTAACTGCGGCTAATAAGGCGATTTTAGCAAAGAGAATATCTCCCGCAGGGAAGCTGTTCCCATCAAATGTTGGCCCTCATTAGACTCCCCTCTGGAAGCGCTTTCACTGCAAGCTGCAGATTCCCTCCTAACAGCAAGCTTTAGGATAGGGTACTGAATTGTAACTTACTTTCGCCTAATAATGCGATTTTGGCAAAGAGAGTATCTCCCTCAGGGAAGCTGCTACCATCAAATCTTTGCCCTCATTAGACTCCCCTCTGGAAGCGCTTTCACTGCAAGCTGCAGATTCCCTCCTAACAGCAAGCTTTAGGATAGGGTACTGAATGGTATCTTACTTTCACCTAATAATGCGATTTTGGCAAAGAGAGTATCTCCCGCAGGGAACCTGCTACCATCAAATGTTTGCCCTCATTAGACTACCCTGTGGAAGCGCTTTCACTGCAAGCTGCAGATACCCTCCTAACAGCAAGCTTTAGGATAGGGTCCTGAATTGTAACTTACTTTCGCCTAATAAAGCCATTTTGGCAAAGAGAATATCTCCCGCAGGGAAGCTGCTACCATCAAATGTTTGCCCTCCTTAGACTCCCCTCTGGAAGCGCTTTCACTGCAAGCTGCAGATTCCCTCCTAACAGCAAGCTTTAGGATAGGGTACTGAATTGTAACTTACTTTCACCTAATAATGCGATTTTGGCAAAGAGAGTATCACCCGCAGGGAAGCTGCTAACATCAAATGTTTGCCCTCATTAGACTCCCGTCTGGAAGCGCTTTCACTGCAAGCTGCAGATTCCCTCCTAACAGCAAGCTTTAGGACAGTGTACTGAATTGTAATTTAACTGCAGCTAATAAGGCGATTTTGGCAAAGAGAATATCTCCCGCAGGGAAGCTGCTACCATCAAATGTTTGCCCTCATTAGACTCCCCTCTGGAAGCGCTTTCACTGCAAGCTGCAGATTCCCTCCTAACAGCAAGCTTTAGGATAGGGTACTGAATTGTAACTTACTTTCGCCTAATAATGCGATTTTGGCAAAGAGAGTATCTCCCGCAGGGAAGCTTCTACCATCAAATGTTTGCCATCATTAGACTCCCCTCTGGAAGCGCTTTCACTGCAAGCTGCAGATTCCCTCCTAACAGCAAGCTTTAGGATAGGGTACTGAATTGTAACTTACTTTCGCCTAATAATGCGATTTTGGCAAAGAGACTATCTCCCGCAGGGAAGCTGCTACCATCAAATCTTTGCCCTCATTAGACTCCCCTCTGGAAGCGCTTTCACTGCAAGCTGCAGATTCCCTCCTAACAGCAAGCTTCAGGATAGGGTGCTGAATTGTAACTTACTTTCGCCTAATAATGCGATTTTGGCAAAGAGAATATCTCCCGCAGGGAAGCTGCTACCATCAAATGTTTGCCCTCATTAGACTCCCCTCTGGAAGCGCTTTCACTGCAAGCTGCAGATTCCCTCCTAACAGCAAGCTTAAGGATAGTGTAATGAATTGTAACTTACTTTCGCATAATAATGCGATTTTGGCAAAGAGAGTATCTCCCGCAGGGAAGCTGCTACCATCAAATGTTTGCCCTCATTAGACTACCCTGTCGAATCGCTTTCACTGCAAGCTGCAGATTCCCTCCTAACAGCAAGCTTTAGGATAGGGTCCTGAATTGTAACTTACTTTCGACTAATAATGCGATTTTGGCAAAGAGAATATCTCCCGCATGGAAGATGCTACCATCAAATGTTTGCCCTCATTAGACTCCCCTCTGGAAGCGCTTTCACTGCAAGCTGCAGATTCCCTCCTAACAGCAAGCTTTAGGATAGGGTACTGAATTGTAACTTACTTTCGCCTAATAATGAGATTTTGGCAAAGAGAGTATCACCCGCAGGGAAGCTGCTAACATGAAATGTTTGCCCTCATTAGTCTCCCGTTTGGAAGCGCTTTCACTGCAAGCTGCAGATTCCCTCCTAACAGCAAGCTGTAGGACAGTGTACTGAATTGTAACTTAACTGCGGCTAATAAGGCGATATTGGCAAAGAGAATATCTCCCGCAGGGAAGCTGCTACCATCAAATGCTTGCCCTCATTAGACTCCCCTCTGGAAGCGCTTTCACTGCAAGCTGCAGATTCCCTCCTAACAGCAAGCTTTAGGATAGGGTACTGAATTGTAACTTAACTGCGGCTAATAAGGCGATTTTAGCAAAGAGAATATCTCCCGCAGGGAAGCTGTTACCATCAAATGTTGGCCCTCATTAGACTCCCCTCTGGAAGCGCTTTCACTGCAAGCTGCAGATTCCCTCCTAACAGCAAGCTTTAGGATAGGGTACTGAATTGTAACTTACTTTCGCCTAATAATGCGATTTTGGCAAAGAGAGTATCTCCCGCAGGGAAGCTGCTACCATCAAATCTTTGCCCTCATTAGACTCCCCTCTGGAAGCGCTTTCACTGCAAGCTGCAGATTCCCTCCTAACAGCAAGCTTTAGGATAGGGTACTGAATGGTATCTTACTTTCGCCTAATAATGCGATTTTGGCAAAGAGACTATCTCCCGCAGGGAAGCTGCTACCATCAAATGTTTGCCCTCATCAGACTCCCCTCTGGAAGCGCTTTCACTGCAAGCTGCAGATTCCCTCCTAACAGCAAGCTTTAGGATAGGGTACTGAATTGTAACTTAACTGCGGCTAATAAGGCGATTTTGGCAAAGAGAATATCTCCCACAGGGAAGCTGCTACCATAAAATGTTTGCCCTCATTAGACTCCCCTCTGGAAGCGCTTTCACTGCAAGCTGTAGATTCCCTCCTAACAGCAAGCTTTAGGATAGGGTACTGAATTGTAACTTACTTTCGCCTAATAATGCGATTTTGGCAAAGAGAGTATCTCCCGCAGGGAAGCTGCTACCATCAAATGTTTGCCCTCATTAGACTCCCCTCTGGAAGCGCTTTCACTGCAAGCTGCAGATTCCCTCCTAACAGCAAGCTTTAGGATAGGGTACTGAATTGTAACTTACTTTCGCCTAATAAAGCGATTTTGGCAAAGAGAGTATCTCCCGCAGGGAAGCTGCTACCATCAAATGTTTGCCCTCATTAGACTCCCCTCTGGAAGCGCTTTCACTGCAAGCTGCAGATTCCCTCCTAACAGCAAGCTTTAGGATAGGGTACTGAATTGTAACTTACTTTCGCCTAATAATGCGATTTTGGCAAAGAGAGTATCTCCCGCAGGGAAGCTGCTACCATCAAATGTTTGCCCTCATTAGACTCCCCTCTGGAAGCGCTTTCACTGCAAGCTGCAGATTCCCTCCTAACAGCAAGCTTTAGGATAGGGTACTGAATTGTAACTTACTTTCGCCTAATAATGCGATTTTGGCAAAGAGAGTATCTCCCGCAGGGAAGCTGCTACCATCAAATGTTTGCCCTCATTAGACTCCCCTCTGGAAGCGCTTTCACTGCAAGCTGCAGATTCCCTCCTAACAGCAAGCTTTAGGATAGGGTACTGAATTTTAACTTAACTGCGGCTAAAATGGCGATGTTGGCAAAGAGAGTATCTCCCGCAGGGAAGCTGCTACCATCAAATGTTTGCCCTCATTAGACTCCCGTCTGGAAGCGCTTTCACTGCAAGCTGCAGATTCCCTCCTAACAGCAAGCTTTAGGATAGGGTACTGAATTGTAACTTACTATCCCCTAATAAAGCGATTTTGGCAAAGAGAGTATCTCCCGCAGGGAAGCTGCTACCATCAAATGTTTGCCCTCATTAGACTCCCCTCTGGAAGCGCTTCCACTGCAAGCTGCAGATTCCCTCCTAACAGCAAGCTTTAGGATAGGGTACTGAATTGTAACTTAACTGCGGCTAATAAGGCGATTATGGCAAAGAGAATATCTCCCGCAGGGAAGCTGCTACCATCAAATCTTTGCCCTCATTAGACTCCCCTCTGGAAGCGCTTTCACTGCAAGCTGCAGATTCCCTCCTAACAGCAAGCTTTAGGATAGGGTACTGAATTGTAACTTACTTTCGCCTAATAATGCGATTTTGGCAAAGAGAGTATCTCCCGCAGGGAAGCTGCTACCATCAAATGTTTGCCCTCATTAGACTCCCCTCTGGAAGCGCTTTCACTGCAAGCTGCAGATTCCCTCCTAACAGCAAGCTTTAGGATAGTGTACTGAATTGTAACTAACTTTCGCCTAATAATGCGATTTTGGCAAAGAGAGTATCTCCCGCAGGGAAGCTGCTACCATCAAATGTTTGCCCTCATTAGACTCCCCTCTGGAAGCGCTTTCACTGCAAGCTGCAGATTCCCTCCTAACAGCAAGCTTTAGGATAGGGTACTGAATTGTAACTTACTTTCGCCTAATAATGCGATTTTGGCAAAGAGAATATCTCCCGCAGGGAAGCTGCTACCATCAAATCTTTGCCCTCATTAGACTCCCCTATGGAAGCGCTTTCACTGCAAGCTGCAGATTCCCTCCTAACAGCAAGCTTTAGGATAGGGTACTGAATTGTAACTTACTTTCGCCTAATAATGCGATTTTGGCAAAGAGAGTATCTTCCGCAGGGAAGCTGGTACCATCAAATGTTTGCCCTCATTAGACTCCCCTCTGGAAGCGCTTTCACTGCAAGCTGCAGATTCCCTCCTAACAGAAAGCTTTAGGATAGGGTACTGAATCGTAACTTACTTTCGCCTTATAATGCGATTTTGGCAAAGAGACTATCTCCCGCAGGGAAGCTGCTACCATCAAATGCTTGCCCTCATTAGACTCTCCTCTGGAAGCGCTTTCACTGCAAGCTGCAGATTCCTTCCTAACAGCAAGCTTTAGGATAGGGTACTGAATTGTAACTTAACTGCGGCTAATAAGGCGATTATATCAAAGAGAATATCTCCCGCAGGGAAGCTGTTACCATCAAATGTTTGCCCTCATTAGACTCCCCTCTGGAAGCGCTTTCACTGCAATCTGCAGATTCCCTCCTAACAGCAAGCTTTAGGATAGGGTACTGAATTGTAACTTACTTTCGCCTAATAATGCGATTTTGGCAAAGAGAGTATCACCCGCAGGGAAGCTGCTACCATCAAATGTTTGCCCTCATTAGACTCCCCTCTGGAAGCGCTTTCACTGCAAGCTGCAGATTCCCTCCTAACAGCAAGCTGTAGGACAGTGTACTGAATTGTAACTTAACTGCGGCTAATAAGGCGATATTGACAAAGAGAATATCTCCCGCAGGGAAGTTGCTACCATCAAATGCTTGCCCTCATTAGACTCCCCTCTGGAAGCGCTTTCACTGCAAGCTGCAGATTCCCTCCTAACAGCAAGCTTTAGGATAGGGTACTGAATTGTAACTTACTTTCGCCTAATAATGCGATTTTGGCAAAGAGAGTATCTCCCGCAGGGAAGCTGCTACCATCAAATGTTTGCCCTCATTAGACTCCCCTCTGGAAGCGCTTTCACTGCAAGCTGCAGATTCCCTCCTAACAGCAAGCTTTAGGATAGGGTACTGAATTGTAACTTAACTGCGGCTAAAAAGGCGATGTTGACAAAGAGAGTATCTCCCGCAGGGAAGCTGCTACCATCAAATGTTTGCCCTCATTAGACTCCCGTCTGGAAGTGTTTTCACTGCAAGCTGCAGATTCCCTCCTAACAGCAAGCTTTAGGATAGGGTACTGAATTGTAACTTACTTTCGCCTAATAAAGCGATTTTGGCAAAGAGAGTATCTCCCGCAGGGAAGCTGCTACCATCAAATGTTTGCCCTCATTAGACTCCCGTCTGGAAGCGCTTTCACTGCAAGCTGCAGATTCCCTCCTAACAGCAAGCTTTAGGATAGGGTACTGAATCGTAACTTACTTTCGCCTAATAATGCTATTTTGGCAAAGAGACTATCTCCCGCAGGGAAGCTGCTACCATCAAATCTTTGCCCTCGTTAGACTACCCTCTGGAAGCGCATTCACTTCAAGCTGCAGATTCCCTCCTAACAGCAAGCTTTAGGATAGTGTACTGAATCGTAACTTACTTTCGCATAATAATGCGATTTTGGCAAAGAGAGTATCTCCCGCAGGGAAGCTGCTACCATCAAATGCTTGCCCTCATTAGACTCCCCTCTGGAAGCGCTTTCACTGCAAGCTGCAGATTCCCTCCTAACAGCAAGCTTTAGGATAGGGTACTGAATTGTATCTTAACTGCGGCTAATAAGGCGATTTTGGCAAAGAGAATATCTCCCGCAGGGAAGCTGTTACCATCAAATGTTTGCCCTCGATAGACTCCCCTCTGGAAGCGCTTTCAGTGCAAGCTGCAGATTCCCTCCTAACAGCAAGCTTTAGGATAGGGTACTGAATTGTAACTTACTTTCGCCTAATAATGCGATTTTGGCAAAGAGACTATCTCCCGCAGGGAAGCTGCTACCATCAAATGTTTGCCCTCATTAGACTCCCCTCTGGAAGCGCTTTCACTGCAAGCTGCAGATTCCCTCCTAACAGCAAGCTTTAGGATAGGGTACTGAATTGTAACTTAACTGCGGCTAATAAGGCGATTTTAGCAAAGAGAATATCTCCCGCAAGGAAGCTGTTCCCATCAAATGTTGGCCCTCATTAGACTCCCCTCTGGAAGCGCTTTCACTGCAAGCTGCAGATTCCCTCCTAACAGCAAGCTTTAGGATAGGGTACTGAATTGTAACTTACTTTCGCCTAATAATGCGATTTTGGCAAAGAGACTATCTCCCGCAGGGAAGCTGCTACCATCAAATCTTTGCCCTCATTAGACTCCCCTCTGGAAGCGCTTTCACTGCAAGCTGCAGATTCCCTCCTAACAGCAAGCTTTAGGATAGGGTACTGAATTGTAACTTAACTGCGGCTAATAAGGCGATTTTGGCAAAGAGAATATCTCCCGCAGGGAAGCTGCTACCATAAAATGTTTGCCCTCATTAGACTCCCCTCTGGAAGCGCTTTCACTGCAAGCTGTAGATTCCCTCCTAACAGCAAGCTTTAGGATAGGGTACTGAATTGTAACTTACTTTCGCCTAATAATGCGATTTTGGCAAAGAGAGTATCTCCCGCAGGGAAGCTGCTACCATCAAATGTTTGCCCTCATTAGACTCCCGTCTGGAAGTGCTTTCACTGCAAGCTGCAGATTCCCTCCTAACAGCAAGCTTTAGGATAGGGTACTGAATTTTAACTTAACTGCAGCTAAAAAGGCGATGTTGTCAAAGAGAGTATCTCCCGCAGGGAAGCTGCTACCATCAAATGTTTGCCCTCATTAGACTCCCCTCTGGAAGCGCTTTCACTGCAAGCTGCAGATTCTCTCCTAACAGCAAGCTTTAGGATAGGTTACTGAATTTTAACTTACTTTCGCCTAATAATGCTATTTTGGCAAAGAGACTATCTCCCGCAGGGAAGCTGCTACCATCAAATGTTTGCCCTCATTAGACTCCCCTCTGGAAGCGCTTTCACTGCAAGCTGCAGATTCCCTCCTAACAGCAAGCTTTAGGATAGGGTACTGAATCGTAACTTACTTTCGCCTAATAATGCTATTTTGGCAAAGAGACTATCTCCCGCAGGGAAGATGCTACCATCAAATGTTTGCCCTCATTAGACTCCCCTCTGGAAGCGCTTTCACTGCAAGCTGCAGATTCCCTCCTAACAGCAAGCTTTAGGATAGTGTAATGAATTGAATCTTACTATCGCCTAATAATGCGATTTTGGCAAAGAGAGTATCACCCGCAGGGAAGCTGCTACCATCAAATGTTTGCCCTCATTAGACTACCCTCTGGAAGCGCATTCACTGCAAGCTGCAGATTCCCTCCTTACAGCAAGCTTTAGGATAGGGTCCTGAATTGTAACTTACTTTCGCCTAATAATGCGATTTTGGCGAAGAGACTATCTCCCGCAGGGAAGCTGCTACCATCAAATCTTTGCCCTCATTAGACTCCCCTCTGGAAGCGCTTTCACTGCAAGCTGCAGATTCCCTCCTAACAGCAAGCTTTAGGATAGGGTACTGAATTGTAACTTAACTGCGGCTAATAAGGCGATTTTGGCAAAGAGAATATCTCCCGCAGGGAAGCTGCTACCATCAAATCTTTGCCCTCGTTAGACTCCCCTCTGGAAGCGCTTTCACTGCAAGCTGCAGATTCCCTCCTAACAGCAAGCTTTAGGATAGGGTCCTGAATTGTAACTTACTTTCGCCTAATAATGCGATTTTGGCAAAGAGAGTATCTCCCGCAGGGAAGCTGCTACCATCAAATGTTTGCCCTCATTAGACTCCCCTCTGGAAGTGCTTTCACTGCAAGCTGCAGATTCCCTCCTAACAGCAAGCTTTAGGATAGGGTACTGAATTGTAACTTAACTGCGGCTAATAAGGAGAATTTGGCGAAGAGAATATCTCCCGCAGGGAAGCTGCTACCATCAAATGTTTGCCCTCATTAGACTCCCCTCTGGAAGCGCTTTCACTGCAAGCTGCAGATTCCCTCCTAACAGCAAGCTTTAGGATAGGGTCCTGAATTGTAACTTACTTTCACCTAATAATGCGATTTTGGCAAAGAGAGTATCTCCCGCAGGGAAGCTGCTACCATCAAATGTTTGCCCTCATTTGACTCCCCTCTGGAAGCGCTTTCACTGCAAGCTGCAGATTCCCTCCTAACAGCAAGCTTTAGGATAGGGTACGGAATTGTATCTTACTTTCACTTAATAATGCGATTATGGCAATGAGAATATCTCCCGCAGGGAAGCTGCTAACATCAAATGTTTGCCCTCATTAGACTCCCCTCTGGAAGCGCTTTCACTGCAAGCTGCAGATTCCCTCCTAACAGCAAGCTTTAGGATAGGGTACTGAATTGTATCTTAACTGAGGCTAATAAGGCGATTTTGGCAAAGAGAATATCTCCCGCAGGAAAGCTGCTACCATCAAATGCTTGCCCTCATTAGACTCCCCTCTGGAAGCGCTTTCACTGCAAGCTGCAGATTCCCTCCTAACAGCAAGCTTTAGGATAGGGTACTGAATTGTAACTTACTTTCGCCTAATAATGCGATTTTGGCAAAGAGAGTATCTCCCGCAGGGAAGCTGCTACCATCAAATGTTTACCCTCATTAGACTCCCCTCTGGAAGCGCTTTCACTGCAAGCTGCAGATTCCCTCCTAACAGCAAGCTTTAGGATAGGGTACTGAATTGTAACTTACTTTCGCCTAATAATGCGATTTTGGCAAAGAGAGTATCTCCCGCAGGGAAGCTGCTACCATCAAATGTTTGCCCTCATTAGACTCCCCTCTGGAAGCGCTTTCACTGCAAGCTGCAGATTCCCTCCTAACAGCAAGCTTTAGGATAGGGTACTGAATCGTAACTTACTTTCGCCTAATAATGCTATTTTGGCAAAGAGAGTATCTCCCGCAGGGAAGCTGCTACCATCAAATGTTTGCCCTCATTAGACTCCCCTCTGGAAGCGCTTTCACTGCAAGCTGCAGATTCCCTCCTAACAGCAAGCTTTATGATAGTGTAATGAATTGTAACTTACTATCGCCTAATAATGCGATTTTGGCAAAGAGAGTATCTCCCGCAGGGAAGCTGCTACCATCAAATGTTTGCCCTCATTAGACTACCCTCTGGAAGCGCATTCACTGCAAGCTGCAGATTCCCTCCTAACAGCAAGCTTTAGGATAGGGTACTGAATTGTAACTTAATTTCGCCTAATAATGCGATTTTGGCAAAGAGAGTATCTCCCGCAGGGAAGCTGCTACCATCAAATCTTTGCCCTCATTAGACTCCCCTCTGGAAGCGCTTTCACTGCAAGCTGCAGATTCCCTCCTAACAGCAAGCTTTAGGATAGTGTACTGAATTGTAACTTAACTGCGGCTAATAAGGCGATTTTGGCAAAGAGAATATCTCCCGCAGGGAAGCTGCTACCATCAAATCTTTGCCCTCGTTAGACTCCCCTCTGGAAGCGCTTTCACTGCAAGCTGCAGATTCCCTCCTAACAGCAAGCTTTAGGATAGGGTCCTGAATTGTAACTTACTTTCGCCTAATAATGCGATTTTGGCAATGAGAGTATCTCCCGCAGGGAAGCTGCTACCATCAAATGTTTGCCCTCATTAGACTCCCCTCTGGAAGCGCTTTCACTGCAAGCTGCAGATTCCCTCCTAACAGCAAGCTTTAGGATAGGGTACTGAATTGTAACTTAACTGCGGCTAATAAGGAGAATTTGGCGAAGAGAATATCTCCCGCAGGGAAGCTGCTACCATCAAATGTTTGCCCTCATTAGACTCCCCTCTGGAAGCGCTTTCACTGCAAGCTGCAGATTCCCTCCTAACAGCAAGCTTTAGGATAGGGTACTGAATTGTAACTTACTTTCGCCTAATAATGCGATTTTGGCAAAGAGAGTATCCCCGCAGGGAAGCTGCTACCATCAAATGTTTGCCCTCATAAGACTACCCTGTCGAATCGCTTTCACTGCAAGCTGCAGATTCCCTCCTAACAGCAAGCTTTAGGATAGGGTACTGAATTGTAACTTACTTTCGCATAATAATGAGATTTTGGCAAAGAGAGTATCTCCCGCTGAGAAGCTGCTACCATCAAATATTTGCCCTCATTAGACTCCCCTCTGGAAGCGCTTTCACTGCAAGCTGCAGATTCCCTCCTAACAGCAAGCTTTAGGATAGGGTACTGAATTGTAACTTACTTTCGCCTAATAATGCGATTTTGGCAAAGAGACTATCTCCCGCAGGGAAGCTGCTACCATCAAATGTTTGCCCTCATTAGACTCCCCTCTGGAAGCGCTTTCACTGCAAGCTGCAGATTCCCTCCTAACAGCAAGCTTTAGGATAGGGTACTGAATTGTAACTTACTTTCGCCTAATAATGCGATTTTGGCAAAGAGAGTATCTCCGGCAGGGAAGCTGCTGCCATCAAATGTTTGCCCTCGTTAGACTCCCCTCTAGAAGCGCTTTCACTGCAAGCTGCAGATTCCCTCCTAACAGCAAGCTTTAGGATAGGGTACTGAATTGTAACTTAACTGCGGCTAATAAGGAGAATTCGGCGAAGAGAATATCTCCCGCAGGGAAGCTGCTACCATCAAATGTTTGCCCTCATTAGACTCCCCTCTGGAAGCGCTTTCACTGCAAGCTGCAGATTCCCTCCTAACAGAAAGCTTTAGGATAGGGTACTGAATCGTAACTTACATTCGCCTAATAATGCGATTTTGGCAAAGAGAGTATCTCCCGCAGGGAAGCTGCTACCATCAAATGTTTGCCCTCATTAGACTCCCCTCTGGAAGCGCTTTCACTGCAAGCTGCAGATTCCCTCCTAACAGCAAGCTTTAGGATAGGGTACTGAATTGTAACTTACTTTCACTTAATAATGCGATTATGGCAAAGAGAATATCTCCCGCAGGGAAGCTGATAACATCAAATGTTTGCCCTCATTAGACTCCCCTCTGGAAGCGCTTTCACTGCAAGCTGCAGATTCCCTCCTAACAGCAAGCTTTAGGATAGGGTACTGAATTGTAACTTAACTGAGGCTAATAAGGCGATTTTGGCAAAGAGAATATCTCCCGCAGGAAAGCTGCTACCATCAAATGCTTGCCCTCGTTAGACTCCCCTCTGGAAGCGCTTTCACTGCAAGCTGCAGATTCCCTCCTAACAGCAAGCTTTAGGATAGGGTACTGAATTGTAACTTACTTTCGCCTAACAATGCGATTTTGGCAAAGAGAGTATCTCCCGCAGGGAAGCTGCTACCATCAAATGTTTGCCCTCATTAGACTCCCCTCTGGAAGCGCTTTCACTGCAAGCTGCAGATTCCCTCCTAACAGCAAGCTTTAGGATAGGGTACTGAATTGTAACTAACTTTCGCCTAATAATGCGATTTTGGCAAAGAGACTATCTCCCGCAGGGAAGCTGCTACCATCAAATGTTTGCCCTCATTAGACTCCCCTCTGGAAGCGCTTTCACCGCAAGCTGCAGATTCCCTCCTAACAGCAAGCTTTAGGATAGGGTACTGAATTGTAACTTACTTTCGCCTAATAATGCGATTTTGGCAAAGAGACTATCTCCCGCAGGGAAGCTGCTACCATCAAATGTTTGCCCTCATTAGACTCCCCTCTGGAAGCGCTTTCACTGCAAGCTGCAGATTCCCTCCTAACAGCAAGCTTTAGGATAGGGTACTGAATTGTAACTTACTTTCGCCTAATAATGCGATTTTGGCAAAGAGAGTATCTCCGGCAGGGAAGCTGCTGCCATCAAATGTTTGCCCTCGTTAGACTCCCCTCTAGAAGCGCATTCACTGCAAGCTGCAGATTCCCTCCTAACAGCAAGCTTTAGGATAGGGTACTGAATTGTAACTTAACTGCGGCTAATAAGGAGAATTCGGCAAAGAGAATATCTCCCGCAGGGAAGCTGCTACCATCAAATGTTTGCCCTCATTAGACTCCCCTCTGGAAGCGCTTTCACTGCAAGCTGCAGATTCCCTCCTAACAGAAAGCTTTAGGATAGGGTACTGAATCGTAACTTACTTTCGCCTAATAATGCGATTTTGGCAAAGAGAGTATCTCCCGCAGGGAAGCTGCTACCATCAAATGCTTGCCCTCATTAGACTCCCCTCTGGAAGCGCTTTCACTGCAAGCTGCAGATTCCCTCCTAACAGGAAGCTTTAGGATAGGGTACTGAATTGTAACTTAACTGCGGCTAATAAGGCGATTTTAGCAAAGAGAATATCTCCCGCAGGGAAGCTGCTACCATCAAATGTTTGCCCTCATTAGACTCCCCTCTGGAAGCGCTTTCACTGCAAGCTGCAGATTCCCTCCTAACAGCAAGCTTTAGGATAGGGTACTGAATTGTAACTTACTTTCACCTAATAATGCGATTATGGCAAAGAGAATATCTCCCGCAGGGAAGCTGCTAACATCAAATGTTTGCCCTCATTAGACTCCCGTCTGGAAGCGCTTTCACTGCAAGCTGCAGATTCCCTCCTAACAGCAAGCTGTAGGACAGTGTAATGAATTGTAACTTAACTGAGGCTAATAAGGCAATTTTGGCAAAGAGAATATCTCCCGCAGGGAAGCTGCTACCATCAAATGCTTGCCCTCATTAGACTCCCCTCTGGAAGCGCTTTCACTGCAAGCTGCAGATTCCCTCCTAACAGCAAGCTTTAGGATAGGGTCCTGAATTGTAACTTACTTCGCCTAATAATGCGATTTTGGCAAAGAGAGTATCTCCCGCAGGGAAGCTGCTACCATCAAATGTTTGCCCTCATTAGACTCCCCTCTGGAAGCGCTTTCACTGCAAGCTGCAGATTCCCTCCTAACAGCAAGCTTTAGGATAGGGTACTGAATTGTAACTTAACTGAGGCTAATAAGGCGATTTTGGCAAAGAGAATATCTCCCGCAGGAAAGCTGCTACCATCAAATGCTTGCCCTCGTTAGACTCCCCTCTGGAAGCGCTTTCACTGCAAGCTGCAGATTCCCTCCTAACAGCAAGCTTTAGGATAGGGTACTGAATTGTAACTTACTTTCGCCTAACAATGCGATTTTGGCAAAGAGAGTATCTCCCGCAGGGAAGCTGCTACCATCAAATGTTTGCCCTCATTAGACTCCCCTCTGGAAGCGCTTTCACTGCAAGCTGCAGATTCCCTCCTAACAGCAAGCTTTAGGATAGGGTACTGAATTGTAACTTACTTTCGCCTAATAATGCGATTTTGGCAAAGAGACTATCTCCCGCAGGGAAGCTGCTACCATCAAATGTTTGCCCTCATTAGACTCCCCTCTGGAAGCGCTTTCACTGCAAGCTGCAGATTCCCTCCTAACAGCAAGCTTTAGGATAGGGTACTGAATTGTAACTTACTTTCGCCTAATAATGCGATTTTGGCAAAGAGACTATCTCCCGCAGGGAAGCTGCTACCATCAAATGTTTGCCCTCATTAGACTCCCCTCTGGAAGCGCTTTCACTGCAAGCTGCAGATTCCCTCCTAACAGCAAGCTTTAGGATAGGGTACTGAATTGTAACTTAACTGTGGCTAATAAGACGATTATGGCAAAGAGAGTATCTCCGGCAGGGAAGCTGCTGCCATCAAATGTTTGCCCTCGTTAGACTCCCCTCTAGAAGCGCATTCACTGCAAGCTGCAGATTCCCTCCTAACAGCAAGCTTTAGGATAGGGTACTGAATTGTAACTTAACTGCGGCTAATAAGGAGAATTCGGCAAAGAGAATATCTCCCGCAGGGAAGCTGCTACCATCAAATGTTTGCCCTCATTAGACTCCCCTCTGGAAGCGCTTTCACTGCAAGCTGCAGATTCCCTCCCAACAGCAAGCTTTAGGATAGGGTACTGAATCGTAACTTACTTTCGCCTAATAATGCGATTTTGGCAAAGAGAGTATCTCCCGCAGGGAAGCTGCTACCATCAAATGCTTGCCCTCATTAGACTCCCCTCTGGAAGCGCTTTCACTGCAAGCTGCAGATTCCCTCCTAACAGGAAGCTTTAGGATAGGGTACTGAATTGTAACTTAACTGCGGCTAATAAGGCGATTTTAGCAAAGAGAATATCTCCCGCAGGGAAGCTGCTACCATCAAATGTTTGCCCTCATTAGACTCCCCTCTGGAAGCGCTTTCACTGCAAGCTGCAGATTCCCTCCTAACAGCAAGCTTTAGGATAGGGTACTGAATTGTAACTTACTTTCACCTAATAATGCGATTATGGCAAAGAGAATATCTCCCGCAGGGAAGCTGCTAACATCAAATGTTTGCCCTCTTTAGACTCCCGTCTGGAAGCGCTTTCACTGCAAGCTGCAGATTCCCTCCTAACAGCAAGCTGTAGGACAGTGTAATGAATTGTAACTTAACTGAGGCTAATAAGGCAATTTTGGCAAAGAGAATATCTCCCGCAGGGAAGCTGCTACCATCAAATGCTTGCCCTCATTAGACTCCCCTCTGGAAGCGCTTTCACTGCAAGCTGCAGATTCCCTCCTAACAGCAAGCTTTAGGATAGGGTCCTGAATTGTAACTTACTTCGCCTAATAATGCGATTTTGGCAAAGAGAGTATCTCCCGCAGGGAAGCTGCTACCATCAAATCTTTGCCCTCATTAGACTCCCCTCTGGAAGCGCTTTCACTGCAAGCTGCAGATTCCCTCCTAACAGCAAGCTTTAGGATAGGGTACTGAATTGTAACTTACTTTCGCCTTATAATGCGATTTTGGAAAAGAGACTATCTCCCGCAGGGAAGCTGCTACCATCAAATGTTTGCCCTCATTAGACTCCCCTCTGGAAGCGCTTTCACTGCAAGCTGCAGATTCCCTCCTAACAGCAAGCTTTAGGATAGTGTAATGAATTGTAACTTACTTTCGCATAATAATGCGATTTTGGCAAAGAGAGTATCTCCCGCAGGGAAGCTGCTACCATCAAATCTTTGCCCTCGTTAGACTACCCTCTGGAAGCGCATTCACTTCAAGCTCCTGAATCCCTCCTAACAGCAAGCTTTAGGATAGTGTACTGAATTGTAACTTACTTTCGCCTAATAATGCGATTTTGGCAAAGAGAACATCTCCCGCAGGGAAGCTGCTACCATCAAATGTTTGCCCTCATTAGACTCCCCTCTGGAAGCGCTTTCACTGCAAGCTGCAGATTCCCTCCTAACAGCAAGCTTTAGGATAGGGTACTGAATTGTATCTTAACTGCGGCTAATAATGCGATTATTGCAAAGAGAATATCTCCCGCAGGGAAGCTGCTACCATCAAATCTTTGCCCTCATTAGACTCCCCTCTGGAAGCGCTTTCACTGCAAGCTGCAGATTCCCTCCTAACAGCAAGCTTTAGGATAGGGTACTGAATTGTAACTTACTTTCGCCTAATAATGCGATTTTGGCAAAGAGAGTATCCCCGCAGGGAAGCTGCTACCATCAAATGTTTTCCCTCATAAGACTACCCTGTCGAATCGCTTTCACTGCAAGCTGCAGATTCCCTCCTAACAGCAAGCTTTAGGATAGGGTACTGAATTGTAACTTACTTTCGCATAATAATGAGATTTTGGCAAAGAGAGTATCTCCCGCTGAGAAGCTGCTACCATCAAATATTTGCCCTCATTAGACTCCCCTCTGGAAGCGCTTTCACTGCAAGCTGCAGATTCCCTCCTAACAGCAAGCTTTAGGATAGGGTACTGAATTGTAACTTACTTTCGCCTAATAATGCGATTTTGGCAAAGAGACTATCTCCCGCAGGGAAGCTGCTACCATCAAATGTTTGCCCTCATTAGACTCCCCTCTGGAAGCGCTTTCACTGCAAGCTGCAGATTCCCTCCTAACAGCAAGCTTTAGGATAGGGTACTGAATTGTAACTTACTTTCGCCTAATAATGCGATTTTGGCAAAGAGAGTATCTCCGGCAGGGAAGCTGCTGCCATCAAATGTTTGCCCTCGTTAGACTCCCCTCTAGAAGCGCTTTCACTGCAAGCTGCAGATTCCCTCCTAACAGCAAGCTTTAGGATAGGGTACTGAATTGTAACTTAACTGCGGCTAATAAGGAGAATTCGGCGAAGAGAATATCTCCCGCAGGGAAGCTGCTACCATCAAATGTTTGCCCTCATTAGACTCCCCTCTGGAAGCGCTTTCACTGCAAGCTGCAGATTCCCTCCTAACAGAAAGCTTTAGGATAGGGTACTGAATCGTAACTTACATTCGCCTAATAATGCGATTTTGGCAAAGAGAGTATCTCCCGCAGGGAAGCTGCTACCATCAAATGTTTGCCCTCATTAGACTCCCCTCTGGAAGCGCTTTCACTGCAAGCTGCAGATTCCCTCCTAACAGCAAGCTTTAGGATAGGGTACTGAATTGTAACTTACTTTCACTTAATAATGCGATTATGGCAAAGAGAATATCTCCCGCAGGGAAGCTGACA